>NC_079151.1:24321811-25521811 GCF_947563725.1 Argiope bruennichi | reverse complement strand
CTTCCAGACTCGAACTTAAGACAACCAAAAATGAATGTTACGCGATAAGCCGTTCAGTACACCAGGCCACGCTCACCTCGGACAGAGCAGCAGTCTAAGATTCTTGACACCAATATCCAAGTTCAAAATGTGAGAGAAATCTAGTTCTAAATGCACAATGTTAATCATACGGATGATCTCTGCGCATGTCCGAGACACCGACGCTTAAAATTTCAATTAAATTTATAGATATTTTGACATTTAATATTATATTTCTGGAAGTCCAAATATTTTTCAAATTCCAAGTATCTATAGAATAAGTGTAGAAAAAAATAATTAAAAAAATAAATATAAAAATAATTAATCAACGGCTTCCAGACTCGAACTTAAGAGAACCAAAAAGGAACGTTACGCGATAAACCGTTCAGTACACCAGGCCACGCTGACCTCGGACAGAGCAGCAGTCTAAGATTCTTGACACCAATAACCAAGTTCAAAATGTGAGAGAAATCTAGTTCTAAATGCACAATGCTAAGCATACGGAGGATCTCTGCGCATGTCCGAGACATCGGCGCTTAAAATTTCAATTAAATGTATATATATTTTGACATTTAATATTATATTTCTGGAAGTCCAAATATTTTTCAAATTCCAAGTATCTATAGAATAAGTGTGGAGAAAAATAATTTTAAAAAAATACATATAAAAATAAGTAATCAACGACTTCCAGACTCGAACTTAAGACAACCAAAAGTTAATGTTACGCGATAAGCCGTTCACTACACCAGGCCACGCTCACCTCGGACAGAGCAGCAGTCTAAGATTCTTGACACCAATAACCAAGTTCAAAATGTGCGGGAAATCTAGTTCTAAATGCACAATGCTAAGCATACGGATGATCTCTGCGCATGTCCGAGACACCGACGCTTAAATTTTCAATTAATAGATATTTTGACATTTAATATTATATTTCTGGAAGTCCAAATATTTTTCAAATTCCAAGTATCTATAGACTAAGTGAGGAGAAAAATAATTAAAAAAATAAATATAAAAATAATTAATCAACGGCTTCCAGACTCGAACTTAAGACAACCAAAAATGAATGTTACGCGATAAGCCGTTCAGTACACCAGGCCACGCTCACCTCGGACAGAGCAGCAGTCTAAGATTCTTGACACCAATAACCAAGTTCAAAATGTGAGAGAAATCTAGTTCTAAATGCACAATGCTAAGCATACGGATGATCTCTGCGCATGTCCGAGACATCGACGCTTAAAATTTCAATTAAATGTATATATATTTTGACATTTAATATTATATTTCTGGAAGCACAAATATTTTTCAAATTCCAAGTATCTATAGAATAAGTGTGGAGAAAAATAATTTAAAAAAAATACATATAAAAATAAGAAATCAATGACTTCCAGACTCGAACTTAAGAGAACCAAAAATTAATGTTACGCGATAAGCCGTTCAGTACACCAGGCCACGCTCACCTCGGACAGAGCAGCAGTCTAAGATTCTTGACACCAATAACCAAGTTCAAAATGTGAGAGAAATCTAGTTCTAAATGCACAATGCTAAGCATACGGATGATCTCTGCGCATGTCCAAGACATCGATGCTTAAAATTTCAATTAAATTTATAGTTATTTTGACATTTAATATTATATTTCTGGATGTACAAATATTTTTCAAATTCCAAGCATCTATAGAGTAAGTGTGGAGAAAAATAATTAAAAAAAAATAAATATAAATATAATTAATCAACGACTTCCAGACTCGAACTTAAGACAACCAAAAATGAATGTTACGCGATAAGCCGTTCAGTACACCAGGCCACGCTCACCTCGGACAGAGCAGAAGTCTAAGATTCTTGACACCAATAACCAAGTTCAAAACGTGAGAGAAATGTAGTTCTAAATGCACAATGCTAAGCATACGTATGATCTCTGCGCATGTCCGAGACACCGACGCTTAAAATTTCAATTAAATTTATAGATATTTTTACATTTAATATTATATTTCTAAAAGTCCAAATATTTTTCAAATTCCAAGTATCTGTAGAATAAGTGTAGAAAAAAATAATTAAAAAATAAATATAAAAATAATTAATCAACGGCTTCCAGACTCGAACTTAAGAGAACCAAAAAGGAATGTTACGGGATAAACCGTTCAGTACACCAGGCCACGCTGACCTCGGACAGAGCAGCAGTCTAAGATTCTTGACACCAATAACCAAGTTAAAAATGTGAGAGAAATCTAGTTCTAAATGCACGATGCTAAGCATACGGAGGATCTCTGCGCATGTCCGAGACATCGACGCTTAAAATTTCAATTAAATGTATATATATTTTGACATTTAATATTATATTTCTGGAAGCACAAATATTTTTCAAATTCCAAGTATCTATAGAATAAGTGTGGAGAAAAATAATTTAAAAAAATACATATAAAAATAAGTAATCAACGACTTCCAGACTCGAACTTAGGACAACCAAAAATTAATGTTACGCGATAAGCCGTTCACTACACCAGGCCACGCTCACCTCGGACAGAGCAGCAGTCTAAGATTCTTGACACCAGTAACCAAGTTCAAAATGTGAGGGAAATCTAGTTCTAAATGCACAATGCTAAGCATACGGATGATCTCTGCGCATGTCCGAGACACCGACGCTTAAATTTTCAATTAATAGATATTTTGACATTTAATATTATATTTCTGGAAGTCCAAATATTTTTCAAATTCCAAGTATCTTTAGACTAAGTGAGGAGAAAAATAATTAAAAAAATAAATTTAAAAATAATTAATCAACGGCTTCCAGACTCGAACTTAAGACAACCAAAAATGAATGTTACGCGATATGCCGTTCAGTACACCAGGCCACGCTCACCTCGGACAGAGCAGCAGTCTAAGATTCTTGACACCAATAACCAAGTTCAAAATGTGAGAGAAATCTAGTTCTAAATGCACAATGCTAAGCATACGGATGATCTCTGCGCATGTCCGAGACACCGACGCTTAAATTTTCAATTAATAGATATTTTGACATTTAATATTATATTTCTGGAAGTCCAAATATTTTTCAAATTCCAAGTATCTATAGACTAAGTGAGGAGAAAAATAATTAAAAAAATAAATATAAAAATAATTAATCAACGGCTTCCAGACTCGAACTTAAGACAACCAAAAATGAATGTTACGCGATAAGCCGTTCAGTACACCAGGCCACGCTCAACCTCGGACAAAGCAGCAGTCTAAGATTCTTGACACCAATAACCAAGTTCAAAATTTGAGAGAAATCTAGTTCTAAATGCACAATGCTAAGCATACGGATGATCTCTGCGCATGTCCGAGACACCGACGCTTAAAATTTCAATTAAATTTATAGATATTTTTACATTTAATATTATATTTCTGGATGTACAAATATTTTTCAAATTCCAAGCATCTATAGAGTAAGTGTGGAGAAAAATAATTAAAAAAATAAATATAAAAATAATTAATCAACGGCTTCCAGACTCGAACTTAAGACAACCAAAAATGAATGTTACGCGATAAGCCGTTCAGTACACCAGGCCACGCTCACCTCGGACAGAGCAGCAGTCTAAGATTCTTGACACCAATAACCAAGTTCAAAATGTGAGAGAAATCTAGTTCTAAATGCACAATGCTAAGCATACGGATGATCTCTGCGCATGTCCGAGACACCGACGCTTAAAATTTCAATTAAATTTATAGATATTTTTACATTTAATATCATATTTCTGGATGTACAAATATTTTTCAAATTCCAAGCATCTATAGAGTAAGTGTGGAGAAAAATAATTAAAAAAAAATAAATATAAATATAATTAATCAACGACTTCCAGACTCGAACTTAAGACAACCAAAAATGAATGTTACGCGATAATCCGTTCAGTACACCAGGCCACGCTCACCTCGGGCAGAGCAGAAGTCTAAGATTCTTGACACCAATAACCAAGTTCAAAACGTGAGAGAAATGTAGTTCTAAATGCACAATGCTAAGAATACGTATGATCTCTGCGCATGTCCGAGACACCGACGCTTAAAATTTCAATTAAATTTATAGATATTTTGACATTTAACATTATATTTCTGGAAGACCAAATATTTTTCAAATTCCAAGTATCTATAGACTAAGTGAGGAGAAAAATAATTAAAAAAATAAATATAAAAATAATTAATCAACGGCTTCCAGACTCGAACTTAAGACAACCAAAAATGAATGTTACGCGATAAGCCGTTCAGTACACCAGGCCACGCTCACCTCGGACAGAGCAGCAGTCTAAGATTCTTGGCACCAATAACCAAGTTCAAAATGTGAGAGAAATCTAGTTCTAAATGCACAATGTTAAGCATACGGATGATCTCTGCGCTTGTCCGAGACACCGACGCTTAAAATTTCAATTAAATTTATAGATATTTTGACATTTAATATTATATTTCTGGAAGTCCAAATATTTTTCAAATTCCAAGTATCTATAGAATAAGTGTAGAAATAAATAATTAAAAAAATAAATATAAAAATAATTAATCAACGGCTTCCAGACTCGAACTTAAGAGAACCAAAAAGGAATGTTACGCGATAAACCGTTCAGTACACCAGGCCACGCTGACCTCGGACAGAGCAGCAGTCTAAGATTCTTGACACCAATAACCAAGTTCAAAATGTGAGAGAAATCTAGTTCTAAATGCACAATGCTAAGCATACGGATGATCTCTGCGCATGTCCGAGACACCGACGCTTAAATTTTCAATTAAATTTATAGATATTTTGACATTTAATATTATATTTCTGGAAGTCCAAATATTTTTCAAATTCCAAGTATCTATAGACTAAGTGAGGAGAAAAATAATTAAAAAAATAAATATAAAAATAATTAATCAACGGCTTCCAGAGTCTAACTTAAGACAACCAAAAATGAATGTTACGCGATAAGCCGTTCAGTACACCAGGCCACGCTCACCTCGGACAGAGCAGCAGTCTAAGATTCTTGACACCAATAACCAAGTTCAAAATGTGAGAGAAATCTAGTTCTAAATGCACAATGCTAAGCATACGGAGGATCTCTGCGCATGTCCGAGACATCGACGCTTAAAATTTCAATTAAATGTATATATATTTTGACATTTAATATTATATTTCTGGAAGTCCAAATATTTTTCAAATTCCAAGTATCTATAGAATAAGTGTGGAGAAAAATAATTTTAAAAAAATACATATAAAAATAAGTAATCAACGACTTCCAGACTCGAACTTAAGACAACCAAAAGTTAATGTTACGCGATAAGCCGTTCACTACACCAGGCCACGCTCACCTCGGACAGAGCAGCAGTCTAAGACTCTTGACACCAATAACCAAGTTCAAAATGTGCGGGAAATCTAGTTCTAAATGCACAATGCTAAGCATACGGATGATCTCTGCGCATGTCCGAGACACCGACGCTTAAATTTGCAATTAATAGATATTTTGACATTTAATATTATATTTCTGGAAGTCCAAATATTTTTCAAATTCCAAGTATCTATAGACTAAGTGAGGAGAAAAATAATTAAAAAAATAAATATAAAAATAATTAATCAACGGCTTCCAGACTCGAACTTAAGACAACCAAAAATGAATGTTACGCGATAAGCCGTTCAGTACACCAGGCCACGCTCACCTCGGACAGAGCAGCAGTCTAAGATTCTTGACACCAATAACCAAGTTCAAAATGTGAGAGAAATCTAGTTCTAAATGCAGAATGCTAAGCATACGGATGATCTCTGCGCATGTCCGAGACATCGACGCTTAAAACTTCAATTAAATGTATATATATTTTGACATTTAATATTATATTTCTGGAAGCACAAATATTTTTCAAATTCCAAGTATCTATAGAATAAGTGTGGAGAAAAATAATTTAAAAAAAATACATATAAAAATAAGTAATCAATGACTTCCAGACTCGAACTTAAGAGAACCAAAAATTAATGTTACGCGATAAGCCGTTCAGTACACCAGGCCACGCTCACCTCGGACAGAGCAGCAGTCTAAGATTCTTGACACCAATAACCAAGTTCAAAATGGGAGAGAAATCTAGTTCTAAATGCACAATGCTAAGCATACGGATGATCTCTGCGCATGT
Source organism: Argiope bruennichi (assembly GCF_947563725.1). Taxonomy (NCBI): domain Eukaryota; kingdom Metazoa; phylum Arthropoda; class Arachnida; order Araneae; family Araneidae; genus Argiope; species Argiope bruennichi. The sequence continues at coordinate 25,515,679 of NC_079151.1, read as the reverse complement.
CCAAGACATCGATGCTTAAAATTTCAATTAAATTTATAGATATTTTGACATTTAATATTATATTTCTGGATGTACAAATATTTTTCAAATTCCAAGCATCTATAGAGTAAGTGTGGAGAAAAATAATTAAAAAAAAATAAATATAAATATAATTAATCAACGACTTCCAGACTCGAACTTAAGACAACCAAAAATGAATGTTACGCGATAAGCCGTTCAGTACACCAGGCCACGCTCACCTCGGACAGAGCAGAAGTCTAAGATTCTTGACACCAATAACCAAGTTCAAAATGTGAGAGAAATCTAGTTCTAAATGCACAATGCTAAGCATACGGATGATCTCTGCGCATGTCCGAGACACCGACGCTTAAAATTTCAATTAAATTTATAGATATTTTTACATTTAATATCATATTTCTGGATGTACAAATATTTTTCAAATTCCAAGCATCTATAGAGTAAGTGTGGAGAAAAATAATTAAAAAAAAATAAATATAAATATAATTAATCAACGACTTCCAGACTCGAACTTAAGACAACCAAAAATGAATGTTACGCGATAATCCGTTCAGTACACCAGGCCACGCTCACCTCGGGCAGAGCAGAAGTCTAAGATTCTTGACACCAATAACCAAGTTCAAAACGTGAGAGAAATGTAGTTCTAAATGCACAATGCTAAGAATACGTATGATCTCTGCGCATGTCCGAGACACCGACGCTTAAAATTTCAATTAAATTTATAGATATTTTGACATTTAACATTATATTTCTGGAAGACCAAATATTTTTCAAATTCCAAGTATCTATAGACTAAGTGAGGAGAAAAATAATTAAAAAAATAAATATAAAAATAATTAATCAACGGCTTCCAGACTCGAACTTAAGACAACCAAAAATGAATGTTACGCGATAAGCCGTTCAGTACACCAGGCCACGCTCACCTCGGACAGAGCAGCAGTCTAAGATTCTTGGCACCAATAACCAAGTTCAAAATGTGAGAGAAATCTAGTTCTAAATGCACAATGTTAAGCATACGGATGATCTCTGCGCTTGTCCGAGACACCGACGCTTAAAATTTCAATTAAATTTATAGATATTTTGACATTTAATATTATATTTCTGGAAGTCCAAATATTTTTCAAATTCCAAGTATCTATAGAATAAGTGTAGAAATAAATAATTAAAAAAATAAATATAAAAATAATTAATCAACGGCTTCCAGACTCGAACTTAAGAGAACCAAAAAGGAATGTTACGCGATAAACCGTTCAGTACACCAGGCCACGCTGACCTCGGACAGAGCAGCAGTCTAAGATTCTTGACACCAATAACCAAGTTCAAAATGTGCGGGAAATCTAGTTCTAAATGCACAATGCTAAGCATACGGATGATCTCTGCGCATGTCCGAGACACCGACGCTTAAATTTTCAATTAATAGATATTTTGACATTTAATATTATATTTCTGGAAGTCCAAATATTTTTCAAATTCCAAGTATCTATAGACTAAGTGAGGAGAAAAATAATTAAAAAAATAAATATAAAAATAATTAATCAACGGCTTCCAGACTCGAACTTAAGACAACCAAAAATGAATGTTACGCGATAAGCCGTTCAGTACACCAGGCCACGCTCACCTCGGACAGAGCAGCAGTCTAAGATTCTTGACACCAATAACCAAGTTCAAAATGTGAGAGAAATCTAGTTCTAAATGCACAATGCTAAGCATACGGATGATCTCTGCGCATGTCCGAGACATCGACGCTTAAAATTTCAATTAAATGTATATATATTTTGACATTTAATATTATATTTCTGGAAGCACAAATATTTTTCAAATTCCAAGTATCTATAGAATAAGTGTGGAGAAAAATAATTTAAAAAAAATACATATAAAAATAAGAAATCAATGACTTCCAGACTCGAACTTAAGAGAACCAAAAATTAATGTTACGCGATAAGCCGTTCAGTACACCAGGCCACGCTCACCTCGGACAGAGCAGCAGTCTAAGATTCTTGACACCAATAACCAAGTTCAAAATGTGAGAGAAATCTAGTTCTAAATGCACAATGCTAAGCATACGGATGATCTCTGCGCATGTCCAAGACATCGATGCTTAAAATTTCAATTAAATTTATAGTTATTTTGACATTTAATATTATATTTCTGGATGTACAAATATTTTTCAAATTCCAAGCATCTATAGAGTAAGTGTGGAGAAAAATAATTAAAAAAAAATAAATATAAATATAATTAATCAACGACTTCCAGACTCGAACTTAAGACAACCAAAAATGAATGTTACGCGATAAGCCGTTCAGTACACCAGGCCACGCTCACCTCGGACAGAGCAGAAGTCTAAGATTCTTGACACCAATAACCAAGTTCAAAACGTGAGAGAAATGTAGTTCTAAATGCACAATGCTAAGCATACGTATGATCTCTGCGCATGTCCGAGACACCGACGCTTAAAATTTCAATTAAATTTATAGATATTTTTACATTTAATATTATATTTCTAAAAGTCCAAATATTTTTCAAATTCCAAGTATCTGTAGAATAAGTGTAGAAAAAAATAATTAAAAAATAAATATAAAAATAATTAATCAACGGCTTCCAGACTCGAACTTAAGAGAACCAAAAAGGAATGTTACGGGATAAACCGTTCAGTACACCAGGCCACGCTGACCTCGGACAGAGCAGCAGTCTAAGATTCTTGACACCAATAACCAAGTTAAAAATGTGAGAGAAATCTAGTTCTAAATGCACGATGCTAAGCATACGGAGGATCTCTGCGCATGTCCGAGACATCGACGCTTAAAATTTCAATTAAATGTATATATATTTTGACATTTAATATTATATTTCTGGAAGCACAAATATTTTTCAAATTCCAAGTATCTATAGAATAAGTGTGGAGAAAAATAATTTAAAAAAAATACATATAAAAATAAGTAATCAACGACTTCCAGACTCGAACTTAGGACAACCAAAAATTAATGTTACGCGATAAGCCGTTCACTACACCAGGCCACGCTCACCTCGGACAGAGCAGCAGTCTAAGATTCTTGACACCAGTAACCAAGTTCAAAATGTGAGGGAAATCTAGTTCTAAATGCACAATGCTAAGCATACGGATGATCTCTGCGCATGTCCGAGACACCGACGCTTAAATTTTCAATTAATAGATATTTTGACATTTAATATTATATTTCTGGAAGTCCAAATATTTTTCAAATTCCAAGTATCTTTAGACTAAGTGAGGAGAAAAATAATTAAAAAAATAAATTTAAAAATAATTAATCAACGGCTTCCAGACTCGAACTTAAGACAACCAAAAATGAATGTTACGCGATATGCCGTTCAGTACACCAGGCCACGCTCACCTCGGACAGAGCAGCAGTCTAAGATTCTTGACACCAATAACCAAGTTCAAAATGTGAGAGAAATCTAGTTCTAAATGCACAATGCTAAGCATACGGATGATCTCTGCGCATGTCCGAGACACCGACGCTTAAATTTTCAATTAATAGATATTTTGACATTTAATATTATATTTCTGGAAGTCCAAATATTTTTCAAATTCCAAGTATCTATAGACTAAGTGAGGAGAAAAATAATTAAAAAAATAAATATAAAAATAATTAATCAACGGCTTCCAGACTCGAACTTAAGACAACCAAAAATGAATGTTACGCGATAAGCCGTTCAGTACACCAGGCCACGCTCAACCTCGGACAGAGCAGCAGTCTAAGATTCTTGACACCAATAACCAAGTTCAAAATTTGAGAGAAATCTAGTTCTAAATGCACAATGCTAAGCATACGGATGATCTCTGCGCATGTCCGAGACACCGACGCTTAAAATTTCAATTAAATTTATAGATATTTTTACATTTAATATTATATTTCTGGATGTACAAATATTTTTCAAATTCCAAGCATCTATAGAGTAAGTGTGGAGAAAAATAATTAAAAAAATAAATATAAAAATAATTAATCAACGGCTTCCAGACTCGAACTTAAGACAACCAAAAATGAATGTTACGCGATAAGCCGTTCAGTACACCAGGCCACGCTCACCTCGGACAGAGCAGCAGTCTAAGATTCTTGACACCAATAACCAAGTTCAAAATGTGAGAGAAATCTAGTTCTAAATGCACAATGCTAAGCATACGGATGATCTCTGCGCATGTCCGAGACACCGACGCTTAAAATTTCAATTAAATTTATAGATATTTTTACATTTAATATCATATTTCTGGATGTACAAATATTTTTCAAATTCCAAGCATCTATAGAGTAAGTGTGGAGAAAAATAATTAAAAAAAAATAAATATAAATATAATTAATCAACGACTTCCAGACTCGAACTTAAGACAACCAAAAATGAATGTTACGCGATAATCCGTTCAGTACACCAGGCCACGCTCACCTCGGGCAGAGCAGAAGTCTAAGATTCTTGACACCAATAACCAAGTTCAAAACGTGAGAGAAATGTAGTTCTAAATGCACAATGCTAAGAATACGTATGATCTCTGCGCATGTCCGAGACACCGACGCTTAAAATTTCAATTAAATTTATAGATATTTTGACATTTAACATTATATTTCTGGAAGACCAAATATTTTTCAAATTCCAAGTATCTATAGACTAAGTGAGGAGAAAAATAATTAAAAAAATAAATATAAAAATAATTAATCAACGGCTTCCAGACTCGAACTTAAGACAACCAAAAATGAATGTTACGCGATAAGCCGTTCAGTACACCAGGCCACGCTCACCTCGGACAGAGCAGCAGTCTAAGATTCTTGGCACCAATAACCAAGTTCAAAATGTGAGAGAAATCTAGTTCTAAATGCACAATGTTAAGCATACGGATGATCTCTGCGCTTGTCCGAGACACCGACGCTTAAAATTTCAATTAAATTTATAGATATTTTGACATTTAATATTATATTTCTGGAAGTCCAAATATTTTTCAAATTCCAAGTATCTATAGAATAAGTGTAGAAATAAATAATTAAAAAAATAAATATAAAAATAATTAATCAACGGCTTCCAGACTCGAACTTAAGAGAACCAAAAAGGAATGTTACGCGATAAACCGTTCAGTACACCAGGCCACGCTGACCTCGGACAGAGCAGCAGTCTAAGATTCTTGACACCAATAACCAAGTTCAAAATGTGAGAGAAATCTAGTTCTAAATGCACAATGCTAAGCATACGGATGATCTCTGCGCATGTCCGAGACACCGACGCTTAAATTTTCAATTAAATTTATAGATATTTTGACATTTAATATTATATTTCTGGAAGTCCAAATATTTTTCAAATTCCAAGTATCTATAGACTAAGTGAGGAGAAAAATAATTAAAAAAATAAATATAAAAATAATTAATCAACGGCTTCCAGAGTCTAACTTAAGACAACCAAAAATGAATGTTACGCGATAAGCCGTTCAGTACACCAGGCCACGCTCACCTCGGACAGAGCAGCAGTCTAAGATTCTTGACACCAATAACCAAGTTCAAAATGTGAGAGAAATCTAGTTCTAAATGCACAATGCTAAGCATACGGAGGATCTCTGCGCATGTCCGAGACATCGACGCTTAAAATTTCAATTAAATGTATATATATTTTGACATTTAATATTATATTTCTGGAAGTCCAAATATTTTTCAAATTCCAAGTATCTATAGACTAAGTGAGGAGAAAAATAATTAAAAAAATAAATATAAAAATAATTAATCAACGGCTTCCAGACTCGAACTTAAGACAACCAAAAATGAATGTTACGCGATAAGCCGTTCAGTACACCAGGCCACGCTCACCTCGGACAGAGCAGCAGTCTAAGATTCTTGACACCAATAACCAAGTTCAAAATGTGAGAGAAATCTAGTTCTAAATGCAGAATGCTAAGCATACGGATGATCTCTGCGCATGTCCGAGACATCGACGCTTAAAATTTCAATTAAATGTATATATATTTTGACATTTAATATTATATTTCTGGAAGCACAAATATTTTTCAAATTCCAAGTATCTATAGAATAAGTGTGGAGAAAAATAATTTAAAAAAAATACATATAAAAATAAGTAATCAATGACTTCCAGACTCGAACTTAAGAGAACCAAAAATTAATGTTACGCGATAAGCCGTTCAGTACACCAGGCCACGCTCACCTCGGACAGAGCAGCAGTCTAAGATTCTTGACACCAATAACCAAGTTCAAAATGGGAGAGAAATCTAGTTCTAAATGCACAATGCTAAGCATACGGATGATCTCTGCGCATGTCCAAGACATCGATGCTTAAAATTTCAATTAAATTTATAGATATTTTGACATTTAATATTATATTTCTGGATGTACAAATATTTTTCAAATTCCAAGCATCTATAGAGTAAGTGTGGAGAAAAATAATTAAAAAAAAATAAATATAAATATAATTAATCAACGACTTCCAGACTCGAACTTAAGACAACCAAAAATGAATGTTACGCGATAAGCCGTTCAGTACACCAGGCCACGCTCACCTCGGACAGAGCAGAAGTCTAAGATTCTTGACACCAATAACCAAGTTCAAAATGTGAGAGAAATCTAGTTCTAAATGCACAATGCTAAGCATACGGATGATCTCTGCGCATGTCCGAGACACCGACGCTTAAAATTTCAATTAAATTTATAGATATTTTTACATTTAATATCATATTTCTGGATGTACAAATATTTTTCAAATTCCAAGCATCTATAGAGTAAGTGTGGAGAAAAATAATTAAAAAAAAATAAATATAAATATAATTAATCAACGACTTCCAGACTCGAACTTAAGACAACCAAAAATGAATGTTACGCGATAATCCGTTCAGTACACCAGGCCACGCTCACCTCGGGCAGAGCAGAAGTCTAAGATTCTTGACACCAATAACCAAGTTCAAAACGTGAGAGAAATGTAGTTCTAAATGCACAATGCTAAGAATACGTATGATCTCTGCGCATGTCCGAGACACCGACGCTTAAAATTTCAATTAAATTTATAGATATTTTGACATTTAACATTATATTTCTGGAAGACCAAATATTTTTCAAATTCCAAGTATCTATAGACTAAGTGAGGAGAAAAATAATTAAAAAAATAAATATAAAAATAATTAATCAACGGCTTCCAGACTCGAACTTAAGACAACCAAAAATGAATGTTACGCGATAAGCCGTTCAGTACACCAGGCCACGCTCACCTCGGACAGAGCAGCAGTCTAAGATTCTTGGCACCAATAACCAAGTTCAAAATGTGAGAGAAATCTAGTTCTAAATGCACAATGTTAAGCATACGGATGATCTCTGCGCTTGTCCGAGACACCGACGCTTAAAATTTCAATTAAATTTATAGATATTTTGACATTTAATATTATATTTCTGGAAGTCCAAATATTTTTCAAATTCCAAGTATCTATAGAATAAGTGTAGAAATAAATAATTAAAAAAATAAATATAAAAATAATTAATCAACGGCTTCCAGACTCGAACTTAAGAGAACCAAAAAGGAATGTTACGCGATAAACCGTTCAGTACACCAGGCCACGCTGACCTCGGACAGAGCAGCAGTCTAAGATTCTTGACACCAATAACCAAGTTCAAAATGTGAGAGAAATCTAGTTCTAAATGCACAATGCTAAGCATACGGATGATCTCTGCGCATGTCCGAGACACCGACGCTTAAATTTTCAATTAAATTTATAGATATTTTGACATTTAATATTATATTTCTGGAAGTCCAAATATTTTTCAAATTCCAAGTATCTATAGACTAAGTGAGGAGAAAAATAATTAAAAAAATAAATATAAAAATAATTAATCAACGGCTTCCAGAGTCTAACTTAAGACAACCAAAAATGAATGTTACGCGATAAGCCGTTCAGTGCACCAGGCCACGCTCACCTCGGACAGAGCAGCAGTCTAAGATTCTTGACACCAATAACCAAGTTCAAAATGTGAGAGAAATCTAGTTCTAAATGCACAATGCTAAGCATACGGAGGATCTCTGCGCATGTCCGAGACATCGACGCTTAAAATTTCAATTAAATGTATATATATTTTGACATTTAATATTATATTTCTGGAAGTCCAAATATTTTTCAAATTCCAAGTATCTATAGAATAAGTGTGGAGAAAAATAATTTTAAAAAAATACATATAAAAATAAGTAATCAACGACTTCCAGACTCGAACTTAAGACAACCAAAAGTTAATGTTACGCGATAAGCCGTTCACTACACCAGGCCACGCTCACCTCGGACAGAGCAGCAGTCTAAGACTCTTGACACCAATAACCAAGTTCAAAATGTGCGGGAAATCTAGTTCTAAATGCACAATGCTAAGCATACGGATGATCTCTGCGCATGTCCGAGACACCGACGCTTAAATTTGCAATTAATAGATATTTTGACATTTAATATTATATTTCTGGAAGTCCAAATATTTTTCAAATTCCAAGTATCTATAGACTAAGTGAGGAGAAAAATAATTAAAAAAATAAATATAAAAATAATTAATCAACGGCTTCCAGACTCGAACTTAAGACAACCAAAAATGAATGTTACGCGATAAGCCGTTCAGTACACCAGGCCACGCTCACCTCGGACAGAGCAGCAGTCTAAGATTCTTGACACCAATAACCAAGTTCAAAATGTGAGAGAAATCTAGTTCTAAATGCAGAATGCTAAGCATACGGATTATCTCTGCGCATGTCCGAGACATCGACGCTTAAAATTTCAATTAAATGTATATATATTTTGACATTTAATATTATATTTCTGGAAGCACAAATATTTTTCAAATTCCAAGTATCTATAGAATAAGTGTGGAGAAAAATAATTTAAAAAAAATACATATAAAAATAAGTAATCAATGACTTCCAGACTCGAACTTAAGAGAACCAAAAATTAATGTTACGCGATAAGCCGTTCAGTACACCAGGCCACGCTGACCTCGGACAGAGCAGCAGTCTAAGATTCTTGACACCAATAACCAAGTTCAAAATGGGAGAGAAATCTAGTTCTAAATGCACAATGCTAAGCATACGGATGATCTCTGCGCATGTCCAAGACATCGATGCTTAAAATTTCAATTAAATTTATAGATATTTTGACATTTAATATTATATTTCTGGATGTACAAATATTTTTCAAATTCCAAGCATCTATAGAGTAAGTGTGGAGAAAAATAATTAAAAAAAAATAAATATAAATATAATTAATCAACGACTTCCAGACTCGAACTTAAGACAACCAAAAATGAATGTTACGCGATAAGCCGTTCAGTACACCAGGCCACGCTCACCTCGGACAGAGCAGAAGTCTAAGATTCTTGACACCAATAACCAAGTTCAAAATGTGAGAGAAATCTAGTTCTAAATGCACAATGCTAAGCATACGGAGGATCTCTGCGCATGTCCGAGACATCGACGCTTAAAATTTCAATTAAATGTATATATATTTTGACATTTAATATTATATTTCTGGAAGCACAAATATTTTTCAAATTCCAAGTATCTATAGAATAAGTGTGGAGAAAAATAATTTAAAAAAATACATATAAAAATAAGTAATCAACGACTTCCAGACTCGAACTTAGGACAACCAAAAATTAATGTTACGCGATAAGCCGTTCACTACACCAGGCCACGCTCACCTCGGACAGAGCAGCAGTCTAAAATTCTTGACACTAATAACCAAGTTCAAAATGTGAGGGAAATCTAGTTCTAAATGCACAATGCTAAGCATACGGATGATCTCTGCGCATGTCCGAGACACCGACGCTTAAATTTTCAATTAATAGATATTTTGACATTTAATATTATATTTCTGGAAGTCCAAATATTTTTCAAATTCCAAGTATCTTTAGACTAAGTGAGGAGAAAAATAATTAAAAAAATAAATATAAAAATAATTAATCAACGGCTTCCAGACTCGAACTTAAGACAACCAAAAATGAATGTTACGCGATAAGCCGTTCAGTACACCAGGCCACGCTCACCTCGGACAGAGCAGCAGTCTAAGATTCTTGACACCAATAACCAAGTTCAAAATGTGAGAGAAATCTAGTTCTAAATGCACAATGCTAAGCATACGGATGATCTCTGCGCATGTCCGAGACACCGACGCTTAAAATTTCAATTAAATTTATAGATATTTTGACATTTAATATTATATTTCTGGAAGTCCAAATATTTTTCAAATTCCAAGTATCTGTAGAATAAGTGTAGAAAAAAATAATTAAAAAAATAAATATAAAAATAATTAATCAACGGCTTCCAGACTCGAACTTAAGAGAACCAAAAAGGAATGTTACGCGATAAACCGTTCAGTACACCAGGCCACGCTGACCTCGGACAGAGCAGCAGTCTAAGATTCTTGACACCAATAACCAAGTTCAAAATGTGAGAGAAATCTAGTTCTAAATGCACAATGCTAAGCATACGGATGATCTCTGCGCATGTCCGAGACACCGACGCTTAAAATTTCAATTAAATTTATAGATATTTTGACATTTAATATTATATTTCTGGAAGTCCAAATATTTTTCAAATTCCAAGTATCTATAGACTAAGTGAGGAGAAAAATAATTAAAAAAATAAATATAAAAATAATTAATCAACGGCTTCCAGACTCGAACTTAAGACAACCAAAAATGAATGGTACGCGATAAGCCGTTCAGTACACCAGGCCACGCTCCCCTCGGACAGAGCAGCAGTCTAAGATTCTTGACACCAATAACCAAGTTCAAAATGTGAGAGAAATCTAGTTCTAAATGCACAATGCTAAGCATACGGATGATCTCTGCGCATGTCCGAGACACCGACGCTTAAAATTTCAATTAAATTTATAGATATTTTGACATTTAATATTATATTTCTGGAAGTCCAAATATTTTTCAAATTCCAAGTATCTGTAGAATAAGTGTAGAAAAAAATAATTAAAAAAATAAATATAAAAATAATTAATCAACGGCTTCCAGACTCGAACTTAAGAGAACCAAAAAGGAATGTTACGCGATAAACCGTTCAGTACACCAGGCCACGCTCACCTCGGACAGAGCAGCAGTCTAAGATTCTTGACACCAATAACCAAGTTCAAAATGTGAGAGAAATCTAGTTCTAAATGCACAATGCTAAGCATACGGATGATCTCTGCGCATGTCCGAGACACCGACGCTTAAAATTTCAATTAAATTTATAGATATTTTGACATTTAATATTATATTTCTGGAAGTACAAATATTTTTCAAATTCCAAGTATCTTTAGACTAAGTGAGGAGAAAAATAATTAAAAAAATAAATTTAAAAATATTTAATCAACGGCTTCCAGACTCGAACTTAAGACAACCAAAAATGAATGTTACGCGATAAGCCGTTCAGTACACCAGGCCACGCTCACCTCGGACAGAGCAGCAGTCTAAGATTCTTGACACCAATAACCAAGTTCAAAATGTGAGAGAAATCTAGTTCTAAATGCACAATGCTAAGCATACGGATGATCTCTGCGCATGTCCGAGACACCGACGCTTAAAATTTCAATTAAATTTATAGATATTGTGACATTTAATATTATATTTCTGGAAGTCCAAATATTTTTCAAATTCCAAGTATCTATAGACTAAGTGAGGAGAAAAATAATTAAAAAAATAAATATAAAAATAATTAATCAACGGCTTCCAGACTCGAACTTAAGACAACCAAAAATGAATGTTACGCGATAAGCCGTTCAGTACACCAGGCCACGCTCACCTCGGACAGAGCAGCAGTCTAAGATTTTTGACACCAATAACCAAGTTCAAAATGTGAGAGAAATCTAGTTCTAAATGCACAATGCTAAGCATACGGAGGATCTCTGCGCATGTCCGAGACATCGACGCTTAAAATTTCAATTAAATATATATATATTTTGACATTTAATATTATATTTCTGGAAGCACAAATATTTTTCAAATTCCAAGTATCTATAGAATAAGTGTGGAGAAAAATAATTTAAAAAAAATACATATAAAAATAAGTAATCAACGACTTCCAGACTCGAACTTAAGACAACCAAAAATTAATGTTACGCGATAAGCCGTTCACTACACCAGGCCACGCTCACCTCGGACAGAGCAGCAGTCTAAGATTCTTGACACCAATAACCAAGTTCAAAATGTGAGGGAAATCTAGTTCTAAATGCACAATGCTAAGCATACGGATGATCTCTGTGCATGTCCGAGACACCGACGCTTAAATTTTCAATTAATAGATATTTTGACATTTAATATTATATTTCTGGAAGTCCAAATATTTTTCAAATTCCAAGTATCTATAGACTAAGTTAGGAGAAAAATAATTAAAAAAATAAATATAAAAATAATTAATCAACGGCTTCCAGACTCGAACTTAAGACAACCAAAAATGAATGTTACGCGATAAGCCGTTCAGTACACCAGGCCACGCTCACCTCGGACAGAGCAGCAGTCTAAGATTCTTGACACCAATAACCAAGTTCAAAATGTGAGAGAAATCTAGTTCTAAATGCACAATGCTAAGCATACGGATGATCTCTGCGCATGTCCGAGACACCGACGCTTAAAATTTCAATTAAATTTATAGATATTTTGACATTTAACATTATATTTCTGGAAGACCAAATATTTTTCAAATTCCAAGTATCTATAGACTAAGTGAGGAGAAAAATAATTAAAAAAATAAATATAAAAATAATTAATCAACGGCTTCCAGACTCGAACTTAAGACAACCAAAAATGAATGTTACGCGATAAGCCGTTCAGTACACCAGGCCACGCTCACCTCGGACAGAGCAGCAGTCTAAGATTCTTGACACCAATAACCAAGTTCAAAATGTGAGAGAAATCTAGTTCTAAATGCACAATGTTAAGCATACGGATGATCTCTGCGCATGTCCGAGACACCGACGCTTAAAATTTCAATTAAATTTATAGATATTTTGATATTTAATATTATATTTCTGGAAGTCCAAATATTTTTCAAATTCCAAGTATCTATAGAATAAGTGTAGAAAAAAATAATTAAAAAAATAAATATAAAAATAATTAATCAACGGCTTCCAGACTCGAACTTAAGAGAACCAAAAAGGAATTTTACGCGATAAACCGTTCAGTACACCATGCCACGCTGACCTCGGACAGAGCAGCAGTCTAAGATTCTTGACACCAATAACCAAGTTCAAAATGTGAGAGAAATCTAGTTCTAAATGCACAATGCTAAGCATACGGATGATCTCTGCGCATGTCCGAGACACCGACGCTTAAATTTTCAACTAAATTTATAGATATTTTGACATTTAATATTATATTTCTGGAAGTCCAAATATTTTTCAAATTGCAAGTATCTATAGACTAAGTGAGGAGAAAAATAATTAAAAAAATAAATATAAAAATAATTAATCAACGGCTTCCAGAGTTATAACTTAAGACAACCAAAAATGAATGTTACGCGATAAGCCGTTCAGTACACCAGGCCACGCTCACCTCGGACAGAGCAGCAGTCTAAGATTCTTGACACCAATAACCAAGTTCAAAATGTGAGAGAAATCTAGTTCTAAATGCACAATGCTAAGCATACGGAGGATCTCTGCGCATGTCCGAGACATCGACGCTTAAAATTTCAATTAAATGTATATATATTTTGACATTTAATATTATATTTCTGGAAGTCCAAATATTTTTCAAATTCCAAGTATCTATAGAATAAGTGTGGAGAAAAATAATTTAAAAAAAATACATATAAAAATAAGTAATCAACGACTTCCAGACTCGAACTTAAGACAACCAAAAGTTAATGTTACTCGATAAGCCGTTCACTACACCAGGCCACGCTCACCTCGGACAGAGCAGCAGTCTAAGACTCTTGACACCAATAACCAAGTTCAAAATGTGCGGGAAATCTAGTTCTAAATGTACAATGCTAAGCATACGGATGATCTCTGCGCATGTCCGAGACACCGACGCTTAAATTTTCAATTAATAGATATTTTGACATTTAATATTATATTTCTGGAAGTCCAAATATTTTTCAAATTCCAAGTATCTATAGACTAAGTGAGGAGAAAAATAATTAAAAAATTAAATATAAAAATAATTAATCAACGGCTTCCAGACTCGAACTTAGACAACCAAAAATGAATGTTACGCGATAAGCCGTTCAGTACACCAGGCCACGCTCACCTCGGACAGAGCAGCAGTCTAAGATTCTTGACACCAATAACCAAGTTCAAAATGTGAGAGAAATCTAGTTCTAAATGCACAATGCTAAGCATACGGATGATCTCTGCGCATGTCCGAAACATCAACGCTTAAAATTTCAATTAAATGTATATATATTTTGACATTTAATATTATATTTCTGGAAGCACAAATATTTTTCAAATTCCAAGTATCTATAGAATAAGTGTGGAGAAAAATAATTTAAAAAAAATACATATAAAAATAAGTAATCAATGACTTCCAGACTCGAACTTAAGAGAACCAAAAATTAATGTTACGCGATAAGCCGTTCAGTACACTAGGCCACGCTCACCTCGGACAGAGCAGCAGTCTATGATTCTTGACACCAATAACCAAGTTCAAAATGTGAGAGAAATCTAGTTCTAAATGCACAATGCTAAGCATACGGATGATCTCTGCGCATGTCCAAGACATCGATGCTTAAAATTTCAATTAAATTTATAGATATTTTGACATTTAATATTATATTTCTGGATGTACAAATATTTTTCAAATTCCAAGCATCTATAGAGTAAGTGTGGAGAAAAATAATTAAAAAAAAAAAATAAATATAAATATAATTAATCAACGACTTCCAGACTCGAACTTAAGACAACCAAAAATGAATGTTACGCGATAAGCCGTTCAGTACACCAGGCCACGCTCACCTCGGGCAGAGCAGAAGTCTAAGATTCTTGACACCAATAACCAAGTTCAAAACGTGAGAGAAATGTAGTTCTAAATGCACAATGCTAAGCATACGTATGATCTCTGCGCATGTCCGAGACACCGACGCTTAAAATTTCAATTAAATGTATATATATTTTGACATTTAATATTATATTTCTGGAAGTCCAAATATTTTTCAAATTCCAAGTATCTATAGAATAAGTGTAGAAAAAAATAATTAAAAAATAAATATAAAAATAATTAATCAACGGCTTCCAGACTCGAACTTAAGAGAACCAAAAAGGAATGTTACGCGATAAGCCGTTCAGTACACCAGGCCACGCTCACCTCGGACAGAGAAGCAGTCTAAGATTCTTGACACCAATAACCAAGTTCAAAATGTGAGAGAAATCTAGTTCTAAATGCACAATGCTAAGCATACGGATGATCTCTGCGCATGTCCGAGACATCGACGCTTAAAATTTCAATTAAATGTATATATATTTTGACATTTAATATTATATTTCTGGAAGTCCAAATATTTTTCAAATTCCAAGTATCTATAGAATAAGTGTGGAGAAAAATAATTTAAAAAAAATACATATAAAAATAAGTAATCAACGACTTCCAGACTCGAACTTAAGACAACCAAAAGTTAATGTTACTCGATAAGCCGTTCACTACACCAGGCCACGCTCACCTCGGACAGAGCAGCAGTCTAAGACTCTTGACACCAATAACCAAGTTCAAAATGTGCGGGAAATCTAGTTCTAAATGTACAATGCTAAGCATACGGATGATCTCTGCGCATGTCCGAGACACCGACGCTTAAATTTTCAATTAATAGATATTTTGACATTTAATATTATATTTCTGGAAGTCCAAATATTTTTCAAATTCCAAGTATCTATAGACTAAGTGAGGAGAAAAATAATTAAAAAATTAAATATAAAAATAATTAATCAACGGCTTCCAGACTCGAACTTAGACAACCAAAAATGAATGTTACGCGATAAGCCGTTCAGTACACCAGGCCACGCTCACCTCGGACAGAGCAGCAGTCTAAGATTCTTGACACCAATAACCAAGTTCAAAATGTGAGAGAAATCTAGTTCTAAATGCACAATGCTAAGCATACGGATGATCTCTGCGCATGTCCGAAACATCAACGCTTAAAATTTCAATTAAATGTATATATATTTTGACATTTAATATTATATTTCTGGAAGCACAAATATTTTTCAAATTCCAAGTATCTATAGAATAAGTGTGGAGAAAAATAATTTAAAAAAAATACATATAAAAATAAGTAATCAATGACTTCCAGACTCGAACTTAAGAGAACCAAAAATTAATGTTACGCGATAAGCCGTTCAGTACACTAGGCCACGCTCACCTCGGACAGAGCAGCAGTCTATGATTCTTGACACCAATAACCAAGTTCAAAATGTGAGAGAAATCTAGTTCTAAATGCACAATGCTAAGCATACGGATGATCTCTGCGCATGTCCAAGACATCGATGCTTAAAATTTCAATTAAATTTATAGATATTTTGACATTTAATATTATATTTCTGGATGTACAAATATTTTTCAAATTCCAAGCATCTATAGAGTAAGTGTGGAGAAAAATAATTAAAAAAAAAATAAATATAAATATAATTAATCAACGACTTCCAGACTCGAACTTAAGACAACCAAAAATGAATGTTACGCGATAAGCCGTTCAGTACACCAGGCCACGCTCACCTCGGGCAGAGCAGAAGTCTAAGATTCTTGACACCAATAACCAAGTTCAAAACGTGAGAGAAATGTAGTTCTAAATGCACAATGCTAAGCATACGTATGATCTCTGCGCATGTCCGAGACACCGACGCTTAAAATTTCAATTAAATTTATAGATATTTTGACATTTAACATTATATTTCTGGAAGTCCAAATATTTTTCAAATTCCAAGTATCTATAGACTAAGTGAGGAGAAAAATAATTAAAAAATTAAATATAAAAATAATTAATCAACGGCTTCCAGACTCGAACTTAAGACAACCAAAAATGAATGTTACGCGATAAGCCGTTCAGTACACCAGGCCACGCTCACCTCGGACAGAGAAGCAGTCTAAGATTCTTGACACCAATAACCAAGTTCAAAATGTGAGAGAAATCTAGTTCTAAATGCACAATGCTAAGCATACGGATGATCTCTGCGCATGTCCGAGACATCGACGCTTAAAATTTCTATTAAATGTATATATATTTTGACATTTAATATTATATTTCTGGAAGCACAAATATTTTTCAAATTCCAAGTATCTATAGAATAAGTGTGGAGAAAAATAATTTAAAAAAAATACATATAAAAATAAGTAATCAATGACTTCCAGACTCGAACTTAAGAGAACCAAAAATTAATGTTACGCGATAAGCCGTTCAGTACACTAGGCCACGCTCACCTCGGACAGAGCAGCAGTCTATGATTCTTGACACCAATAACCAAGTTCAAAATGTGAGAGAAATCTAGTTCTAAATGCACAATGCTAAGCATACGGATGATCTCTGCGCATGTCCAAGACATCGATGCTTAAAATTTCAATTAAATTTATAGATATTTTGACATTTAATATTATATTTCTGGATGTACAAATATTTTTCAAATTCCAAGCATCTATAGAGTAAGTGTGGAGAAAAATAATTAAAAAAAAATAAATATAAATATAATTAATCAACGACTTCCAGACTCGAACTTAAGACAACCAAAAATGAATGTTACGCGATAAGCCGTTCAGTACACCAGGCCACGCTCACCTCGGACAGAGCAGAAGTCTAAGATTCTTGACACCAATAACCAAGTTCAAAACGTGAGAGAAATGAAGTTCTAAATGCACAATGCTAAGCATACGTATGATCTCTGCGCATGTCCGAGACACCGACGCTTAAAATTTCAATTAAATTTATAAATATTTTGACATTTAATATTATATTTCTGGAAGTCCAAATATTTTTCAAATTCCAAGTATCTGTAGAATAAGTGTAGAAAAAACTAATTAAAAAAATAAATATAAAAATAATTAATCAACGGCTTCCAGACTCGAACTTAAGAGAACCAAAAAGGAATGTTACGCGATAAACCGTTCAGTACACCAGGCCACGCTGACCTCGGACAGAGCAGCAGTCTAAGATTCTTGACACCAATAACCAAGTTAAAAATGTGAGAGAAATCTAGTTCTAAATGCACAATGCTAAGCATACGGATGATCTCTGCGCATGTCCGAGACACCGAAGCTTAAATTTTCAATTAAATTTATAGATATTTTGACATTTAATATTATATTTGTGGAAGTCCAAATATTTTTCAAATTATAAGTATCTATAGACTAAGTGAGGAGAAAAATAATTAAAAAAATAAATATAAAAATAATTAATCAACGGCTTCCAGACTCGAACTTAAGACAACCAAAAATGAATGTTACGCGATAAGCCGTTCAGTACACCAGGCCACGCTCACCTCGGACAGAGCAGCAGTCTAAGATTCTTGACACCAATAACCAAGTTCAAAATGTGAGAGAAATCTAGTTCTAAATGCACAATGCTAAGTATACGGAGGATCTCTGCGCATGTCCGAGACATCGACGCTTAAAATTTCAATTAAATGTATATATATTTTGACATTTAATATTATATTTCTGGAAGCACAAATATTTTTCAAATTCCAAGTATCTATAGAATAAGTGTGGAGAAAAATAATTTAAAAAAAAATACATATAAAAATAAGTAATCAACGACTTCCAGACTCGAACTTAGGACAACCAAAAATTAATGTTACGCGATAAGCCGTTCACTACACCAGGCCACGCTCACCTCGGACAGAGCAGCAGTCTAAGATTCTTGACACCAATAACCAAGTTCAAAATGTGAGGGAAATCTAGTTCTAAATACACAATGCTAAGCATACGGATGATCTCTGCGCATGTCCGAGACACCGACGCTTAAATTTTCAATTAATAGATATTTTGACATTTAATATTATATTTCTGGAAGTCCAAATATTTTTCAAATTCCAAGTATCTTTAGACTAAGTGAGGAGAAAAATAATTAAAAAAATAAATATAAAAATAATTAATCAACGGCTTCCAGACTCGAACTTAAGACAACCAAAAATGAATGTTACGCGATAAGCCGTTCAGTACACCAGGCCACGCTCACCTCGGACAGAGCAGCAGTCTAAGATTCTTGACACCAATAACCAAGTTCAAAATGTGAGAGAAATCTAGTTCTAAATGCACAATGCTAAGCATACGGATGATCTCTGCGCATGTCCGAGACACCGACGCTTAAAATTTCAATTAAATTTATAGATATTTTGACATTTAATATTATATTTCTGGAAGTCCAAATATTTTTCAAATTCCAAGTATCTGTAGAATAAGTGTAGAAAAAAATAATTAAAAAAGTAAATAAAAAAATAATTAATCAACGGCTTCCAGACTCGAACTTAAGAGAACCAAAAAGGAATGTTACGCGATAAACCGTTCAGTACACCAGGCCACGCTGACCTCGGACAGAGCAGCAGTCTAAGATTCTTGACACCAATAACCAAGTTCAAAATGTGAGAGAAATCTAGTTCTAAATACACAATGCTAAGCATACGGAGGATCTCTGCGCATGTCCGAGACATCGACGCTTAAAATTTCAATTAAATGTATATATATTTTGACATTTAATATTATATTTCTGGAAGCACAAATATTTTTCAAATTCCAAGTATCTATAGAATAAGTGTGGAGAAAAATAATTTAAAAAAAATACATATAAAAATAAGTAATCAACGACTTCCAGACTCGAACTTAAGAGAACCAAAAATTAATGTTACGCGATAAGCCGTTCACTACACCAGGCCACGCTCACCTCGGACAGAGCAGCAGTCTAAGATTCTTGACACCAATAACCAAGTTCAAAATGTGAGGGAAATCTAGTTCTAAATGCACAATGCTAAGCATACAGATGATCTCTGCGCATGTCCAAGACATCGATGCTTAAAATTTCAATTAAATTTATAGATATTTTGACATTTAATATTATATTTCTGGAAGTACAAATATTTTTCAAATTCCAAGCATCTATAGAGTAAGTGTGGAGAAAAATAATTAAAAAAAAAATAAATAAAAATATAATTAATCAACGACTTCCAGACTCGAACTTAAGACAACCAAAAATGAATGTTACGCGATAAGCCGTTCAGTACACCAGGCCAAGCTCACCTCGGACAGAGCAGAAGTCTAAGATTCTTGACACCAATAACCAAGTTCAAAATGTGAGAGAAATCTAGTTCTAAATGCACAATGCTAAGCATACGTATGATCTCTGCGCATGTCCGAGACACCGACGCTTAAAATTTCAATTAAATTTATAGATATTTTGACATTTAATATTATATTTCTGGAAGTCCAAATATTTTTCAAATTCCAAGTATCTATAGACTAAGTGAGGAGAAATATAATTAAAAAAATAAATATAAAAATAATTAATCAACGGCTTCCAGACTCGAACTTAAGACAACCAAAAATGAATGTTACGCAATGAGCCGTTCAGTACATCAGGCCACGCTCACCTCGGACAGAGCAGCAGTCTAAGATTCTTGACACCAATAACCAAGTTCAAAATGTGAGGGAAATCTAGTTCTAAATGCACAATGCTAAGCATACAGATGATCTCTGCGCATGTCCAAGACATCGATGCTTAAAATTTCAATTAAATTTATAGATATTTTGACATTTAATATTATATTTCTGGAAGTCCAAATATTTTTCAAATTCCAAGTATCTATAGACTAAGTGAGGAGAAATATAATTAAAAAAATAAATATAAAAATAATTAATCAACGGCTTCCAGACTCGAACTTAAGACAACCAAAAATGAATGTTACGCAATGAGCCGTTCAGTACATCAGGCCACGCTCACCTCGGACAGAGCAGCAGTCTAAGATTCTTGACACCAATAACCAAGTTCAAAATGTGAGAGAAATCTAGTTCTAAATGCACAATGCTAAGCATACGGAGGATCTCTGCGCATGTCCGAGACATCGATGCTTAAAATTTCAATTAAATGTATATATATTTTGACATTTAATATTATATTTCTGGAAGTACAAATATTTTTCAAATTCCAAGCAGCTATAGAGTAAGTGTGGAGAAAAATAATTAAAAAAATAAATATAAATATAAGTAATCAACGACTTCCAGACTCGAACTTAAGACAACCAAAAATTAATGTTACGCGATAAGCCGTCCACTACACCAGGCCAAGCTCACCTCGGACAGAGCAGCAGTCTACGATTCTTGACACCAATAACCAAGTTCAAAATGTGAGGGAAATCTAGTTCTAAATGCACAATGCTAAGCATATGAATGATCTCTGCGCATGTCCGAGACACCGACGCTTGAATTTTCAATTAATAGATATTTTGACATTTAATATTATATTTCTGGAAGTCCAAATGTTTTTCAAATTCCAATTATCTATAGACTAAGTGAGAAGAAAAATAATTAAAAAAATAAATATAAAAATAATTAATCAACGGCTTCCAGACTCGAACTTAAGACAACCAAAAATGAATGTTACGCGATAAGCCGTTCAGTACATCAGGCCACGCTCACCTCGGACAGAGCAGCAGTCTAAGATTCTTGACACCAATAACCAAGTTCAAAATGTGAGAGAAATCTAGTTCTAAATACACAATGCTAAGCATACGGAGGATCTCTGCGCATGTCCGAGACATCGACGCTTAAAATTTCAATTAAATGTATATATATTTTGACATTTAATATTATATTTCTGGAAGCCCAAATATTTTTCAAATTCCAAGTATCTATAGAATAAGTGTGGAGAAAAATAATTTAAAAAAAATACATATAAAAATAAGTAATCAACGACTTCCAGACTCGAACTTAAGAGAACCAAAAATTAATGTTACGCGATAAGCCGTTCACTACACCAGGCCACGCTCACCTCGGACAGAGCAGCAGTCTAAGATTCTTGACACCAATAACCAAGTTCAAAATGTGAGGGAAATCTAGTTCTAAATGCACAATGCTAAGCATACAGATGATCTCTGCGCATGTCCAAGACATCGATGCTTAAAATTTCAATTAAATTTATAGATATTTTGACATTTAATATTATATTTCTGGAAGTCCAAATATTTTTCAAATTCCAAGTATCTGTAGAATAAGTGTAGAAAAAAATAATTAAAAAAATAAATAAAAAAATAATTAATCAACGGCTTCCAGACTCGAACTTAAGAGAACCAAAAAGGAATGTTACGCGATAAACCGTTCAGTACACCAGGCCACGCTGACCTCGGACAGAGCAGCAGTCTAAGATTCTTAACACCAATAACCAAGTTCAAAATGTGAGAGAAATCTAGTTCTAAATGCACAATGTTAAGCATACGGATGATCTCTGCGCATGTCCGAGACACCGCCGCTTAAATTTTCAATTAAATTTATAGATATTTTGACATTTAATATTATATTTCTGGAAGTCCAAATATTTTTCAAATTCCAAGTATCTATAGACTAAGTGAGAAGAAAAATAATTAAAAAAATAAATATAAAAATAATTAATCAACGGCTTCCAGACTCGAACTTAAGAGAACCAAAAATTAATGTTGCGCGATAAGCCGTTCACTACACCAGGCCACGGTCACCTCGGACAGAGCAGCAGTCTAAGATTCTTGACACCAATAACCAAGTTCAAAATGTGAGGGAAATCTAGTTCTAAATGCACAATGCTAAGCATACAGATGATCTCTGCGCATGTCCAAGACATCGATGCTTAAAATTTCAATTAAATTTATAGATATTTTGACATTTAATATTATATTTCTGGAAGTACAAATATTTTTCAAATTCCAAGCATCTATAGAGTAAGTGTGGAGAAAAATAATTAAAAAAAAAATAAATATAAATATAATTAATCAACGACTTCCAGACTCGAACTTAAGACAACCAAAAATGAATGTTACGCGATAAGCCGTTCAGTACATCAGGCCACGCTCACCTCGGACAGAGCAGCAGTCTAAGATTCTTGACACCAATAACCAAGTTCAAAATGTGAGAGAAATCTAGTTCTAAATACACAATGCTAAGCATACGGAGGATCTCTGCGCATGTCCGAGACATCGACGCTTAAAATTTCAATTAAATGTATATATATTTTGACATTTAATATTATATTTCTGGAAGCCCAAATATTTTTCAAATTCCAAGTATCTATAGAATAAGTGTGGAGAAAAATAATTTAAAAAAAATACATATAAAAATAAGTAATCAACGACTTCCAGACTCGAACTTAAGAGAACCAAAAATTAACGTTACGCGATAAGCCGTTCACTACACCAGGCCACACTCACCTCGGACAGAGCAGCAGTCTAAGATTCTTGACACCAATAACCAAGTTCAAAATGTGAGAGAAATCTAGTTCTAAATGCACAATGTTAAGCATACGGATGATCTCTGCGCATGTCCGAGACACCGCCGCTTAAATTTTCAATTAAATTTATAGATATTTTGACATTTAATATTATATTTCTGGAAGTCCAAATATTTTTCAAATTCCAAGTATCTATAGACTAAGTGAGAAGAAAAATAATTAAAAAAATAAATATAAAAATAATTAATCAACGGCTTCCAGACTCGAACTTAAGAGAACCAAAAATTAATGTTGCGCGATAAGCCGTTCACTACACCAGGCCACGGTCACCTCGGACAGAGCAGCAGTCTAAGATTCTTGACACCAATAACCAAGTTCAAAATGTGAGGGAAATCTAGTTCTAAATGCACAATGCTAAGCATACAGATGATCTCTGCGCATGTCCAAGACATCGATGCTTAAAATTTCAATTAAATTTATAGATATTTTGACATTTAATATTATATTTCTGGAAGTACAAATATTTTTCAAATTCCAAGCATCTAAAGAGTAAGTGTGGAGAAAAATAATTAAAAAAAAAATAAATATAAATATAATTAATCAACGACTTCCAGACTCGAACTTAAGACAACCAAAAATGAATGTTACGCGATAAGCCGTTCAGTACACCAGGCCAAGCTCACCTCGGACAGAGCAGAAGTCTAAGATTCTTGACACCAATAACCAAGTTCAAAATGTGAGAAAAATCTAGTTCTAAATGCACAATGCTAAGCATACGTATGATCTCTGTGCATGTCCGAGACACCGACGCTTAAAATTTCAATTAAATTTATAGATAGTTTGACATTTAATATTATATTTCTGGAAGTCCAAATATTTTTCAAAATCCAAGTATCTATAGACTAAGTGAGAAGAAAAATAATTAAAAAAATCAATATAAAAATAATTAATCAACGGCTTCCAGACTCGAACATAAGACAACCAAAAATGAATGTTACGCGATAAGCCGTTCAGTACACCAGGCCACGCTCACCTCGGACAGAGCAGCAGTCTAAAATTCTTGACACCAATAACCAAGTTCAAAATGTGAGAGAAATCTAGTTCTAAATGCACAATGCTAAGCATACGGATGATCTCTGCGCATGTCCGAGACACCGCCGCTTAAATTTTCAATTAAATTTATAGATATTTTGACATTTAATATTATATTTCTGGAAGTCCAAATATTTTTCAAATTCCAAGTATCTATAGACTAAGTGAGGAGAAAAATAATTAAAAAAATAAATATAAAAATAATTAATCAACGGCTTCCAGACTCGAACTTAAGACAACCAAAAATGAATGTTACGCGATAAGCCGTTCAGTACACCAGGCCACGCTCACCTCGGACAGAGCAGCAGTCTAAGATTCTTGACACCAATAACCAAGTTCAAAATGTGAGAGAAATCTAGTTCTAAATGCACAATGCTAAGCATACGTATGATCTCTGCGCATGTCCGAGACACCGACGCTTAAAATTTCAATTAAATTTATAGATATTTTGACATTTAATATTATATTTCTGGAAGTCCAAATATTTTTCAAATTCCAAGTATCTATAGACTAAGTGAGGAGAAATATAATTAAAAAAATAAATATAAAAATAATTAATCAACGGCTTCCAGACTCGAACTTAAGACAACCAAAAATGAATGTTACGCAATGAGCCGTTCAGTACATCAGGCCACGCTCACCTCGGACAGAGCAGCAGTCTAAGATTCTTGACACCAATAACCAAGTTCAAAATGTGAGGGAAATCTAGTTCTAAATGCACAATGCTAAGCATACAGATGATCTCTGCGCATGTCCAAGACATCGATGCTTAAAATTTCAATTAAATTTATAGATATTTTGACATTTAATATTATATTTCTGGAAGTACAAATATTTTTCAAATTCCAAGCATCTATAGAGTAAGTGTGGAGAAAAATAATTAAAAAAAAAATAAATATAAATATAATTAATCAACGACTTCCAGACTCGAACTTAAGACAACCAAAAATGAATGTTACGCGATAAGCCGTTCAGTACACCAGGCCAAGCTCACCTCGGACAGAGCAGAAGTCTAAGATTCTTGACACCAATAACCAAGTTCAAAATGTGAGAGAAATCTAGTTCTAAATGCACAATGCTAAGCATACGTATGATCTCTGCGCATGTCCGAGACACCGACGCTTAAAATTTCAATTAAATTTATAGATATTTTGACATTTAATATTATATTTCTGGAAGTCCAAATATTTTTCAAATTCCAAGTATCTATAGACTAAGTGAGGAGAAGTATAATTAAAAAAATAAATATAAAAATAATTAATCAACGGCTTCCAGACTCGAACTTAAGACAACCAAAAATGAATGTTACGCAATGAGCCGTTCAGTACATCAGGCCACGCTCACCTCGGACAGAGCAGCAGTCTAAGATTCTTGACACCAATAACCAAGTTCAAAATGTGAGAGAAATCTAGTTCTAAATGCACAATGCTAAGCATACGGAGGATCTCTGCGCATGTCCGAGACATCGATGCTTAAAATTTCAATTAAATGTATATATATTTTGTCATTTAATATTATATTTCTGGAAGTACAAATATTTTTCAAATTCCAAGCAGCTATAGAGTAAGTGTGGAGAAAAATAATTAAAAAAAATAAATATAAATATAAGTAATCAACGACTTCCAGACTCGAACTTAAGACAACCAAAAATTAATGTTACGCGATAAGCCGTCCACTACACCAGGCCAAGCTCGCCTCGGACAGAGCAGCAGTCTACGATTCTTGACACCAATAACCAAGTTCAAAATGTGAGGGAAATCTAGTTCTAAATGCACAATGCTAAGCATATGAATGATCTCTGCGCATGTCCGAGACACCGACGCTTAAATTTTCAATTAATAGATATTTTGACATTTAATATTATATTTCTGGAAGTCCAAATGTTTTTCAAATTCCAAGTATCTATAGACTAAGTGAGAAGAAAAATAATTAAAAAAATAAATATAAAAATAATTAATCAACGGCTTCCAGACTCGAACTTAAGACAACCAAAAATGAATGTTACGCGATAAGCCGTTCAGTACATCAGGCCACGCTCACCTCGGACAGAGCAGCAGTCTAAGATTCTTGACACCAATAACCAAGTTCAAAATGTGAGAGAAATCTAGTTCTAAATACACAATGCTAAGCATACGGAGGATCTCTGCGCATGTCCGAGACATCGACGCTTAAAATTTCAACTAAATGTATATATATTTTGACATTTAATATTATATTTCTGGAAGCACAAATATTTTTCAAATTCCAAGTATCTATAGAATAAGTGTGGAGAAAAATAATTTAAAAAAAATACATATAAAAATAAGTAATCAACGACTTCCAGACTCGAACTTAAGAGAACCAAAAATTAATGTTACGCGATAAGCCGTTCACTACACCAGGCCACGCTCACCTCGGACAGAGCAGCAGTCTAAGATTCTTGACACCAATAACCAAGTTCAAAATGTGAGGGAAATCTAGTTCTAAATGCACAATGCTAAGCATACAGATGATCTCTGCGCATGTCCAAGACATCGATGCTTAAAATTTCAATTAAATTTATAGATATTTTGACATTTAATATTATATTTCTGGAAGTCCAAATATTTTTCAAATTCCAAGTATCTGTAGAATAAGTGTAGAAAAAAATAATTAAAAAAATAAATAAAAAAATAATTAATCAACGGCTTCCAGACTCGAACTTAAGAGAACCAAAAAGGAATGTTACGCGATAAACCGTTCAGTACACCAGGCCACGCTGACCTCGGACAGAGCAGCAGTCTAAGATTCTTGACACCAATAACCAAGTTCAAAATGTGAGAGAAATCTAGTTCTAAATGCACAATGTTAAGCATACGGATGATCTCTGCGCATGTCCGAGACACCGCCGCTTAAATTTTCAATTAAATTTATAGATATTTTGACATTTAATATTATATTTCTGGAAGTCCAAATATTTTTCAAATTCCAAGTATCTATAGACTAAGTGAGAAGAAAAATAATTAAAAAAATAAATATAAAAATAATTAATCAACGGCTTCCAGACTCGAACTTAAGAGAACCAAAAATTAATGTTGCGCGATAAGCCGTTCACTACACCAGGCCACGGTCACCTCGGACAGAGCAGCAGTCTAAGATTCTTGACACCAATAACCAAGTTCAAAATGTGAGAGAAATCTAGTTCTAAATGCACAATGCTAAGCATACGGATGATCTCTGCGCATGTCCGAAACATCAACGCTTAAAATTTCAATTAAATGTATATATATTTTGACATTTAATATTATATTTCTGGAAGCACAAATATTTTTCAAATTCCAAGTATCTATAGAATAAGTGTGGAGAAAAATAATTTAAAAAAAATACATATAAAAATAAGTAATCAATGACTTCCAGACTCGAACTTAAGAGAACCAAAAATTAATGTTACGCGATAAGCCGTTCAGTACACTAGGCCACGCTCACCTCGGACAGAGCAGCAGTCTATGATTCTTGACACCAATAACCAAGTTCAAAATGTGAGAGAAATCTAGTTCTAAATGCACAATGCTAAGCATACGGATGATCTCTGCGCATGTCCAAGACATCGATGCTTAAAATTTCAATTAAATTTATAGATATTTTGACATTTAATATTATATTTCTGGATGTACAAATATTTTTCAAATTCCAAGCATCTATAGAGTAAGTGTGGAGAAAAATAATTAAAAAAAAAATAAATATAAATATAATTAATCAACGACTTCCAGACTCGAACTTAAGACAACCAAAAATGAATGTTACGCGATAAGCCGTTCAGTACACCAGGCCACGCTCACCTCGGGCAGAGCAGAAGTCTAAGATTCTTGACACCAATAACCAAGTTCAAAACGTGAGAGAAATGTAGTTCTAAATGCACAATGCTAAGCATACGTATGATCTCTGCGCATGTCCGAGACACCGACGCTTAAAATTTCAATTAAATTTATAGATATTTTGACATTTAACATTATATTTCTGGAAGTCCAAATATTTTTCAAATTCCAAGTATCTATAGACTAAGTGAGGAGAAAAATAATTAAAAAATTAAATATAAAAATAATTAATCAACGGCTTCCAGACTCGAACTTAAGACAACCAAAAATGAATGTTACGCGATAAGCCGTTCAGTACACCAGGCCACGCTCACCTCGGACAGAGAAGCAGTCTAAGATTCTTGACACCAATAACCAAGTTCAAAATGTGAGAGAAATCTAGTTCTAAATGCACAATGCTAAGCATACGGATGATCTCTGCGCATGTCCGAGACATCGACGCTTAAAATTTCTATTAAATGTATATATATTTTGACATTTAATATTATATTTCTGGAAGCACAAATATTTTTCAAATTCCAAGTATCTATAGAATAAGTGTGGAGAAAAATAATTTAAAAAAAATACATATAAAAATAAGTAATCAATGACTTCCAGACTCGAACTTAAGAGAACCAAAAATTAATGTTACGCGATAAGCCGTTCAGTACACTAGGCCACGCTCACCTCGGACAGAGCAGCAGTCTATGATTCTTGACACCAATAACCAAGTTCAAAATGTGAGAGAAATCTAGTTCTAAATGCACAATGCTAAGCATACGGATGATCTCTGCGCATGTCCAAGACATCGATGCTTAAAATTTCAATTAAATTTATAGATATTTTGACATTTAATATTATATTTCTGGATGTACAAATATTTTTCAAATTCCAAGCATCTATAGAGTAAGTGTGGAGAAAAATAATTAAAAAAAAATAAATATAAATATAATTAATCAACGACTTCCAGACTCGAACTTAAGACAACCAAAAATGAATGTTACGCGATAAGCCGTTCAGTACACCAGGCCACGCTCACCTCGGACAGAGCAGAAGTCTAAGATTCTTGACACCAATAACCAAGTTCAAAACGTGAGAGAAATGAAGTTCTAAATGCACAATGCTAAGCATACGTATGATCTCTGCGCATGTCCGAGACACCGACGCTTAAAATTTCAATTAAATTTATAAATATTTTGACATTTAATATTATATTTCTGGAAGTCCAAATATTTTTCAAATTCCAAGTATCTGTAGAATAAGTGTAGAAAAAACTAATTAAAAAAATAAATATAAAAATAATTAATCAACGGCTTCCAGACTCGAACTTAAGAGAACCAAAAAGGAATGTTACGCGATAAACCGTTCAGTACACCAGGCCACGCTGACCTCGGACAGAGCAGCAGTCTAAGATTCTTGACACCAATAACCAAGTTAAAAATGTGAGAGAAATCTAGTTCTAAATGCACAATGCTAAGCATACGGATGATCTCTGCGCATGTCCGAGACACCGAAGCTTAAATTTTCAATTAAATTTATAGATATTTTGACATTTAATATTATATTTGTGGAAGTCCAAATATTTTTCAAATTATAAGTATCTATAGACTAAGTGAGGAGAAAAATAATTAAAAAAATAAATATAAAAATAATTAATCAACGGCTTCCAGACTCGAACTTAAGACAACCAAAAATGAATGTTACGCGATAAGCCGTTCAGTACACCAGGCCACGCTCACCTCGGACAGAGCAGCAGTCTAAGATTCTTGACACCAATAACCAAGTTCAAAATGTGAGAGAAATCTAGTTCTAAATGCACAATGCTAAGTATACGGAGGATCTCTGCGCATGTCCGAGACATCGACGCTTAAAATTTCAATTAAATGTATATATATTTTGACATTTAATATTATATTTCTGGAAGCACAAATATTTTTCAAATTCCAAGTATCTATAGAATAAGTGTGGAGAAAAATAATTTAAAAAAAAATACATATAAAAATAAGTAATCAACGACTTCCAGACTCGAACTTAGGACAACCAAAAATTAATGTTACGCGATAAGCCGTTCACTACACCAGGCCACGCTCACCTCGGACAGAGCAGCAGTCTAAGATTCTTGACACCAATAACCAAGTTCAAAATGTGAGGGAAATCTAGTTCTAAATACACAATGCTAAGCATACGGATGATCTCTGCGCATGTCCGAGACACCGACGCTTAAATTTTCAATTAATAGATATTTTGACATTTAATATTATATTTCTGGAAGTCCAAATATTTTTCAAATTCCAAGTATCTTTAGACTAAGTGAGGAGAAAAATAATTAAAAAAATAAATATAAAAATAATTAATCAACGGCTTCCAGACTCGAACTTAAGACAACCAAAAATGAATGTTACGCGATAAGCCGTTCAGTACACCAGGCCACGCTCACCTCGGACAGAGCAGCAGTCTAAGATTCTTGACACCAATAACCAAGTTCAAAATGTGAGAGAAATCTAGTTCTAAATGCACAATGCTAAGCATACGGATGATCTCTGCGCATGTCCGAGACACCGACGCTTAAAATTTCAATTAAATTTATAGATATTTTGACATTTAATATTATATTTCTGGAAGTCCAAATATTTTTCAAATTCCAAGTATCTGTAGAATAAGTGTAGAAAAAAATAATTAAAAAAGTAAATAAAAAAATAATT
The DNA here is from genome assembly GCF_947563725.1 of Argiope bruennichi. Classification (NCBI taxonomy): domain Eukaryota; kingdom Metazoa; phylum Arthropoda; class Arachnida; order Araneae; family Araneidae; genus Argiope; species Argiope bruennichi. The sequence continues at coordinate 25,484,706 of NC_079151.1, read as the reverse complement.
AATCAACGGCTTCCAGACTCGAACTTAAGAGAACCAAAAAGGAATGTTACGCGATAAACCGTTCAGTACACCAGGCCACGCTGACCTCGGACAGAGCAGCAGTCTAAGATTCTTGACACCAATAACCAAGTTCAAAATGTGAGAGAAATCTAGTTCTAAATACACAATGCTAAGCATACGGAGGATCTCTGCGCATGTCCGAGACATCGACGCTTAAAATTTCAATTAAATGTATATATATTTTGACATTTAATATTATATTTCTGGAAGCACAAATATTTTTCAAATTCCAAGTATCTATAGAATAAGTGTGGAGAAAAATAATTTAAAAAAAATACATATAAAAATAAGTAATCAACGACTTCCAGACTCGAACTTAAGAGAACCAAAAATTAATGTTACGCGATAAGCCGTTCACTACACCAGGCCACGCTCACCTCGGACAGAGCAGCAGTCTAAGATTCTTGACACCAATAACCAAGTTCAAAATGTGAGGGAAATCTAGTTCTAAATGCACAATGCTAAGCATACAGATGATCTCTGCGCATGTCCAAGACATCGATGCTTAAAATTTCAATTAAATTTATAGATATTTTGACATTTAATATTATATTTCTGGAAGTACAAATATTTTTCAAATTCCAAGCATCTATAGAGTAAGTGTGGAGAAAAATAATTAAAAAAAAAATAAATAAAAATATAATTAATCAACGACTTCCAGACTCGAACTTAAGACAACCAAAAATGAATGTTACGCGATAAGCCGTTCAGTACACCAGGCCAAGCTCACCTCGGACAGAGCAGAAGTCTAAGATTCTTGACACCAATAACCAAGTTCAAAATGTGAGAGAAATCTAGTTCTAAATGCACAATGCTAAGCATACGTATGATCTCTGCGCATGTCCGAGACACCGACGCTTAAAATTTCAATTAAATTTATAGATATTTTGACATTTAATATTATATTTCTGGAAGTCCAAATATTTTTCAAATTCCAAGTATCTATAGACTAAGTGAGGAGAAATATAATTAAAAAAATAAATATAAAAATAATTAATCAACGGCTTCCAGACTCGAACTTAAGACAACCAAAAATGAATGTTACGCAATGAGCCGTTCAGTACATCAGGCCACGCTCACCTCGGACAGAGCAGCAGTCTAAGATTCTTGACACCAATAACCAAGTTCAAAATGTGAGGGAAATCTAGTTCTAAATGCACAATGCTAAGCATACAGATGATCTCTGCGCATGTCCAAGACATCGATGCTTAAAATTTCAATTAAATTTATAGATATTTTGACATTTAATATTATATTTCTGGAAGTCCAAATATTTTTCAAATTCCAAGTATCTATAGACTAAGTGAGGAGAAATATAATTAAAAAAATAAATATAAAAATAATTAATCAACGGCTTCCAGACTCGAACTTAAGACAACCAAAAATGAATGTTACGCAATGAGCCGTTCAGTACATCAGGCCACGCTCACCTCGGACAGAGCAGCAGTCTAAGATTCTTGACACCAATAACCAAGTTCAAAATGTGAGAGAAATCTAGTTCTAAATGCACAATGCTAAGCATACGGAGGATCTCTGCGCATGTCCGAGACATCGATGCTTAAAATTTCAATTAAATGTATATATATTTTGACATTTAATATTATATTTCTGGAAGTACAAATATTTTTCAAATTCCAAGCAGCTATAGAGTAAGTGTGGAGAAAAATAATTAAAAAAATAAATATAAATATAAGTAATCAACGACTTCCAGACTCGAACTTAAGACAACCAAAAATTAATGTTACGCGATAAGCCGTCCACTACACCAGGCCAAGCTCACCTCGGACAGAGCAGCAGTCTACGATTCTTGACACCAATAACCAAGTTCAAAATGTGAGGGAAATCTAGTTCTAAATGCACAATGCTAAGCATATGAATGATCTCTGCGCATGTCCGAGACACCGACGCTTGAATTTTCAATTAATAGATATTTTGACATTTAATATTATATTTCTGGAAGTCCAAATGTTTTTCAAATTCCAATTATCTATAGACTAAGTGAGAAGAAAAATAATTAAAAAAATAAATATAAAAATAATTAATCAACGGCTTCCAGACTCGAACTTAAGACAACCAAAAATGAATGTTACGCGATAAGCCGTTCAGTACATCAGGCCACGCTCACCTCGGACAGAGCAGCAGTCTAAGATTCTTGACACCAATAACCAAGTTCAAAATGTGAGAGAAATCTAGTTCTAAATACACAATGCTAAGCATACGGAGGATCTCTGCGCATGTCCGAGACATCGACGCTTAAAATTTCAATTAAATGTATATATATTTTGACATTTAATATTATATTTCTGGAAGCCCAAATATTTTTCAAATTCCAAGTATCTATAGAATAAGTGTGGAGAAAAATAATTTAAAAAAAATACATATAAAAATAAGTAATCAACGACTTCCAGACTCGAACTTAAGAGAACCAAAAATTAATGTTACGCGATAAGCCGTTCACTACACCAGGCCACGCTCACCTCGGACAGAGCAGCAGTCTAAGATTCTTGACACCAATAACCAAGTTCAAAATGTGAGGGAAATCTAGTTCTAAATGCACAATGCTAAGCATACAGATGATCTCTGCGCATGTCCAAGACATCGATGCTTAAAATTTCAATTAAATTTATAGATATTTTGACATTTAATATTATATTTCTGGAAGTCCAAATATTTTTCAAATTCCAAGTATCTGTAGAATAAGTGTAGAAAAAAATAATTAAAAAAATAAATAAAAAAATAATTAATCAACGGCTTCCAGACTCGAACTTAAGAGAACCAAAAAGGAATGTTACGCGATAAACCGTTCAGTACACCAGGCCACGCTGACCTCGGACAGAGCAGCAGTCTAAGATTCTTAACACCAATAACCAAGTTCAAAATGTGAGAGAAATCTAGTTCTAAATGCACAATGTTAAGCATACGGATGATCTCTGCGCATGTCCGAGACACCGCCGCTTAAATTTTCAATTAAATTTATAGATATTTTGACATTTAATATTATATTTCTGGAAGTCCAAATATTTTTCAAATTCCAAGTATCTATAGACTAAGTGAGAAGAAAAATAATTAAAAAAATAAATATAAAAATAATTAATCAACGGCTTCCAGACTCGAACTTAAGAGAACCAAAAATTAATGTTGCGCGATAAGCCGTTCACTACACCAGGCCACGGTCACCTCGGACAGAGCAGCAGTCTAAGATTCTTGACACCAATAACCAAGTTCAAAATGTGAGGGAAATCTAGTTCTAAATGCACAATGCTAAGCATACAGATGATCTCTGCGCATGTCCAAGACATCGATGCTTAAAATTTCAATTAAATTTATAGATATTTTGACATTTAATATTATATTTCTGGAAGTACAAATATTTTTCAAATTCCAAGCATCTATAGAGTAAGTGTGGAGAAAAATAATTAAAAAAAAAATAAATATAAATATAATTAATCAACGACTTCCAGACTCGAACTTAAGACAACCAAAAATGAATGTTACGCGATAAGCCGTTCAGTACATCAGGCCACGCTCACCTCGGACAGAGCAGCAGTCTAAGATTCTTGACACCAATAACCAAGTTCAAAATGTGAGAGAAATCTAGTTCTAAATACACAATGCTAAGCATACGGAGGATCTCTGCGCATGTCCGAGACATCGACGCTTAAAATTTCAATTAAATGTATATATATTTTGACATTTAATATTATATTTCTGGAAGCCCAAATATTTTTCAAATTCCAAGTATCTATAGACTAAGTGAGAAGAAAAATAATTAAAAAAATCAATATAAAAATAATTAATCAACGGCTTCCAGACTCGAACATAAGACAACCAAAAATGAATGTTACGCGATAAGCCGTTCAGTACACCAGGCCACGCTCACCTCGGACAGAGCAGCAGTCTAAAATTCTTGACACCAATAACCAAGTTCAAAATGTGAGAGAAATCTAGTTCTAAATGCACAATGCTAAGCATACGGATGATCTCTGCGCATGTCCGAGACACCGCCGCTTAAATTTTCAATTAAATTTATAGATATTTTGACATTTAATATTATATTTCTGGAAGTCCAAATATTTTTCAAATTCCAAGTATCTATAGACTAAGTGAGGAGAAAAATAATTAAAAAAATAAATATAAAAATAATTAATCAACGGCTTCCAGACTCGAACTTAAGACAACCAAAAATGAATGTTACGCGATAAGCCGTTCAGTACACCAGGCCACGCTCACCTCGGACAGAGCAGCAGTCTAAGATTCTTGACACCAATAACCAAGTTCAAAATGTGAGAGAAATCTAGTTCTAAATGCACAATGCTAAGCATACGTATGATCTCTGCGCATGTCCGAGACACCGACGCTTAAAATTTCAATTAAATTTATAGATATTTTGACATTTAATATTATATTTCTGGAAGTCCAAATATTTTTCAAATTCCAAGTATCTATAGACTAAGTGAGGAGAAATATAATTAAAAAAATAAATATAAAAATAATTAATCAACGGCTTCCAGACTCGAACTTAAGACAACCAAAAATGAATGTTACGCAATGAGCCGTTCAGTACATCAGGCCACGCTCACCTCGGACAGAGCAGCAGTCTAAGATTCTTGACACCAATAACCAAGTTCAAAATGTGAGGGAAATCTAGTTCTAAATGCACAATGCTAAGCATACAGATGATCTCTGCGCATGTCCAAGACATCGATGCTTAAAATTTCAATTAAATTTATAGATATTTTGACATTTAATATTATATTTCTGGAAGTACAAATATTTTTCAAATTCCAAGCATCTATAGAGTAAGTGTGGAGAAAAATAATTAAAAAAAAAATAAATATAAATATAATTAATCAACGACTTCCAGACTCGAACTTAAGACAACCAAAAATGAATGTTACGCGATAAGCCGTTCAGTACACCAGGCCAAGCTCACCTCGGACAGAGCAGAAGTCTAAGATTCTTGACACCAATAACCAAGTTCAAAATGTGAGAGAAATCTAGTTCTAAATGCACAATGCTAAGCATACGTATGATCTCTGCGCATGTCCGAGACACCGACGCTTAAAATTTCAATTAAATTTATAGATATTTTGACATTTAATATTATATTTCTGGAAGTCCAAATATTTTTCAAATTCCAAGTATCTATAGACTAAGTGAGGAGAAATATAATTAAAAAAATAAATATAAAAATAATTAATCAACGGCTTCCAGACTCGAACTTAAGACAACCAAAAATGAATGTTACGCAATGAGCCGTTCAGTACATCAGGCCACGCTCACCTCGGACAGAGCAGCAGTCTAAGATTCTTGACACCAATAACCAAGTTCAAAATGTGAGAGAAATCTAGTTCTAAATGCACAATGCTAAGCATACGGAGGATCTCTGCGCATGTCCGAGACATCGATGCTTAAAATTTCAATTAAATGTATATATATTTTGTCATTTAATATTATATTTCTGGAAGTACAAATATTTTTCAAATTCCAAGCAGCTATAGAGTAAGTGTGGAGAAAAATAATTAAAAAAAATAAATATAAATATAAGTAATCAACGACTTCCAGACTCGAACTTAAGACAACCAAAAATTAATGTTACGCGATAAGCCGTCCACTACACCAGGCCAAGCTCGCCTCGGACAGAGCAGCAGTCTACGATTCTTGACACCAATAACCAAGTTCAAAATGTGAGGGAAATCTAGTTCTAAATGCACAATGCTAAGCATATGAATGATCTCTGCGCATGTCCGAGACACCGACGCTTAAATTTTCAATTAATAGATATTTTGACATTTAATATTATATTTCTGGAAGTCCAAATGTTTTTCAAATTCCAAGTATCTATAGACTAAGTGAGAAGAAAAATAATTAAAAAAATAAATATAAAAATAATTAATCAACGGCTTCCAGACTCGAACTTAAGACAACCAAAAATGAATGTTACGCGATAAGCCGTTCAGTACATCAGGCCACGCTCACCTCGGACAGAGCAGCAGTCTAAGATTCTTGACACCAATAACCAAGTTCAAAATGTGAGAGAAATCTAGTTCTAAATACACAATGCTAAGCATACGGAGGATCTCTGCGCATGTCCGAGACATCGACGCTTAAAATTTCAACTAAATGTATATATATTTTGACATTTAATATTATATTTCTGGAAGCACAAATATTTTTCAAATTCCAAGTATCTATAGAATAAGTGTGGAGAAAAATAATTTAAAAAAAATACATATAAAAATAAGTAATCAACGACTTCCAGACTCGAACTTAAGAGAACCAAAAATTAATGTTACGCGATAAGCCGTTCACTACACCAGGCCACGCTCACCTCGGACAGAGCAGCAGTCTAAGATTCTTGACACCAATAACCAAGTTCAAAATGTGAGGGAAATCTAGTTCTAAATGCACAATGCTAAGCATACAGATGATCTCTGCGCATGTCCAAGACATCGATGCTTAAAATTTCAATTAAATTTATAGATATTTTGACATTTAATATTATATTTCTGGAAGTCCAAATATTTTTCAAATTCCAAGTATCTGTAGAATAAGTGTAGAAAAAAATAATTAAAAAAATAAATAAAAAAATAATTAATCAACGGCTTCCAGACTCGAACTTAAGAGAACCAAAAAGGAATGTTACGCGATAAACCGTTCAGTACACCAGGCCACGCTGACCTCGGACAGAGCAGCAGTCTAAGATTCTTGACACCAATAACCAAGTTCAAAATGTGAGAGAAATCTAGTTCTAAATGCACAATGTTAAGCATACGGATGATCTCTGCGCATGTCCGAGACACCGCCGCTTAAATTTTCAATTAAATTTATAGATATTTTGACATTTAATATTATATTTCTGGAAGTCCAAATATTTTTCAAATTCCAAGTATCTATAGACTAAGTGAGAAGAAAAATAATTAAAAAAATAAATATAAAAATAATTAATCAACGGCTTCCAGACTCGAACTTAAGAGAACCAAAAATTAATGTTGCGCGATAAGCCGTTCACTACACCAGGCCACGGTCACCTCGGACAGAGCAGCAGTCTAAGATTCTTGACACCAATAACCAAGTTCAAAATGTGAGGGAAATCTAGTTCTAAATGCACAATGCTAAGCATACAGATGATCTCTGCGCATGTCCGAGACACCGACGCTTAAAATTTCAATTAAATTTATAGATATTTTGACATTTAATATTATATTTCTGGAAGTCCAAATATTTTTCAAATTCCAAGTATCTATAGACTAAGTGAGGAGAAATATAATTAAAAAAATAAATATAAAAATAATTAATCAACGGCTTCCAGACTCGAACTTAAGACAACCAAAAATGAATGTTACGCAATGAGCCGTTCAGTACATCAGGCCACGCTCACCTCGGACAGAGCAGCAGTCTAAGATTCTTGACACCAATAACCAAGTTCAAAATGTGAGAGAAATCTAGTTCTAAATGCACAATGCTAAGCATACGGAGGATCTCTGCGCATGTCCGAGACATCGATGCTTAAAATTTCAATTAAATGTATATATATTTTGTCATTTAATATTATATTTCTGGAAGTACAAATATTTTTCAAATTCCAAGCAGCTATAGAGTAAGTGTGGAGAAAAATAATTAAAAAAAATAAATATAAATATAAGTAATCAACGACTTCCAGACTCGAACTTAAGACAACCAAAAATTAATGTTACGCGATAAGCCGTCCACTACACCAGGCCAAGCTCGCCTCGGACAGAGCAGCAGTCTACGATTCTTGACACCAATAACCAAGTTCAAAATGTGAGGGAAATCTAGTTCTAAATGCACAATGCTAAGCATATGAATGATCTCTGCGCATGTCCGAGACACCGACGCTTAAATTTTCAATTAATAGATATTTTGACATTTAATATTATATTTCTGGAAGTCCAAATGTTTTTCAAATTCCAAGTATCTATAGACTAAGTGAGAAGAAAAATAATTAAAAAAATAAATATAAAAATAATTAATCAACGGCTTCCAGACTCGAACTTAAGACAACCAAAAATGAATGTTACGCGATAAGCCGTTCAGTACATCAGGCCACGCTCACCTCGGACAGAGCAGCAGTCTAAGATTCTTGACACCAATAACCAAGTTCAAAATGTGAGAGAAATCTAGTTCTAAATACACAATGCTAAGCATACGGAGGATCTCTGCGCATGTCCGAGACATCGACGCTTAAAATTTCAACTAAATGTATATATATTTTGACATTTAATATTATATTTCTGGAAGCACAAATATTTTTCAAATTCCAAGTATCTATAGAATAAGTGTGGAGAAAAATAATTTAAAAAAAATACATATAAAAATAAGTAATCAACGACTTCCAGACTCGAACTTAAGAGAACCAAAAATTAATGTTACGCGATAAGCCGTTCACTACACCAGGCCACGCTCACCTCGGACAGAGCAGCAGTCTAAGATTCTTGACACCAATAACCAAGTTCAAAATGTGAGGGAAATCTAGTTCTAAATGCACAATGCTAAGCATACAGATGATCTCTGCGCATGTCCAAGACATCGATGCTTAAAATTTCAATTAAATTTATAGATATTTTGACATTTAATATTATATTTCTGGAAGTCCAAATATTTTTCAAATTCCAAGTATCTGTAGAATAAGTGTAGAAAAAAATAATTAAAAAAATAAATAAAAAAATAATTAATCAACGGCTTCCAGACTCGAACTTAAGAGAACCAAAAAGGAATGTTACGCGATAAACCGTTCAGTACACCAGGCCACGCTGACCTCGGACAGAGCAGCAGTCTAAGATTCTTGACACCAATAACCAAGTTCAAAATGTGAGAGAAATCTAGTTCTAAATGCACAATGTTAAGCATACGGATGATCTCTGCGCATGTCCGAGACACCGCCGCTTAAATTTTCAATTAAATTTATAGATATTTTGACATTTAATATTATATTTCTGGAAGTCCAAATATTTTTCAAATTCCAAGTATCTATAGACTAAGTGAGAAGAAAAATAATTAAAAAAATAAATATAAAAATAATTAATCAACGGCTTCCAGACTCGAACTTAAGAGAACCAAAAATTAATGTTGCGCGATAAGCCGTTCACTACACCAGGCCACGGTCACCTCGGACAGAGCAGCAGTCTAAGATTCTTGACACCAATAACCAAGTTCAAAATGTGAGGGAAATCTAGTTCTAAATGCACAATGCTAAGCATACAGATGATCTCTGCGCATGTCCAAGACATCGATGCTTAAAATTTCAATTAAATTTATAGATATTTTGACATTTAATATTATATTTCTGGAAGTACAAATATTTTTCAAATTCCAAGCATCTATAGAGTAAGTGTGGAGAAAAATAATTAAAAAAAAATAAATATAAATATAATTAATCAACGACTTCCAGACTCGAACTTAAGACAACCAAAAATGAATGTTACGCGATAAGCCGTTCAGTACACCAGGCCAAGCTCACCTCGGACAGAGCAGAAGTCTAAGATTCTTGACACCAATAACCAAGTTCAAAATGTGAGAAAAATCTAGTTCTAAATGCACAATGCTAAGCATACGTATGATCTCTGTGCATGTCCGAGACACCGACGCTTAAAATTTCAATTAAATTTATAGATATTTTGACATTTAATATTATATTTCTGGAAGTCCAAATATTTTTCAAATTCCAAGTATCTATAGACTAAGTGAGAAGAAAAATAATTAAAAAAAATAAATATAAAAATAATTAATCAACGGCTTCCAGACTCGAACATAAGACAACCAAAAATGAATGTTACGCGATAAGCCGTTCAGTACACCAGGCCACGCTCACCTCGGACAGAGCAGCAGTCTAAAATTCTTGACACCAATAACCAAGTTCAAAATGTGAGAGAAATCTAGTTCTAAATGCACAATGCTAAGCATACGGATGATCTCTGCGCATGTCCGAGACACCGACGCTTAAAATTTCAATTAAATTTATAGATATTTTGACATTTAATATTATATTTCTGGAAGTCCAAATATTTTTCAAATTCCAAGTATCTGTAGAATAAGTGTAGAAAAAAATAATTAAAAAAATAAATATAAAAATAATTAATCAATCGCTTCCAGACTCGAACTTAAGAGAACCAAAAAGGAATGTTACGCGATAAACCGTTCAGTACACCAGGCCACGCTGACCTCGGACAGAGCAGCAGTCAAAGATTCTTGACACCAATAACCAAGTTCAAAATGTGAGAGAAATCTAGTTCTAAATGCACAATGTTAAGCATACGGATGATCTCTGCGCATGTCCGAGACACCGCCGCTTAAATTTTCAATTAAATTTATAGATATTTTGACATTTATATTATATTTCTGGAAGTCCAAATATTTTTCAAATTCCAAGTATCTATAGACTAAGTGAGGAGAAAAATAATTAAAAAAATAAATATAAAAATAATTAATCAACGGCTTCCAGACTCGAACTTAAGAGAACCAAAAAGGAATGTTACGCGATAAACCGTTCAGTACACCAGGCCACGCTGACCTCGGACAGAGCATCAGTCTAAGATTCTTGACACCAATAACCAAGTTCAAAATGTGAGAGAAATCTAGTTCTAAATGCACAATGTTAAGCATACGGATGATCTCTGCGCATGTCCGAGACACCGACGCTTAAAATTTCAATTAAATTTATAGATATTTTGACATTTAAAATTATATTTCTGGAAGTCCAAATATTTTTCAAATTCCAAGTATCTGTAGAATAAGTGTAGAAAAAAATAATTAAAAAAATAAATATAAAAATAATTAATCAACGGCTTCCAGACTCGAACTTAAGACAACCAAAAAGGAATGTTACGCAATAAGCCGTTCAGTACACCAGGCCACGCTCACCTCGGACAGAGCAGCAGTCTAAGATTCTTGACACCAATAACCAAGTTCAAAATGTGAGAGAAATCTAGTTCTAAATGCACAATGCTAAGCATACGGATGATCTCTGCGCATGTCCGAGACACCGACGCTTAAAATTTCAATTAAATTTATAGATATTTTGACATTTAAAATTATATTTCTGGAAGTCCAAATATTTTTCAAATTCCAAGTATCTGTAGAATAAGTGTAGAAAAAAATAATTAAAAAAATAAATATAAAAATAATTAATCAACGGCTTCCAGACTCGAACTTAAGACAACCAAAAATGAATGTTACGCGATAAGCCGTTCAGTACACCAGGCCAAGCTCACCTCGGACAGAGCAGAAGTCTAAGATTCTTGACACCAATAACCAAGTTCAAAATGTGAGAGAAATCTAGTTCTAAATGCACAATGCTAAGCATACGTATGATCTCTGCGCATGTCCGAGACACCGACGCTTAAAATTTCAATTAAATTTATAGATATTTTGACATTTAATATTATATTTCTGGAAGTCCAAATATTTTTCAAATTCCAAGTATCTATAGACTAAGTGAGGAGAAATATAATTAAAAAAATAAATATAAAAATAATTAATCAACGGCTTCCAGACTCGAACTTAAGACAACCAAATATGAATGTTACGCGATGAGCCGTTCAGTATATCAGGCCACGCTCACCTCGGACAGAGCAGCAGTCTAAGATTCTTGACACCAATAACCAAGTTCAAAATGTGAGAGAAATCTAGTTCTAAATGCACAATGCTAAGCATACGGAGGATCTCTGCGCATGTCCGAGACATCGATGCTTAAAATTTCAATTAAATGTATATATATTTTGACATTTAATATTATATTTCTGGAAGTACAAATATTTTTCAAATTCCAAGCAGCTATAGAGTAAGTGTGGAGAAAAATAATTAAAAAAAATAAATATAAATATAAGTAATCAACGACTTCAAGACTCGAACTTAAGACAACCAAAAATTAATGTTACGCGATAAGCCGTCCACTACACCAGGCCAAGCTCACCTCGGACAGAGCAGCAGTCTACGATTCTTGACACCAATAACCAAGTTCAAAATGTGAGGGAAATCTAGTTCGAAATGCACAATGCTTAGCATATGAATGATCTCTGCGCATGTCCGAGACACCGACGCTTAAATTTTCAATTAATAGATATTTTGACATTTAATATTATATTTCTGGAAGTCCAAATGTTTTTCAAATTCCAAGTATCTATAGACTAAGTGAGAAGAAAAATAATTAAAAAAATAAATATAAAAATAATTAATCAACGGCTTCCAGACTCGAACAAAAGACAACCAAAAATGAATGTTACGCGATAAGCCGTTCAGTACACCAGGCCACGTTCACCTCGGACAGAGCAGCAGTCTAAGATTCTTGACACCAATAACCAAGTTCAAAATGTGAGAGAAATCTAGTTCTAAATGCACAATGCTAAGCATACGGATGATCTCTGCGCATGTCCGAGACACCGACGCTTAAAATTTCAATTAAATTTATAGATATTTTGACATTTAATATTATATTTCTGGAAGTCCAAATATTTTTCAAATTCCAAGTATCTGTAGAATAAGTGTAGAAAAAAATAATTAAAAAAATAAATAAAAAAATAATTAATCAACGGCTTCCAGACTCGAACTTAAGAGAACCAAAAAGGAATGTTACGCGATAAACCGTTCAGTACACCAGGCCACGCTGACCTCGGACAGAGCAGCAGTCTAAGATTCTTGACACCAATAACCAAGTTCAAAATGTGAGAGAAATCTAGTTCTAAATGCACAATGTTAAGCATACGGATGATCTCTGCGCATGTCCGAGACACCGCCGCTTAAATTTTCAATTAAATTTATAGATATTTTGACATTTAATATTATATTTCTGGAAGTCCAAATATTTTTCAAATTCCAAGTATCTATAGACTAAGTGAGGAGAAATATAATTAAAAAAATAAATATAAAAATAATTAATCAACGGCTTCCAGACTCGAACTTAAGAGAACCAAAAATTAATGTTGCGCGATAAGCCGTTCACTACACCAGGCCACGGTCACCTCGGACAGAGCAGCAGTCTAAGATTCTTGACACCAATAACCAAGTTCAAAATGTGAGAGAAATCTAGTTCTAAATGCACAATGTTAAGCATACGGATGATCTCTGCGCATGTCCGAGACACCGCCGCTTAAATTTTCAATTAAATTTATAGATATTTTGACATTTAATATTATATTTCTGGAAGTCCAAATATTTTTCAAATTCCAAGTATCTATAGACTAAGTGAGGAGAAATATAATTAAAAAAATAAATATAAAAATAATTAATCAACGGCTTCCAGACTCGAACTTAAGAGAACCAAAAATTAATGTTGCGCGATAAGCCGTTCACTACACCAGGCCACGGTCACCTCGGACAGAGCAGCAGTCTAAGATTCTTGACACCAATAACCAAGTTCAAAATGTGAGAGAAATCTAGTTCTAAATGCACAATGTTAAGCATACGGATGATCTCTGCGCATGTCCGAGACACCGCCGCTTAAATTTTCAATTAAATTTATAGATATTTTGACATTTAATATTATATTTCTGGAAGTCCAAATATTTTTCAAATTCCAAGTATCTATAGACTAAGTGAGGAGAAATATAATTAAAAAAATAAATATAAAAATAATTAATCAACGGCTTCCAGACTCGAACTTAAGAGAACCAAAAATTAATGTTGCGCGATAAGCCGTTCACTACACCAGGCCACGGTCACCTCGGACAGAGCAGCAGTCTAAGATTCTTGACACCAATAACCAAGTTCAAAATGTGAGAGAAATCTAGTTCTAAATGCACAATGTTAAGCATACGGATGATCTCTGCGCATGTCCGAGACACCGCCGCTTAAATTTTCAATTAAATTTATAGATATTTTGACATTTAATATTATATTTCTGGAAGTCCAAATATTTTTCAAATTCCAAGTATCTATAGACTAAATGAGGAGAAATATAATTAAAAAAATAAATATAAAAATAATTAATCAACGGCTTCCAGACTCGAACTTAAGAGAACCAAAAATTAATGTTGCGCGATAAGCCGTTCACTACACCAGGCCACGGTCACCTCGGACAGAGCAGCAGTCTAAGATTCTTGACACCAATAACCAAGTTCAAAATGTGAGGGAAATCTAGTTCTAAATGCACAATGCTTAGCATACAGATGATCTCTGCGCATGTCCAAGACATCGATGCTTAAAATTTCAATTAAATTTATAGATATTTTGACATTTAATATTATATTTCTGGAAGTACAAATATTTTTCAAATTCCAAGCATCTATAGAGTAAGTGTGGAGAAAAATAATTAAAAAAAAATAAATATAAATATCATTAATCAACGACTTCCAGACTCGAACTTAAGACAACCAAAAATGAATGTTACGCGATAAGCCGTTCAGTACACCAGGCCAAGCTCACCTCGGACAGAGCAGAAGTCTAAGATTCTTGACACCAATAACCAAGTTCAAAATGTGAGAAAAATCTAGTTCTAAATGCACAATGCTAAGCATACGTATGATCTCTGTGCATGTCCGAGACACCGACGCTTAAAATTTCAATTAAATTTATAGATATTTTGACATTTAATATTATATTTCTGGAAGTCCAAATATTTTTCAAATTCCAAGTATCTGTAGAATAAGTGTAGAAAAAAATAATTAAAAAAATAAATATAAAAATAATTAATCAATCGCTTCCAGACTCGAACTTAAGAGAACCAAAAAGGAATGTTACGCGATAAACCGTTCAGTACACCAGGCCACGCTCACCTCGGACAGAGCAGCAGTCTAAGATTCTTGACACCAATAACCAAGTTCAAAATGTGAGAGAAATCTAGTTCTAAATGCACAATGCAAAGCATACGTATGATCTCTGCGCATGTCCGAGACACCGACGCTTAAAATTTCAATTAAATTTATAGATATTTTGACATTTAATATTATATTTCTGGAAGTCCAAATATTTTTCAAATTCCAAGTATCTGTAGAATAAGTGTAGAAAAAAATAATTAAAAAAATAAATATAAAAATAATTAATCAACGGCTTCCAGACTCGAACTTAAGACAACCAAAAATGAATGTTACGCAATAAGCCGTTCAGTACACCAGGCCACGCTCACCTCGGACAGAGCAGCAGTCTAAGATTCTTGACACCAATAACCAAGTTCAAAATGTGAGAGAAATCTAGTTCTAAATGCACAATGCTAAGCATACGGATGATCTCTGCGCATGTCCGAGACACCGACGCTTAAAATTTCAATTAAATTTATAGATATTTTGACATTTAAAATTATATTTCTGGAAGTCCAAATATTTTTCAAATTCCAAGTATCTGTAGAATAAGTGTAGAAAAAAATAATTAAAAAAATAAATATAAAAATAATTAATCAACGGCTTCCAGACTCGAACTTAAGAGAACCAAAAAGGAATGTTACGCGATAAACCGTTCAGTACACCAGGCCACGCAGACCTCGGACAGAGCATCAGTCTAAGATTCTTGACACCAATAACCAAGTTCAAAATGTGAGAGAAATCTAGTTCTAAATGCACAATGTTAAGCATACGGATGATCTCTGCGCATGTCCGAGACACCGCCGCTTAAATTTTCAATTAAATTTATAGATATTTTGACATTTAATATTATATTTCTGGAAGTCCAAATATTTTTCAAATTCCAAGTATCTATAGACTAAGTGAGGAGAAATATAATTAAAAAAATAAATATAAAAATAATTAATCAACGGCTTCCAGACTCGAACTTAAGACAACCAAAAATGAATGTTACGCGATAAGCCGTTCAGTACATCAGGCCACGCTCACCTCGGACAGAGCAGCAGTCTAAGATTCTTGACACCAATAACCAAGTTCAAAATGTGAGAGAAATCTAGTTCTAAATGCACAATGGTAAGCATACGTATGATCTCTGCGCATGTCCGAGACACCGACGCTTAAAATTTCAATTAAATTTATAGATATTTTGACATTTAATATTATATTTCTGGAAGTCCAAATATTTTTCAAATTCCAAGTATCTATAGACTAAGTGAGGAGAAAAATAATTAAAAAAATAAATATAAAAATAATTAATCAACGGCTTCCAGACTCGAAATTAAGACAACCAAAAATGAATGTTACGCGATAAGCCGTTCAGTACACCAGGCCACGCTCACCTCGGACAGAGCAGCAGTCTAAGATTCTTGACACCAATAACCAAGTTCAAAATGTGAGAGAAATCTAGTTCTAAATGCACAATGCTAAGCATACGTATGATCTCTGCGCATGTCCGAGACACCGACGCTTAAAATTTCAATTAAATTTATAGATATTTTGACATTTAATATTATATTTCTGGAAGTCCAAATATTTTTCAAATTCCAAGTATCTGTAGAATAAGTGTAGAAAAAAATAATTAAAAAAATAAATATAAAAATAATTAATCAACGGCTTCCAGACTCGAACTTAAGACAACCAAAAATGAATGTTACGCAATAAGCCGTTCAGTACACCAGGCCACGCTGACCTCGGACAGAGCAGCAGTCTAAGATTCTTGACACCAATAACCAAGTTCAAAATGTGAGAGAAATCTAGTTCTAAATGCACAATGTTAAGCATACGGATGATCTCTGCGCATGTCCGAGACACCGCCGCTTAAATTTTCAATTAAATTTATAGATATTTTGACATTTAATATTATATTTCTGGAAGTCCAAATATTTTTCAAATTCCAAGTATCTATAGACTAAGTGAGGAGAAATATAATTAAAAAAATAAATATAAAAATAATTAATCAACGGCTTCCAGACTCGAACTTAAGACAACCAAAAATGAATGTTACGCGATAAGCCGTTCAGTACATCAGGCCACGCTCACCTCGGACAGAGCAGCAGTCTAAGATTCTTGACACCAATAACCAAGTTCAAAATGTGAGAGAAATCTAGTTCTAAATGCACAATGCTAAGCGTACGGAGGATCTCTGCGCATGTCCGAGACATCGACGCTTAAAATTTCAATTAAATGTATATATATTTTGACATTTAATATTATATTTCTGGAAGCACAAATATTTTTCAAATTCCAAGTATCTATAGAATAAGTGTGGAGAAAAATAATTTAAAAAAAATACATATAAAAATAAGTAATCAACGACTTCCAGACTCGAACTTAAGAGAACCAAAAATTAACGTTACGCGATAAGCCGTTCACTACACCAGGCCACGCTCACCTCGGACAGAGCAGCAGTCTAAGATTCTTGACACCAATAACCAAGTTCAAAATGTGAGGGAAATCTAGTTCTAAATGCACAATGCTAAGCATACAGATGATCTCTGCGCATGTCCAAGACATCGATGCTTAAAATTTCAATTAAATTTATAGATATTTTGACATTTAATATTATATTTCTGGAAGTACAAATATTTTTCAAATTCCAAGCATCTATAGAGTAAGTGTGGAGAAAAATAATTAAAAAAAATAAATATAAATATAATTAATCAACGACTTCCAGACTCGAACTTAAGACAACCAAAAATGAATGTTACGCGATAAGCCGTTCAGTACACCAGGCCAAGCTCACCTCGGACAGAGGAGAAGTCTAAGATTCTTGACACCAATAACCAAGTTCAAAATGTGAGAGAAATCTAGTTCTAAATGCACAATGCTAAGCATACGTATGATCTCTGCGCATGTCCGAGACACCGACGCTTAAAATTTCAATTAAATTTATAGATATTTTGACATTTAATATTATATTTCTGGAAGTCCAAATATTTTTCAAATTCCAAGTATCTATAGACTAAGTGAGAAGAAAAATAATTAAAAAAATAAATATAAAAATAATTAATCAACGGCTTCCAGACTCGAACATAAGACAACCAAAAATGAATGTTACGCGATAAGCCGTTCAGTACACCAGGCCACGCTCACCTCGGACAGAGCAGCAGTCTAAGATTCTTGACACCAATAACCAAGTTCAAAATGTGAGAGAAATCTAGTTCTAAATGCACAATGTTAAGCATACGGATGATCTCTGCGCATGTCCGAGACACCGCCGCTTAAATTTTCAATTAAATTTATAGATATTTTGACATTTAATATTATATTTCTGGAAGTCCAAATATTTTTCAAATTCCAAGTATCTATAGACTAAGTGAGGAGAAATATAATTAAAAAAATAAATATAAAAATAATTAATCAACGGCTTCCAGACTCGAACTTAAGACAACCAAAAATGAATGTTACGCGATGAGCCGTTCAGTACATCAGGCCACGCTCACCTCGGACAGAGCAGCAGTCTAAGATTCTTGACACCAATAACCAAGTTCAAAATGTGAGAGAAATCTAGTTCTAAATGCACAATGCTAAGCATACGGAGGATCTCTGCGCATGTCCGAGACATCGACGTTTAAAATTTCAATTAAATGTATATATATTTTGACATTTAATATTATATTTCTGGAAGCACAAATATTTTTCAAATTCCAAGTATCTATAGAATAAGTGTGGAGAAAAATAATTTAAAAAAAATACATATAAAAATAAGTAATCAACGACTTCCAGACTCGAACTTAAGAGAACCAAAAATTAATGTTACGCGATAAGCCGTTCACTACACCAGGCCACGCTCACCTCGGACAGAGCAGCAGTCTAAGATTCTTGACACCAATAACCAAGTTCAAAATGTGAGGGAAATCTAGTTCTAAATGCACAATGCTAAGCATACAGATGATCTCTGCGCATGTCCAAGACATCGATGCTTAAAATTTCAATTAAATTTATAGATATTTTGACATTTAATATTATATTTCTGGAAGTACAAATATTTTTCAAATTCCAAGCATCTATAGAGTAAGTGTGGAGAAAAATAATTAAAAAAAAATAAATATAAATATAATTAATCAACGACTTCCAGACTCGAACTTAAGACAACCAAAAATGAATGTTACGCGATAAGCCGTTCAGTACACCAGGCCACGCTCACCTCGGACAGAGCAGCAGTCTAAGATTCTTGACACCAATAACCAAGTTCAAAATGTGAGAGAAATCTAGTTCTAAATGCACAATGCTAAGCATACGGATGATCTCTGCGCATGTCCGAGACATCGACGCTTAAAATTTCAATTAAATGTATATATATTTTGACATTTAATATTATATTTCTGGAAGCACAAATATTTTTCAAATTCCAAGTATCTGTAGAATAAGTGTGGAGAAAAATAATTAAAAAAAATAAAAATAAATATAATTAATCAACGACTTCCAGACTCGAACTTAAGACAACCAAAAATGAATGTTACGCGATAAGCCGTTCAGTACACCAGGCCACGCTCACCTCGGACAGAGCAGAAGTCTAAGATTCTTGACACCAATAACCAAGTTCAAAATGTGAGAGAAATCTAGTTCTAAATGCACAATGCTAAGCATACGTATGATCTCTGCGCATGTCCGAGACACCGACGCTTAAAATTTCAATTAAATTTAAAGATATTTTGACATTTAATATTATATTTCTGGAAGTCCAAATATTTTTCAAATTCCAAGTATCTATAGACTAAGTGAGGAGAAAAATAATTAAAAAAATAAATATAAAAATAATTAATCAACGGCTTCCAGACTCGAACTTAAGACAACCAAAAATGAATGTTACGCGATAAGCCGTTCAGTACACCAGGCCACGCTCACCTCGGACAGAGCCGCAGTCTAAGATTCTTGACACCAATAACCAAGTTCAAAATGTGAGAGAAATCTAGTTCTAAATGCACAATGCTAAGCATACGGATGATCTCTGCGCATGTCCGAGACACCGACGCTTAAAATTTCAATTAAATTTATAGATATTTTGACATTTAATATTATATTTCTGGAAGTCCAAATATTTTTCAAATTCCAAGTATCTGTAGAATAAGTGTAGAAAAAAATAATTAAAAAAATAAATATAAAAATAATTAATCAACGGCTTCCAGACTCGAACTTAAGAGAACCAAAAAGGTTTGTTACGCGATAAACCGTTCAGTACACCAGGCCACGCTGACCTCGGACAGAGCAGCAGTCTAAGATTCTTGACACCAATAACCAAGTTCAAAATGTGAGAGAAATCTAGTTCTAAATGCACAATGCTAGGCATACGTATGATCTCTGCGCATGTCCGAGACACCGACGCTTAAAATTTCAATTAAATTTATAGATATTTTGACATTTAATATTATATTTCTGGAAGTCCAAATATTTTTCAAATTCCAAGTATCTATAGACTAAGTGAGAAGAAAAATAATTAAAAAAATAAATATAAAAATAATTAATCAACGGCTTCCAGACTCGAACATAAGACAACCAAAAATGAATGTTACGCGATAAGCCATTCAGTACACCAGGCCACGCTCACCTCGGACAGAGCAGCAGTCTAAGATTCTTGACACCAATAACCAAGTTCAAAATGTGAGAGAAATCTAGTTCTAAATGCACAATGCTAAGCATACGGATGATCTCTGCGCATGTCCGAGACACCGACGCTTAAAATTTCAATTAAATTTATAGATATTTTGACATTTAATATTATATTTCTGGAAGTCCAAATATTTTTCAAATTCCAAGTATCTGTAGAATAAGTGTAGAAAAAAATAATTAAAAAAATAAATATAAAAATAATTAATCAACGGCTTCCAGACTCGAACTTAAGAGAACCAAAAAGGTGTGTTACGCGATAAACCGTTCAGTACACCAGGCCACGCTGACCTCGGACAGAGC
The DNA here is from genome assembly GCF_947563725.1 of Argiope bruennichi. Classification (NCBI taxonomy): domain Eukaryota; kingdom Metazoa; phylum Arthropoda; class Arachnida; order Araneae; family Araneidae; genus Argiope; species Argiope bruennichi. Next base: position 25,463,947 of record NC_079151.1, on the reverse strand, counting down.
AGCAGTCTAAGATTCTTGACACCAATAACCAAGTTCAAAATGTGAGAGAAATCTAGTTCTAAATGCACAATGCTAAGCATACGGATGATTTCTGCGCATGTCCGAGACACCGACGCTTAAAATTTCAATTAAATTTATAGATATTTTGACATTTAATATTATATTTCTGGAAGTCCAAATATTTTTCAAATTCCAAAAATCTATAGAATAAGTGTAGAAAAAAATAATTAAAAAAATAAATATAAAAATAATTAATTAACGGCTTCCAGACTCGAACTTAAGAGAACCAAAAAGGAACGTTACGCGATAAGCCGTTCAGTACACCAGGCCACGCTCACCTCGGACAGAGCAGCAGTCTAAGATTCTTGACACCAATAACCAAGTTCAAAATGTGAGAGAAATCTAGTTCTAAATGCACAATCCTAAGCATACGGATGATGTCTGCGCATGTCCGAGACACCGACGCTTAAAATTTCAATTAAATTTATAGATATTTTGACATTTAATATTATATTTCTGGAAGTCCAAATATTTTTCAAATTCCAAGTATCTGTAGAATAAGTGTAGAAAAAAATAATTAAAAAAATAAATATAAAAATAATTAATCAACGGCTTCCAGACTCGAACGTAAGAGAACCAAAAAGGAATGTTACGCGATAAACCGTTCAGTACACCAGGCCACGCTGACCTCGGACAGAGCAGCAGTCTAAGATTCTTGACACCAATAACCAAGTTCAAAATGTGAGAGAAATCTAGTTCTAAATGCACAATGTTAAGCATACGGATGATCTCTGCGCATGTCCGAGACACCGCCCCTTAAATTTTCAATTAAATTTATAGATATTTTGACATTTAATATTATATTTCTGGAAGTCCAAATATTTTTAAAATTCCAAGTATCTATAGACTAAGTGAGGAGAAAAATAATTAAAAAAATAAATATAAAAATAATTAATCAACGGCTTCCAGACTCGAACTTAAGACAACCAAAAATGAATGTTACGCGATAAGCCGTTCAGTACACCAGGCCACGCTCACCTCGGACAGAGCAGCAGTCTAAGATTCTTGACACCAATAACCAAGTTCAAAATGTGAGAGAAATCTAGTTCTAAATGCACAATGCTAAGCATACGGAGGATGTCTGCGCATGTCCGAGACATCGACGCTTAAAATTTCAATTAAATGTATATATATTTTGACATTTAATATTATATTTCTGGAAGCACAAATATTTTTCAAATTCCAAGTATCTATAGAATAAGTGTGGAGAAAAATAATTTTAAAAAAATACATATAAAAATAAGTAATCAACGACTTCCAGACTCGAACTTAAGAGAACCAAAAATTAATGTTACGCGATAAGCCGTTCACTACACCAGGCCACACTCACCTCGGACAGAGCAGCAGTCTAAGATTCTTGACACCAATAACCAAGTTCAAAATGTGAGGGAAATCTAGTTCTAAATGCACAATGCTAAGCATACAGATGATCTCTGCGCATGTCCAAGACATCGATGCTTAAAATTTCAATTAAACTTATAGATATTTTGACATTTAATATTATATTTCTGGAAGTACAAATATTTTTCAAATTCCAAGCATCTATAGAGTAAGTGTGGAGAAAAATAATTAAAAAAAATAAAAATAAATATAACTAATTAACGACTTCCAGACTCGAACTTAAGACAACCAAAAATGAATGTTACGCGATAAGCCGTTCACTACACCAGGCCACGCTCACCTCGGACAGAGCAGAAGTCTAAGATTCTTGACACCAATAACCAAGTTCAAAATGTGAGAGAAATCTAGTTCTAAATGCACAATGCTAAGCATACGGAGGATCTCTGCGCATGTCCGAGACATCGACGCTTAAAATTTCAATTAAATGTATATATATTTTGACATTTAATATTATATTTCTGGAAGCACAAATATTTTTCAAATTCCAAGTATCTATAGAATAAGTGTGGAGAAAAATAATTTAAAAAAAATACATATAAAAATAAGTAATCAACGACTTCCAGACTCGAACTTAAGAGAACCAAAAATTAACGTTACGCGATAAGCCGTTCACTACACCAGGCCACGCTCACCTCGGACAGAGCAGCAGTCTAAGATTCTTGACACCAATAACCAAGTTCAAAATGTGAGGGAAATCTAGTTCTAAATGCACAATGCTAAGCATACAGATGATCTCTGCGCATGTCCAAGACATCGATGCTTAAAATTTCAATTAAATTTATAGATATTTTGACATTTAATATTATATTTCTGGAAGTACAAATATTTTTCAAATTCCAAGCATCTATAGAGTAAGTGTGGAGAAAAATAATTAAAAAAAATAAATATAAATATAATTAATCAACGACTTCCAGACTCGAACTTAAGACAACCAAAAATGAATGTTACGCGATAAGCCGTTCAGTACACCAGGCCAAGCTCACCTCGGACAGAGCAGAAGTCTAAGATTCTTGACACCAATAACCAAGTTCAAAATGTGAGAGAAATCTAGTTCTAAATGCACAATGCTAAGCATACGTATGATCTCTGCGCATGTCCGAGACACCGACGCTTAAAATTTCAATTAAATTTATAGATATTTTGACATTTAATATTATATTTCTGGAAGTCCAAATATTTTTCAAATTCCAAGTATCTATAGACTAAGTGAGAAGAAAAATAATTAAAAAAATAAATATAAAAATAATTAATCAACGGCTTCCAGACTCGAACATAAGACAACCAAAAATGAATGTTACGCGATAAGCCGTTCAGTACACCAGGCCACGCTCACCTCGGACAGAGCAGCAGTCTAAGATTCTTGACACCAATAACCAAGTTCAAAATGTGAGAGAAATCTAGTTCTAAATGCACAATGTTAAGCATACGGATGATCTCTGCGCATGTCCGAGACACCGCCGCTTAAATTTTCAATTAAATTTATAGATATTTTGACATTTAATATTATATTTCTGGAAGTCCAAATATTTTTCAAATTCCAAGTATCTATAGACTAAGTGAGGAGAAATATAATTAAAAAAATAAATATAAAAATAATTAATCAACGGCTTCCAGACTCGAACTTAAGACAACCAAAAATGAATGTTACGCGATGAGCCGTTCAGTACATCAGGCCACGCTCACCTCGGACAGAGCAGCAGTCTAAGATTCTTGACACCAATAACCAAGTTCAAAATGTGAGAGAAATCTAGTTCTAAATGCACAATGCTAAGCATACGGAGGATCTCTGCGCATGTCCGAGACATCGACGTTTAAAATTTCAATTAAATGTATATATATTTTGACATTTAATATTATATTTCTGGAAGCACAAATATTTTTCAAATTCCAAGTATCTATAGAATAAGTGTGGAGAAAAATAATTTAAAAAAAAATACATATAAAAATAAGTAATCAACGACTTCCAGACTCGAACTTAAGAGAACCAAAAATTAATGTTACGCGATAAGCCGTTCACTACACCAGGCCACGCTCACCTCGGACAGAGCAGCAGTCTAAGATTCTTGACACATATAACCAAGTTCAAAATGTGAGGGAAATCTAGTTCTAAATGCACAATGCTAAGCATACAGATGATCTCTGCGCATGTCCAAGACATCGATGCTTAAAATTTCAAATAAATTTATAGATATTTTGACATTTAATATTATATTTCTGGAAGTACAAATATTTTTCAAATTCCAAGCATCTATAGAGTAAGTGTGGAGAAAAATAATTAAAAAAAAATAAATATAAATATAATTAATCAACGACTTCCAGACTCGAACTTAAGACAACCAAAAATGAATGTTACGCGATAAGCCGTTCAGTACACCAGGCCACGCTCACCTCGGACAGAGCAGCAGTCTAAGATTCTTGACACCAATAACCAAGTTCAAAATGTGAGAGAAATCTAGTTCTAAATGCACAATGCTAAGCATACGGATGATCTCTGCGCATGTCCGAGACATCGACGCTTAAAATTTCAATTAAATGTATATATATTTTGACATTTAATATTATATTTCTGGAAGCACAAATATTTTTCAAATTCCAAGTATCTGTAGAATAAGTGTGGAGAAAAATAATTAAAAAAAATAAAAATAAATATAATTAATCAACGACTTCCAGACTCGAACTTAAGACAACCAAAAATGAATGTTACGCGATAAGCCGTTCAGTACACCAGGCCACGCTCACCTCGGACAGAGCAGAAGTCTAAGATTCTTGACACCAATAACCAAGTTCAAAATGTGAGAGAAATCTAGTTCTAAATGCACAATGCTAAGCATACGTATGATCTCTGCGCATGTCCGAGACACCGACGCTTAAAATTTCAATTAAATTTATAGATATTTTGACATTTAATATTATATTTCTGGAAGTCGAAATATTTTTCAAATTCCAAGTATCTATAGACTAAGTGAGGAGAAAAATAATTAAAAAAATAAATATAAAAATAATTAATCAACGGCTTCCAGACTCGAACTTAAGACAACCAAAAATGAATGTTACGCGATAAGCCGTTCAGTACACCAGGCCACGCTCACCTCGGACAGAGCCGCAGTCTAAGATTCTTGACACCAATAACCAAGTTCAAAATGTGAGAGAAATCTAGTTCTAAATGCACAATGCTAAGCATACGGATGATCTCTGCGCATGTCCGAGACACCGACGCTTAAAATTTCAATTAAATTTATAGATATTTTGACATTTAATATTATATTTCTGGAAGTCCAAATATTTTTCAAATTCCAAGTATCTGTAGAATAAGTGTAGAAAAAAATAATTAAAAAAATAAATATAAAAATAATTAATCAACGGCTTCCAGACTCGAACTTAAGAGAACCAAAAAGGTGTGTTACGCGATAAACCGTTCAGTACACCAGGCCACGCTGACCTCGGACAGAGCAGCAGTCTAAGATTCTTGACACCAATAACCAAGTTCAAAATGTGAGAGAAATCTAGTTCTAAATGCACAATGCTAAGCATACGGATGATTTCTGCGCATGTCCGAGACACCGACGCTTAAAATTTCAATTAAATTTATAGATATTTTGACATTTAATATTATATTTCTGGAAGTCCAAATATTTTTCAAATTCCAAAAATCTATAGAATAAGTGTAGAAAAAAATAATTAAAAAAATAAATATAAAAATAATTAATTAACGGCTTCCAGACTCGAACTTAAGAGAACCAAAAAGGAACGTTACGCGATAAGCCGTTCAGTACACCAGGCCACGCTCACCTCGGACAGAGCAGCAGTCTAAGATTCTTGACACCAATAACCAAGTTCAAAATGTGAGAGAAATCTAGTTCTAAATGCACAATCCTAAGCATACGGATGATCTCTGCGCATGTCCGAGACACCGACGCTTAAAATTTCAATTAAATTTATAGATATTTTGACATTTAATATTATATTTCTGGAAGTCCAAATATTTTTCAAATTCCAAGTATCTGTAGAATAAGTGTAGAAAAAAATAATTAAAAAAATAAATATAAAAATAATTAATCAACGGCTTCCAGACTCGAACGTAAGAGAACCAAAAAGGAATGTTACGCGATAAACCGTTCAGTACACCAGGCCACGCTGACCTCGGACAGAGCAGCAGTCTAAGATTCTTGACACCAATAACCAAGTTCAAAATGTGAGAGAAATCTAGTTCTAAATGCACAATGTTAAGCATACGGATGATCTCTGCGCATGTCCGAGACACCGCCCCTTAAATTTTCAATTAAATTTATAGATATTTTGACATTTAATATTATATTTCTGGAAGTCCAAATATTTTTCAAATTCCAAGTATCTATAGACTAAGTGAGGAGAAAAATAATTAAAAAAATAAATATAAAAATAATTAATCAACGGCTTCCAGACTCGAACTTAAGACAACCAAAAATGAATGTTACGCGATAAGCCGTTCAGTACACCAGGCCACGCTCACCTCGGACAGAGCAGCAGTCTAAGATTCTTGACACCAATAACCAAGTTCAAAATGTGAGAGAAATCTAGTTCTAAATGCACAATGCTAAGCATACGGAGGATGTCTGCGCATGTCCGAGACATCGACGCTTAAAATTTCAATTAAATGTATATATATTTTGACATTTAATATTATATTTCTGGAAGCACAAATATTTTTCAAATTCCAAGTATCTATAGAATAAGTGTGGAGAAAAATAATTTTAAAAAAATACATATAAAAATAAGTAATCAACGACTTCCAGACTCGAACTTAAGAGAACCAAAAATTAATGTTACGCGATAAGCCGTTCACTACACCAGGCCACACTCACCTCGGACAGAGCAGCAGTCTAAGATTCTTGACACCAATAACCAAGTTCAAAATGTGAGGGAAATCTAGTTCTAAATGCACAATGCTAAGCATACAGATGATCTCTGCGCATGTCCAAGACATCGATGCTTAAAATTTCAATTAAACTTATAGATATTTTGACATTTAATATTATATTTCTGGAAGTACAAATATTTTTCAAATTCCAAGCATCTATAGAGTAAGTGTGGAGAAAAATAATTAAAAAAAATAAAAATAAATATAACTAATTAACGACTTCCAGACTCGAACTTAAGACAACCAAAAATGAATGTTACGCGATAAGCCGTTCACTACACCAGGCCACGCTCACCTCGGACAGAGCAGAAGTCTAAGATTCTTGACACCAATAACCAAGTTCAAAATGTGAGAGAAATCTAGTTCTAAATGCACAATGCTAAGCATACGTATGATCTCTGCGCATGTCCGAGACACCGACGCTTAAAATTTCAATTAAATTTATAGATATTTTGACATTTAATATTATATTTCTGGAAGTCCAAATATTTTTCAAATTCCAAGTATCTGTAGAATAAGTGTAGAAAAAAATAATTAAAAAAATAAATATAAAAATAATTAATCAACGGCTTCCAGACTCGAACTTAAGAGAACCAAAAAGGTGTGTTACGCGATAAACCGTTCAGTACACCAGGCCACGCTGACCTCGGACAGAGCAGCAGTCTAAGATTCTTGACACCAATAACCAAGTTCAAAATGTGAGAGAAATCTAGTTCTAAATGCACAATGCTAAGCATACGTATGATCTCTGCGCATGTCCGAGACACCGACGCTTAAAATTTCAATTAAATTTATAGATATTTTGACATTTAATATTATATTTCTGGAAGTCCAAATATTTTTCAAATTCCAAGTATCTATAGACTAAGTGAGAAGAAAAATAATTAAAAAAATAAATATAAAAATAATTAATCAACGGCTTCCAGACTCGAACATAAGACAACCAAAAATGAATGTTACGCGATAAGCCGTTCAGTACACCAGGCCACGCTCACCTCGGACAGAGCAGCAGTCTAAGATTCTTGACACCAATAACCAAGTTCAAAATGTGAGAGAAATCTAGTTCTAAATGCACAATGCTAAGCATACGGATGATCTCTGCGCATGTCCGAGACACCGACGCTTAAAATTTCAATTAAATTTATAGATATTTTGACATTTAATATTATATTTCTGGAAGTCCAAATATTTTTCAAATTCCAAGTATCTGTAGAATAAGTGTAGAAAAAAATAATTAAAAAAATAAATATAAAAATAATTAATCAACGGCTTCCAGACTCGAACTTAAGAGAACCAAAAAGGTGTGTTACGCGATAAACCGTTCAGTACACCAGGCCACGCTGACCTCGGACAGAGCAGCAGTCTAAGATTCTTGACACCAATAACCAAGTTCAAAATGTGAGAGAAATCTAGTTCTAAATGCACAATGCTAAGCATACGGATGATTTCTGCGCATGTCCGAGACACCGACGCTTAAAATTTCAATTAAATTTATAGATATTTTGACATTTAATATTATATTTCTGGAAGTCCAAATATTTTTCAAATTCCAAAAATCTATAGAATAAGTGTAGAAAAAAATAATTAAAAAAATAAATATAAAAATAATTAATTAACGGCTTCCAGACTCGAACTTAAGAGAACCAAAAAGGAACGTTACGCGATAAGCCGTTCAGTACACCAGGCCACGCTCACCTCGGACAGAGCAGCAGTCTAAGATTCTTGACACCAATAACCAAGTTCAAAATGTGAGAGAAATCTAGTTCTAAATGCACAATCCTAAGCATACGGATGATCTCTGCGCATGTCCGAGACACCGCCCCTTAAATTTTCAATTAAATTTATAGATATTTTGACATTTAATATTATATTTCTGGAAGTCCAAATATTTTTCAAATTCCAAGTATCTATAGACTAAGTGAGGAGAAAAATAATTAAAAAAAAATAAATATAAAAATAATTAATCAACGGCTTCCAGACTCGAACTTAAGACAACCAAAAATGAATGTTACGCGATAAGCCGTTCAGTACACCAGGCCACGCTCACCTCGGACAGAGCAGCAGTCTAAGATTCTTGACACCAATAACCAAGTTCAAAATGTGAGAGAAATCTAGTTCTAAATGCACAATGCTAAGCATACGGAGGATGTCTGCGCATGTCCGAGACATCGACGCTTAAAATTTCAATTAAATGTATATATATTTTGACATTTAATATTATATTTCTGGAAGCACAAATATTTTTCAAATTCCAAGTATCTATAGAATAAGTGTGGAGAAAAATAATTTTAAAAAAATACATATAAAAATAAGTAATCAACGACTTCCAGACTCGAACTTAAGAGAACCAAAAATTAATGTTACGCGATAAGCCGTTCACTACACCAGGCCACACTCACCTCGGACAGAGCAGCAGTCTAAGATTCTTGACACCAATAACCAAGTTCAAAATGTGAGGGAAATCTAGTTCTAAATGCACAATGCTAAGCATACAGATGATCTCTGCGCATGTCCAAGACATCGATGCTTAAAATTTCAATTAAACTTATAGATATTTTGACATTTAATATTATATTTCTGGAAGTACAAATATTTTTCAAATTCCAAGCATCTATAGAGTAAGTGTGGAGAAAAATAATTAAAAAAAATAAAAATAAATATAACTAATTAACGACTTCCAGACTCGAACTTAAGACAACCAAAAATGAATGTTACGCGATAAGCCGTTCACTACACCAGGCCACGCTCACCTCGGACAGAGCAGAAGTCTAAGATTCTTGACACCAATAACCAAGTTCAAAATGTGAGAGAAATCTAGTTCTAAATGCACAATGCTAAGCATACGTATGATCTCTGCGCATGTCCGAGACACCGACGCTTAAAATTTCAATTAAATTTATAGATATTTTGACATTTAATATTATATTTCTGGAAGTCCAAATATTTTTCAAATTCCAAATATCTATAGACTAAGTGAGGAGAAAAATAATTAAAAAAATAAATATAAAAATAATTAATCAACGGCTTCCAGACTCGAACTTAAGACAACCAAAAATGAATGTTACGCGATAAGCCGTTCAGTACAGCAGGCCACGCTCACCTCGGACAGAGCAGCAGTCTAAGATTCTTGACACCAATAACCAAGTTCAAAATGTGAGAGAAATCTAGTTCTAAATGCACAATGCTAAGCATACGGATGATCTCTGCGCATGTCCGAGACACCGACGCTTAAGATTTCAATTAAATTTATAGATATTTTGACATTTAATATTATATTTCTGGAAGTCCAAATATTTTTCAAATTCCAAGTATCTGTAGAATAAGTGTAGAAAAAAATAATTAAAAAAATAAATATAAAAATAATTAATCAACGGCTTCCAGACTCGAACTTAAGAGAACCAAAAATGAATGTTACGCGATAAACCGTTCAGTACACCAGGCCACGCTGACCTCGGACAGAGCAGCAGTCTAAGATTCTTGACACCAATAACCAAGTACAAAATGTGAGAGAAATCTAGTTCTAAATGCACAATGCTAAGCATACGGATGATCTCTGCGCATGTCCGAGACACCGACGCTTAAAATTTCAATTAAATTTATAGATATTTTGACATTTAATATTATATTTCTGGAAGTCCAAATATTTTTCAAATTCCAAGTATCTATAGAATAAGTGTGGAGAAAAATAATTTAAAAAAATACATATAAAAATAAGTAATCAACGACTTCCAGACTCGAACTTAAGAGAACCAAAAATTAATGTTACGCGATAAGCCGTTCACTACACCAGGCCACACTCACCTCGGACAGAGCAGCAGTCTAAGATTCTTGACACCAATAACCAAGTTCAAAATGTGAGGGAAATCTAGTTCTAAATGCACAATGCTAAGCATACAGATGATCTCTGCGCATGTCCAAGACATCGATGCTTAAAATTTCAATTAAACTTATAGATATTTTGACATTTAATATTATATTTCTGGAAGTACAAATATTTTTCAAATTCCAAGCATCTATAGAGTAAGTGTGGAGAAAAATAATTAAAAAAAATAAAAATAAATATAATTAATTAACGACTTCCAGACTCGAACTTAAGACAACCAAAAATGAATGTTACGCGATAAGCCGTTCAGTACACCAGGCCACGCTCACCTCGGACAGAGCAGAAGTCTAAGATTCTTGACACCAATAACCAAGTTCAAAATGTGAGAGAAATCTAGTTCTAAATGCACAATGCTAAGCATACGGATGATCTCTGCGCATGTCCGAGACACCGACGCTTAAAATTTCAATTAAATTTATAGATATTTTGACATTTAATATTATATTTCTGGAAGTCCAAATATTTTTCAAATTCCAAGTATCTGTAGAATAAGTGTAGAAAAAAATAATTAAAAAAATAAATATAAAAATAATTAATCAACGGCTTCCAGACTCGAACTTAAGAGAACCAAAAAGGAATGTTACGCGATAAACCGTTCAGTACACCAGGCCACGCTGACCTCGGACAGAGCAGCAGTCTAAGATTCTTGACACCAATAACCAAGTTCAAAATGTGAGAGAAATCTAGTTCTAAATGCACAGTGCTAAGCATACGGATGATCTCTGCGCATGTCCGAGACACCGACGCTTAAATTTTCAATTAAATTTATAGATATTTTGACATTTAATATTATATTTCTGGAAGTCCAAATATTTTTCAAATTCCAAGTATCTATAGACTAAGTGAGGAGAAAAATAATTAAAAAAATAAATATAAAAATAATTAATCAACGGCTTCCAGACTTGAACTTAAGACAACCAAAAATGAATGTTACGCGATAAGCCGTTCAGTACACCAGGCCACGCTCACCTCGGACAGAGCAGTAGTCTAAGATTCTTGACACCAATAACCAAGTTCAAAATGTGAGAGAAATCTAGTTCTAAATGCACAATGCTAAGCATACGGATGATCTCTGCGCATGTCCGAGACACCGACGCTTAAAATTTCAATTAAATTTATAGATATTTTGACATTTAATATTATATTTCTGGAAGTCCAAATATTTTTCAAATTCCAAGTATCTATAGAATAAGTATAGAAAAAAATAATTAAAAAAATAAATATAAAAATAATTAATCAACGGCTTCCAGACTCGAACTTAAGAAAACCAAAAAGGAATGTTACGCGATAAGCCGTTCATTACACCAGGCCACGCTCACCTCGGACAGAGCAGCAGTCTAAGATTCTTGACACCAATAACCAAGTTCAAAATGTGAGAGAAATCTAGTTCTAAATGCACAATGCTAATCATACGGAGGATCTCTGCGCATGTCCGAGACACCGCCGCTTAAATTTTCAATTAAATTTATAGATATTTTGACATTTAATATTATATTTCTGGAAGTCCAAATATTTTTCAAATTCCAAGTATCTATAGACTAAGTGAGGAGAAAAATAATTAAAAAAATAAATATAAAAATAATTAATCAACGGCTTCCAGACTCGAACTTAAGACAACCAAAAATGAATGTTACGCGATAAGCCGTTCAGTACACCAGGCCACGCTCACCTCGGACAGAGCAGCAGTCTAAGATTCTTGACACCAATAACCAAGTTCAAAATGTGAGAGAAATCTAGTTCTAAATGCACAATGCTAAGCATACGGATGATCTCTGCGCATGTCCGAGACACCGACGCTTAAATTTTCAATTAAATTTATAGATATTTTGACATTTAATATTATATTTCTGGAAGTCCAAATATTTTTCAAATTCCAAGTATCTATAGACTAAGTGAGGAGAAAAATAATTTTAAAAAAATACATATAAAAATAAGTAATCAACGACTTCCAGACTCGAACTTAAGAGAACCAAAAATTAATGTTACGCGATAAGCCGTTCACTACACCAGGCCACACTCACCTCGGACAGAGCAGCAGTCTAAGATTCTTGACACCAATAACCAAGTTCAAAATGTGAGGGAAATCTAGTTCTAAATGCACAATGCTAAGCATACAGATGATCTCTGCGCATGTCCAAGACATCGATGCTTAAAATTTCAATTAAACTTATAGATATTTTGACATTTAATATTATATTTCTGGAAGTACAAATATTTTTCAAATTCCAAGCATCTATAGAGTAAGTGTGGAGAAAAATAATTAAAAAAAATAAAAATAAATATAATTAATTAACGACTTCCAGACTCGAACTTAAGACAACCAAAAATGAATGTTACGCGATAAGCCGTTCAGTACACCAGGCCACGCTCACCTCGGACAGAGCAGAAGTCTAAGATTCTTGACACCAATAACCAAGTTCAAAATGTGAGAGAAATCTAGTTCTAAATGCACAATGCTAAGCATACGGATGATCTCTGCGCATGTCCGAGACACCGACGCTTAAAATTTCAATTAAATTTATAGATATTTTGACATTTAATATTATATTTCTGGAAGTCCAAATATTTTTCAAATTCCAAGTATCTGTAGAATAAGTGTAGAAAAAAATAATTAAAAAAATAAATATAAAAATAATTAATCAACGGCTTCCAGACTCGAACTTAAGAGAACCAAAAAGGAATGTTACGCGATAAACCGTTCAGTACACCAGGCCACGCTGACCTCGGACAGAGCAGCAGTCTAAGATTCTTGACACCAATAACCAAGTTCAAAATGTGAGAGAAATCTAGTTCTAAATGCACAGTGCTAAGCATACGGATGATCTCTGCGCATGTCCGAGACACCGACGCTTAAATTTTCAATTAAATTTATAGATATTTTGACATTTAATATTATATTTCTGGAAGTCCAAATATTTTTCAAATTCCAAGTATCTATAGACTAAGTGAGGAGAAAAATAATTAAAAAAATAAATATAAAAATAATTAATCAACGGCTTCCAGACTTGAACTTAAGACAACCAAAAATGAATGTTACGCGATAAGCCGTTCAGTACACCAGGCCACGCTCACCTCGGACAGAGCAGTAGTCTAAGATTCTTGACACCAATAACCAAGTTCAAAATGTGAGAGAAATCTAGTTCTAAATGCACAATGCTAAGCATACGGATGATCTCTGCGCATGTCCGAGACACCGACGCTTAAAATTTCAATTAAATTTATAGATATTTTGACATTTAATATTATATTTCTGGAAGTCCAAATATTTTTCAAATTCCAAGTATCTATAGAATAAGTATAGAAAAAAATAATTAAAAAAATAAATATAAAAATAATTAATCAACGGCTTCCAGACTCGAACTTAAGAAAACCAAAAAGGAATGTTACGCGATAAGCCGTTCATTACACCAGGCCACGCTCACCTCGGACAGAGCAGCAGTCTAAGATTCTTGACACCAATAACCAAGTTCAAAATGTGAGAGAAATCTAGTTCTAAATGCACAATGCTAATCATACGGAGGATCTCTGCGCATGTCCGAGACACCGCCGCTTAAATTTTCAATTAAATTTATAGATATTTTGACATTTAATATTATATTTCTGGAAGTCCAAATATTTTTCAAATTCCAAGTATCTATAGACTAAGTGAGGAGAAAAATAATTAAAAAAATAAATATAAAAATAATTAATCAACGGCTTCCAGACTCGAACTTAAGACAACCAAAAATGAATGTTACGCGATAAGCCGTTCAGTACACCAGGCCACGCTCACCTCGGACAGAGCAGCAGTCTAAGATTCTTGACACCAATAACCAAGTTCAAAATGTGAGAGAAATCTAGTTCTAAATGCACAATGCTAAGCATACGGATGATCTCTGCGCATGTCCGAGACACCGACGCTTAAATTTTCAATTAAATTTATAGATATTTTGACATTTAATATTATATTTCTGGAAGTCCAAATATTTTTCAAATTCCAAGTATCTATAGACTAAGTGAGGAGAAAAATAATTTTAAAAAAATACATATAAAAATAAGTAATCAACGACTTCCAGACTCGAACTTAAGAGAACCAAAAATTAATGTTACGCGATAAGCCGTTCACTACACCAGGCCACACTCACCTCGGACAGAGCAGCAGTCTAAGATTCTTGACACCAATAACCAAGTTCAAAATGTGAGGGAAATCTAGTTCTAAATGCACAATGCTAAGCATACAGATGATCTCTGCGCATGTCCAAGACATCGATGCTTAAAATTTCACTTAAACTTATAGATATTTTGACATTTAATATTATATTTCTGGAAGTACAAATATTTTTCAAATTCCAAGCATCTATAGAGTAAGTGTGGAGAAAAATAATTAAAAAAAATAAAAATAAATATAATTAATTAACGACTTCCAGACTCGAACTTAAGACAACCAAAAATGAATGTTACGCGATAAGCCGTTCAGTACACCAGGCCACGCTCACCTCGGACAGAGCAGAAGTCTAAGATTCTTGACACCAATAACCAAGTTCAAAATGTGAGAGAAATCTAGTTCTAAATGCACAATGCTAAGCATACGTATGATCTCTGCGCATGTCCGAGACACCGACGCTTAAAATTTCAATTAAATTTATAGATATTTTGACATTTAATATTATATTTCTGGAAGTCCAAATATTTTTCAAATTCCAAGTATCTGTAGAATAAGTGTAGAAAAAAATAATTAAAAAAATAAATATAAAAATAATTAATCAACGGCTTCCAGACTCGAACTTAAGAGAACCAAAAAGGAATGTTACGCGATAAACCGTTCAGTACACCAGGCCACGCTGACCTCGGACAGAGCAGCAGTCTAAGATTCTTGACACCAATAACCAAGTTCAAAATGTGAGAGAAATCTAGTTCTAAATGCACAGTGCTAAGCATACGGATGATCTCTGCGCATGTCCGAGACACCGACGCTTAAATTTTCAATTAAATTTATAGATATTTTGACATTTAATATTATATTTCTGGAAGTCCAAATATTTTTCAAATTCCAAGTATCTATAGACTAAGTGAGGAGAAAAATAATTAAAAAAATAAATATAAAAATAATTAATCAACGGCTTCCAGACTTGAACTTAAGACAACCAAAAATGAATGTTACGCGATAAGCCGTTCAGTACACCAGGCCACGCTCACCTCGGACAGAGCAGTAGTCTAAGATTCTTGACACCAATAACCAAGTTCAAAATGTGAGAGAAATCTAGTTCTAAATGCACAATGCTAAGCATACGGATGATCTCTGCGCATGTCCGAGACACCGACGCTTAAAATTTCAATTAAATTTATAGATATTTTGACATTTAATATTATATTTCTGGAAGTCCAAATATTTTTCAAATTCCAAGTATCTATAGAATAAGTATAGAAAAAAATAATTAAAAAAATAAATATAAAAATAATTAATCAACGGCTTCCAGACTCGAACTTAAGAAAACCAAAAAGGAATGTTACGCGATAAGCCGTTCAGTACACCAGGCCACGCTCACCTCGGACAGAGCAGCAGTCTAAGATTCTTGACACCAATAACCAAGTTCAAAATGTGAGAGAAATCTAGTTCTAAATGCACAATGCTAATCATACGGAGGATCTCTGCGCATGTCCGAGACACCGCCGCTTAAATTTTCAATTAAATTTATAGATATTTTGACATTTAATATTATATTTCTGGAAGTCCAAATATTTTTCAAATTCCAAGTATCTATAGACTAAGTGAGGAGAAAAATAATTAAAAAAATAAATATAAAAATAATTAATCAACGGCTTCCAGACTCGAACTTAAGACAACCAAAAATGAATGTTACGCGATAAGCCGTTCAGTACACCAGGCCACGCTCACCTCGGACAGAGCAGCAGTCTAAGATTCTTGACACCAATAACCAAGTTCAAAATGTGAGAGAAATCTAGTTCTAAATGCACAATGCTAAGCATACGGATGATCTCTGCGCATGTCCGAGACACCGACGCTTAAATTTTCAATTAAATTTATAGATATTTTGACATTTAATATTATATTTCTGGAAGTCCAAATATTTTTCAAATTCCAAGTATCTATAGACTAAGTGAGGAGAAAAATAATTTTAAAAAAATAAATATAAAAATAAGTAATCAACGACTTCCAGACTCGAACTTAAGAGAACCAAAAATTAATGTTACGCGATAAGCCGTTCACTACACCAGGCCACACTCACCTCGGACAGAGCAGCAGTCTAAGATTCTTGACACCAATAACCAAGTTCAAAATGTGAGGGAAATCTAGTTCTAAATGCACAATGCTAAGCATACGTATGATCTCTGCGCATGTCCGAGACACCGACGCTTAAAATTTCAATTAAATTTATAGATATTTTGACATTTAATATTATATTTCTGGAAGTCCAAATATTTTTCAAATTCCAAGTATCTGTAGAATAAGTGTAGAAAAAAATAATTAAAAAAATAAATATAAAAATAATTAATCAACGGCTTCCAGACTCGAACTTAAGAGAACCAAAAAGAAATGTTACGCGATAAACCGTTCAGTACACCAGGCCACGCTGACCTCGGACAGAGCAGCAGTCTAAGATTCTTGACACCAATAACCAAGTTCAAAATGTGAGAGAAATCTAGTTCTAAATGCACAATGCTAAGCATACGGATGATCTCTGCGCATGTCCGAGACACCGACGCTTAAATTTTCAATTAAATTTATAGATATTTTGACATTTAATATTATATTTCTGGAAGTCCAAATATTTTTCAAATTCCAAGTATCTATAGACTAAGTGAGGAGAAAAATAATTAAAAAATAAATATAAAAATAATTAATCAACGGCTTCCAGACTCGAACTTAAGAAAACCAAAAAGGAATGTTACGCGATAAGCCGTTCAGTACACCAGGCCACGCTCACCTCGGATAGAGCAGCAGTCTAAGATTCTTGACACCAATAACCAAGTTCAAAATGTGAGAGAAATCTAGTTCTAAATGCACAATGCTAAGCATACGGAGGATCTCTGCGCATGTCCGAGACATCGACGCTTAAAATTTCAATTAAATGTATATATATTTTGACATTTAATATTATATTTCTGGAAGCACAAATATTTTTCAAATTCCAAGTATCTATAGAATAAGTGTGGAGAAAAATAATTTAAAAAAAATACATATAAAAATAAGTAATCAACGACTTCCAGACTCGAACTTAAGAGAACCAAAAATTAATGTTACGCGATAAGCCGTTCACTACACCAGGCCACACTCACCTCGGACAGAGCAGCAGTCTAAGATTCTTGACACCAATAACCAAGTTCAAAATGTGAGGGAAATCTAGTTCTAAATGCACAATGCTAAGCATACAGATGATCTCTGCGCATGTCCAAGACATCGATGCTTAAAATTTCAATTAAACTTATAGATATTTTGACATTTAATATTATATTTCTGGAAGTACAAATATTTTTCAAATTCCAAGCATCTATAGAGTAAGTGTGGAGAAAAATAATTAAAAAAAATAAAAATAAATATAATTAATTAACGACTTCCAGACTCGAACTTAAGACAACCAAAAATGAATGTTACGCGATAAGCCGTTCAGTACACCAGGCCACGCTCACCTCGGACAGAGCAGAAGTCTAAGATTCTTGACACCAATAACCAAGTTCAAAATGTGAGAGAAATCTAGTTCTAAATGCACAATGCTAAGCATACGTATGATCTCTGCGCATGTCCGAGACACCGACGCTTAAAATTTCAATTAAATTTATAGATATTTTGACATTTAATATTATATTTCTGGAAGTCCAAATATTTTTCAAATTCCAAGTATCTGTAGAATAAGTGTAGAAAAAAATAATTAAAAAAATAAATATAAAAATAATTAATCAACGGCTTCCAGACTCGAACTTAAGAGAACCAAAAAGGAATGTTACGCGATAAACCGTTCAGTACACCAGGCCACGCTGACCTCGGACAGAGCAGCAGTCTAAGATTCTTGACACCAATAACCAAGTTCAAAATGTGAGAGAAATCTAGTTCTAAATGCACAATGCTAAGCATTCGGATGATCTCTGCGCATGTCCGAGACACCGACGCTTAAATTTTCAATTAAATTTATAGATATTTTGACATTTAATATTATATTTCTGGAAGTCCAAATATTTTTCAAATTCCAAGTATCTATAGACTAAGTGAGGAGAAAAATAATTAAAAAATAAATATAAAAATAATTAATCAACGGCTTCCAGACTTGAACTTAAGACAACCAAAAATGAATGTTACGCGATAAACCGTTCAGTACACCAGGCCACGCTCACCTCGGACAGAGCAGTAGTCTAAGATTCTTGACACCAATAACCAAGTTCAAAATGTGAGAGAAATCTAGTTCTAAATGCACAATGCTAAGCATACGGATGATCTCTGCGCATGTCCGAGACACCGACGCTTAAAATTTCAATTAAATTTATAGATATTTTGACATTTAATATTATATTTCTGGAAGTCCAAATATTTTTCAAATTCCAAGTATCTATAGAATAAGTATAGAAAAAAATAATTAAAAAAATAAATATAAAAATACTTAATCAACGGCTTCCAGACTCGAACTTAAGAAAACCAAAAAGGAATGTTACGCGATAAGCCGTTCAGTACACCAGGCCACGCTCAACTCGGACAGAGCAGTAGTCTAAGATTCTTGACACCAATAACGAAGTTCAAAATGTGAGAGAAATCTAGTTCTAAATGCAGAATGCTAAGCATACGGATGATCTCTGCGCATGTCCGAGACACCGACGCTTAAAATTTCAATTAAATTTATAGATATTTTGACATTTAATATTATATTTCTGGAAGTCCAAATATTTTTCAAATTCCAAGTATCTATAGACAAAGTGAGGAGAAAAATAATTAAAAAAATAAATATAAAAATAATTAATCAACGGCTTCCAGACTCGAACTTAAGAGAACCAAAAAGGAATGTTACGCGATAAACCGTTCAGTACACCAGGCCACGCTGACCTCGGACAGAGCAGCAGTCTAAGATTCTTGACACCAATAACCAAGTTCAAAATGTGAGAGAAATCTAGTTCTAAATGCACAATGCTAAGCATACGGATGATCTCTGCGCATGTCCGAGACATCGACGCTTAAAATTTCAATTAAATGTATATATATTTTCACATTTAATATTATATTTCTGGAAGTACAAATATTTTTCAAATTCCAAGTATCTATAGAATAAGTGTGGAGAAAAATAATTTAAAAAAAATACATATAAAAATAAGTAATCAACGACTTCCAGACTCGAACTTAAGAGAACCAAAAATTAACGTTACGCGATAAGCCGTTCACTACACCAGGCCACACTCACCTCGGACAGAGCAGCAGTCTAAGATTCTTGACACCAATAACCAAGTTCAAAATGTGAGGGAAATCTAGTTCTAAATGCACAATGCTAAGCATACAGATGATCTCTGCGCATGTCCAAGACATCGATGCTTAAAATTTCAATTAAATTTATAGATATTTTGACATTTAATATTATATTTCTGGAAGTACAAATATTTTTCAAATTCCAAGCATCTATAGAGTAAGTGTGGAGAAAAATAATTAAAAAAAATAAATATAAATATAATTAATCAACGACTTCCAGACTCGAACTTAAGACAACCAAAAATGAATGTTACGCGATAAGCCGTTCAGTACACCAGGCCAAGCTCACCTCGGACAGAGCAGAAGTCTAAGATTCTTGACACCAATAACCAAGTTCAAAATGTGAGAGAAATCTAGTTCTAAATGCACAATGCTAAGCATACGTATGATCTCTGCGCATGTCCGAGACACCGACGCTTAAAATTTCAATTAAATTTATAGATATTTTGACATTTAATATTATATTTCTGGAAGTCCAAATATTTTTCAAATTCCAAGTATCTATAGACTAAGTGAGAAGAAAAATAATTAAAAAAATAAATATAAAAATAATTAATCAACAGCTTCCAGACTCGAACATAAGACAACCAAAAATGAATATTACGCGATAAGCCGTTCAGTACACCAGGCCAAGCTCACCTCGGACAGAGCAGCAGTCTAAGATTCTTGACACCAATAACCAAGTTCAAAATGTGAGAGAAATCTAGTTCTAAATGCACAATGTTAAGCATACGGATGATCTCTGCGCATGTCCGAGACACCGCCGCTTAAATTTTCAATTAAATTTATAGATATTTTGACATTTAATATTATATTTCTGGAAGTCCAAATATTTTTCAAATTCCAAGTATCTATAGACTAAGTGAGGAGAAATATAATTAAAAAAATAAATATAAAAATAATTAATCAACGGCTTCCAGACTCGAACTTAAGACAACCAAAAATGAATGTTACGCGATGAGCCGTTCAGTACATCAGGCCACGCTCACCTCGGACAGAGCAGCAGTCTAAGATTCTTGACACCAATAACCAAGTTCAAAATGTGAGAGAAATCTAGTTCTAAATGCACAATGCTAAGCATACGTAGGATCTCTGCGCATGTCCGAGACATCGACGTTTAAAATTTCAATTAAATGTATATATATTTTGACATTTAATATTATATTTCTTTAAGCACAAATATTTTTCAAATTCCAAGTATCTATAGAATAAGTGTGGAGAAAAATAATTTAAAAAAAATACATATAAAAATAAGTAATCAACGACTTCCAGACTCGAACTTAAGAGAACCAAAAATTAATGTTACGCGATAAGCCGTTCACTACACCAGGCCACGCTCACCTCGGACAGAGCAGCAGTCTAAGATTCTTGACACCAATAACCAAGTTCAAAATGTGAGGGAAATCTAGTTCTAAATGCACAATGCTAAGCATACAGATGATCTCTGCGCATGTCCAAGACATCGATGCTTAAAATTTCAATTAAATTTATAGATATTTTGACATTTAATATTATATTTCTGGAAGTACAAATATTTTTCAAATTCCAAGCATCTATAGAGTAAGTGTGGAGAAAAATAATTAAAAAAAATAAATATAAATATAATTAATCAACGACTTCCAGACTCGAACTTAAGACAACCAAAAATGAATGTTACGCGATAAGCCGTTCAGTACACCAGGCCACGCTCACCTCGGACAGAGCAGCAGTCTAAGATTCTTGACACCAATAACCAAGTTCAAAATGTGAGAGAAATCTAGTTCTAAATGCACAATGCTAAGCATACGGATGATCTCTGCGCATGTCCGAGACACCGACGCTTAAAATTTCAATTAAATTTATAGATATTTTGACATTTAATATTATATTTCTGGAAGTCCAAATATTTTTCAAATTCCAAGTATCTATAGAATAAGTATAGAAAAAAATAATTAAAAAAATAAATATAAAAATACTTAATCAACGGCTTCCAGACTCGAACTTAAGAAAACCAAAAAGGAATGTTACGCGATAAGCCGTTCAGTACACCAGGCCACGCTCAACTCGGACAGAGCAGTAGTCTAAGATTCTTGACACCAATAACGAAGTTCAAAATGTGAGAGAAATCTAGTTCTAAATGCAGAATGCTAAGCATACGGATGATCTCTGCGCATGTCCGAGACACCGACGCTTAAAATTTCAATTAAATTTATAGATATTTTGACATTTAATATTATATTTCTGGAAGTCCAAATATTTTTCAAATTCCAAGTATCTATAGACAAAGTGAGGAGAAAAATAATTAAAAAAATAAATATAAAAATAATTAATCAACGGCTTCCAGACTCGAACTTAAGAGAACCAAAAAGGAATGTTACGCGATAAACCGTTCAGTACACCAGGCCACGCTGACCTCGGACAGAGCAGCAGTCTAAGATTCTTGACACCAATAACCAAGTTCAAAATGTGAGAGAAATCTAGTTCTAAATGCACAATGCTAAGCATACGGATGATCTCTGCGCATGTCCGAGACATCGACGCTTAAAATTTCAATTAAATGTATATATATTTTCACATTTAATATTATATTTCTGGAAGTACAAATATTTTTCAAATTCCAAGTATCTATAGAATAAGTGTGGAGAAAAATAATTTAAAAAAAATACATATAAAAATAAGTAATCAACGACTTCCAGACTCGAACTTAAGAGAACCAAAAATTAACGTTACGCGATAAGCCGTTCACTACACCAGGCCACACTCACCTCGGACAGAGCAGCAGTCTAAGATTCTTGACACCAATAACCAAGTTCAAAATGTGAGGGAAATCTAGTTCTAAATGCACAATGCTAAGCATACAGATGATCTCTGCGCATGTCCAAGACATCGATGCTTAAAATTTCAATTAAATTTATAGATATTTTGACATTTAATATTATATTTCTGGAAGTACAAATATTTTTCAAATTCCAAGCATCTATAGAGTAAGTGTGGAGAAAAATAATTAAAAAAAATAAATATAAATATAATTAATCAACGACTTCCAGACTCGAACTTAAGACAACCAAAAATGAATGTTACGCGATAAGCCGTTCAGTACACCAGGCCAAGCTCACCTCGGACAGAGCAGAAGTCTAAGATTCTTGACACCAATAACCAAGTTCAAAATGTGAGAGAAATCTAGTTCTAAATGCACAATGCTAAGCATACGTATGATCTCTGCGCATGTCCGAGACACCGACGCTTAAAATTTCAATTAAATTTATAGATATTTTGACATTTAATATTATATTTCTGGAAGTCCAAATATTTTTCAAATTCCAAGTATCTATAGACTAAGTGAGAAGAAAAATAATTAAAAAAATAAATATAAAAATAATTAATCAACAGCTTCCAGACTCGAACATAAGACAACCAAAAATGAATGTTACGCGATAAGCCGTTCAGTACACCAGGCCAAGCTCACCTCGGACAGAGCAGCAGTCTAAGATTCTTGACACCAATAACCAAGTTCAAAATGTGAGAGAAATCTAGTTCTAAATGCACAATGTTAAGCATACGGATGATCTCTGCGCATGTCCGAGACACCGCCGCTTAAATTTTCAATTAAATTTATAGATATTTTGACATTTAATATTATATTTCTGGAAGTCCAAATATTTTTCAAATTCCAAGTATCTATAGACTAAGTGAGGAGAAATATAATTAAAAAAATAAATATAAAAATAATTAATCAACGGCTTCCAGACTCGAACTTAAGACAACCAAAAATGAATGTTACGCGATGAGCCGTTCAGTACATCAGGCCACGCTCACCTCGGACAGAGCAGCAGTCTAAGATTCTTGACACCAATAACCAAGTTCAAAATGTGAGAGAAATCTAGTTCTAAATGCACAATGCTAAGCATACGTAGGATCTCTGCGCATGTCCGAGACATCGACGTTTAAAATTTCAATTAAATGTATATATATTTTGACATTTAATATTATATTTCTTTAAGCACAAATATTTTTCAAATTCCAAGTATCTATAGAATAAGTGTGGAGAAAAATAATTTAAAAAAAATACATATAAAAATAAGTAATCAACGACTTCCAGACTCGAACTTAAGAGAACCAAAAATTAATGTTACGCGATAAGCCGTTCACTACACCAGGCCACGCTCACCTCGGACAGAGCAGCAGTCTAAGATTCTTGACACCAATAACCAAGTTCAAAATGTGAGGGAAATCTAGTTCTAAATGCACAATGCTAAGCATACAGATGATCTCTGCGCATGTCCAAGACATCGATGCTTAAAATTTCAATTAAATTTATAGATATTTTGACATTTAATATTATATTTCTGGAAGTACAAATATTTTTCAAATTCCAAGCATCTATAGAGTAAGTGTGGAGAAAAATAATTAAAAAAAAATAAATATAAATATAATTAATCAACGACTTCCAGACTCGAACTTAAGACAACCAAAAATGAATGTTACGCGATAAGCCGTTCAGTACACCAGGCCACGCTCACCTCGGACAGAGCAGCAGTCTAAGATTCTTGACGCCAATAACCAAGTTCAAAATGTGAGAGAAATCTAGTTCTAAATGCACAATGCTAAGCATACGGATGATCTCTGCGCATGTCCGAGACATCGACGCTTAAAATTTCAATTAAATGTATATATATTTTGACATTTAATATTATATTTCTGGAAGCACAAATATTTTTCAAATTCCAAGTATCTGTAGAATAAGTGTGGAGAAAAATAATTAAAAAAAATAAAAATAAATATAATTAATCAACGACTTCCAGACTCGAACTTAAGACAACCAAAAATGAATGTTACGCGATAAGCCGTTCAGTACACCAGGCCACGCTCACCTCGGACAGAGCAGAAGTCTAAGATTCTTGACACCAATAACCAAGTTCAAAATGTGAGAGAAATCTAGTTCTAAATGCACAATGCTAAGCATACGTATGATCTCTGCGCATGTCCGAGACACCGACGCTTAAAATTTCAATTAAATTTATAGATATTTTGACATTTAATATTATATTTCTGGAAGTCCAAATATTTTTCAAATTCCAAGTATCTATAGACTAAGTGAGGAGAAAAATAATTAAAAAAATAAATATAAAAATAATTAATCAACGGCTTCCAGACTCGAACTTAAGACAACCAAAAATGAATGTTACGCGATAAGCCGTTCAGTACACCAGGCCACGCTCACCTCGGACAGAGCCGCAGTCTAAGATTCTTGACACCAATAACCAAGTTCAAAATGTGAGAGAAATCTAGTTCTAAATGCACAATGCTAAGCATACGGATGATCTCTGCGCATGTCCGAGACACCGACGCTTAAAATTTCAATTAAATTTATAGATATTTTGACATTTAATATTATATTTCTGGAAGTCCAAATATTTTTCAAATTCCAAGTATCTGTAGAATAAGTGTAGAAAAAAATAATTAAAAAATAAATATAAAAATAATTAATCAACGGCTTCCAGACTCGAACTTAAGAGAACCAAAAAGGTGTGTTACGCGATAAACCGTTCAGTACACCAGGCCACGCTGACCTCGGACAGAGCAGCAGTCTAAGATTCTTGACACCAATAACCAAGTTCAAAATGTGAGAGAAATCTAGTTCTAAATGCACAATGCTAAGCATACGTATGATCTCTGCGCATGTCCGAGACACCGACGCTTAAAATTTCAATTAAATTTATAGATATTTTGACATTTAATATTATATTTCTGGAAGTCCAAATATTTTTCAAATTCCAAGTATCTATAGACTAAGTGAGAAGAAAAATAATTAAAAAAATAAATATAAAAATAATTAATCAACGGCTTCCAGACTCGAACATAAGACAACCAAAAATGAATGTTACGCGATAAGCCGTTCAGTACACCAGGCCACGCTCACCTCGGACAGAGCAGCAGTCTAAGATTCTTGACACCAATAACCAAGTTCAAAATGTGAGAGAAATCTAGTTCTAAATGCACAATGCTAAGCATACGGATGATCTCTGCGCATGTCCGAGACACCGACGCTTAAAATTTCAATTAAATTTATAGATATTTTGACATTTAATATTATATTTCTGGAAGTCCAAATATTTTTCAAATTCCAAGTATCTGTAGAATAAGTGTAGAAAAAAAATAATTAAAAAAATAAATATAAAAATAATTAATCAACGGCTTCCAGACTCGAACTTAAGAGAAACAAAAAGGTGTGTTACGCGATAAACCGTTCAGTACACCAGGCCACGCTCACCTCGGATAGAGCAGCAGTCTAAGATTCTTGACACCAATAACCAAGTTCAAAATGTGAGGGAAATCTAGTTCTAAATGCACAATGCTAAGCATACAGATGATCTCTGCGCATGTCCAAGACATCGATGCTTAAAATTTCAATTAAACTTATAGATATTTTGACATTTAATATTATATTTCTGGAAGTACAAATATTTTTCAAATTCCAAGCATCTATAGAGTAAGTGTGGAGAAAAATAATTAAAAAAAATAAAAATAAATATAATTAATTAACGACTTCCAGACTCGAACTTAAGACAACCAAAAATGAATGTTACGCGATAAGCCGTTCACTACACCAGGCCACGCTCACCTCGGACAGAGCAGAAGTCTAAGATTCTTGACACCAATAACCAAGTTCAAAATGTGAGAGAAATCTAGTTCTAAATGCACAATGCTAAGCATACGTATGATCTCTGCGCATGTCCGAGACACCGACGCTTAAAATTTCAATTAAATTTATAGATATTTTGACATTTAATATTATATTTCTGGAAGTCCAAATATTTTTCAAATTCCAAATATCTATAGACTAAGTGAGGAGAAAAATTATTAAAAAAATAAATATAAAAATAATTAATCAACGGCTTCCAGACTCGAACTTAAGACAACCAAAAATGAATGTTACGCGATAAGCCGTTCACTACACCAGGCCACGCTCACCTCGGACAGAGCAGCAGTCTAAGATTCTTGACACCAATAACCAAGTTCAAAATGTGAGAGAAATCTAGTTCTAAATGCACAATGCTAAGCATACGGATGATCTCTGCGCATGTCCGAGACACCGACGCTTAAGATTTCAATTAAATTTATAGATATTTTGACATTTAATATTATATTTCTGGAAGTCCAAATATTTTTCAAATTCCAAGTATCTGTAGAATAAGTGTAGAAAAAAATAATTAAAAAAATAAATATAAAAATAATTAATCAACGGCTTCCAGACTCGAACTTAAGAGAACCAAAAAGGTGTGATACGCGATAAACCGTTCAGTACACCAGGCCACGCTGACCTCGGACAGAGCAGCAGTCTAAGATTCTTGACACCAATAACCAAGTTCAAAATGTGAGAGAAATCTAGTTCAGAATGCACAATGCTAAGCATACGGATGATCTCTGCGCATGTCCGAGACACCGACGCTTAAATTTTCAATTAAATTTATAGATATTTTGACATTTAATATTATATTTCTGGAAGTCCAAATATTTTTCAAATTCCAAGTATCTATAGAATAAGTATAGAAAAAAATAATTAAAAAAATAAATATAAAAATAATTAATCAACGGCTTCCAGACTCGAACTTAAGACAACCAAAAATGAATGTTACGCGATAAGCCGTTCAGTACACCAGGCCACGCTCACCTCGGACAGAGCAGTAGTCTAAGATTCTTGACACTAATAACCAAGTTCAAAATGTGAGAGAAATCTAGTTCTAAATGCACAATGCTAAGCATACGGATGATTTCTGCGCATGTCCGAGACACCGACGCTTAAAATTTCAATTAAATTTATAGATATTTTGACATTTAATATTATATTTCTGGAAGTCCAAATATTTTTCAAATTCCAAGTATCTATAGACTAAGTGAGGAGAAAAATAATTAAAAAAATAAATATAAAAATAATTAATCAACGGCTTCCAGACTCGAACTTAAGACAACCAAAAATGAATGTTACGCGATAAGCCGTTCAGTACACCAGGCCACGCTCACCTCGGACAGAGCAGCAGTCTAAGATTCTTGACACCAATAACCAAGTTCAAAATGTGAGAGAAATCTAGTTCTAAATGCACAATGCTAAGCATACGGAGGATCTCTGCGCATGTCCGAGACATCGACGCTTAAAATTTCAATTAAATGTATATATATTTTGACATTTAATATTATATTTCTGGAAGCACAAATATTTTTCAAATTCCAAGTATCTATAGAATAAGTGTGGAGAAAAATAATTTTAAAAAATACATATAAAAATAAGTAATCAACGACTTCCAGACTCGAACTTAAGAGAACCAAAAATTAATGTTACGCGATAAGCCGTTCACTACACCAGGCCACACTCACCTCGGACAGAGCAGCAGTCTAAGATTCTTGACACCAATAACCAAGTTCAAAATGTGAGGGAAATCTAGTTCTAAATGCAGAATGCTAAGCATACAGATGATCTCTGCGCATGTCCAAGACATCGATGCTTAAAATTTCAATTAAACTTATAGATATTTTAACATTTAATATTATATTTCCGGAAGTACAAATATTTTTCAAATTCCAAGCATCTATAGAGTAAGTGTGGAGAAAAATAATTAAAAAAAATAAAAATAAATATAATTAATTAACGACTTCCAGACTCGAACTTAAGACAACCAAAAATGAATGTTACGCGATAAGCCGTTCAGTACACCAGGCCACGCTCACCTCGGACAGAGCAGAAGTCTAAGATTCTTGACACCAATAACCAAGTTCAAAATGTGAGAGAAATCTAGTTCTAAATGCACAATGCTAAGCATACGTATGATCTCTGCGCATGTCCGAGACACCGACGCTTAAAATTTCAATTAAATTTATAGATATTTTGACATTTAATATTATATTTCTGGAAGTCCAAATATTTTTCAAATTCCAAGTATCTGTAGAATAAGTGTAGAAAAAAATAATTAAAAAAATAAATATAAAAATAATTAATCAACGGCTTCCAGACTCGAACTTAAGAGAACCAAAAAGGTGTGATACGCGATAAACCGTTCAGTACACCAGGCCACGCTGACCTCGGACAGAGCAGCAGTCTAAGATTCTTGACACCAATAACCAAGTTCAAAATGTGAGAGAAATCTAGTTCTAAATGCACAATGCTAAGCATACGGATGATCTCTGCGCATGTCCGAGACACCGACGCTTAAATTTTCAATTAAATTTATAGATATTTTGACATTTAATATTATATTTCTGGAAGTCCAAATATTTTTCAAATTCCAAGTATCTATAGAATAAGTATAGAAAAAAATAATTAAAAAAATAAATATAAAAATAATTAATCAACGGCTTCCAGACTCGAACTTAAGAGAACCAAAAAGGAATGTTACGCGATAAACCGTTCAGTACACCAGGCCACGCTGACCTCGGACAGAGCAGCAGTCTAAGATTCTTGACACCAATAACCAAGTTCAAAATGTGAGAGAAATCTAGTTCTAAATGCACAATGCTAAGCATACGGATGATCTCTGCGCATGTCCGAGACACCGACGCTTAAATTTTCAATTAAATTTATAGATATTTTGACATTTAATATTATATTTCTGGAAGTCCAAATATTTTTCAAATTCCAAGCATCTATAGAGTAAGTGTGGAGAAAAATAATTAAAAAAAATAAAAATAAATATAATTAATTAACGACTTCCAGACTCGAACTTAAGACAACCAAAAATGAATGTTACGCGATAAGCCGTTCAGTACACCAGGCCACGCTCACCTCGGACAGAGCAGAAGTCTAAGATTCTTGACACCAATAACCAAGTTCAAAATGTGAGAGAAATCTAGTTCTAAATGCACAATGCTAAGCATACGTATGATCTCTGCGCATGTCCGAGACACCGACGCTTAAAATTTCAATTAAATTTATAGATATTTTGACATTTAATATTATATTTCTGGAAGTCCAAATATTTTTCAAATTCCAAGTATCTGTAGAATAAGTGTAGAAAAAAATAATTAAAAAAATAAATATAAAAATAATTAATCAACGGCTTCCAGACTCGAACTTAAGAGAACCAAAAAGGAATGTTACGCGATAAACCGTTCAGTACACCAGGCCACGCTGACCTCGGACAGAGCAGCAGTCTAAGATTCTTGACACCAATAACCAAGTTCAAAATGTGAGAGAAATCTAGTTCTAAATGCACAATGCTAAGCATACGGAGGATCTCTGCGCATGTCCGAGACATCGACGCTTAAAATTTCAATTAAATGTATATATATTTTGACATTTAATATTATATTTCTGGAAGCACAAATATTTTTCAAATTCCAAGTATCTATAGAATAAGTGTGGAGAAAAATAATTTTAAAAAACTACATATAAAAATAAGTAATCAACGACTTCCAGACTCGAACTTAAGAGAACCAAAAATTAATGTTACGCGATAAGCCGTTCACTACACCAGGCCACACTCACCTCGGACAGAGCAGCAGTCTAAGATTCTTGACACCAATAACCAAGTTCAAAATGTGAGGGAAATCTAGTTCTAAATGCACAATGCTAAGCATACAGATGATCTCTGCGCATGTCCAAGACATCGATGCTTAAAATTTCAATTAAACTTATAGATATTTTGACATTTAATATTATATTTCTGGAAGTACAAATATTTTTCAAATTCCAAGCATCTATAGAGTAAGTGTGGAGAAAAATAATTAAAAAAATTAAAAATAAATATAATTAATTAACGACTTTCAGACTCGAACTTAAGACAACCAAAAATGAATGTTACGCGATAAGCCGTTCAGTACACCAGGCCACGCTCACCTCGGACAGAGCAGAAGTCTAAGATTCTTGACACCAATAACCAAGTTCAAAATGTGAGAGAAATCTAGTTCTAAATGCACAATGCTAAGCATACGTATGATCTCTGCGCATGTCCGAGACACCGACGCTTAAAATTTCAATTAAATTTATAGATATTTTGACATTTAATATTATATTTCTGGAAGTCCAAATATTTTTCAAATTCCAAGTATCTGTAGAATAAGTGTAGAAAAAAATAATTAAAAAAATAAATATAAAAATAATTAATCAACGGCTTCCAGACTCGAACTTAAGAGAACCAAAAAGGAATGTTACGCGATAAACCGTTCAGTACACCAGGCCACGCTGACCTCGGACAGAGCAGCAGTCTAAGATTCTTGACACCAGTAACCAAGTTTAAAATGTGAGGGAAATCTGGTTCTAAATACACAATGCTAAGCATACGTATGATCTCTGCGCATGTCCGAGACACCGACGCTTAAAATTTCAATTAAATTTATAGATATTTTGACATTTAATATTATATTTCTGGAAGTCCAAATATTTTTCAAATTCCAAGTATCTATAGACTAAGTGAGGAGAAATATAATTAAAAAAATAAATATAAAAATAATTAATCAACGGCTTCCAGACTCGAACTTAAGACAACCAAAAATGAATGTTACGCGATGAGCCGTTCAGTACATCAGGCCACGCTCACCTCGGACAGAGCAGCAGTCTAAGATTCTTGACACCAATAACCAAGTTCAAAATGTGAGAGAAATCTAGTTCTAAATGCACAATGCTAAGCATACGGAGGATCTCTGCGCATGTCCGAGACATCGATGCTTAAAATTTCAATTAAATGTATATATATTTTGACATTTAATATTATATTTCTGGAAGTACAAATATTTTTCAAATTCCAAGCAGCTATAGAGTAAGTGTGGAGAAAAATAATTAAAAAAAATAAATATAAATATAAGTAATCAACGACTTCCAGACTCGAACTTAAGACAACCAAAAATTAATGTTTCGCGATAAGCCGTCCACTACACCAGGCCAAGCTCACCTCGGACAGAGCAGCAGTCTACGATTCTTGACACCAATAACCAAGTTCAAAATGTGAGGGAAATCTAGTTCTAAATGCACAATGCTAAGCATATGAATGATCTCTGCGCATGTCCGAGACACCGACGCTTAAATTTTCAATTAATAGATATTTTGACATTTAATATTATATTTCTGGAAGTCCAAATGTTTTTCAAATTCCAAGTATCTATAGACTAAGTGATAAGAAAAATAATTAAAAAAATAAATATAAAAATAATTAATCAACGGCTTCCAGACTCGAACAAAAGACAACCAAAAATGAATGTTACGCGATAAGCCGTTCAGTACACCAGGCCACGTTCACCTCGGACAGAGCAGCAGTCTAAGATTCTTGACACCAATAACCAAGTTCAAAATGTGAGAGAAATCTAGTTCTAAATGCACAATGCTAAGCATACGGATGATCTCTGCGCATGTCCGAGACACCGACGCTTAAAATTTCAATTAAATTTATAGATATTTTGACATTTAATATTATATTTCTGGAAGTCCAAATATTTTTCAAATTCCAAGTATCTGTAGAATAAGTGTAGAAAAAAATAATTAAAAAAATAAATAAAAAAATAATTAATCAACGGCTTCCAGACTCGAACTTAAGAGAACCAAAAAGGAATGTTACGCGATAAACCGTTCAGTACACCAGGCCACGCTCACCTCGGACAGAGCAGCAGTCTAAGATTCTTGACACCAATAACCAAGTTCAAAATGTGAGAGAAATCTAGTTCTAAATGCACAATGTTAAGCATACGGAGGATCTCTGCGCATGTCCGAGACACCGCCGCTTAAATTTTCAATTAAATTTATAGATATTTTGACATTTAATATTATATTTCTGGAAGTACAAATATTTTTCAAATTCCAAGTATCTATAGACTAAGTGAGGAGAAATATAATTAAAAAAATAAATATAAATATAAGTAATCAACGACTTCCAGACTCGAACTTAAGACAACCAAAAATTAATGTTGCGCGATAAGCCGTCCACTACACCAGGCCACGGTCACCTCGGACAGAGCAGCAGTCTAAGATTCTTGACACCAATAACCAAGTTCAAAATGTGAGGGAAATCTAGTTCTAAATGCACAATGCTAAGCATACAGATGATCTCTGCGCATGTCCAAGACATCGATGCTTAAAATTTCAATTAAATTTATAGATATTTTGACATTTAATATTATATTTCTGGAAGTCCAAATATTTTTCAAATTCCAAGTATCTATAGACTAAGTGAGGAGAAAAATAATTAAAAAAATAAATATAAAAATAATTAATCAACGGCTTCCAGACTCGAACTTAAGACAACCAAAAATGAATGTTACGCGATAAGCCGTTCAGTACACCAGGCCACGCTCACCTCGGACAGAGCAGCAGTCTAAGATTCTTGACACCAATAACCAAGTTCAAAATGTGAGAGAAATCTAGTTCTAAATGCACAATGCTAAGCATACGTATGATCTCTGCGCATGTCCGAGACACCGACGCTTAAAATTTCAATTAAATTTATAGATATTTTGACATTTAATATTATATTTTTGGAAGTCCAAATATTTTTCAAATTCCAAGTATCTGTAGAATAAGTGTAGAAAAAAATAATTAAAAAAATAAATATAAAAATAATTAATCAACGGCTTCCAGACTCGAACTTAAGAGAACCAAAAAGGAATGTTACGCGATAAACCGTTCAGTACACCAGGCCACGCTGACCTCGGACAGAGCATCAGTGTAAGATTCTTGACACCAATAACCAAGTTCAAAATGTGAGAGAAATCTAGTTCTAAATGCACAATGTTAAGCATACGGATGATCTCTGCGCATGTCCGAGACACCGCCGCTTAAATTTTCAATTAAATTTATAGATATTTTGACATTTAATATTATATTTCTGGAAGTCCAAATATTTTTCAAATTCAGAGTATCTGTAGAATAAGTGTAGAAAAAAATAATTAAAAAAATAAATATAAAAATAATTAATCAACGGCTTCCAGACTCGAACTTAAGAGAACCAAAAAGGAATGTTACGCGATAAACCGTTCAGTACACCAGGCCACGCTGACCTCGGACAGAGCATCAGTCTAAGATTCTTGACACCAATAACCAAGTTCAAAATGTGAGAGAAATCTAGTTCTAAATGCACAATGTTAAGCATACGGATGATCTCTGCGCATGTCCGAGACACCGCCGCTTAAATTTTCAATTAAATTTATAGATATTTTGACATTTAATATTATATTTCTGGAAGTCCAAATATTTTTCAAATTCCAAGTATCTGTAGAATAAGTGTAGAAAAAAATAATTAAAAAAATAAATAAAAAAATAATTAATCAACGGCTTCCAGACTCGAACTTAAGAGAACCAAAAAGGAATGTTACGCGATAAACCGTTCAGTACACCAGGCCACGCTCACCTCGGACAGAGCAGCAGTCTAAGATTCTTGACACCAATAACCAAGTTCAAAATGTGAGAGAAATCTAGTTCTAAATGCACAATGTTAAGCATACGGATGATCTCTGCGCATGTCCGAGACACCGCCGCTTAAATTTTCAATTAAATTTATAGATATTTTGACATTTAATATTATATTTCTGGAAGTCCAAATATTTTTCAAATTCCAAGTATCTATAGACTAAGTGAGGAGAAATATAATTAAAAAAATAAATATAAAAATAATTAATCAACGGCTTCCAGACTCGAACTTAAGAGAACCAAAAATTAATGTTGCGCGATAAGCCGTTCACTACACCAGGCCACGGTCACCTCGGACAGAGCAGCAGTCTAAGATTCTTGACACCAATAACCAAGTTCAAAATGTGAGGGAAATCTAGTTCTAAATGCACAATGCTAAGCATACAGATGATCTCTGCGCATGTCCAAGACATCGATGCTTAAAATTTCAATTAAATTTATAGATATTTTGACATTTCATATTATATTTCTGGAAGTACAAATATTTTTCAAATTCCAAGCATCTATAGAGTAAGTGTGGAGAAAAATAATTAAAAAAAAATAAATATAAATATAATTAATCAACGACTTCCAGACTCGAACTTAAGACAACCAAAAATGAATGTTACGCGATAAGCCGTTCAGTACACCAGGCCAAGCTCACCTCGGACAGAGCAGAAGTCTAAGATTCTTGACACCAATAACCAAGTTCAAAATGTGAGAAAAATCTAGTTCTAAATGCACAATGCTAAGCATACGTATGATCTCTGTGCATGTCCGAGACACCGACGCTTAAAATTTCAATTAAATTTATAGATATTTTGACATTTAATATTATATTTCTGGAAGTCCAAATATTTTTCAAATTCCAAGTATCTATAGACTAAGTGAGAAGAAAAATAATTAAAAAAATAAATATAAAAATAATTAATCAACGGCTTCCAGACTCGAACATAAGACAACCAAAAATGAATGTTACGCGATAAGCCGTTCAGTACACCAGGCCACGCTCACCTCGGACAGAGCAGCAGTCTAAAATTCTTGACACCAATAACCAAGTTCAAAATGTGAGAGAAATCTAGTTCTAAATGCACAATGCTAAGCATACGGATGATCTCTGCGCATGTCCGAGACACCGACGCTTAAATTTTCAATTAAATTTATAGATATTTTGACATTTAATATTATATTTCTGGAAGTCCAAATATTTTTCAAATTCCAAGTATCTATAGACTAAGTGAGGAGAAAAATAATTAAAAAAATAAATATAAAAATAATTAATCAACGGCTTCCAGACTCGAACTTAAGACAACCAAAAATGAATGTTACGCGATAAGCCGTTCAGTACACCAGGCCACGCTCACCTCGGACAGAGCAGCAGTCTAAGATTCTTGACACCAATAACCAAGTTCAAAATGTGAGAGAAATCTAGTTCTAAATGCACAATGCTAAGCATACGTATGATCTCTGCGCATGTCCGAGACACCGACGCTTAAAATTTCAATTAAATTTATAGATATTTTGACATTTAATATTATATTTCTGGAAGTCCAAATATTTTTCAAATTCCAAGTATCTGTAGAATAAGTGTAGAAAAAAATAATTAAAAAAATAAATATAAAAATAATTAATCAACGGCTTCCAGACTCGAACTTAAGACAACCAAAAATGAATGTTACGCAATAAGCCGTTCAGTACACCAGGCCACGCTCACCTCGGACAGAGCAGCAGTCTAAGATTCTTGACACCAATAACCAAGTTCAAAATGTGAGAGAAATCTAGTTCTAAATGCACAATGCTAAGCATACGGATGATCTCTGCGCATGTCCGAGACACCGACGCTTAAAATTTCAATTAAATTTATAGATATTTTGACATTTAAAATTATATTTCTGGAAGTCCAAATATTTTTCAAATTCCAAGTATCTGTAGAATAAGTGTAGAAAAAAATAATTAAAAAAATAAATATAAAAATAATTAATCAACGGCTTCCAGACTCGAACTTAAGAGAACCAAAAAGGAATGTTACGCGATAAACCGTTCAGTACACCAGGCCACGCTGACCTCGGACAGAGCATCAGTCTAAGATTCTTGACACCAATAACCAAGTTCAAAATGTGAGAGAAATCTAGTTCTAAATGCACAATGTTAAGCATACGGATGATCTCTGCGCATGTCCGAGACACCGCCGCTTAAATTTTCAATTAAATTTATAGATATTTTGACATTTAATATTATATTTCTGGAAGTCCAAATATTTTTCAAATTCCAAGTATCTATAGACTAAGTGAGGAGAAATATAATTAAAAAAATAAATATAAAAATAATTAATCAACGGCTTCCAGACTCAAACTTAAGACAACCAAAAATGAATGTTACGCGATAAGCCGTTCAGTACATCAGGCCACGCTCACCTCGGACAGCGCAGCAGTCTAAGATTCTTGACACCAATAACCAAGTTCAAAATGTGAGAGAAATCTAGTTCTAAATGCACAATGCTAAGCATACGGATGATCTCTGCGCATGTCCGAGACACCGACGCTTAAAATTTCAATTAAATTTATAGATATTTTGACATTTAAAATTATATTTCTGGAAGTCCAAATATTTTTCAAATTCAGAGTATCTGTAGAATAAGTGTAGAAAAAAATAATTAAAAAAATAAATATAAAAATAATTAATCAACGGCTTCCAGACTCGAACTTAAGAGAACCAAAAAGGAATGTTACGCGATAAACCGTTCAGTACACCAGGCCACGCTGACCTCGGACAGAGCATCAGTCTAAGATTCTTGACACCAATAACCAAGTTCAAAATGTGAGAGAAATCTAGTTCTAAATGCACAATGTTAAGCATACGGATGATCTCTGCGCATGTCCGAGACACCGCCGCTTAAATTTTCAATTAAATTTATAGATATTTTGACATTTAATATTATATTTCTGGAAGTCCAAATATTTTTCAAATTCCAAGTATCTGTAGAATAAGTGTAGAAAAAAATAATTAAAAAAATAAATAAAAAAATAATTAATCAACGGCTTCCAGACTCGAACTTAAGAGAACCAAAAAGGAATGTTACGCGATAAACCGTTCAGTACACCAGGCCACGCTCACCTCGGACAGAGCAGCAGTCTAAGATTCTTGACACCAATAACCAAGTTCAAAATGTGAGAGAAATCTAGTTCTAAATGCACAATGTTAAGCATACGGATGATCTCTGCGCATGTCCGAGACACCGCCGCTTAAATTTTCAATTAAATTTATAGATATTTTGACATTTAATATTATATTTCTGGAAGTCCAAATATTTTTCAAATTCCAAGTATCTATAGACTAAGTGAGGAGAAATATAATTAAAAAAATAAATATAAAAATAATTAATCAACGGCTTCCAGACTCGAACTTAAGAGAACCAAAAATTAATGTTGCGCGATAAGCCGTTCACTACACCAGGCCACGGTCACCTCGGACAGAGCAGCAGTCTAAGATTCTTGACACCAATAACCAAGTTCAAAATGTGAGGGAAATCTAGTTCTAAATGCACAATGCTAAGCATACAGATGATCTCTGCGCATGTCCAAGACATCGATGCTTAAAATTTCAATTAAATTTATAGATATTTTGACATTTAATATTATATTTCTGGAAGTACAAATATTTTTCAAATTCCAAGCATCTATAGAGTAAGTGTGGAGAAAAATAATTAAAAAAAATAAATATAAATATAATTAATCAACGACTTCCAGACTCGAACTTAAGACAACCAAAAATGAATGTTACGCGATAAGCCGTTCAGTACACCAGGCCAAGCTCACCTCGGACAGAGCAGAAGTCTAAGATTCTTGACACCAATAACCAAGTTCAAAATGTGAGAGAAATCTAGTTCTAAATGCACAATGCTAAGCATACGGATGATCTCTGCGCATGTCCGAGACACCGACGCTTAAAATTTCAATTAAATTTATAGATATTTTGACATTTAAAATTATATTTCTGGAAGTCCAAATATTTTTCAAATTCAGAGTATCTGTAGAATAAGTGTAGAAAAAAATAATTAAAAAAATAAATATAAAAATAATTAATCAACGGCTTCCAGACTCGAACTTAAGAGAACCAAAAAGGAATGTTACGCGATAAACCGTTCAGTACACCAGGCCACGCTGACCTCGGACAGAGCATCAGTCTAAGATTCTTGACACCAATAACCAAGTTCAAAATGTGAGAGAAATCTAGTTCTAAATGCACAATGTTAAGCATACGGATGATCTCTGCGCATGTCCGAGACACCGCCGCTTAAATTTTCAATTAAATTTATAGATATTTTGACATTTAATATTATATTTCTGGAAGTCCAAATATTTTTCAAATTCCAAGTATCTGTAGAATAAGTGTAGAAAAAAATAATTAAAAAAATAAATAAAAAAATAATTAATCAACGGCTTCCAGACTCGAACTTAAGAGAACCAAAAAGGAATGTTACGCGATAAACCGTTCAGTACACCAGGCCACGCTCACCTCGGACAGAGCAGCAGTCTAAGATTCTTGACACCAATAACCAAGTTCAAAATGTGAGAGAAATCTAGTTCTAAATGCACAATGTTAAGCATACGGATGATCTCTGCGCATGTCCGAGACACCGCCGCTTAAATTTTCAATTAAATTTATAGATATTTTGACATTTAATATTATATTTCTGGAAGTCCAAATATTTTTCAAATTCCAAGTATCTATAGACTAAGTGAGGAGAAATATAATTAAAAAAATAAATATAAAAATAATTAATCAACGGCTTCCAGACTCGAACTTAAGAGAACCAAAAATTAATGTTGCGCGATAAGCCGTTCACTACACCAGGCCACGGTCACCTCGGACAGAGCAGCAGTCTAAGATTCTTGACACCAATAACCAAGTTCAAAATGTGAGGGAAATCTAGTTCTAAATGCACAATGCTAAGCATACAGATGATCTCTGCGCATGTCCAAGACATCGATGCTTAAAATTTCAATTAAATTTATAGATATTTTGACATTTAATATTATATTTCTGGAAGTACAAATATTTTTCAAATTCCAAGCATCTATAGAGTAAGTGTGGAGAAAAATAATTAAAAAAAAATAAATATAAATATAATTAATCAACGACTTCCAGACTCGAACTTAAGACAACCAAAAATGAATGTTACGCGATAAGCCGTTCAGTACACCAGGCCAAGCTCACCTCGGACAGAGCAGAAGTCTAAGATTCTTGACACCAATAACCAAGTTCAAAATGTGAGAAAAATCTAGTTCTAAACGCACAATGCTAAGCATACGTATGATCTCTGTGCATGTCCGAGACACCGACGCTTAAAATTTCAATTAAATTTATAGATATTTTGACATTTAATATTATATTTCTGGAAGTCCAAATATTTTTCAAATTCCAAGTATCTATAGACTAAGTGAGAAGAAAAATAATTAAAAAAATAAATATAAAAATAATTAATCAACGGCTTCCAGACTCGAACATAAGACAACCAAAAATGAATGTTACGCGATAAGCCGTTCAGTACACCAGGCCACGCTCGCCTCGGACAGAGCAGCAGTCTAAAATTCTTGACACCAATAACCAAGTTCAAAATGTGAGAGAAATCTAGTTCTAAATGCACAATGCTAAGCATACGGATGATCTCTGCGCATGTCCGAGACACCGACGCTTAAAATTTCAATTAAATTTATAGATATTTTGACATTTAATATTATATTTCTGGAAGTCCAAATATTTTTCAAATTCCAAGTATCTGTAGAATAAGTGTAGAAAAAAATAATTAAAAAAATAAATATAAAAATAATTAATCAATCGCTTCCAGACTCGAACTTAAGAGAACCAAAAAGGAATGTTACGCGATAAACCGTTCAGTACACCAGGCCACGCTGACCTCGGACAGAGCAGCAGTCAAAGATTCTTGACACCAATAACCAAGTTCAAAATGTGAGAGAAATCTAGTTCTAAATGCACAATGTTAAGCATACGGATGATCTCTGCGCATGTCCGAGA
This sequence comes from Argiope bruennichi, assembly GCF_947563725.1. Classification (NCBI taxonomy): domain Eukaryota; kingdom Metazoa; phylum Arthropoda; class Arachnida; order Araneae; family Araneidae; genus Argiope; species Argiope bruennichi. The sequence continues at coordinate 25,423,887 of NC_079151.1, read as the reverse complement.
AACCGCCGCTTAAATTTTCAATTAAATTTATAGATATTTTGACATTTAATATTATATTTCTGGAAGTCCAAATATTTTTCAAATTCCAAGTATCTATAGACTAAGTGAGGAGAAAAATAATTAAAAAAATAAATATAAAAATAATTAATCAACGGCTTCCAGACTCGAACTTAAGACAACCAAAAATGAATGTTACGCGATAAGCCGTTCAGTACACCAGGCCACGCTCACCTCGGACAGAGCAGCAGTCTAAGATTCTTGACACCAATAACCAAGTTCAAAATGTGAGAGAAATCTAGTTCTAAATGCACAATGCTAAGCATACGTATGATCTCTGCGCATGTCCGAGACACCGACGCTTAAAATTTCAATTAAATTTATAGATATTTTGACATTTAATATTATATTTCTGGAAGTCCAAATATTTTTCAAATTCCAAGTATCTGTAGAATAAGTGTAGAAAAAAATAATTAAAAAAATAAATATAAAAATAATTAATCAACGGCTTCCAGACTCGAACTTAAGACAACCAAAAATGAATGTTACGCAATAAGCCGTTCAGTACACCAGGCCACGCTCACCTCGGACAGAGCAGCAGTCTAAGATTCTTGACACCAATAACCAAGTTCAAAATGTGAGAGAAATCTAGTTCTAAATGCACAATGCTAAGCATACGGATGATCTCTGCGCATGTCCGAGACACCGACGCTTAAAATTTCAATTAAATTTATAGATATTTTGACATTTAATATTATATTTCTGGAAGTCCAAATATTTTTCAAATTCCAAGTATCTGTAGAATAAGTGTAGAAAAAAATAATTAAAAAAATAAATATAAAAATAATTAATCAATCGCTTCCAGACTCGAACTTAAGAGAACCAAAAAGGAATGTTACGCGATAAACCGTTCAGTACACCAGGCCACGCTGACCTCGGACAGAGCAGCAGTCAAAGATTCTTGACACCAATAACCAAGTTCAAAATGTGAGAGAAATCTAGTTCTAAATGCACAATGTTAAGCATACGGATGATCTCTGCGCATGTCCGAGACAATGCCGCTTAAATTTTCAATTAAATTTATAGATATTTTGACATTTAATATTATATTTCTGGAAGTCCAAATATTTTTCAAATTCCAAGTATCTATAGACTAAGTGAGGAGAAAAATAATTAAAAAAATAAATATAAAAAAAATTAATCAACGGCTTCCAGACTCGAACTTAAGACAACCAAAAATGAATGTTACGCGATAAGCCGTTCAGTACACCAGGCCACGCTCACCTCGGACAGAGCAGCAGTCTAAGATTCTTGACACCAATAACCAAGTTCAAAATGTGAGAGAAATCTAGTTCTAAATGCACAATGCTAAGCATACGTATGATCTCTGCGCATGTCCGAGACACCGACGCTTAAAATTTCAATTAAATTTATAGATATTTTGACATTTAATATTATATTTCTGGAAGTCCAAATATTTTTCAAATTCCAAGTATCTGTAGAATAAGTGTAGAAAAAAATAATTAAAAAAATAAATATAAAAATAATTAATCAACGGCTTCCAGACTCGAACTTAAGACAACCAAAAATGAATGTTACGCAATAAGCCGTTCAGTACACCAGGCCACGCTCACCTCGGACAGAGCAGCAGTCTAAGATTCTTGACACCAATAACCAAGTTCAAAATGTGAGAGAAATCTAGTTCTAAATGCACAATGCTAAGCATACGGATGATCTCTGCGCATGTCCGAGACACCGACGCTTAAAATTTCAATTAAATTTATAGATATTTTGACATTTAATATTATATTTCTGGAAGTCCAAATATTTTTCAAATTCCAAGTATCTGTAGAATAAGTGTAGAAAAAAATAATTAAAAAAATAAATATAAAAATAATTAATCAATCGCTTCCAGACTCGAACTTAAGAGAACCAAAAAGGAATGTTACGCGATAAACCGTTCAGTACACCAGGCCACGCTGACCTCGGACAGAGCAGCAGTCAAAGATTCTTGACACCAATAACCAAGTTCAAAATGTGAGAGAAATCTAGTTCTAAATGCACAATGTTAAGCATACGGATGATCTCTGCGCATGTCCGATACACCGCCGCTTAAATTTTCAATTAAATTTATAGATATTTTGACATTTAATATTATATTTCTGGAAGTCCAAATATTTTTCAAATTCCAAGTATCTATAGACTAAGTGAGGAGAAAAATAATTAAAAAAATAAATATAAAAATAATTAATCAACGGCTTCCAGACTCTAACTTAAGACAACCAAAAATGAATGTTACGCGATAAGCCGTTCAGTACACCAGGCCACGCTCACCTCGGACAGAGCAGCAGTCTAAGATTCTTGACACCAATAACCAAGTTCAAAATGTGAGAGAAATCTAGTTCTAAATGCACAATGCTAAGCATACGTATGATCTCTGCGCATGTCCGAGACACCGACGCTTAAAATTTCAATTAAATTTATAGATATTTTGACATTTAATATTATATTTCTGGAAGTCCAAATATTTTTCAAATTCCAAGTATCTGTAGAATAAGTGTAGAAAAAAATAATTAAAAAAATAAATATAAAAATAATTAATCAACGGCTTCCAGACTCGAACTTAAGACAACCAAAAATGAATGTTACGCAATAAGCCGTTCAGTACACCAGGCCACGCTCACCTCGGACAGAGCAGCAGTCTAAGATTCTTGACACCAATAACCAAGTTCAAAATGTGAGAGAAATCTAGTTCTAAATGCACAATGCTAAGCATACGGATGATCTCTGCGCATGTCCGAGACACCGACGCTTAAAATTTCAATTAAATTTATAGATATTTTGACATTTAATATTATATTTCTGGAAGTCCAAATATTTTTCAAATTCCAAGTATCTGTAGAATAAGTGTAGAAAAAAATAATTAAAAAAATAAATATAAAAATAATTAATCAATCGCTTCCAGACTCGAACTTAAGAGAACCAAAAAGGAATGTTACGCGATAAACCGTTCAGTACACCAGGCCACGCTGACCTCGGACAGAGCAGCAGTCAAAGATTCTTGACACCAATAACCAAGTTCAAAATGTGAGAGAAATCTAGTTCTAAATGCACAATGTTAAGCATACGAATGATCTCTGCGCATGTCCGAGACACCGCCGCTTAAATTTTCAATTAAATTTATAGATATTTTGACATTTAATATTATATTTCTGGAAGTCCAAATATTTTTCAAATTCCAAGTATCTATAGACTAAGTGAGGAGAAAAATAATTAAAAAAATAAATATAAAAATAATTAATCAACGGCTTCCAGACTCGAACTTAAGACAACCAAAAATGAATGTTACGCGATAAGCCGTTCAGTACACCAGGCCACGCTCACCTCGGACAGAGCAGCAGTCTAAGATTCTTGACACCAATAACCAAGTTCAAAATGTGAGAGAAATCTAGTTCTAAATGCACAATGCTAAGCATACGTATGATCTCTGCGCATGTCCGAGACACCGACGCTTAAAATTTCAATTAAATTTATAGATATTTTGACATTTAATATTATATTTCTGGAAGTCCAAATATTTTTCAAATTCCAAGTATCTGTAGAATAAGTGTAGAAAAAAATAATTAAAAAAATAAATATAAAAATAATTAATCAACGGTTTCCAGACTCGAACTTAAGACAACCAAAAATGAATGTTACGCAATAAGCCGTTCAGTACACCAGGCCACGCTCACCTCGGACAGAGCAGCAGTCTAAGATTCTTGACACCAATAACCAAGTTCAAAATGTGAGAGAAATCTAGTTCTAAATGCACAATGCTAAGCATACGGATGATCTCTGCGCATGTCCGAGACACCGACGCTTAAAATTTCAATTAAATTTATAGATATTTTGACATTTAAAATTATATTTCTGGAAGTCCAAATATTTTTCAAATTCCAAGTATCTGTAGAATAAGTGTAGAAAAAAATAATTAAAAAAATAAATATAAAAATAATTAATCAACGGCTTCCAGACTCGAACTTAAGAGAACCAAAAATGAATGTTACGCGATAAGCCGTTCAGTACACCAGGCCAAGCTCACCTCGGACATAGCAGAAGTCTAAGATTCTTCACACCAATAACCAAGTTCAAAATGTGAGAAAAATCTAGTTCTAAATGCACAATGCTAAGCATACGTATGATCTCTGTGCATGTCCGAGACACCGACGCTTAAAATTTCAATTAAATTTATAGATATTTTGACATTTAATATTATATTTCTGGAAGTCCAAATATTTTTCAAATTCCAAGTATCTATAGACTAAGTGAGAAGAAAAATAATTAAAAAAATAAATATAAAAATAATTAATCAACGGCTTCCAGACTCGAACATAAGACAACCAAAAATAAATGTTACGCGATAAGCCGTTCAGTACACCAGGCCACGCTCACCTCGGACAGAGCAGCAGTCTAAAATTCTTGACACAAATAACCAAGTTCAAAATGTGAGAGAAATCTAGTTCTAAATGCACAATGCTAAGCATACGGATGATCTCTGCGCATGTCCGAGACACCGACGCTTAAAATTTCAATTAAATTTATAGATATTTTGACATTTAATATTATATTTCTGGAAGTCCAAATATTTTTTAAATTCCAAGTATCTGTAGAATAAGTGTAGAAAAAAATAATTAAAAAAATAAATATAAAAATAATTAATCAATCGCTTCCAGACTCGAACTTAAGAGAACCAAAAAGGAATGTTACGCGATAAACCGTTCAGTACACCAGGCCACGCTGACCTCGGACAGAGCAGCAGTCAAAGATTCTTGACACCAATAACCAAGTTCAAAATGTGAGAGAAATCTAGTTCTAAATGCACAATGTTAAGCATACGGATGATCTCTGCGCATGTCCGAGACACCGCCGCTTAAATTTTCAATTAAATTTATAGATATTTTGACATTTAATATTATATTTCTGGAAGTCCAAATATTTTTCAAATTCCAAGTATCTATAGACTAAGTGAGGAGAAAAATAATTAAAAAAATAAATATAAAAATAATTAATCAACGGCTTCCAGACTCGAACTTAAGACAACCAAAAATGAATGTTACGCGATAAGCCGTTCAGTACACCAGGCCACGCTCACCTCGGACAGAGCAGCAGTCTAAGATTCTTGACACCAATAACCAAGTTCAAAATGTGAGAGAAATCTAGTTCTAAATGCACAATGCTAAGCATACGTATGATCTTTGCGCATGTCCGAGACACCGACGCTTAAAATTTCAATTAAATTTATAGATATTTTGACATTTAATATTATATTTCTGGAAGTCCAAATATTTTTCAAATTCCAAGTATCTGTAGAATAAGTGTAGAAAAAAATAATTAAAAAAATAAATATAAAAATAATTAATCAACGGCTTCCAGACTCGAACTTAAGACAACCAAAAATGAATGTTACGCAATAAGCCGTTCAGTACACCAGGCCACGCTCACCTCGGACAGAGCAGCAGTCTAAGATTCTTGACACCAATAACCAAGTTCAAAATGTGAGAGAAATCTAGTTCTAAATGCACAATGCTAAGCATAAGGATGATCTCTGCGCATGTCCGAGACACCGACGCTTAAAATTTCAATTAAATTTATAGATATTTTGACATTTAAAATTATATTTCTGGAAGTCCAAATATTTTTCAAATTCCAAGTATCTGTAGAATAAGTGTAGAAAAAAATAATTAAAAAAATAAATATAAAAATAATTAATCAACGGCTTCCAGACTCGAACTTAAGAGAACCAAAAAGGAATGTTACGCGATAAACCGTTCAGTACACCAGGCCACGCTCACCTCGGACAGAGCAGCAGTCAAAGATTCTTGACACCAATAACCAAGTTCAAAATGTGAGAGAAATCTAGTTCTAAATGCACAATGCTAAGCATACGGAGGATCTCTGCGCATGTCCGAGACATCGACGCTTAAAATTTCAATTAAATGTATATATATTTTGACATTTAATATTATATTTCTGGAAGCACAAATATTTTTCAAATTCCAAGTATCTATAGAATAAGTGTGGAGAAAAATAATTTAAAAAAAATACATATAAAAATAAGTAATCAACGACTTCCAGACTCGAACTTAAGAGAACCAAAAATTAACGTTACGCGATAAGCCGTTCACTACACCAGGCCACGCTCACCTCGGACAGAGCAGCAGTCTAAGATTCTTGACACCAATAACCAAGTTCAAAATGTGAGGGAAATCTAGTTCTAAATGCACAATGCTAAGCATACAGATGATCTCTGCGCATGTCCAAGACATCGATGCTTAAAATTTCAATTAAATTTATAGATATTTTGACATTTAATATTATATTTCTGGAAGTACAAATATTTTTCAAATTCCAAGCATCTATAGAGTAAGTGTGGAGAAAAATAATTAAAAAAAAAATAAATATAAATATAATTAATCAACGACTTCCAGACTCGAACTTAAGACAACCAAAAATGAATGTTACGCGATAAGCCGTTCAGTACACCAGGCCAAGCTCACCTCGGACAGAGCAGAAGTCTAAGATTCTTGACACCAATAACCAAGTTCAAAATGTGAGAGAAATCTAGTTCTAAATGCACAATGCTAAGCATACGTATGATCTCTGCGCATGTCCGAGACACCGACGCTTAAAATTTCAATTAAATTTATAGATATTTTGACATTTAATATTATATTTCTGGAAGTCCAAATATTTTTCAAATTCCAAGTATCTATAGACTAAGTGAGAAGAAAAATAATTAAAAAAATAAATATAAAAATAATTAATCAACGGCTTCCAGACTCGAACATAAGACAACCAAAAATTAATGTTACGCGATAAGCCGTTCAGTACACCAGGCCACGCTCACCTCGGACAGAGCAGCAGTCTAAGATTCTTGACACCAATAACCAAGTTCAAAATGTGAGAGAAATCTAGTTCTAAATGCACAATGTTAAGCATACGGATGATCTCTGCGCATGTCCGAGACACCGACGCTTAAATTTTCAATTAAATTTATAGATATTTTGACATTTAATATTATATTTCTGGAAGTCCAAATATTTTTCAAATTCCAAGTATCTATAGACTAAGTGAGGAGAAATATAATTAAAAAAATAAATATAAAAATAATTAATCAACGGCTTCCAGACTTGAACTTAAGACAACCAAAAATGAATGTTACGCGATGAGCCGTTCAGTACATCAGGCCACGCTCACCTCGGACAGAGCAGCAGTCTAAGATTCTTGACACCAATAACCAAGTTCAAAATGTGAGAGAAATCTAGTTCTAAATGCACAATGCTAAGCATACGGAGGATCTCTGCGCATGTCCGAGACATCGACGCTTAAAATTTCAATTAAATGTATATATATTTTGACATTTAATATTATATTTCTGGAAGCACAAATATTTTTCAAATTCCAAGTATCTATAGAATAAGTGTGGAGAAAAATAATTTAAAAAAAATACATATAAAAATAAGTAATCAACGACTTCCAGACTCGAACTTAAGAGAACCAAAAATTAATGTTACGCGATAAGCCGTTCACTACACCAGGCCACGCTCACCTCGGACAGAGCAGCAGTCTAAGATTCTTGACACCAATAACCAAGTTCAAAATGTGAGGGAAATCTAGTTCTAAATGCACAATGCTAAGCATACAGATGATCTCTGCGCATGTCCAAGACATCGATGCTTAAAATTTGAATTAAATTTATAGATATTTTGACATTTAATATTATATTTCTGGAAGTACAAATATTTTTCAAATTCCAAGCATCTATAGAGTAAGTGTGGAGAAAAATAATTAAAAAAAAATAAATATAAATATAATTAATCAACGACTTCCAGACTCGAACTTAAGACAACCAAAAATGAATGTTACGCGATAAGCCGTTCAGTACACCAGGCCACGCTCACCTCGGACAGAGCAGCAGTCTAAGATTCTTGACACCAATAACCAAGTTCAAAATGTGAGAGAAATCTAGTTCTAAATGCACAATGCTAAGCATACGGATGATCTCTGCGCATGTCCGAGACATCGACGCTTAAAATTTCAATTAAATGTATATATATTTTGACATTTAATATTATATTTCTGGAAGCACAAATATTTTTCAAATTCCAAGTATCTGTAGAATAAGTGTGGAGAAAAATAATTAAAAAAAATAAAAATAAATATAATTAATCAACGACTTCCAGACTCGAACTTAAGACAACCAAAAATGAATGTTACGCGATAAGCCGTTCAGTACACCAGGCCACGCTCACCTCGGACAGAGCAGAAGTCTAAGATTCTTGACACCAATAACCAAGTTCAAAATGTGAGAGAAATCTAGTTCTAAATGCACAATGCTAAGCATACGTATGATCTCTGCGCATGTCCGAGACACCGACGCTTAAAATTTCAATTAAATTTATAGATATTTTGACATTTAATATTATATTTCTGGAAGTCCAAATATTTTTCAAATTCCAAGTATCTATAGACTAAGTGAGAAGAAAAATAATTAAAAAAATAAATATAAAAATAATTAATCAACGGCTTCCAGACTCGAACATAAGACAACCAAAAATTAATGTTACGCGATAAGCCGTTCAGTACACCAGGCCACGCTCACCTCGGACAGAGCAGCAGTCTAAGATTCTTGACACCAATAACCAAGTTCAAAATGTGAGAGAAATCTAGTTCTAAATGCACAATGTTAAGCATACGGATGATCTCTGCGCATGTCCGAGACACCGACGCTTAAATTTTCAATTAAATTTATAGATATTTTGACATTTAATATTATATTTCTGGAAGTCCAAATATTTTTCAAATTCCAAGTATCTATAGACTAAGTGAGGAGAAATATAATTAAAAAAATAAATATAAAAATAATTAATCAACGGCTTCCAGACTTGAACTTAAGACAACCAAAAATGAATGTTACGCGATAAGCCGTTCAGTACACCAGGCCACGCTCACCTCGGACAGAGCAGCAGTCTAAGATTCTTGACACCAATAACCAAGTTCAAAATGTGAGAGAAATCTAGTTCTAAATGCACAATGCTAAGCATACGGATGATCTCTGCGCATGTCCGAGACATCGACGCTTAAAATTTCAATTAAATGTATATATATTTTGACATTTAATATTATATTTCTGGAAGCACAAATATTTTTCAAATTCCAAGTATCTGTAGAATAAGTGTGGAGAAAAATAATTAAAAAAAATAAAAATAAATATAATTAATCAACGACTTCCAGACTCGAACTTAAGACAACCAAAAATGAATGTTACGCGATAAGCCGTTCAGTACACCAGGCCACGCTCACCTCGGACAGAGCAGAAGTCTAAGATTCTTGACACCAATAACCAAGTTCAAAATGTGAGAGAAATCTAGTTCTAAATGCACAATGCTAAGCATACGTATGATCTCTGCGCATGTCCGAGACACCGACGCTTAAAATTTCAATTAAATTTATAGATATTTTGACATTTAATATTATATTTCTGGAAGTCCAAATATTTTTCAAATTCCAAGTATCTATAGACTAAGTGAGAAGAAAAATAATTAAAAAAATAAATATAAAAATAATTAATCAACGGCTTCCAGACTCGAACATAAGACAACCAAAAATTAATGTTACGCGATAAGCCGTTCAGTACACCAGGCCACGCTCACCTCGGACAGAGCAGCAGTCTAAGATTCTTGACACCAATAACCAAGTTCAAAATGTGAGAGAAATCTAGTTCTAAATGCACAATGTTAAGCATACGGATGATCTCTGCGCATGTCCGAGACACCGACGCTTAAATTTTCAATTAAATTTATAGATATTTTGACATTTAATATTATATTTCTGGAAGTCCAAATATTTTTCAAATTCCAAGTATCTATAGACTAAGTGAGGAGAAATATAATTAAAAAAATAAATATAAAAATAATTAATCAACGGCTTCCAGACTTGAACTTAAGACAACCAAAAATGAATGTTACGCGATGAGCCGTTCAGTACATCAGGCCACGCTCACCTCGGACAGAGCAGCAGTCTAAGATTCTTGACACCAATAACCAAGTTCAAAATGTGAGAGAAATCTAGTTCTAAATGCACAATGCTAAGCATACGGAGGATCTCTGCGCATGTCCGAGACATCGACGCTTAAAATTTCAATTAAATGTATATATATTTTGACATTTAATATTATATTTCTGGAAGCACAAATATTTTTCAAATTCCAAGTATCTATAGAATAAGTGTGGAGAAAAATAATTTAAAAAAAATACATATAAAAATAAGTAATCAACGACTTCCAGACTCGAACTTAAGAGAACCAAAAATTAATGTTACGCGATAAGCCGTTCACTACACCAGGCCACGCTCACCTCGGACAGAGCAGCAGTCTAAGATTCTTGACACCAATAACCAAGTTCAAAATGTGAGGGAAATCTAGTTCTAAATGCACAATGCTAAGCATACAGATGATCTCTGCGCATGTCCAAGACATCGATGCTTAAAATTTGAATTAAATTTATAGATATTTTGACATTTAATATTATATTTCTGGAAGTACAAATATTTTTCAAATTCCAAGCATCTATAGAGTAAGTGTGGAGAAAAATAATTAAAAAAAAATAAATATAAATATAATTAATCAACGACTTCCAGACTCGAACTTAAGACAACCAAAAATGAATGTTACGCGATAAGCCGTTCAGTACACCAGGCCACGCTCACCTCGGACAGAGCAGCAGTCTAAGATTCTTGACACCAATAACCAAGTTCAAAATGTGAGAGAAATCTAGTTCTAAATGCACAATGCTAAGCATACGGATGATCTCTGCGCATGTCCGAGACATCGACGCTTAAAATTTCAATTAAATGTATATATATTTTGACATTTAATATTATATTTCTGGAAGCACAAATATTTTTCAAATTCCAAGTATCTGTAGAATAAGTGTGGAGAAAAATAATTAAAAAAAATAAAAATAAATATAATTAATCAACGACTTCCAGACTCGAACTTAAGACAACCAAAAATGAATGTTACGCGATAAGCCGTTCAGTACACCAGGCCACGCTCACCTCGGACAGAGCAGAAGTCTAAGATTCTTGACACCAATAACCAAGTTCAAAATGTGAGAGAAATCTAGTTCTAAATGCACAATGCTAAGCATACGTATGATCTCTGCGCATGTCCGAGACACCGACGCTTAAAATTTCAATTAAATTTATAGATATTTTGACATTTAATATTATATTTCTGGAAGTCCAAATATTTTTCAAATTCCAAGTATCTATAAACTAAGTGAGGAGAAAAATAATTAAAAAAATAAATATAAAAATAATTAATCAACGGCTTCCAGACTCGAACTTAAGACAACCAAAAATGAATGTTACGCGATAAGCCGTTCAGTACACCAGGCCACGCTCACCTCGGACAGAGCCGCAGTCTAAGATTCTTGACACCAATAACCAAGTTCAAAATGTGAGAGAAATCTAGTTCTAAATGCACAATGCTAAGCATACGGATGATCTCTGCGCATGTCCGAGACACCGACGCTTAAAATTTCAATTAAATTTATAGATATTTTGACATTTAATATTATATTTCTGGAAGTCCAAATATTTTTCAAATTCCAAGTATCTGTAGAATAAGTGTAGAAAAAAATAATTAAAAAAATAAATATAAAAATAATTAATCAACGGCTTCCAGACTCGAACTTAAGAGAACCAAAAAGGTGTGTTACGCGATAAACCGTTCAGTACACCAGGCCACGCTGACCTCGGACAGAGCAGCAGTCTAAGATTCTTGACACCAATAACCAAGTTCAAAATGTGAGAGAAATCTAGTTCTAAATGCACAATGCTAAGCATACGTATGATCTCTGCGCATGTCCGAGACACCGACGCTTAAAATTTCAATTAAATTTATAGATATTTTGACATTTAATATTATATTTCTGGAAGTCCAAATATTTTTCAAATTCCAAGTATCTATAGACTAAGTGAGGAGAAAAATAATTAAAAAAATAAATATAAAAATAATTAATCAACGGCTTCCAGACTCGAACTTAAGACAACCAAAAATGAATGTTACGCGATAAGCCGTTCAGTACACCAGGCCACGCTCACCTCGGACAGAGCAGCAGTCTAAGATTCTTGACACCAATAACCAAGTTCAAAATGTGAGAGAAATCTAGTTCTAAATGCACAATGCTAAGCATACGGATGATCTCTGCGCATGTCCGAGACACCGACGCTTAAAATTTCAATTAATTTTATAGATATTTTGACATTTAATATTATATTTCTGGAAGTCCAAATATTTTTCAAATTCCAAGTATCTGTAGAATAAGTGTAGAAAAAAATAATTAAAAAAATAAATATAAAAATAATTAATCAACGGCTTCCAGACTCGAACTTAAGAGAACCAAAAAGGTGTTTTACGCGATAAACCGTTCAGTACACCAGGCCACGCTGACCTCGGACAGAGCAGCAGTCTAAGATTCTTGACACCAATAACCAAGTTCAAAATGTGAGAGAAATCTAGTTCTAAATGCACAATGCTAAGCATACGGATGATTTCTGCGCATGTCCGAGACACCGACGCTTAAAATTTCAATTAAATTTATAGATATTTTGACATTTAATATTATATTTCTGGAAGTCCAAATATTTTTCAAATTCCAAAAATCTATAGAATAAGTGTAGAAAAAAATAATTAAAAAAATAAATATAAAAATAATTAATTAACGGCTTCCAGACTCGAACTTAAGAGAACCTAAAAGGAACGTTACGCGATAAGCCGTTCAGTACACCAGGCCACGCTCACCTCGGACAGAGCAGCAGTCTAAGATTCTTGACACCAATAACCAAGTTCAAAATGTGAGAGAAATCTAGTTCTAAATGCACAATGCTAAGCATACGGATGATCTCTGCGCATGTCCGAGACACCGACGCTTAAAATTTCAATTAAATTTATAGATATTTTGAAATTTAATATTATATTTCTGGAAGTCCAAATATTTTTCAAATTCCAAGTATCTGTAGAATAAGTGTAGAAAAAAATAATTAAAAAAATAAATATAAAAATAATTAATCAACGGCTTCCAGACTCGAACGTAAGAGAACCAAAAAGGAATGTTACGCGATAAATCGTTCAGTACACCAGGCCACGCTGACCTCGGACAGAGCAGCAGTCTAAGATTCTTGACACCAATAACCAAGTTCAAAATGTGAGAGAAATCTAGTTCTAAATGCACAATGTTAAGCATACGGATGATCTCTGCGCATGTCCGAGACACCGCCGCTTAAATTTTCAATTAAATTTATAGATATTTTGACATTTAATATTATATTTCTGGAAGTCCAAATATTTTTCAAATTCCAAGTATCTATAGACTAAGTGAGGAGAAAAATAATTAAAAAAATAAATATAAAAATAATTAATCAACGGCTTCCAGACTCGAACTTAAGACAACCAAAAATGAATGTTACGCGATAAGCCGTTCAGTACACCAGGCCACGCTCACCTCGGACAGAGCAGCAGTCTAAGATTCTTGACACCAATAACCAAGTTCAAAATGTGAGAGAAATCTAGTTCTAAATGCACAATGCTAAGCATACGGAAGATCTCTGCGCATGTCCGAGACATCGACGCTTAAAATTTCAATTAAATGTATATATATTTTGACATTTAATATTATATTTCTGGAAGCACAAATATTTTTCAAATTCCAAGTATCTATAGAATAAGTGTGGAGAAAAATAATTTTAAAAAAATACATATAAAAATAAGTAATCAACGACTTCCAGACTCGAACTTAAGAGAACCAAAAATTAATGTTACGCGATAAGCCGTTCACTACACCAGGCCACACTCACCTTGGACAGAGCAGCAGTCTAAGATTCTTGACACCAATAACCAAGTTCAAAATGTGAGGGAAATCTAGTTCTAAATGCACAATGCTAAGCATACAGATGATCTCTGCGCATGTCCAAGACATCGATGCTTAAAATTTCAATTAAACTTATAGATATTTTGACATTTATTATTATATTTCTGGAAGTACAAATATTTTTCAAATTCCAAGCATCTATAGAGTAAGTGTGGAGAAAAATAATTAAAAAAAATAAAAATAAATATAATTAATTAACGACTTCCAGACTCGAACTTAAGACAACCAAAAATGAATGTTACGCGATAAGCCGTTCAGTACACCAGGCCACGCTCACCTCGGACAGAGCAGTAGTCTAAGATTCTTGACACCAATAACCAAGTTCAAAATGTGAGAGAAATCTAGTTCTAAATGCACAATGCTAAGCATACGGATGATCTCTGCGCATGTCCGAGACACCGACGCTTAAAATTTCAATTAAACTTATAGATATTTTGGCATTTAATATTATATTTCTGGAAGTCCAAATATTTTTCAAATTCCAAGTATCTGTAGAATAAGTGTAGAAAAAAATAATTAAAAAAATAAATATAAAAATAATTAATCAACGGCTTCCAGACTCGAACTTAAGAGAACCAAAAAGGAATGTTACGCGATAAACCGTTCAGTACACCAGGCCACGCTGACCTCGGACAGAGCAGCAGTCTAAGATTCTTGACACCAATAACCAAGTTCAAAATGTGAGTGAAATCTAGTTCTAAATGCACAATGCTAAGCATACGGATGATCTCTGCGCATGTCCGAGACACCGACGCTTAAATTTTCAATTAAATTTATAGATATTTTGACATTTAATATTATATTTCTGGAAGTCCAAATATTTTTCAAATTCCAAGTATCTATAGACTAAGTGAGGAGAAAAATAATTAAAAAAATAAATATAAAAATAATTAATCAACGGCTTCCAGACTTGAACTTAAGACAACCAAAAATGAATGTTACGCGATAAGCCGTTCAGTACACCAGGCCACGCTCACCTCGGACAGAGCAGTAGTCTAAGATTCTTGACACCAATAACCAAGTTCAAAATGTGAGAGAAATCTAGTTCTAAATGCACAATGCTAAGCATACGGATGATCTCTGCGCATGTCCGAGACACCGACGCTTAAAATTTCAATTAAATTTATAGATATTTTGACATTTAATATTATATTTCTGGAAGTCCAAATATTTTTCAAATTCCAAGTATGTATAGAATAAGTATAGAAAAAAAATAATTAAAAAAATAAATATAAAAATAATTAATCAACGGCTTCCAGACTCGAACTTAAGAAAACCAAAAAGGAATGTTACGCGATAAGCCGTTCAGTACACCAGGCCACGCTCAACTCGGACAGAGCAGCAGTGTAAGATTCTTGACACCAATAACGAAGTTCAAAATGTGAGAGAAATCTAGTTCTATATGCAGAATGCTAAGCATACGGATGATCTCTGCGCATGTCCGAGACACCGACGCTTAAAATTTCAATTAAATTTATAGATATTTTGACATTTAATATTATATTTCTGGAAGTCCAAATATTTTTCAAATTTCAAGTATCTATAGACAAAGTGAGGAGAAAAATAATTAAAAAAATAAATATAAAAATAATTAATCAACGGCTTCCAGACTCGAACTTAAGAGAACCAAAAAGGAATGTTACGCGATAAACCGTTCAGTACACCAGGCCACGCTGACCTCGGACAGAGCAGCAGTCTAAGATTCTTGACACCAATAACCAAGTTCAAAATGTGAGAGAAATCTAGTTCTAAATGCACAATGCTAAGCATACGGATGATCTCTGCGCATGTCCGAGACATCGACGCTTAAAATTTCAATTAAATGTATATATATTTTCACATTTAATATTATATTTCTGGAAGTACAAATATTTTTCAAATTCCAAGTATCTATAGAATAAGTGTGGAGAAAAATAATTTAAAAAAAATACATATAAATATAAGTAATCAACGACTTCCAGACTCGAACTTAAGAGAACCAAAAGGAATGTTACGCGATAAGCCGTTCAGTACAACAGGCCACGCTGACCTCGGACAGAAAAGCAGTCTAAGAGTCTTGACACCAATAACCAAGTTTAAAATGTGAGGGATATCTAGTTCTAAATGCACAATGCTAAGCATACAGATGATCTCTGCGCATGTCCGAGACACCGACGCTTAAAATTTCAATTAAATGTATATATATTTTCACATTTAATATTATATTTCTGGAAGTATAAATATTTTTCAAATACCTAGTATCTGTAGAATAAGTGTGGAGAAAAATAATTAAAAAAATAAATATAAAAATAATTAATCAACGGCTTCCAGACTCGAACTTAAGAGAACCAAAAAGGTGTGTTACGCGATAAACCGTTCAGTACACCAGGCCACGCTGACCTCGGACAGAGCAGCAGTCTAAGATTCTTGACACCAATAACCAAGTTCAAAATGTGAGAGAAATCTAGTTCTAAATGCACAATGCTAAGCATACGTATGATCTCTGCGCATGTCCGAGACACCGACGCTTAAAATTTCAATTAAATTTATAGATATTTTGACATTTAATATTATATTTCTGGAAGTCCAAATATTTTTCAAATTCCAAGTATCTATAGACTAAGTGAGGAGAAAAATAATTAAAAAAATAAATATAAAAATAATTAATCAACGGCTTCCAGACTCGAACTTAAGACAACCAAAAATGAATGTTACGCGATTAGCCGTTCAGTACACCAGGCCACGCTCACCTCGGACAGAGCAGCAGTCTAAGATTCTTGACACCAATAACCAAGTTCAAAATGTGAGAGAAATCTAGTTCTAAATGCACAATGCTAAGCATACGGATGATCTCTGCGCATGTCCGAGACACCGACGCTTAAAATTTCAATTAAATTTATAGATATTTTGACATTTAATATTATATTTCTGGAAGTCCAAATATTTTTCAAATTCCAAGTATCTATAGACTAAGTGAGGAGAAAAATAATTAAAAAAATAAATATAAAAATAATTAATCAACGGCTTCCAGACTCGAACTTAAGACAACCAAAAATGAATGTTACGCGATAAGCCGTTCAGTACACCAGGCCACGCTCACCTCGGACAGAGCAGCAGTCTAAGATTCTTGACACCAATAACCAAGTTCAAAATGTGAGAGAAATCTAGTTCTAAATGCACAATGCTAAGCATACGGATGATCTCTGCGCATGTCCGAGACACCGACGCTTAAAATTTCAATTAAATTTATAGATATTTTGACATTTAATATTATATTTCTGGAAGTCCAAATATTTTTCAAATTCCAAGTATCTGTAGAATAAGTGTAGAAAAAAATAATTAAAAAAATAAATATAAAAATAATTAATCAACGGCTTCCAGACTCGAACTTAAGAGAACCAAAAAGGTGTGTTACGCGATAAACCGTTCAGTACACCAGGCCACGCTGACCTCGGACAGAGCAGCAGTCTAAGATTCTTGACACCAATAACCAAGTTCAAAATGTGAGAGAAATCTAGTTCTAAATGCACAATGCTAAGCATACGGATGATTTCTGCGCATGTCCGAGACACCGACGCTTAAAATTTCAATTAAATTTATAGATATTTTGACATTTAATATTATATTTCTGGAAGTCCAAATATTTTTCAAATTCCAAAAATCTATAGAATAAGTGTAGAAAAAAATAATTAAAAAAATAAATATAAAAATAATTAATTAACGGCTTCCAGACTCGAACTTAAGAGAACCAAAAAGGAACGTTACGCGATAAGCCGTTCAGTACACCAGGCCACGCTCACCTCGGACAGAGCAGCAGTCTAAGATTCTTGACACCAATAACCAAGTTCAAAATGTGAGAGAAATCTAGTTCTAAATGCACAATGCTAAGCATACGGATGATCTCTGCGCATGTCCGAGACACCGACGCTTAAAATTTCAATTAAATTTATAGATATTTTGACATTTAATATTATATTTCTGGAAGTCCAAATATTTTTCAAATTCCAAGTATCTGTAGAATAAGTGTAGAAAAAAATAATTAAAAAAATAAATATAAAAATAATTAATCAACGGCTTCCAGACTCGAACGTAAGAGAACCAAAAAGGAATGTTACGCGATAAATCGTTCAGTTCACTAGGCCACGCTGACCTCGGACAGAGCAGCAGTCTAAGATTCTTGACACCAATAACCAAGTTCAAAATGTGAGAGAAATCTAGTTCTAAATGCACAATGTTAAGCATACGGATGATCTCTGCGCATGTCCGAGACACCGCCGCTTAAATTTTCAATTAAATTTATAGATATTTTGACATTTAATATTATATTTCTGGAAGTCCAAATATTTTTCAAATTCCAAGTATCTATAGACTAAGTGAGGAGAAAAATAATTAAAAAAATAAATATAAAAATAATTAATCAACGGCTTCCAGACTCGAACTTAAGACAACCAAAAATGAATGTTACGCGATAAGCCGTTCAGTACACCAGGCCACGCTCACCTCGGACAGAGCAGCAGTCTAAGATTCTTGACACCAATAACCAAGTTCAAAATGTGAGAGAAATCTAGTTCTAAATGCACAATGCTAAGCATACGGAGGATCTCTGCGCATGTCCGAGACATCGACGCTTAAAATTTCAATTAAATGTATATATATTTTGACATTTAATATTATATTTCTGGAAGCACAAATATTTTTCAAATTCCAAGTATCTATAGAATAAGTGTGGAGAAAAATAATTTTAAAAAAATACATATAAAAATAAGTAATCAACGACTTCCAGACTCGAACTTAAGAGAACCAAAAATTAATGTTACGCGATAAGCCGTTCACTACACCAGGCCACACTCACCTTGGACAGAGCAGCAGTCTAAGATTCTTGACACCAATAACCAAGTTCAAAATGTGAGGGAAATCTAGTTCTAAATGCACAATGCTAAGCATACAGATGATCTCTGCGCATGTCCAAGACATCGATGCTTAAAATTTCAATTAAACTTATAGATATTTTGACATTTAATATTATATTTCTGGAAGTACAAATATTTTTCAAATTCCAAGCATCTATAGAGTAAGTGTGGAGAAAAATAATTAAAAAAAATAAAAATAAATATAATTAATTAACGACTTCCAGACTCGAACTTAAGACAACCAAAAATGAATGTTACGCGATAAGCCGTTCAGTACACCAGGCCACGCTCACCTCGGACAGAGCAGTAGTCTAAGATTCTTGACACCAATAACCAAGTTCAAAATTTGAGGGAAATCTAGTTCTAAATGCACAATGCTAAGCATACGGATGATCTCTGCGCATGTCCGAGACACCGACGCTTAAAATTTCAATTAAATTTATAGATATTTTGACATTTAATATTATATTTCTGGAAGTCCAAATATTTTTCAAATTCCAAGTATGTATAGAATAAGTATAGAAAAAAATAATTAAAAAAATAAATATAAAAATAATTAATCAACGGCTTCCAGACTCGAACTTAAGAAAACCAAAAAGGAATGTTACGCGATAAGCCGTTCAGTACACCAGGCCACGCTCAACTCGGACAGAGCAGCAGTCTAAGATTCTTGACACCAATAACGAAGTTCAAAATGTGAGAGAAATCTAGTTCTAAATGCAGAATGCTAAGCATACGGATGATCTCTGCGCATGTCCGAGACACCGACGCTTAAAATTTCAATTAAATTTATAGATATTTTGACATTTAATATTATATTTCTGGAAGTCCAAATATTTTTCAAATTCCAAGTATCTATAGACAAAGTGTGGAGAAAAATAATTAAAAAAATAAATATAAAAATAATTAATCAACGGCTTCCAGACTCGAACTTAAGACAACCAAAAATGAAAGTTACGCGATAAGCCGTTCAGTACACCAAGCCACGCTCACCTCGGACAGAGCAGCAGTCTAAGATTCTTGACACCAATAACCAAGTTCAAAATGTGAGAGAAATCTAGTTCTAAATGCACAATGCTAAGCATACGGATGATCTCTGCGCATGTCCGAGACATCGACGCTTAAAATTTCAATTAAATGTATAGATATTTTGACATTTAATATTATATTTCTGGAAGTCCAAATATTTTTCAAATTCCAAGTATCTATAGACAAAGTGTGGAGAAAAATAATTAAAAAAATAAATATAAAAATAATTAATCAACGGCTTCCAGACTCGAACTTAAGACAACCAAAAATGAAAGTTACGCGATAAGCCGTTCAGTACACCAAGCCACGCTCACCTCGGACAGAGCAGCAGTCTAAGATTCTTGACACCAATAACCAAGTTCAAAATGTGAGAGAAATCTAGTTCTAAATGCACAATGCTAAGCATACGGATGATCTCTGCGCATGTCCAAGACATCGATGCTTAAAATTTCAATTAAATTTATAGATATTTTGACATTTAATATTATATTTCTGGAAGTCCAAATATTTTTCAAATTCCAAGTATCTATAGACTAAATGAGGAGAAAAATAATTAAAAAAATAAATATAAAAATAATTAATCAACGGCTTCCAGACTCGAACTTAAGACAACCAAAAATGAATGTTACGCGATAAGCCGTTCAGTACACCAGGCCACGCTCACCTCGGACAGAGCAGTAGTCTAAGATTCTTGACACCAATAACGAAGTTCAAAATGTGAGAGAAATCTAGTTCTAAATGCACAATGCTAAGCATACGTATGATCTCTGCGCATGTCCGAGACACCGACGCTTAAAATTTCAATTAAATTTATAGATATTTTGACATTTAATATTATATTTCTGGAAGTCCAAATATTTTTCAAATTCCAAGTATGTATAGAATAAGTATAGAAAAAAAATAATTAAAAAAATAAATATAAAAATAATTAATCAACGGCTTCCAGACTCGAACTTAAGAAAACCAAAAAGGAATGTTACGCGATAAGCCGTTCAGTACACCAGGCCACGCTCAACTCGGACAGAGCAGCAGTGTAAGATTCTTGACACCAATAACGAAGTTCAAAATGTGAGAGAAATCTAGTTCTATATGCAGAATGCTAAGCATACGGATGATCTCTGCGCATGTCCGAGACACCGACGCTTAAAATTTCAATTAAATTTATAGATATTTTGACATTTAATATTATATTTCTGGAAGTCCAAATATTTTTCAAATTTCAAGTATCTATAGACAAAGTGAGGAGAAAAATAATTAAAAAAATAAATATAAAAATAATTAATCAACGGCTTCCAGACTCGAACTTAAGAGAACCAAAAAGGAATGTTACGCGATAAACCGTTCAGTACACCAGGCCACGCTGACCTCGGACAGAGCAGCAGTCTAAGATTCTTGACACCAATAACCAAGTTCAAAATGTGAGAGAAATCTAGTTCTAAATGCACAATGCTAAGCATACGGATGATCTCTGCGCATGTCCGAGACATCGACGCTTAAAATTTCAATTAAATGTATATATATTTTCACATTTAATATTATATTTCTGGAAGTACAAATATTTTTCAAATTCCAAGTATCTATAGAATAAGTGTGGAGAAAAATAATTTAAAAAAAATACATATAAATATAAGTAATCAACGACTTCCAGACTCGAACTTAAGAGAACCAAAAGGAACGTTACGCGATAAGCCGTTCAGTACAACAGGCCACGCTGACCTCGGACAGAAAAGCAGTCTAAGAGTCTTGACACCAATAACCAAGTTTAAAATGTGAGGGATATCTAGTTCTAAATGCACAATGCTAAGCATACAGATGATCTCTGCGCATGTCCGAGACACCGACGCTTAAAATTTCAATTAAATGTATATATATTTTCACATTTAATATTATATTTCTGGAAGTATAAATATTTTTCAAATACCTAGTATCTGTAGAATAAGTGTGGAGAAAAATAATTAAAAAAATAAATATAAAAATAATTAATCAACGGCTTCCAGACTCGAACTTAAGAGAACCAAAAAGGTGTGTTACGCGATAAACCGTTCAGTACACCAGGCCACGCTGACCTCGGACAGAGCAGCAGTCTAAGATTCTTGACACCAATAACCAAGTTCAAAATGTGAGAGAAATCTAGTTCTAAATGCACAATGCTAAGCATACGTATGATCTCTGCGCATGTCCGAGACACCGACGCTTAAAATTTCAATTAAATTTATAGATATTTTGACATTTAATATTATATTTCTGGAAGTCCAAATATTTTTCAAATTCCAAGTATCTATAGACTAAGTGAGGAGAAAAATAATTAAAAAAATAAATATAAAAATAATTAATCAACGGCTTCCAGACTCGAACTTAAGACAACCAAAAATGAATGTTACGCGATTAGCCGTTCAGTACACCAGGCCACGCTCACCTCGGACAGAGCAGCAGTCTAAGATTCTTGACACCAATAACCAAGTTCAAAATGTGAGAGAAATCTAGTTCTAAATGCACAATGCTAAGCATACGGATGATCTCTGCGCATGTCCGAGACACCGACGCTTAAAATTTCAATTAAATTTATAGATATTTTGACATTTAATATTATATTTCTGGAAGTCCAAATATTTTTCAAATTCCAAGTATCTATAGACTAAGTGAGGAGAAAAATAATTAAAAAAATAAATATAAAAATAATTAATCAACGGCTTCCAGACTCGAACTTAAGACAACCAAAAATGAATGTTACGCGATAAGCCGTTCAGTACACCAGGCCACGCTCACCTCGGACAGAGCAGCAGTCTAAGATTCTTGACACCAATAACCAAGTTCAAAATGTGAGAGAAATCTAGTTCTAAATGCACAATGCTAAGCATACGGATGATCTCTGCGCATGTCCGAGACACCGACGCTTAAAATTTCAATTAAATTTATAGATATTTTGACATTTAATATTATATTTCTGGAAGTCCAAATATTTTTCAAATTCCAAGTATCTGTAGAATAAGTGTAGAAAAAAATAATTAAAAAAATAAATATAAAAATAATTAATCAACGGCTTCCAGACTCGAACTTAAGAGAACCAAAAAGGTGTGTTACGCGATAAACCGTTCAGTACACCAGGCCACGCTGACCTCGGACAGAGCAGCAGTCTAAGATTCTTGACACCAATAACCAAGTTCAAAATGTGAGAGAAATCTAGTTCTAAATGCACAATGCTAAGCATACGGATGATTTCTGCGCATGTCCGAGACACCGACGCTTAAAATTTCAATTAAATTTATAGATATTTTGACATTTAATATTATATTTCTGGAAGTCCAAATATTTTTCAAATTCCAAAAATCTATAGAATAAGTGTAGAAAAAAATAATTAAAAAAATAAATATAAAAATAATTAATTAACGGCTTCCAGACTCGAACTTAAGAGAACCAAAAAGGAACGTTACGCGATAAGCCGTTCAGTACACCAGGCCACGCTCACCTCGGACAGAGCAGCAGTCTAAGATTCTTGACACCAATAACCAAGTTCAAAATGTGAGAGAAATCTAGTTCTAAATGCACAATGCTAAGCATACGGATGATCTCTGCGCATGTCCGAGACACCGACGCTTAAAATTTCAATTAAATTTATAGATATTTTGACATTTAATATTATATTTCTGGAAGTCCAAATATTTTTCAAATTCCAAGTATCTGTAGAATAAGTGTAGAAAAAAATAATTAAAAAAATAAATATAAAAATAATTAATCAACGGCTTCCAGACTCGAACGTAAGAGAACCAAAAAGGAATGTTACGCGATAAATCGTTCAGTACACTAGGCCACGCTGACCTCGGACAGAGCAGCAGTCTAAGATTCTTGACACCAATAACCAAGTTCAAAATGTGAGAGAAATCTAGTTCTAAATGCACAATGTTAAGCATACGGATGATCTCTGCGCATGTCCGAGACACCGCCGCTTAAATTTTCAATTAAATTTATAGATATTTTGACATTTAATATTATATTTCTGGAAGTCCAAATATTTTTCAAATTCCAAGTATCTATAGACTAAGTGAGGAGAAAAATAATTAAAAAAATAAATATAAAAATAATTAATCAACGGCTTCCAGACTCGAACTTAAGACAACCAAAAATGAATGTTACGCGATAAGCCGTTCAGTACACCAGGCCACGCTCACCTCGGACAGAGCAGCAGTCTAAGATTCTTGACACCAATAACCAAGTTCAAAATGTGAGAGAAATCTAGTTCTAAATGCACAATGCTAAGCATACGGAGGATCTCTGCGCATGTCCGAGACATCGACGCTTAAAATTTCAATTAAATGTATATATATTTTGACATTTAATATTATATTTCTGGAAGCACAAATATTTTTCAAATTCCAAGTATCTATAGAATAAGTGTGGAGAAAAATAATTTTAAAAAAATACATATAAAAATAAGTAATCAACGACTTCCAGACTCGAACTTAAGAGAACCAAAAATTAATGTTACGCGATAAGCCGTTCACTACACCAGGCCACACTCACCTTGGACAGAGCAGCAGTCTAAGATTCTTGACACCAATAACCAAGTTCAAAATGTGAGGGAAATCTAGTTCTAAATGCACAATGCTAAGCATACAGATGATCTCTGCGCATGTCCAAGACATCGATGCTTAAAATTTCAATTAAACTTATAGATATTTTGACATTTAATATTATATTTCTGGAAGTACAAATATTTTTCAAATTCCAAGCATCTATAGAGTAAGTGTGGAGAAAAATAATTAAAAAAAATAAAAATAAATATAATTAATTAACGACTTCCAGACTCGAACTTAAGACAACCAAAAATGAATGTTACGCGATAAGCCGTTCAGTACACCAGGCCACGCTCACCTCGGACAGAGCAGTAGTCTAAGATTCTTGACACCAATAACCAAGTTCAAAATTTGAGGGAAATCTAGTTCTAAATGCACAATGCTAAGCATACGGATGATCTCTGCGCATGTCCGAGACACCGACGCTTAAAATTTCAATTAAATTTATAGATATTTTGACATTTAATATTATATTTCTGGAAGTCCAAATATTTTTCAAATTCCAAGTATGTATAGAATAAGTATAGAAAAAAATAATTAAAAAAATAAATATAAAAATAATTAATCAACGGCTTCCAGACTCGAACTTAAGAAAACCAAAAAGGAATGTTACGCGATAAGCCGTTCAGTACACCAGGCCACGCTCAACTCGGACAGAGCAGCAGTCTAAGATTCTTGACACCAATAACGAAGTTCAAAATGTGAGAGAAATCTAGTTCTAAATGCAGAATGCTAAGCATACGGATGATCTCTGCGCATGTCCGAGACACCGACGCTTAAAATTTCAATTAAATTTATAGATATTTTGACATTTAATATTATATTTCTGGAAGTCCAAATATTTTTCAAATTCCAAGTATCTATAGACAAAGTGTGGAGAAAAATAATTAAAAAAATAAATATAAAAATAATTAATCAACGGCTTCCAGACTCGAACTTAAGACAACCAAAAATGAAAGTTACGCGATAAGCCGTTCAGTACACCAAGCCACGCTCACCTCGGACAGAGCAGCAGTCTAAGATTCTTGACACCAATAACCAAGTTCAAAATGTGAGAGAAATCTAGTTCTAAATGCACAATGCTAAGCATACGGATGATCTCTGCGCATGTCCGAGACATCGACGCTTAAAATTTCAATTAAATGTATAGATATTTTGACATTTAATATTATATTTCTGGAAGTCCAAATATTTTTCAAATTCCAAGTATCTATAGACAAAGTGTGGAGAAAAATAATTAAAAAAATAAATATAAAAATAATTAATCAACGGCTTCCAGACTCGAACTTAAGACAACCAAAAATGAAAGTTACGCGATAAGCCGTTCAGTACACCAAGCCACGCTCACCTCGGACAGAGCAGCAGTCTAAGATTCTTGACACCAATAACCAAGTTCAAAATGTGAGAGAAATCTAGTTCTAAATGCACAATGCTAAGCATACGGATGATCTCTGCGCATGTCCAAGACATCGATGCTTAAAATTTCAATTAAATTTATAGATATTTTGACATTTAATATTATATTTCTGGAAGTCCAAATATTTTTCAAATTCCAAGTATCTATAGACTAAATGAGGAGAAAAATAATTAAAAAAATAAATATAAAAATAATTAATCAACGGCTTCCAGACTCGAACTTAAGACAACCAAAAATGAATGTTACGCGATAAGCCGTTCAGTACACCAGGCCACGCTCACCTCGGACAGAGCAGTAGTCTAAGATTCTTGACACCAATAACGAAGTTCAAAATGTGAGAGAAATCTAGTTCTAAATGCACAATGCTAAGCATACGGATGATCTCTGCGCATGTCCGAGACATCGACGCTTAAAATTTCAATTAAATGTATATATATTTTCACATTTAATATTATATTTCTGGAATTACAAATATTTTTCAAATTCCAAGTATCTATAGAATAAGTGTGGAGAAAAATAATTTAAAAAAAAGACATATAAAAATAAGTAATCAACGACTTCCAGACTCGAAATTAAGAGAACCAAAAAGGAATGTTACGCGATAAGCCGTTCAGTACAACAGGCCACGCTGACCTCAGACAGAAAAGCAGTCTAAGAGTCTTGACACCAATAACCAAGTTTAAAATGTGAGGGAAATGTAGTTCTAAATGCACAATGCTAAGCATACAGATGATCTCTGCGCATGTCCAAGACATCGACGCTTAAAATTGCAATTAAATTTATAGATATTTTGGCATTTAATATTATATTTCTGGAAGTATAAATATTTTTCAAATACCTAGTATCTATAGAATAAGTGTGGAGAAAAATAATTAAAAAAATAAATATAAAAATAATTAATCAACGGCTTCCAGACTCGAACTTAAGACAACCAAAAATGAAAGTTACGCGATAAGCCGTTCAGTACACCAAGCCACGCTCACCTCGGACTGAGCTCAGTCTAAGATTCTTGACACCAATAACCAAGTTCAAAATGTGAGAGAAATCTAGTTCTAAATGCACAATGCTAAGCATACGGATGATCTCTGCGCATGTCCGAGACATCGACGCTTAAAATTTCAATTAAATTTATAGATATTTTGACATTTAATATTATATTTCTCGAAGTACAAATATTTTTCAAATTCCAAGTATCTATAGAGTAAGTGTGGAGAAAAATAAATAAAAAAAATAAATATAAATATAATTTATATACGACTTCCAGACTCGAACTTAAGAAAACCAAAAAGGAATGTTATGCTATAAGCCGTTCAGTACACCAGGCCACGCTGACCTCGGACAGAGCAGCAGTCTAAGATTCTTGACACCAATAACCAAGTTTAAGATGTGAGGGAAATCTAGTTCTAAATGCACAATTCTAATCATATGGATGATATCTGCGCATGTGCGAGACATTGACGCTTAAAATTTCAATTAAATGTATAGATATTTTGACATTTAATATTATATTTCTGGAAGTATAAATATTTTAAAATTTCCTAGTATCTATAGAATAAGTGTGGAGAAAAATAATTAAAAAAAATAAATATAAAAAAAATTAATCAACGACTTTAAGACTCGAACTTAAGACAACCAAAAATGAAAGTTACGCGATAAGCCGTTCAGTACACCAAGCCACGCTCACCTCGGACAGAGCAGCAGTCTAAGATTCTTGACACCAATAACCAAGTTCAAAATGTGAGAGAAATCTAGTTCTAAATGCACAATGCTAAGCATACGGATGATCTATGCGCATGTCCAAGACATCGATGCTTAAAATTTCAATTAAATTTATAGATATTTTGACATTTAATATTATATTTCTGGAAGTACAAATATTTTTCAAATTATAAGTATCTATAAAATAAGTGTGGAGAAAAATAATTAAAAAAATAAATATAAAAATAATTAATCAACGGCTTCCAGACTCGAACTTAAGACAACCAAAAATTAATGTTACGCGATAAGCCGTTCACTACACCAGGCCACGCTGACCTCGGACAGAACAGCAGTCTAAGATTCTTGACACCCATAACCAAGTTCAAAATGTGACGGAAATCTTGTTCTAAATGCACAATGCTAAGCATACAGATGATCTATGCGCATGTCCAAGACATCGATGCTTAAAATTTCAATTAAATTTATAGATATTTTGACATTTAATATTATATTTCTGGAAGTCCAAATATTTTTCAAATTCCAAGTATCTATAGACTAAATGAGGAGAAAAATAATTAAAAAAATAAATATAAAAATAATTAATCAACGGCTTCCAGACTCGAACTTAAGACAACCAAAAATGAATGTTACGCGAATAGCCGTTCAGTACACCAGGCCACGCTCACCTCGGACAGAGCAGTAGTCTAAGATTCTTGACACCAATAACGAAGTTCAAAATGTGAGAGAAATCTAGTTCTAAATGCACACTGCTAAGCATACGGATGATCTCTGCGCATGTCCGAGACACCGACGCTTAAAATTTCAATTAAATGTATAGATATTTTGACATTTAATATTATATATCTGGAAGTACAAATATTTTTCAAATTATAAGTATCTATAAAATAAGTGTGGAGAAAAATAATTAAAAAAAATATATAAATATAATTTATATACGACTTCCAGACTCGAACTTAAGAAAATCAAAAAGGAATGTTATGCGATAAGCCGTTCAGTACACCAGGCCACGCTGACCTCGGACTCAGCAGCAGTCTAAGATTCTTGACACCAAAAACCAAGTTCAAAATGTAAGGGAAATCTAGTTCTAAATGCACAATGCTAAGCATACAGATGATCTCTGCGCATGTCCGAGACATTGACGCTTAAAATTTCAATTAAATGTATAGATATTTTGACATTTAATATTATATTTCTGGAAGTATAAATATTTCAAAATTTCCTAGTATCTATAGAATAAGTGTGGAGAAAAATAATTAAAAAAAAATAAATATAAAAAAAATTAATCAACGGCTTCCAGACCCGAACTTAAGACAACCAAAAAGGAACGTTACGCGATAAGCCGTTCAGTACTCCAGGCCACGCTGATATCGGGCAGAGCAGGAGTCTAATATTCTTGACAACAATAACCAAGTTTATATTGTGAGTGAAATCTAGTTCAAAATGCATAATGCTAAGCATACGGATGATCTCTGCGCATATCCGAGACATTGACGCTTAAAATTTCAATTAAATGTTTCAATATTTTGACATTTAATATTATATTTCTGGAAGTATAAATATTTCTCAAATACCTAGTATCTATAGAATAAGTGTGGAGAAAAATAATTAAAAAAATAAATATAAAAATAATTAATCAACGCCTTCCAGACTCGAACTTAAGACAACACAAAAGGAATGCTACGCGATAAGCCGTTCAGTACACCAGGCCACGCTGATCTTGGACAGAGCAGCAGTCTAAGAATCTTGACAGCAATAACCAAGTTTAAGATGTGAGGGAAATCTAGTTCTAAATGCACAATTCTAATCATACGGATGATATCTGCGCATGTGCGAGACATTGACGCTTAAAATTTCAATTAAATGTATAGATATTTTGACATTTAATATTATATTTCTGGAAGTATAAATATTTTTCAAATACCTAGTATCTATAGATTAAGTGTGGAGAAAAATAATTAAAAAAATAAATATAAAAATAATTAATCAACGGCTTCCAGACTCGAACTTAAGAGAACCAAAAAGGAATGTTACGCGATAAGCCGTTAAGTACAACAGGCCACGCTGACCTCGGACAGAGAAGCATTCTAAAATTCTTTACACCAATAACCAAGTTTAAAATGTGAGGGAAATCTAGTTCTAAATGCACACTGCTAAGAATACAGATGATCTCTGCGCATGTGTGAGACACCGACGCTTAAAATTTCAATTAAATGTATAGATATTTTGACATTTAATATTATATTTCTGGAATTTTAAATATTTTTCAAATTCCAAGCATCTATAGAGCAAGTGTGGAGAAAAATAATTTAAAAAAAATAAATATAAAAATAATTAATCAACGACTTCCAGACTCGAACTTAAGACAACCAAAAAGGAATGTTACGCGATAAGCCGTTCAGTACACCACGCCACGCTCACCTCGGACAGAGAAGCAGTCTAAGAATCTTGACACCAGTAACCAAGTTTAAAATGTGAGGGAAATCTGGTTCTAAATACACAATGCTAAGCATACGAATGATATCTGCGCATGTGTGAGACATCGACGATTAAAATTTCAATTAAATTTATAGATATTTTGACATTTAATATTATATTTCTGGAAGTATAAATATTTTTCAAATACCTAGTATCTATAGAGTAAGTGTGGAGAAAAATAATTAAAAAAAATAAATATTAAAATCATTAATCAACGACTTCCAGACCCGAACTTAAGACAACCAAAAAGGAATGTTACGCGATAAGCCGTTAAGTACAACAGGCCACGCTGACCTCGGACAGAGAAGCATTCTAAGATTCTTTACACCAATAACCAAGTTTAAAATGTGAGGGAAATCTAGTTCTAAATGCACACTGCTAAGAATACAGATGATCTCTGCGCATGTGTGAGACATCGACGCTTAAAATTTCAATTAAATGTATAGATATTTTGACATTTAATATTATATTTCTGGAATTTTAAATATTTTTCAAATTCCAAGTATCTGTAGAATAAGTGTAGAAAAAAATAATTTAAAAAATAAATATAAAAATAATTAATCAACGGCTTCCAGACTCGAACTTAAGAGAACCAAAAAGGAATGTTACGCGATAAACCGTTCAGTACACCAGGCCACGCTGACCTCGGACAGAGCAGCAGTCTAAGATTCTTGACACCAATAACCAAGTTCAAAATGTGAGAGAAATCTAGTTCTAAATGCACAATGCTAAGCATACGGATGATCTCTGCGCATGTCCGAGACACCGACGCTTAAATTTTCAATTAAATTTATAGATATTTTGACATTTAATATTATATTTCTGGAAGTCCAAATATTTTTCAAATTCCAAGTATCTATAGACTAAGTGAGGAGAAAAATAATTAAAAAAATAAATATAAAAATAATTAATCAACGGCTTCCAGACTTGAACTTAAGACAACCAAAAATGAATGTTACGCGATAAGCCGTTCAGTACACCAGGCCACGCTCACCTCGGACAGAGCAGTAGTCTAAGATTCTTGACACCAATAACCAAGTTCAAAATGTGAGAGAAATCTAGTTCTAAATGCACAATGCTAAGCATACGGATGATCTCTGCGCATGTCCGAGACACCGACGCTTAAAATTTCAATTAAATTTATAGATATTTTGACATTTAATATTATATTTCTGGAAGTCCAAATATTTTTCAAATTCCAAGTATCTATAGAATAAGTATAGAAAAAAATAATTAAAAAAATAAATATAAAAATAATTAATCAACGGCTTCCAGACTCGAACTTAAGAAAACCAAAAAGGAATGTTACGCGATAAGCCGTTCAGTACACCAGGCCACGCTCACCTCGGACAGAGCAGCAGTCTAAGATTCTTGACACCAATAACCAAGTTCAAAATGTGAGAGAAATCTAGTTCTAAATGCACAATGCTAAGCATACGGATGATCTCTGCGCATGTCCGAGACATCGACGCTTAAAATTTCAATTAAATGTATATATATTTTCACATTTAATATTATATTTCTGGAAGTACAAATATTTTTCAAATTCCAAGTATCTATAGAATAAGTGTGGAGAAAAATAATTTAAAAAAAATACATATAAATATAAGTAATCAACGACTTCCAGACTCGAACTTAAGAGAACCAAAAGGAATGTTACGCGATAAGCCGTTCAGTACAACAGGCCACGCTGACCTCGGACAGAAAAGCAGTCTAAGAGTCTTGACACCAATAACCAAGTTTAAAATGTGAGGGAAATCTAGTTCTAAATGCACAATGCTAAGCATACAGATGATCTCTGCGCATGACCAAGACATCGACGCTTAAAATTGCAATTAAATTTATAGATATTTTGGCATTTAATATTATATTTCTGGAAGTATAAATATTTTTCAAATACCTAGTATCTATAGAATAAGTGTGGAGAAAAATAATTAAAAAAATAAATATAAAAATAATTAATCAACGGCTTCCAGACTCGAACTTAAGACAACCAAAAATGAAAGTTACGCGATAAGCCGTTCAGTACACCAAGCCACGCTCACCTCGGACAGAGCAGCAGTCTAAGATTCTTGACACCAATAACCAAGTTCAAAATGTGAGAGAAATCTAGTTCTAAATGCACAATGCTAAGCATACGGATGATCTCTGCGCATGTCCAAGACATCGACGCTTAAAATTGCAATTAAATTTATAGATATTTTGACATTTAATATTATATTTCTGGAAGTACAAATATTTTTCAAATTCCAAGCATCTATAGAGTAAGTGTGGAGAAAAATAATTAAAAAAAATAAAAATAAATATAATTAATTAACGACTTCCAGACTCGAACTTAAGACAACCAAAAATGAATGTTACGCGATAAGCCGTTCAGTACACCAGGCCACGCTCACCTCGGACAGAGCAGAAGTCTAAGATTCTTGACACCAATAACCAAGTTCAAAATGTGAGAGAAATCTAGTTCTAAATGCACAATGCTAAGCATACGTATGATCTCTGCGCATGTCCGAGACACCGACGCTTAAAATTTCAATTAAATTTATAGATATTTTGACATTTAATATTATATTTCTGGAAGTCCAAATATTTTTCAAATTCCAAGTATCTGTAGAATAAGTGTAGAAAAAAATAATTAAAAAAATAAATATAAAAATAATTAATCAACGGCTTCCAGACTCGAACTTAAGAGAACCAAAAAGGAATGTTACGCGATAAACCGTTCAGTACACCAGGCCACGCTGACCTCGGACATAGCAGCAGTCTAAGATTCTTGACACCAATAACCAAGTTCAAAATGTGAGTGAAATCTAGTTCTAAATGCACAATGCTAAGCATACGGATGATCTCTGCGCATGTCCGAGACACCGACGCTTAAATTTTCAATTAAATTTATAGATATTTTGACATTTAATATTATATTTCTGGAAGTCCAAATATTTTTCAAATTCCAAGTATCTATAGACTAAGTGAGGAGAAAAATAATTAAAAAAATAAATATAAAAATAATTAATCAACGGCTTCCAGACTTGAACTTAAGACAACCAAAAATGAATGTTACGCGATAAGCCGTTCAGTACACCAGGCCACGCTCACCTCGGACAGAGCAGTAGTCTAAGATTCTTGACACCAATAACCAAGTTCAAAATGTGAGAGAAATCTAGTTCTAAATGCACAATGCTAAGCATACGGATGATCTCTGCGCATGTCCGAGACACCGACGCTTAAAATTTCAATTAAATTTATAGATATTTTGACATTTAATATTATATTTCTGGAAGTCCAAATAT
Organism: Argiope bruennichi; assembly: GCF_947563725.1. Taxonomy (NCBI): domain Eukaryota; kingdom Metazoa; phylum Arthropoda; class Arachnida; order Araneae; family Araneidae; genus Argiope; species Argiope bruennichi. The sequence continues at coordinate 25,390,524 of NC_079151.1, read as the reverse complement.
TTTTCAAATTCCAAGTATGTATAGAATAAGTATAGAAAAAAATAATTAAAAAAATAAATATAAAAATAATTAATCAACGGCTTCCAGACTCGAACTTAAGAAAACCAAAAAGGAATGTTACGCGATAAGCCGTTCAGTACACCAGGCCACGCTCAACTCGGACAGAGCAGTAGTCTAAGATTCTTGACACCAATAACGAAGTTCAAAATGTGAGAGAAATCTAGTTCTAAATGCACACTGCTAAGCATACGGATGATCTCTGCGCATGTCCGAGACATCGACGCTTAAAATTTCAATTAAATTTATAGATATTTTGACATTTAATATTATATTTCTCGAAGTACAAATATTTTTCAAATTCCAAGTATCTATAGAGTAAGTGTGGAGAAAAAAAAATAAAAAAAATAAATATAAATATAATTTATATACGACTTCCAGACTCGAACTTAAGAAAACCAAAAAGGAATGTTATGCTATAAGCCGTTCAGTACACCAGGCCACGCTGACCTCGGACAGAGCAGCAGTCTAAGATTCTTGACACCAATAACCAAGTTTAAGATGTGAGGGAAATCTAGTTCTAAATGCACAATTCTAATCATATGGATGATATCTGCGCATGTGCGAGACATTGACGCTTAAAATTTCAATTAAATGTATAGATATTTTGACATTTAATATTATATTTCTGGAAGTATAAATATTTTAAAATTTCCTAGTATCTATAGAATAAGTGTGGAGAAAAATAATTAAAAAAAATAAATATAAAAAAAATTAATCAACGACTTTAAGACTCGAACTTAAGACAACCAAAAATGAAAGTTACGCGATAAGCCGTTCAGTACACCAAGCCACGCTCACCTCGGACAGAGCAGCAGTCTAAGATTCTTGACACCAATAACCAAGTTCAAAATGTGAGAGAAATCTAGTTCTAAATGCACAATGCTAAGCATACGGATGATCTCTGCGCATGTCCGAGACATCGACGCTTAAAATTTCAATTAAATGTATAGATATTTTGACATTTAATATTATATTTCTGGAAGTACAAATATTTTTCAAATTATAAGTATCTATAAAATAAGTGTGGAGAAAAATAATTAAAAAAATAAATATAAAAATAATTAATCAACGGCTTCCAGACTCGAACTTAAGACAACCAAAAATGAATGTTACGCGATAAGCCGTTCAGTACACCAGGCCACGCTCACCTCGGACAGAGCAGTAGTCTAAGATTCTTGACACCAATAACGAAGTTCAAAATGTGAGAGAAATCTAGTTCTAAATGCACAATGCTAAGCATACGGATGATCTCTGCGCATGTCCGAGACATCGACGCTTAAAATTTCAATTAAATGTATATATATTTTCACATTTAATATTATATTTCTGGAATTACAAATATTTTTCAAATTCCAAGTATCTATAGAATAAGTGTGGAGAAAAATAATTTAAAAAAAAGACATATAAAAATAAGTAATCAACGACTTCCAGACTCGAAATTAAGAGAACCAAAAAGGAATGTTACGCGATAAGCCGTTCAGTACAACAGGCCACGCTGACCTCAGACAGAAAAGCAGTCTAAGAGTCTTGACACCAATAACCAAGTTTAAAATGTGAGGGAAATGTAGTTCTAAATGCACAATGCTAAGCATACGGATGATCTCTGCGCATGTCCGAGACATCGACGCTTAAAATTTCAATTAAATATATAGATATTTTGACATTTAATATTATATTTCTCGAAGTACAAATATTTTTCAAATTCCAAGTATCTATAGAGTAAGTGTGGAGAAAAATAAATAAAAAAAATAAATATAAATATAATTTATATACGACTTCCAGACTCGAACTTAAGAAAACCAAAAAGGAATGTTATGCTATAAGCCGTTCAGTACACCAGGCCACGCTGACCTCGGACAGAGCAGCAGTCTAAGATTCTTGACACCAATAACCAAGTTTAAGATGTCAGGGAAATCTAGTTCTAAATGCACAATTCTAATCATATGGATGATATCTGCGCATGTGCGAGACATTGACGCTTAAAATTTCAATTAAATGTATAGATATTTTGACATTTAATATTATATTTCTGGAAGTATAAATATTTTAAAATTTCCTAGTATCTATAGAATAAGTGTGGAGAAAAATAATTAAAAAAAATAAATATAAAAAAAATTAATCAACGACTTTAAGACTCGAACTTAAGACAACCACAAATGAATGTTACGCGATAAGCCGTTCAGTACACCAGACCACGCTCACCACGGACAGAGCAGCAGTCTAAGCTTCTTGACACCAATAACCAAGTTCAAAATGTGAGAGAAATCTAGTTCTAAATGCACAATGCTAAGCATAGGGATGATCTCTGCGCATGTCCGAGAACCGACGATTAAAATTTCAAATAAATTTATAGATATTTTGACATTTAATATTATATTTTTGGAAGTACAAATATTTTTCAAATTCCAAGTATCTATAGAGTAAGTGTGGAGAAAAATAATTAAAAAAAATATATAAATATAATTTATATACGACTTCCAAACTCGAACTTAAGAAAATCAAAAAGGAATGTTATGCGATAAGCCGTTCAGTACACCAGGCCACGCTGACCTCGGACTCAGCAGCAGTCTAAGATTCTTGACACCAAAAACCAAGTTCAAAATGTAAGGGAATCTAGTTCTAAATGCACAATGCTAAGCATACAGATGATCTCTGCGCATGTCCGAGACATTGACGCTTAAAATTTCAATTAAATGTATAGATATTTTGACATTTAATATTATATTTCTGGAAGTATAAATATTTTAAAATTTCCTAGTATCTATAGAATAAGTGTGGAGAAAAATAATTAAAAAAAAAATAAATATAAAAAAAATTAATCAACGGCTTCCAGACCCGAACTTAAGACAACCAAAAAGGAACGTTACGCGATAAGCCGTTCAGTACTCCAGGCCACGCTGATATCGGGCAGAGCAGGAGTCTAATATTCTTGACACCAATAACCAAGTTTATATTGTGAGTGAAATCTAGTTCAAAATGCATAATGCTAAGCATACGGATGATCTCTGCGCATATCCGAGACATTGACGCTTAAAATTTCAATTAAATGTTTCAATATTTTGACATTTAATATTATATTTCTGGAAGTATAAATATTTCTCAAATACCTAGTATCTATAGAATAAGTGTGGAGAAAAATAATTAAAAAAATAAATATAAAAATAATTAATCAACGGCTTCCAGACTCGAACTTAAGACAACCCAAAAGGAATGCTACGCGATAAGCCGTTCAGTACACCAGGCCACGCTGATCTTGGACAGAGCAGAAGTCTAAGAATCTTGACAGCAATAACCAAGTTTAAGATGTGAGGGAAATCTAGTTCTAAATGCACAATTCTAATCATACGGATGATATCTGCGCATGTGCGAGACATTGACGCTTAAAATTTCAATTAAATGTATAGATATTTTGACATTTAATATTATATTTCTGGAAGTATAAATATTTTTCAAATACCTAGTATCTATAGATTAAGTGTGGAGAAAAATAATTAAAAAAATAAATATAAAAATAATTAATCAACGGCTTCCAGACTCGAACTTAAGAGAACCAAAAAGGAATGTTACGCGATAAGCCGTTAAGTACAACAGGCCACGCTGACCTCGGACAGAGAAGCATTCTAAGATTCTTTACACCAATAACCAAGTTTAAAATGTGAGGGAAATCTAGTTCTAAATGCACACTGCTAAGAATACAGATGATCTCTGCGCATGTGTGAGACATCGACGCTTAAAATTTCAATTAAATGTATAGATATTTTGACATTTAATATTATATTTCTGGAATTTTAAATATTTTTCAAATTCCAAGCATCTATAGAGCAAGTGTGGAGAAAAATAATTTAAAAAAAATAAATATAAAAATAATTAATCAACGACTTCCAGACTCGAACTTAAGACAACCAAAAAGGAATGTTACGCGATAAGCCGTTCAGTACACCACGCCACGCTCACCTCGGACAGAATAGCAGTCTAAGAATCTTGACACCAGTAACCAAGTTTAAAATGTGAGGGAAATCTGGTTCTAAATACACAATGCTAAGCATACGAATGATATCTGCGCATGTGTGAGACATCGACGATTAAAATTTCAATTAAATTTATAGATATTTTGACATTTAATATTATATTTCTGGAAGTATAAATATTTTCCAATACCTAGTATCTATAGATTAAGTGTGGAGAAAAAATAATTAAAAAAATAAATATAAAAATAATTAATGAACGGCTTCCAGACTCGAACTTAAGAGAACCAAAAAGGAATGTTACGCGATAAGCCGTTCAGTACACCAGGCCACGCTGATCTCGGACAGGGCAGCAGTCTAAGATTCTTGACACCAGTAACCAAGTTTAAAATGTGAGGGAAATCTGGTTCTAAATACATAATGCTAAGCATACGAATGATCTCTGAGCATGTTTGAGACATCGACGCTTAAAATTTCAAATAAATTTATAGATATTTTGACATTTATTATTATATTTCTGGAAGTATAAATATTTTTCAAATTCCAAGTATCTATAGAGTAAGTGTGGAAAAAAATAATTAAAAAAAAATAAATATAAAAATAATTAATCAACGGCTTCCAGACTCGAACTTAAGACAACCAAAAAGGAATGTTACGCGATAAGCCGTTCAGTACAACAGGCCACGCTGACCTCGGACAGAAAAGCAGTCTAAGAGTCTTGACACCAATAACCAAGCTTAAAATGTGAGGGAAATCTAGTTCTAAATGCACAATGCTAAGCATACAGATGATCTCTGCGCATGTCCAAGACATCGACGCTTAAAATTGCAATTAAATTTATAGATATTTTGGCATTTAATATTATATTTCAGGAAGTATAAATATTTTTCAAATACCTAGTATCTATAGAATAAGTGTGGAGAAAAATAATTAAAAAAATAAATATAAAAATAATTAATCAACGGCTTTCAGACTCGAACTTAAGACAACCAAAAATGAAAGTTACGCGATAAGCCGTTCAGTACACCAAGCCACGCTCACCTCGGACAGAGCAGCAGTCTAAGATTCTTGACACCAATAACCAAGTTCAAAATGTGAGAGAAATCTAGTTCTAAATGCACAATGCTAAGCATACGGATGATCTCTGCGCATGTCCGAGACATCGACGCTTAAAATTTCAATTAAATGTATAGATATTTTGACATTTAATATTATATTTCTGGAAGTACAAATATTTTTCAAATTATAAGTATCTATAAAATAAGTGTGGAGAAAAATAATTAAAAAAAATAAATATAAAAATAATTAATCAACGGCTTCCAGACTCGAACTTCAGACAACCAAAAATTAATGTTACGCGATAAGCCGTTCACTACACCAGGCCACGCTGACCTCGGACAGAACAGCAGTCTAAGATTCTTGACACCCATAACCAAGTTCAAAATGTGAGGGAAATCTTGTTCTAAATGCACAATGCTAAGCATACAGATGATCTCTGCGCATGTCCAAGACATCGATGCTTAAAATTTCAATTAAATTTATAGATATTTTGACATTTAATATTATATTTCTGGAAGTCCAAATATTTTTCAAATTCCAAGTATCTATAGACTAAATGAGGAGAAAAATAATTAAAAAAATAAATATAAAAATAATTAATCAACGGCTTCCAGACTCGAACTTAAGACAACCAAAAATGAATGTTACGCGATAAGCCGTTCAGTACACCAGGCCACGCTCACCTCGGACAGAGCAGTAGTCTAAGATTCTTGACACCAATAACGAAGTTCAAAATGTGAGAGAAATCTAGTTCTAAATGCACAATGCTAAGCATACGGATGATCTCTGCGCATGTCCGAGACATCGACGCTTAAAATTTCAATTAAATGTATATATATTTTCACATTTAATATTATATTTCTGGAATTACAAATATTTTTCAAATTCCAAGTATCTATAGAATAAGTGTGGAGAAAAATAATTTAAAAAAAAGACATATAAAAATAAGTAATCAACGACTTCCAGACACGAAATTAAGAGAACCAAAAAGGAATGTTACGCGATAAGCCGTTCAGTACACCAGGCCACGCTGACCTCAGACAGAAAAGCAGTCTAAGAGTCTTGACACCAATAACCAAGTTTAAAATGTGAGGGAAATGTAGTTCTAAATGCACAATGCTAAGCATACAGATGATCTCTGCGCATGTCCAAGACATCGACGCTTAAAATTGCAATTAAATTTATAGATATTTTGGCATTTAATATTATATTTCTGGAAGTATAAATATTTTTCAAATACCTAGTATCTATAGAATAAGTGTGGAGAAAAATAATTAAAAAAATAAATATAAAAATAATTAATCAACGGCTTCCAGACTCGAACTTAAGACAACCAAAAATGAAAGTTACGCGATAAGCCGTTCAGTACACCAAGCCACGCTCACCTCGGACTGAGCTCAGTCTAAGATTCTTGACACCAATAACCAAGTTCAAAATGTGAGAGAAATCTAGTTCTAAATGCACAATGCTAAGCATAGAGATGATCTCTGCGCATGTCCGAGACACCGACGCTTAAAATTTCAATTAAATTTATAGATATTTTGACATTTAATATTATATTTCTGGAAGTCCAAATATTTTTCAAATTCCAAGTATCTATAGAGTAAGTGTAGAAAAAAATAATTAAAAAAAATAAATATAAAAATAATTATCAACGGCTTCCAGACTCGAACGTTAGAGAACCAAAAAGGAATGTTATGCGATAAGCCGTTCAGTACACCAGGCCACGCTGTCCTCGGACAGAGCAGCAGTCTAAGATTCTTGACACCAATAACCAAGTTAACAAAATGTGAGAGAAATCTAGTTCTAAATGCACACTGCTAAGCATACGGATGATCTCTGCGCATGTCCGAGACATCGACGCTTAAAATTTCAATTAAATTTATAGATATTTTGACATTTAATATTATATTTCTCGAAGTACAAATATTTTTCAAATTCCAAGTATCTATAGAGTAAGTGTGGAGAAAAATAAATAAAAAAAATAAATATAAATATAATTTATATACGACTTCCAGACTCGAACTTAAGAAAACCAAAAAGGAATGTTATGCGATAAGCCGTTCAGTACACCAGACCACGCTCACCACGGACAGAGCAGCAGTCTAAGCTTCTTGACACCAATAACCAAGTTCAAAATGTGAGAGAAATCTAGTTCTAAATGCACAATGCTAAGCATAGGGATGATCTCTGCGCATGTCCGAGACACCGACGATTAAAATTTCAAATAAATTTATAGATATTTTGACATTTAATATTATATTTTTGGAAGTACAAATATTTTTCAAACTCCAAGTATCTATAGAGTAAGTGTGGAGAAAAATAATTAAAAAAAATATATAAATATAATTTATATACGACTTCCAGACTCGAACTTAAGAAAATCAAAAAGGAATGTTATGCGATAAGCCGTTCAGTACACCAGGCCATGCTGAACTCGGACTCAGCAGCAGTCGAAGATTCTTGACACCAAAAACCAAGTTCAAAATGTGAGGGAAATCTAGTTCTAAATGCACAATGCTAAGCATACAGATGATCTCTGCGCATGTCCGAGACATTGACGCTTAAAATTTCAATTAAATGTATATTTATTTTGACATTTAATATTATATTTCTGGAAGTATAAATATTTTAAAATTTCCTAGTATCTATAGAATAAGTGTGGAGAAAAATAATTAAAAAAAAATAAATATAAAAAAAAGTAATCAACGGCTTCCAGACCCGAACTTAAGACAACCAAAAAGGAACGTTACGCGATAAGCCGTTCAGTACTCCAGGCCACGCTGATATCGGGCAGAGCAGGAGTCTAATATTCTTGACACCAATAACCAAGTTTATATTGTGAGTGAAATCTAGTTCAAAATGCATAATGCTAAGCATACGGATGATCTCTGCGCATATCCGAGACACTGACGCTTAAAATTTCAATTAAATGTATAGATATTTTGACATTTAATATTATATTTCTGGAAGTATAAATATTTCTCAAATACCTAGTATCTATAGAATAAGTGTGGAGAAAAATAATTAAAAAAATAAATATAAAAATAATTAATCAACGGCTTCCAGACTCGAACTTAAGACAACCCAAAAGGAATGCTACGCGATAAGCCGTTCAGTACACCAGGCCACGCTGATCTTGGACAGAGCAGCAGTCTAAGAATCTTGACAGCAATAACCAAGTTTAAGATGTGAGGGAAATCTAGTTCTAAATGCACAATTCTAATCATACGGATGATATCTGCGCATGTCCGAGACATCGACGCTTAAAATTTCAATTAAATGTATATATATTTTCACATTTAATATTATATTTCTGGAATTACAAATATTTTTCAAATTCCAAGTATCTATAGAATAAGTGGGAAGAAAAATAATTAAAAAAATAAATATAAAAATAATTAATCAACGACTTCCAGACTCGAACTTAAGACAACCAAAAAGGAATGTTACGCGATAAGCCGTTCAGTACACCACGCCACGCTCACCTCGGACAGAGTAGCAGTCTAAGAATCTTGACACCAGTAACCAAGTTTAAAATGTGAGGGAAATCTGGTTCTAAATACACAATGCTAAGCATACGAATGATATCTGCGCATGTGTGAGACATCGACGATTAAAATTTCAATTAAATTTATAGATATTTTGACATTTAATATTATATTTCTGGAAGTATAAATATTTTTCAAATACCTAGTATCTATAGAGTAAGTGTGGAGAAAAAATAATTAAAAAAATAAATATAAAAATAATTAATGAACGGCTTCCAGACTCGAACTTAAGAGAACCAAAAAGGAATGTTACGCGATAAGCCGTTCAGTACACCAGGCCACGCTGATCTCGGACAGGGCAGCAGTCTAAGATTCTTGACACCAGTAACCAAGTTTAAAATGTGAGGGAAATCTGGTTCTAAATACATAATGCTAAGCATACGAATGATCTCTGACCATGTTTGAGACATCGACGCTTAAAATTTCAAATAAATTTATAGATATTTTGACATTTAATATTATATTTCTGGAAGTATAAATATTTTTCAAATTCCAAGTATCTATAGAGTAAGTGTGGAAAAAAATAATTAAAAAAAAAATAAATATAAAAATAATTAATCAACGGCTTCCAGACTCGAACTTAAGACAACCAAAAAGGAATGTTACGCGATAAGCCGTTCAGTACACCAGGCCACGCTGATCTCGGACAGGGCAGCAGTCTAAGATTCTTGACACCAATAACCAAATTCAAAATCTCAGGGAAATCTAGTTCTAAATGCACAATGCTAAGCATACAGATAATCTCTGCGCATGTCCGAGACATCGACGCTTAAAATTTCAATTAAATTTATAGATATTTTGACTTTTAATGTTATATTTCTGGAAGTATAAATATTTTTCAAATTCCAAGTATCTATAGAATAAGTGTGGAGAAAAATAATTAAAAAAAATAAATATAAAAATAATTAATCAACGGCTTCCAGACTCGAACTTAAGATTACCAAAAAGGAATGTTACGCGATAAGCCGTTCAGTACACCAGGCCACGCTGACCTCGGACACAGCAGCAGTCTAAGATTCTTGACACCAAAAACCAAGTTCAAAATGTGAGAGAAATCTAGTTCTAAATGCACAATGCTAAGCATACAGATGATCTCTGTGCAAGTGCGAGACATCGACGCTTAAAATTTCAATTAAATTTATAGATATTTTGACATTTAATATTATATTTCTGGAATTTTAAATATTTTACAAATTCCTAGTATCTATAGAGTAAGTGTGGAGAAAAATAATTAAAAAAATAAATATTAAAATAATTAATCAACGGCATCCAGACTCGAACTTGAGACAACCAAAAAGGAACGTTCCGCGATAGATATTTTGACATTTAATATTATATTTCTGGAAGTATAAATATTTTTTAAATACCTAGTATCTATAGAATAAGTGTGGAGAAAAATAATTAAAAAAATAAATATATAAAAAAATAAGAAAATAATTAATCAACGGCTTCCAGACTCGAACTTAAGAGAACCAAAAAGGAATGTTACGCGATAAGCCGTTCAGTACACCAGGCCACGCTAACCTCGGACAGGGCAGCAGTCTAGGATTCTTGACACCAATAAACAAGTTCAAAATGTTAGAGAAATCTAGTTCTATATGCACAATGCTAAGCATACGGATGATCTCTGCGAATGTCCGAGACATCGACGCTTAAAATATCAATTAAATGTATAGATATTTTGACATTTAATATTATATTTCTGGAAGTACAAATATTTTTCAAATTCCAAGTATCTATAGAGTAAGTGTAGAAAAAAATAATTAAAAAAAATAAATATAAAAATAATTAATCAACGGCTTCCAGAATCGAACTTAAGAGAACCAAAAAGGAATTTTACGCGATAAGCCGTTCAGTACAACAGGCCACGCTGACCTCGGACAGAGAAGCATTCTAAGATTCTTGACACCAATAACCAAGTTTAAAATGTGAGGGAAATCTAGTTCTAAATGCACAATGCTAAGCATACAGATGATCTCTGCGCATGTCCAAGACATCGACGCTTAAAATTTCAAATAATTTATAGATATTTTGACATTTAATATTATATTTCTGGAAGTACAAATATTTTTCAAATTCCTAGCATTTATAGAGCAAGTGTGGAGAAAAATAATTTAAAAAAATAAATATAAAATAATTAATCAACGACTTCCAGACTCGAACTTAAGACAACCAAAAAGGAATGTTACGCGATAAGCCGTTCAGTACACCAGGCCACGCTAACCTCGGACAGAGTAGCAGTCTAAGAATCTTGACACCAGTAAACACGTTTAAAATGTGAGGGAAATCTGGTTCTAAATACACAATACTAAGCATACGAAAGATCTCTGCGCATGTTTGAGACATCGACGATTAAAATTTCATATTAATTTATAGATATTTTGACATTTAATATTATATTTCTGGAAGTATAAATATTTTTCAAATACCTAGTATCTATAGAATAAGTGTGGAGAAAAATAATTAAAAAAAATAAATATTAAAATAATTAATCAACGGCTTCCAGACTCGAACTTAAGACAACCAAAAAGTAATGTTACGCGATAAGCTGTTCAGTACACCAGGCCACGCTGACCTCGGACAAAGCAGCAGTCTAAGAATCTTGATATCAGTAACCAAGTTTAAAATGTGATTGAAATCTGATTCTAAATGCACAATGCTAAGAATACAGATGATGTCTGCGCATGTCCGAGACATAGACGCTTAAAATTTCAATTAAATGTATAGATATTTTGACATTTAATATTATATTTCTGGAAGTACAAATATTTTTCAAATTCCAAGTATCTATAGAGTAAGTGTGGAGAAAAATAATTAAAAAAAATATATAAATATAATTTATATACGACTTCCCGACACGAAATTAAGAAAACCAAAAAGGAATGTTACGCGAAAAGCCGTTCAGTACATCTGGCCACGCTGACCTCGGACAGAGAATCTGTCTAAGATTTTTGACACTAATAACCAAGTTCAAAATGTGAGGGAAATCTAGTTCAAAATGCATAATGCTAAGCATACGGATGATCTCTGCGCATATCCGAGACATTGACGCTTAAAAGTTCAATTAAATGTATAGATATTTTGACATTTAATATTATATTTCTGGAAGTATAAATATTTTTCAAATACCTAGTATCTATAGATTAAGTGTGGAGAAAAATAATTAAAAAAAATAAATATAAAAATAATTAATCAACGGCTTCCAGACTCGAACTTAAGACAACCAAAAAGGAATGTTTCGCGATAAGCCGTTCACTACACCAGACCACGTTCACCTCGGTCAGAGCAGCAGTCTAAGAATCTTGACACCAGTAACCAAGTTTAAAATGTGAGAGAAATCTGGTTCTAAATACACAATGTTAAGCATACGAATGATGTCTGAACATGTGTGAGACATCGACGATTAAAATTTCAACAAATTTATAGATATTTTGACATTTAATACTATATTTCTTGAAGTATAAATATTTTTCAAATACCTAGTATCTATAGAATAAGTGTGGAGAAAAATAATTAAAAAAATAAATATAAAAATAATTAATCAACGGCTTCAAAACTCGAACTTAAGAGAACCAAAAAGGAATGTTACGCGATAAGCCGTTCAGTACACCAGGCCACGCTGACCTCGGACAGAGCAGCAGTCTAAGATTCTTGACAACAATAACCAAGTTAAAAATGTGAGAGAAATCTAGTTCTAAATGCACAATGCTAAGGATACGGATGATCTCTGCGCATGTCCGAGACATCTACGCTTAAAATTTCAATTAAATAAATAGATATTTTGACATTTAATATTATATTTCTGGAAGTACAAATATTTTTCAAATTCCAAGCATCTATAGAGCAAGTGTGGAGAAAAATAATTTAAAAAAAATAAATATAAAAATAATTAATCAACGACTTCCAGACTCGAACTTAAGACAACCAAAAAGGAATGTTACGCAATAAGCCGTTCAGTACAACACGCCACGCTCAACTCGGAGAGATTATCAGTCACAGTAACCAAGTTTAGTCAACCATCTTGACACCAGTAACCAAGTTTAAAATGTGAGGGAAATCTGGTTCTAAATACACAATGCTAAGCATACGAATGATATCTGCGCATGTGTGAGACATCGACGATTAAAATTTCAATTAAATGTATAGATATTTTGACATTTAATATTATATTTCTGGTAGTACAAATATTTTTCAAATTCCAAGTATCTATAAACTAAGTGTGGAGAAAAATAATTAAAAAAAATAAGTATAAAAATAATTAATCAACGGCTTCCAGACTCGAACTTAAGACAACCAAAAAGGAATGTTTCGCGATAAGCCGTTCACTACACCAGACCACGCTCACCTCGGTCAGAGCAGCAGTCTAAGATTCTTGACACCAATAACCAAGTTGAAAATGTGAGGGAAATCTAGTTCTAAATGCACAACGCTAAGCATACAGATGATCTCTGCGCATGTCCAAGACATCCACGCTTAAATTTTCAATTAAATTTATAGATATTTTGACATTTAATATTATATTTCTGGAAGTACAAATATTTTTCAAGGTCCTAGTATCTATAGAGTAAGTGTGGAGAAAAATAATTAAAAAAAATAAATATTAAAATAATTAATCAACGGCTTCCAGACTCGAACATGAGACAACCAAAAAGGAACGTTCCGCGATAAGCCTTTCAGTACACCAAGCCACGCTCACCTCGTACAGAGCAGCAGTCTAAGATTCTTGACACCAATAACCAAGTTTAAAATGTGAGGGAAATCTTGTTCTAAATGCACAATGCTAAGCATACACATGATCTCTGCGCATGTCCAAGACATCGATGCTTAAAATTTCAATTAAATTTATAGATATTTTGACATTTAATATTATATTTCTCGAAGTACAAATATTTTTCAAATTCCAAACATCTATAGCGTAAGTGTGGAGAAAAATAATAATAATAAAAAAAATAAATATAAATATAATTTATATACGACTTCCAGACTCGAAATTAAGAAAACCAAAAAGGAATGTTATGCGATAAGCCGTTCAGTATACCAGGCCACGCTGACCTCGGACAGAGCAGCAGTCTAAGATTCTTGACACCAATAACCAAGTTCAAAATGTGAGAGAAATCTAGTTTTAAATGCACAATGCTGAGCATACGGATGATCTCTGTGCATGTGCGAGACATCTACGCTTAAAATTTCAATTAAATTTATAGATATTTTGATATTTAATATTATATTTCTGGAAGTATAAATATTTTTCAAATACCTAGTATCTATTGAATAAGTCTGGAGAAAAATAATTAAAAAAATAAATATAAAAATAATTAATCAACGGCTTCCAGACTCGAACTTAAGAAAACCAAAAAGGAATGTTACGCGAAAAGCCGTTCAGGACATCAGGCCACGCTGACCTCGGACAGAGAATCTGTCTAAGATTCTTGACACTAATAACCAAGTTCAAAATATGAGGGAAATCTAGTTCAAAATGCACAATGCTAAGCATACGGATGATCTCTGCTCATATCCGAGACATTGACGCTTAAAAGTTCAATTAAATGTATAGATATTTTGACATTTAATATTATATTTCTGGAAGTATAAATATTTTTCAAATACCTAGTATCTATAGATTAAGTGTGGAGAAAAATAATTTAAAAAATAAATATAAAAATAATTAATCAACGGCTTCCAGACTCGAACTTAAGACAACCAAAAAGGAACGTTACGCGATAAGCCGTTCAGTACACCAGGCCACGCTGACCTCGGACAGAGCAGCAGTCTAAGATTCTTGACACCAATAACCAAGTTCAAAATGTGAGAGAAATCTAGTTCTAAATGCACAATGCTAAGCATACGGATGTTCTCTGCGCATGTCCGAGACATCGACGCTTAAAATTTCAATTAAATGTATAGATATTTTGACATTTAATATTATATTTCTGGAAGTACAAATATTTTTCAATCTCCAAGTATCTATAGACTAAGTGTGGAGAAAAATAATTGAAAAAAAATAAATATAAAAATAATTAATCAACGGCTTCCAGACTCGAACTTAAGACAACCAAAAAGGAATGTTTCGCGATAAGCCGTTCACTACACCAGACCACGCTCACCTCGGACAGAGCAGCAGTCTAAGATTCTTGACACCAATAACCAAGTTCAAAATGTGAGAGAAATCTAGTTCTAAATGCAGAATGCTAAGCATACGGATGATCTCTGCGCATGTCCCAGACATCGACGCTTAAAATTTCAATTAAATGTATAGATATTTTGACATTTAATATTATATTTCTGGAAGTACAAATATTTTTCAAATTCCAAGCATCTATAAACTAAGTGTGGAGAAAAATAATTAAAAAAAATAAGTATAAAAATAATTAATCAACGGCTTCCAGACTCGAACTTAAGACAACCAAAAAGGAACGTTTCGCGATAAGCCGTTCACTACACCAGACCACGCTCACCTCGGTCAGAGCAGCAGTCTAAGATTCTTGACACCAATAACCAAGTTGAAAATGTGAGGGAAATCTAGTTCTAAATGCACAATGCTAAGCATACAGATAATCTCTGCGCATGTCCGAGACATCGACGCTTAAAATTTCAATTAAATTTATAGATATTTTGACTTTTAATGTTATATTTCTGGAAGTATAAATATTTTTCAAATTCCAAGTATCTATAGAATAAGTGTGGAGAAAAATAATTAAAAAAAATAAATATAAAAATAATTAATCAACGGCTTCCAGACTCGAACTTAAGATTACCAAAAAGGAATGTTACGCGATAAGCCGTTCAGTACACCAGGCCACGCTGACCTCGGACACAGCAGCAGTCTAAGATTCTTGACACCAAAAACCAAGTTCAAAATGTGAGAGAAATCTAGTTCTAAATGCACAATGCTAAGCATACAGATGATCTCTGTGCAAGTGCGAGACATCGACGCTTAAAATTTCAATTAAATTTATAGATATTTTGACATTTAATATTATAT
Organism: Argiope bruennichi; assembly: GCF_947563725.1. Lineage (NCBI taxonomy): Eukaryota > Metazoa > Arthropoda > Arachnida > Araneae > Araneidae > Argiope > Argiope bruennichi. Next base: position 25,374,907 of record NC_079151.1, on the reverse strand, counting down.
TTCTGGAATTTTAAATATTTTACAAATTCCTAGTATCTATAGAGTAAGTGTGGAGAAAAATAATTAAAAAAATAAATATTAAAATAATTAATCAACGGCATCCAGACTCGAACTTGAGACAACCAAAAAGGAACGTTCCGCGATAGATATTTTGACATTTAATATTATATTTCTGGAAGTATAAATATTTTTTAAATACCTAGTATCTATAGAATAAGTGTGGAGAAAAATAATTAAAAAAATAAATATATAAAAAAATAAGAAAATAATTAATCAACGGCTTCCAGACTCGAACTTAAGAGAACCAAAAAGGAATGTTACGCGATAAGCCGTTCAGTACACCAGGCCACGCTAACCTCGGACAGGGCAGCAGTCTAGGATTCTTGACACCAATAAACAAGTTCAAAATGTTAGAGAAATCTAGTTCTATATGCACAATGCTAAGCATACGGATGATCTCTGCGAATGTCCGAGACATCGACGCTTAAAATATCAATTAAATGTATAGATATTTTGACATTTAATATTATATTTCTGGAAGTACAAATATTTTTCAAATTCCAAGTATCTATAGAGTAAGTGTAGAAAAAAATAATTAAAAAAAATAAATATAAAAATAATTAATCAACGGCTTCCAGAATCGAACTTAAGAGAACCAAAAAGGAATTTTACGCGATAAGCCGTTCAGTACAACAGGCCACGCTGACCTCGGACAGAGAAGCATTCTAAGATTCTTGACACCAATAACCAAGTTTAAAATGTGAGGGAAATCTAGTTCTAAATGCACAATGCTAAGCATACAGATGATCTCTGCGCATGTCCAAGACATCGACGCTTAAAATTTCAAATAATTTATAGATATTTTGACATTTAATATTATATTTCTGGAAGTACAAATATTTTTCAAATTCCTAGCATTTATAGAGCAAGTGTGGAGAAAAATAATTTAAAAAAATAAATATAAAATAATTAATCAACGACTTCCAGACTCGAACTTAAGACAACCAAAAAGGAATGTTACGCGATAAGCCGTTCAGTACACCAGGCCACGCTAACCTCGGACAGAGTAGCAGTCTAAGAATCTTGACACCAGTAAACACGTTTAAAATGTGAGGGAAATCTGGTTCTAAATACACAATGCTAAGCATACGAAAGATCTCTGCGCATGTTTGAGACATCGACGATTAAAATTTCATATTAATTTATAGATATTTTGACATTTAATATTATATTTCTGGAAGTATAAATATTTTTCAAATACCTAGTATCTATAGAATAAGTGTGGAGAAAAATAATTAAAAAAAATAAATATTAAAATAATTAATCAACGGCTTCCAGACTCGAACTTAAGACAACCAAAAAGTAATGTTACGCGATAAGCTGTTCAGTACACCAGGCCACGCTGACCTCGGACAAAGCAGCAGTCTAAGAATCTTGATATCAGTAACCAAGTTTAAAATGTGATTGAAATCTGATTCTAAATGCACAATGCTAAGAATACAGATGATGTCTGCGCATGTCCGAGACATCGACGCTTAAAATTTCAATTAAATGTATAGATATTTTGACATTTAATATTATATTTCTGGAAGTACAAATATTTTTCAAATTCCAAGTATCTATAGAGTAAGTGTGGAGAAAAATAATTAAAAAAAAAATATAAATATAATTTATATACGACTTCCCGACACGAAATTAAGAAAACCAAAAAGGAATGTTACGCGAAAAGCCGTTCAGTACATCTGGCCACGCTGACCTCGGACAGAGAATCTGTCTAAGATTTTTGACACTAATAACCAAGTTCAAAATGTGAGGGAAATCTAGTTCAAAATGCATAATGCTAAGCATACGGATGATCTCTGCGCATATCCGAGACATTGACGCTTAAAAGTTCAATTAAATGTATAGATATTTTGACATTTAATATTATATTTCTGGAAGTATAAATATTTTTCAAATACCTAGTATCTATAGATTAAGTGTGGAGAAAAATAATTAAAAAAAATAAATATAAAAATAATTAATCAACGGCTTCCAGACTCGAACTTAAGACAACCAAAAAGGAATGTTTCGCGATAAGCCGTTCACTACACCAGACCACGTTCACCTCGGTCAGAGCAGCAGTCTAAGAATCTTGACACCAGTAACCAAGTTTAAAATGTGAGGGAAATCTGGTTCTAAATACACAATGTTAAGCATACGAATGATGTCTGAACATGTGTGAGACATCGACGATTAAAATTTCAACAAATTTATAGATATTTTGACATTTAATACTATATTTCTTGAAGTATAAATATTTTTCAAATACCTAGTATCTATAGAATAAGTGTGGAGAAAAATAATTAAAAAAATAAATATAAAAATAATTAATCAACGGCTTCAAAACTCGAACTTAAGAGAACCAAAAAGGAATGTTACGCGATAAGCCGTTCAGTACACCAGGCCACGCTGACCTCGGACAGAGCAGCAGTCTAAGATTCTTGACAACAATAACCAAGTTAAAAATGTGAGAGAAATCTAGTTCTAAATGCACAATGCTAAGGATACGGATGATCTCTGCGCATGTCCGAGACATCTACGCTTAAAATTTCAATTAAATAAATAGATATTTTGACATTTAATATTATATTTCTGGAAGTACAAATATTTTTCAAATTCCAAGCATCTATAGAGCAAGTGTGGAGAAAAATAATTTAAAAAAAATAAATATAAAAATAATTAATCAACGACTTCCAGACTCGAACTTAAGACAACCAAAAAGGAATGTTACGCAATAAGCCGTTCAGTACATCACGCCACGCTCAACTCGGAGAGAGTAGCAGTCACAGTAACCAAGTTTAGTCAACCATCTTGACACCAGTAACCAAGTTTAAAATGTGAGGGAAATCTGGTTCTAAATACACAATGCTAAGCATACGAATGATATCTGCGCATGTGTGAGACATCGACGATTAAAATTTCAATTAAATGTATAGATATTTTGACATTTAATATTATATTTCTGGTAGTACAAATATTTTTCAAATTCCAAGTATCTATAAACTAAGTGTGGAGAAAAATAATTAAAAAAAATAAGTATAAAAATAATTAATCAACGGCTTCCAGACTCGAACTTAAGACAACCAAAAAGGAATGTTTCGCGATAAGCCGTTCACTACACCAGACCACGCTCACCTCGGTCAGAGCAGCAGTCTAAGATTCTTGACACCAATAACCAAGTTGAAAATGTGAGGGAAATCTAGTTCTAAATGCACAACGCTAAGCATACAGATGATCTCTGCGCATGTCCAAGACATCCACGCTTAAATTTTCAATTAAATTTATAGATATTTTGACATTTAATATTATATTTCTGGAAGTACAAATATTTTTCAAGGTCCTAGTATCTATAGAGTAAGTGTGGAGAAAAATAATTAAAAAAAATAAATATTAAAATAATTAATCAACGGCTTCCAGACTCGAACATGAGACAACCAAAAAGGAACGTTCCGCGATAAGCCTTTCAGTACACCAAGCCACGCTCACCTCGTACAGAGCAGCAGTCTAAGATTCTTGACACCAATAACCAAGTTTAAAATGTGAGGGAAATCTTGTTCTAAATGCACAATGCTAAGCATACACATGATCTCTGCGCATGTCCAAGACATCGATGCTTAAAATTTCAATTAAATTTATAGATATTTTGACATTTAATATTATATTTCTCGAAGTACAAATATTTTTCAAATTCCAAACATCTATAGAGTAAGTGTGGAGAAAAATAATTAAAAAAAAAATAAATATAAAAATAATTAATCAACGACTTCCAGACTCGAACTTAAGACAACCAAAAATGAATGTTATGCGATAAGCCGTTCAGTACACCAGGCCACGCTGACATCGGACAGAGCAGCAGTCTAAGATTCTTGACACCAATACCCAAGTTGAAAATGGGAGAGAAATCTAGTTCTAAATGCTGAATGCTAAGCATACGGATGATCTCTGCGCATGTCCGAGACACCGACGCTTAAAATTTCAATTAAATTTATAGATATTTTGACATTTAATATTATATTTCTGGAAGTACATATATTTTTCAAATTCCAAGTATCTATAGAGTAAGTGTGGAGAAAAATAATAATAATAAAAAAAATAAATATAAATATAATTTATATACGACTTCCAGACTCGAAATTAAGAAAACCAAAAAGGAATGTTATGCGATAAGCCGTTCAGTATACCAGGCCACGCTGACCTCGGACAGAGCAGCAGTCTAAGATTCTTGACACAAATAACCAAGTTCAAAATGTGAGAGAAATCTAGTTTTAAATGCACAATGCTGAGCATACGGATGATCTCTGTGCATGTGCGAGACATCTACGCTTAAAATTTCAATTAAATTTATAGATATTTTGATATTTAATATTATATTTCTGGAAGTATAAATATTTTTCAAATACCTAGTATCTATTGAATAAGTCTGGAGAAAAATAATTAAAAAAATAAATATAAAAATAATTAATCAACGGCTTCCAGACTCGAACTTAAGAAAACCAAAAAGGAATGTTACGCGAAAAGCCGTTCAGGACATCAGGCCACGCTGACCTCGGACAGAGAATCTGTCTAAGATTCTTGACACTAATAACCAAGTTCAAAATATGAGGGAAATCTAGTTCAAAATGCACAATGCTAAGCATACGGATGATCTCTGCTCATATCCGAGACATTGACGCTTAAAAGTTCAATTAAATGTATAGATATTTTGACATTTAATATTATATTTCTGGAAGTATAAATATTTTTCAAATACCTAGTATCTATAGATTAAGTGTGGAGAAAAATAATTTAAAAAATAAATATAAAAATAATTAATCAACGGCTTCCAGACTCGAACTTAAGACAACCAAAAAGGAACGTTACGCGATAAGCCGTTCAGTACACCAGGCCACGCTGACCTCGGACAGAGCAGCAGTCTAAGATTCTTGACACCAATAACCAAGTTCAAAATGTGAGAGAAATATAGTTCTAAATGCACAATGCTAAGCATACGGATGTTCTCTGCGCATGTCCGAGACATCGACGCTTAAAATTTCAATTAAATGTATAGATATTTTGACATTTAATATTATATTTCTGGAAGTACAAATATTTTTCAATCTCCAAGTATCTATAGACTAAGTGTGGAGAAAAATAATTGAAAAAAAAATAAATATAAAAATAATTAATCAACGGCTTCCAGACTCGAACTTAAGACAACCAAAAAGGAATGTTTCGCGATAAGCCGTTCACTACACCAGACCACGCTCACCTCGGACAGAGCAGCAGTCTAAGATTCTTGACACCAATAACCAAGTTCAAAATGTGAGAGAAATCTAGTTCTAAATGCAGAATGCTAAGCATACGGATGATCTCTGCGCATGTCCCAGACATCGACGCTTAAAATTTCAATTAAATGTATAGATATTTTGACATTTAATATTATATTTCTGGAAGTACAAATATTTTTCAAATTCCAAGCATCTATAAACTAAGTGTGGAGAAAAATAATTAAAAAAAATAAGTATAAAAATAATTAATCAACGGCTTCCAGACTCGAACTTAAGACAACCAAAAAGGAACGTTTCGCGATAAGCCGTTCACTACACCAGACCACGCTCACCTCGGTCAGAGCAGCAGTCTAAGATTCTTGACACCAATAACCAAGTTGAAAATGTGAGGGAAATCTAGTTCTAAATGCACAATGCTAAGCATACAGATGATCTCTGCGCATGTCCAAGACATCCACGCTTAAATTTTCAATTAAATTTATAGATATTTTGACATTTAACATTATATTTCTGGAAGACCAAATATTTTTCAAATTCCAAGTATCTATAGACTAAGTGAGGAGAAAAATAATTAAAAAAATAAATATTAAAATAATTAATCAACGGCATCCAGACTCGAACTTGAGACAACCAAAAAGGAACGTTCCGCGATAGATATTTTGACATTTAATATTATATTTCTGGAAGTATAAATATTTTTTAAATACCTAGTATCTATAGAATAAGTGTGGAGAAAAATAATTAAAAAAATAAATATATAAAAAAATAAGAAAATAATTAATCAACGGCTTCCAGACTCGAACTTAAGAGAACCAAAAAGGAATGTTACGCGATAAGCCGTTCAGTACACCAGGCCACGCTAACCTCGGACAGGGCAGCAGTCTAGGATTCTTGACACCAATAAACAAGTTCAAAATGTTAGAGAAATCTAGTTCTATATGCACAATGCTAAGCATACGGATGATCTCTGCGAATGTCCGAGACATCGACGCTTAAAATATCAATTAAATGTATAGATATTTTGACATTTAATATTATATTTCTGGAAGTACAAATATTTTTCAAATTCCAAGTATCTATAGAGTAAGTGTAGAAAAAAATAATTAAAAAAAATAAATATAAAAATAATTAATCAACGGCTTCCAGAATCGAACTTAAGAGAACCAAAAAGGAATTTTACGCGATAAGCCGTTCAGTACAACAGGCCACGCTGACCTCGGACAGAGAAGCATTCTAAGATTCTTGACACCAATAACCAAGTTTAAAATGTGAGGGAAATCTAGTTCTAAATGCACAATGCTAAGCATACAGATGATCTCTGCGCATGTCCAAGACATCGACGCTTAAAATTTCAAATAATTTATAGATATTTTGACATTTAATATTATATTTCTGGAAGTACAAATATTTTTCAAATTCCTAGCATTTATAGAGCAAGTGTGGAGAAAAATAATTTAAAAAAATAAATATAAAATAATTAATCAACGACTTCCAGACTCGAACTTAAGACAACCAAAAAGGAATGTTACGCGATAAGCCGTTCAGTACACCAGGCCACGCTAACCTCGGACAGAGTAGCAGTCTAAGAATCTTGACACCAGTAAACACGTTTAAAATGTGAGGGAAATCTGGTTCTAAATACACAATGCTAAGCATACGAAAGATCTCTGCGCATGTTTGAGACATCGACGATTAAAATTTCATATTAATTTATAGATATTTTGACATTTAATATTATATTTCTGGAAGTATAAATATTTTTCAAATACCTAGTATCTATAGAATAAGTGTGGAGAAAAATAATTAAAAAAAATAAATATTAAAATAATTAATCAACGGCTTCCAGACTCGAACTTAAGACAACCAAAAAGTAATGTTACGCGATAAGCTGTTCAGTACACCAGGCCACGCTGACCTCGGACAAAGCAGCAGTCTAAGAATCTTGATATCAGTAACCAAGTTTAAAATGTGATTGAAATCTGATTCTAAATGCACAATGCTAAGAATACAGATGATGTCTGCGCATGTCCGAGACATCGACGCTTAAAATTTCAATTAAATGTATAGATATTTTGACATTTAATATTATATTTCTGGAAGTACAAATATTTTTCAAATTCCAAGTATCTATAGAGTAAGTGTGGAGAAAAATAATTAAAAAAAAAATATAAATATAATTTATATACGACTTCCCGACACGAAATTAAGAAAACCAAAAAGGAATGTTACGCGAAAAGCCGTTCAGTACATCTGGCCACGCTGACCTCGGACAGAGAATCTGTCTAAGATTTTTGACACTAATAACCAAGTTCAAAATGTGAGGGAAATCTAGTTCAAAATGCATAATGCTAAGCATACGGATGATCTCTGCGCATATCCGAGACATTGACGCTTAAAAGTTCAATTAAATGTATAGATATTTTGACATTTAATATTATATTTCTGGAAGTATAAATATTTTTCAAATACCTAGTATCTATAGATTAAGTGTGGAGAAAAATAATTAAAAAAAATAAATATAAAAATAATTAATCAACGGCTTCCAGACTCGAACTTAAGACAACCAAAAAGGAATGTTTCGCGATAAGCCGTTCACTACACCAGACCACGTTCACCTCGGTCAGAGCAGCAGTCTAAGAATCTTGACACCAGTAACCAAGTTTAAAATGTGAGGGAAATCTGGTTCTAAATACACAATGTTAAGCATACGAATGATGTCTGAACATGTGTGAGACATCGACGATTAAAATTTCAACAAATTTATAGATATTTTGACATTTAATACTATATTTCTTGAAGTATAAATATTTTTCAAATACCTAGTATCTATAGAATAAGTGTGGAGAAAAATAATTAAAAAAATAAATATAAAAATAATTAATCAACGGCTTCAAAACTCGAACTTAAGAGAACCAAAAAGGAAAGTTACGCGATAAGCCGTTCAGTACACCAGGCCACGCTGACCTCGGACAGAGCAGCAATCTAAGATTCTTGACAACAATAACCAAGTTAAAAATGTGAGAGAAATCTAGTTCTAAATGCACAATGCTAAGGATACGGATGATCTCTGCGCATGTCCGAGACATCTACGCTTAAAATTTCAATTAAATAAATAGATATTTTGACATTTAATATTATATTTCTGGAAGTACAAATATTTTTCAAATTCCAAGCATCTATAGAGCAAGTGTGGAGAAAAATAATTTAAAAAAAATAAATATAAAAATAATTAATCAACGACTTCCAGACTCGAACTTAAGACAACCAAAAAGGAATGTTACGCAATAAGCCGTTCAGTACATCACGCCACGCTCAACTCGGAGAGAGTAGCAGTCACAGTAACCAAGTTTAGTCAACCATCTTGACACCAGTAACCAAGTTTAAAATGTGAGGGAAATCTGGTTCTAAATACACAATGCTAAGCATACGAATGATATCTGCGCATGTGTGAGACATCGACGATTAAAATTTCAATTAAATGTATAGATATTTTGACATTTAATATTATATTTCTGGTAGTACAAATATTTTTCAAATTCCAAGTATCTATAAACTAAGTGTGGAGAAAAATAATTAAAAAAAATAAGTATAAAAATAATTAATCAACGGCTTCCAGACTCGAACTTAAGACAACCAAAAAGGAATGTTTCGCGATAAGCCGTTCACTACACCAGACCACGCTCACCTCGGTCAGAGCAGCAGTCTAAGATTCTTGACACCAATAACCAAGTTGAAAATGTGAGGGAAATCTAGTTCTAAATGCACAACGCTAAGCATACAGATGATCTCTGCGCATGTCCAAGACATCCACGCTTAAATTTTCAATTAAATTTATAGATATTTTGACATTTAATATTATATTTCTGGAAGTACAAATATTTTTCAAGGTCCTAGTATCTATAGAGTAAGTGTGGAGAAAAATAATTAAAAAAAATAAATATTAAAATAATTAATCAACGGCTTCCAGACTCGAACATGAGACAACCAAAAAGGAACGTTCCGCGATAAGCCTTTCAGTACACCAAGCCACGCTCACCTCGTACAGAGCAGCAGTCTAAGATTCTTGACACCAATAACCAAGTTTAAAATGTGAGTGAAATCTTGTTCTAAATGCACAATGCTAAGCATACACATGATCTCTGCGCATGTCCAAGACATCGATGCTTAAAATTTCAATTAAATTTATAGATATTTTGACATTTAATATTATATTTCTCGAAGTACAAATATTTTTCAAATTCCAAACATCTATAGAGTAAGTGTGGAGAAAAATAATTAAAAAAAAATAAATATAAAAATAATTAATCAACGACTTCCAGACTCGAACTTAAGACAACCAAAAATGAATGTTATGCGATAAGCCGTTCAGTAGACCAGGCCACGCTGACATCGGACAGAGCAGCAGTCTAAGATTCTTGACACCAATACCCAAGTTGAAAATGTGAGAGAAATCTAGTTCTAAATGCTGAATGCTAAGCATACGGATGATCTCTGCGCATGTCCGAGACACCGACGCTTAAAATTTCAATTAAATTTATAGATATTTTGACATTTAATATTATATTTCTGGAAGTACATATATTTTTCAAATTCCAAGTATCTATAGAGTAAGTGTGGAGAAAAATAATAATAATAAAAAAAATAAATATAAATATAATTTATATACGACTTCCAGACTCGAAATTAAGAAAACCAAAAAGGAATGTTATGCGATAAGCCGTTCAGTATACCAGGCCACGCTGACCTCGGACAGAGCAGCAGTCTAAGATTCTTGACACCAATAACCAAGTTCAAAATGTGAGAGAAATCTAGTTTTAAATGCACAATGCTGAGCATACGGATGATCTCTGTGCATGTGCGAGACATCTACGCTTAAAATTTCAATTAAATTTATAGATATTTTGATATTTAATATTATATTTCTGGAAGTATAAATATTTTTCAAATACCTAGTATCTATTGAATAAGTCTGGAGAAAAATAATTAAAAAAATAAATATAAAAATAATTAATCAACGGCTTCCAGACTCGAACTTAAGAAAACCAAAAAGGAATGTTACGCGAAAAGCCGTTCAGGACATCAGGCCACGCTGACTTCGGACAGAGAATCTGTCTAAGATTCTTGACACTAATAACCAAGTTCAAAATATGAGGGAAATCTAGTTCAAAATGCACAATGCTAAGCATACGGATGATCTCTGCTCATATCCGAGACATTGACGCTTAAAAGTTCAATTAAATGTATAGATATTTTGACATTTAATATTATATTTCTGGAAGTATAAATATTTTTCAAATACCTAGTATCTATAGATTAAGTGTGGAGAAAAATAATTTAAAAAATAAATATAAAAATAATTAATCAACGGCTTCCAGACTCGAACTTAAGACAACCAAAAAGGAACGTTACGCGATAAGCCGTTCAGTACACCAGGCCACGCTGACCTCGGACAGAGCAGCAGTCTAAGATTCTTGACACCAATAACCAAGTTCAAAATGTGAGAGAAATCTAGTTCTAAATGCACAATGCTAAGCATACGGATGTTCTCTGCGCATGTCCGAGACATCGACGCTTAAAATTTCAATTAAATGTATAGATATTTTGACATTTAATATTATATTTCTGGAAGTACAAATATTTTTCAATCTCCAAGTATCTATAGACTAAGTGTGGAGAAAAATAATTGAAAAAAAAATAAATATAAAAATAATTAATCAACGGCTTCCAGACTCGAACTTAAGACAACCAAAAATGAATGTTACGCGATAAGCCGTTCAGTACACCAGGCCACGCTCACCTCGGACAGAGCAGCAGTCTAAGATTCTTGACACCAATAACCAAGTTCAAAATGTGAGAGAAATCTAGTTCTAAATGCACAATGCTAAGCATACGAATGATGTCTGAACATGTGTGAGACATCGACATTTAAAATTTCAACAAATTTATAGATATTTTGACATTTAATATTATATTTCTTGAAGTATAAATATTTTTCAAATACCTAGTATCTATAGAATAAGTGTGGAGAAAAATAATTAAAAAAATAAATATAAAAATAGTTAATCAACGGCTTCCAGACTCGAACTTAAGAGAACCAAAAAGGAATGTTACGCGATAAGCCGTTCAGTACAACACGCCACGCTCACCTCGGAGAGAGTAGCAGTCACAGTAACCAAGTCTAGTCAACCATCTTGACACAAGTAACCAAGTTTAAAATGTGAGGGAAATCTGGTTCTAAATACACAATGCTAAGCATACGAATGATATCTGCGCATGTGTGAGACATCGACGATTAAAATTACAAATAAATTTATAGATATTTTGACATTTAATATTATATTTCTAGAAGTACAAATATTTTTCAAATTCCAAGTATCTATAGACTAAGTGTGGAGAAAAATAATAAAAAAAAATAAATATAAAAATAATTAATCAACGGCTTCCAGACTGGAACTTAAGAGAACCAAAAAGGAATGTTATGCGATAAGCCGTTCAGTACACCAGGCCACGCTGACCTCGGACAGAGCAGCAGTCTAAGATTCTTGACACCAATAACCAAGTTGAAAATGTGAGAGAAATCTAGTTCAAAATGCTGAATGCTAAGCATACGGATGATCTCTGCGCATGTCCGAGACACCGACGCTTAAAATTTCAATTAAATTTATAGATATTTTGACATTTAATATTATATTTTTTGAAGTACAAATATTTTTCAAATTCCAAACATCTATAGAGTAAGCGTGGAGAAAAATAATTAAAAAAAATAAATATAAAAATAATTAATCAACGACTTCCAGACTCGAACTTAAGACAACCAAAAATGAATGTTATGCGATAAGCCGTTCAGTACACCAGGCCACGCTGACCTCGGACAGAGCAGCAGTCTAAGATTCTTGACACCAATAACCAAGTTCAAAATGTGAGAGAAATCTAGTTCTAAATGCACAATGCTGAGCATACGGATGATCTCTGTCCATGTGCGAGACATCTACGCTTAAAATTTCAATTAAATTTATAGATATTTTGATATTTAATATTATATTTTTGGAAGTATAAATATTTTCCAAATACCTAGTATCTATTGAATAAGTGTGGAGAAAAATAATTAAAAAAATAAATATGAAAATAATTAATCAACGGCTTCCAGACTCGAACTTAAGACAACCAAAAAGGAATGTTACGCGAAAAGCCGTTCAGTACGTCAGGCCACGCTGACCTCGGACAGAGAATCTGTCTAAGATTCTTGACACTAATAACCAAGTTCAAAATGTGAGGGAAATCTAGTTCAAAATGCACAATGCTAAGCATACGGATGATCTCTGCGCATATCCGAGACATTGACGCTTAAAAGTTCAATTAAATGTATAGATATTTTGATATTTAATATTATTTTTCTGGAAGTATAAATATTTTTCAAATACCTAGTATCTATAGAATAAGTGTGGAGAAAAATAATTAAAAAAATAAATATAAAAATAATTAATCAACGGCTTCCAGACTCGAACTTAATACAACCAAAATGGAACGTTTCGCGATAAGCCGTTCAGTACACCAGGCCACGCTGACCTCAGACATAACAGCAGTCTAAGATTCTTGACACCAATAACCAAGTTCAAAATGTGAGAGAAATCTAGTTCTAAATGCACAATGCTAAGCATACGGATGATCTCTGCGAATGTCCGAGACATCGACGCTTAAAATTTTAATTAAATGTATAGATATTTTGACATTTAATATTATATTTCTGGAAGTCCAAATATTTTTCAAATTCCAAGTATCTATAGAGTAAGTGTAGAAAAAAATAATAAAAAAAATAAATATAAAAATAATTAATCAACTGCTTCCAGACTCGAACATGAGACAACCAAAAAGGAACGTTCCGCGATAAGCCTTTCAGTACACCAAGCCACGCTCACCTCGTACAGAGCAGCAGTCTAAGATTCTTGACACCAATAACCAAGTTCAAAATGTGAGAGAAATCTAGTTCTAAATGCACAATGCTAAGCATACGGATGATCTCTGCGAATGTCCGAGACATCGACGCTTAAAATTTTAATTAAATGTATAGATATTTTGACATTTAATATTATATTTCTGGAAGTCCAAATATTTTTCAAATTCCAAGTATCTATAGAGTAAGTGTAGAAAAAAATAATAAAAAAAATAAATATAAAAATAATTAATCAACTGCTTCCAGACTCGAACTTAAGAGAACCAAAAAGGAATGTTACGCGATAAGCCGTTCAGTACACTAGGCCACGCTGATCTCGGACAGGGAAGCGGTCTAAGATTTTTGACACCAATAACCAAGTTCAAAATGTGAGAGAAATCTAGTTCTATATGCACAATTCTAAGCATACGGATGATCTCTGCGAATGTCCGAGACATCGACGCTTAAAATTTTAATTAAATGTATGGATATTTTGACATTTAATATTATATTTCTGGAAGTACAAATATTTTTCAAATTCCAAGTATCTATACAGTAAGTGTTAAAAAAAATAATTAAAAAAAATAAATATAAAAATATTTAATCAACGGCTTCCAGACTCGAACTTAAGACAACCAAAAAGGAATGTTACGCGATAAGCCGTTCAGTATAACAGGCCACGCTGACCTCGTACAGAGCAGCAGTCTAAGATTCTTGACACCAGTAACCAAGTTTAAAATGTGAGGGAAATCTGGTTCTAAATACACAATGCTAAGCATACGAATGATATCTGCGCATGTGTGAGACATCGACGATTTAAATTTCAATTAAATTTATAGATATTTTGACATTTAATATTATATTTCTGGAATGATAAATATTTTTCAAATACCTAGTATCTATAGATTAAGTGTAGAAAAAAATAATTAAAAAAAATAAATATAAAAATAATTAATCAACGGCTTCCAGACTCGAACTTAAGACAACCAAAAAGGAATGTTACGCGAAAAGCCGTTCAGTACGTCAGGCCACGCTGACCTCGGACAAAGCAGCAGTATAAGATTCTTGACACCAATAACCAAGTTCAAAATGTGAGAGAAATCTAGTTCTATATGCACAATTCTAAGCATACGGATGATCTCTGCGCATGTCCGAGACATCGACACTTAAAATTTCAATTAAATGTATAGATATTTTGACATTTAATATTATATTTCTGGAAGTCCAAATATTTTTCAAATTCCAAGTATCTATAGAGTAAGTGTAGAAAAAAATAATAAAAAAAATAAATATAAAAATAATTAATCAACTGCTTCCAGACTCGAACATGAGACAACCAAAAAGGAACGTTCCGCGATAAGCCTTTCAGTACACCAAGCCACGCTCACCTCGTACAGAGCAGCAGTCTAAGATTCTTGACACCAATAACCAAGTTCAAAATGTGAGAGAAATCTAGTTCTAAATGCACAATGCTAAGCATACGGATGATCTCTGCGAATGTCCGAGACATCGACGCTTAAAATTTTAATTAAATGTATAGATATTTTGACATTTAATATTATATTTCTGGAAGTCCAAATATTTTTCAAATTCCAAGTATCTATAGAGTAAGTGTAGAAAAAAATAATAAAAAAAATAAATATAAAAATAATTAATCAACTGCTTCCAGACTCGAACTTAAGAGAACCAAAAAGGAATGTTACGCGATAAGCCGTTCAGTACACTAGGCCACGCTGATCTCGGACAGGGAAGCGGTCTAAGATTTTTGACACCAATAACCAAGTTCAAAATGTGAGAGAAATCTAGTTCTATATGCACAATTCTAAGCATACGGATGATCTCTGCGAATGTCCGAGACATCGACGCTTAAAATTTTAATTAAATGTATGGATATTTTGACATTTAATATTATATTTCTGGAAGTACAAATATTTTTCAAATTCCAAGTATCTATACAGTAAGTGTTAAAAAAAATAATTAAAAAAAATAAATATAAAAATATTTAATCAACGGCTTCCAGACTCGAACTTAAGACAACCAAAAAGGAATGTTACGCGATAAGCCGTTCAGTATAACAGGCCACGCTGACCTCGTACAGAGCAGCAGTCTAAGATTCTTGACACCAGTAACCAAGTTTAAAATGTGAGGGAAATCTGGTTCTAAATACACAATGCTAAGCATACGAATGATATCTGCGCATGTGTGAGACATCGACGATTTAAATTTCAATTAAATTTATAGATATTTTGACATTTAATATTATATTTCTGGAATGATAAATATTTTTCAAATACCTAGTATCTATAGATTAAGTGTAGAAAAAAATAATTAAAAAAAATAAATATAAAAATAATTAATCAACGGCTTCCAGACTCGAACTTAAGACAACCAAAAAGGAATGTTACGCGAAAAGCCGTTCAGTACGTCAGGCCACGCTGACCTCGGACAAAGCAGCAGTATAAGATTCTTGACACCAATAACCAAGTTCAAAATGTGAGAGAAATCTAGTTCTATATGCACAATTCTAAGCATACGGATGATCTCTGCGCATGTCCGAGACATCGACACTTAAAATTTCAATTAAATTTATAGATATTTTGACATTTAATATTATATTTCTGGAAGTACAAATATTTTTCAAATTCCAAGTATCTATAGAATAAGTGTGGAGAAAAATAATTAAAAAAAATAAATATTAAAATAATTAATCAACGGCTTCCAGACTCGAACTTGAGACAACCAAAAAATAACGTTCCGCGATGAGACGTTCAATACACCAGCCCACGCTGACCTCGGAAAGAGCAACAGTCTATGATTCTTGACACCAATAACCAAGTTCAAAATGTGAGAGAAATCTAGTTCTAAATGCACAATGCTAAGCATACGGATGATCTCTGCGAATGTCCGAGACATCGACGCTTAAAATTTTAATTAAATGTATAGATATTTTGACATTTAATATTATATTTCTGGAAGTCCAAATATTTTTCAAATTTCAAGTATCTATAGAGTAAGTGTAGAAAAAAATAATAAAAAAAATAAATATAAAAATAATTAATCAACTGCTTCCAGACTCGAACTTAAGAGAACCAAAAAGGAATGTTACGCGATAAGCCGTTCAGTACACTAGGCCACGCTGATCTCGGACAGGGAAGCGGTCTAAGATTTTTGACACCAATAACCAAGTTCAAAATGTGAGAGAAATCTAGTTCTATATGCACAATTCTAAGCATACGGATGATCTCTGCGAATGTCCGAGACATCGACGCTTAAAATTTTAATTAAATGTATGGATATTTTGACATTTAATATTATATTTCTGGAAGTACAAATATTTTTCAAATTCCAAGTATCTATACAGTAAGTGTTAAAAAAAATAATTAAAAAAAATAAATATAAAAATATTTAATCAACGGCTTCCAGACTCGAACTTAAGACAACCAAAAAGGAATGTTACGCGATAAGCCGTTCAGTATAACAGGCCACGCTGACCTCGTACAGAGCAGCAGTCTAAGATTCTTGACACCAGTAACCAAGTTTAAAATGTGAGGGAAATCTGGTTCTAAATACACAATGCTAAGCATACGAATGATATCTGCGCATGTGTGAGACATCGACGATTAAAATTTCAATTAAATTTATAGATATTTTGACATTTAATATTATATTTCTGGAATGATAAATATTTTTCAAATACCTAGTATCTATAGATTAAGTGTAGAAAAAAATAATTAAAAAAAATAAATATAAAAATAATTAATCAACGGCTTCCAGACTCGAACTTAAGACAACCAAAAAGGAATGTTACGCGAAAAGCCGTTCAGTACGTCAGGCCACGCTGACCTCGGACAAAGCAGCAGTATAAGATTCTTGACACCAATAACCAAGTTCAAAATGTGAGAGAAATCTAGTTCTATATGCACAATTCTAAGCATACGGATGATCTCTGCGCATGTCCGAGACATCGACACTTAAAATTTCAATTAAATTTATAGATATTTTGACATTTAATATTATATTTCTGGAAGTACAAATATTTTTCAAATTCCAAGTATCTATAGAATAAGTGTGGAGAAAAATAATTAAAAAAAATAAATATTAAAATAATTAATCAACGGCTTCCAGACTCGAACTTGAGACAACCAAAAAATAACGTTCCGCGATAAGACGTTCATTACACCTTACCACGCTGACCTCGGGCACAGCAGCAGTCTAAGAATCTTGACACCAGTAACCAAGTTTAAAATGTGATTGAAATCTGATTCTAAATGCATAATGCTAAGAATACAGATGATCTCTGCGCATGTCCGAGACATCGACGTTTAAAATTTCAAATAAATTTATAGATATTTTGACATTTAATATTATATTTCTGGAATGATAAATATTTTTCAAATACCTAGTATCTATAGATTAAGTGTAGAAAAAAATAATTAAAAAAAATAAATATAAAAATAATTAATCAACGGCTTCCAGACTCGAACTTAAGACAACCAAAAAGGAATGTTACGCGAAAAGCCGTTCAGTACGTCAGGCCACGCTGACCTCGGACAAAGCAGCAGTATAAGATTCTTGACACCAAAACCAAGTACAAAATGTGAGAGAAATCTAGTTCTAAATGCACAATGCTAAGGATACGGATGATCTCTGCGCATGTCCGAGACATCTACGCTTAAAATTTCAATTAAATGTATAGATATTTTGACATTTAATATTATATTTCTGGAAGTATAAATATTTTTCAAATTTCAAGTATCAATAGAGTAAGTGTGGAGAAAAATAATTAAAAAAAATAAATATTAAAATAATTAATCAACGACTTCCAGACTCGAACTTTAGACAACCAAAAAGGATTGTTACGCGATAAGCCGTTCAATACACCAGCCCACGCTGACCTCGGAAAGAGCAACAGTCTATGATTCTTGACACCAATAACCAAGTTTAAAATGTGAGTGAAATCTAGTTCGAAATGCACACTGCTAAGCATACGGATGATCTCGTGCATTTGCGAGACATCGACGCTTAAAATTTCAAATAAATTTATAGATATTTTGACATTTAATATTATATTTCGGGAAGTATAAATATTTTTCAAATACCTAGTATGTATAGAATAAGTGTGGAGAAAAATAATTAAAAAAATATATAAAATAATAAATATAAAAATAATTAATCACCGGCTTCCAGACTCGAACTTAAGACAACCAAAAAGGAATGTTACGCTAAAAGCCGTTCAGTACATCAGTCCACGCTGACCTCGGACAGAGAATCTGTCTAAGATTCTTGACACTAATAACAAAGTTCAAAATGTGAGGGAAATCTAGTTCTAAATGCACAATACTAAGCATACAGATGATTTCTGCGCATGTCCGAGACATCGACGCTTAAAATTTCAATTAAATGTATAGATATTTTTACATTTAATATTATATTTCTGGAAGTACAAATATTTTTCAAATTCCACGTATCTATAGAGTAAGTGTGGAGAAAAATAATTAAAAAAAATAAATATAAAAGTAATTAATCAAGGGCTTCCAGACTCGAACTTAAGAGAACCAAAAAGGAATGTTACGCGATAAGCCGTTCAGTACACCAGGCCACGCTCACCTCGGGCAGAGCAGCAGTATAAGATTCTTGACACCAATAACCAAGTTCAAAATGTGAGAGAAATCTAGTTCTATATGCACAATGCTAAGCATACGGATGATCTCTGCGCATGTCCGAGACATCGACGCTTCAAATATCAATTAAATGTATAGATATTTTGACATTTAATATTATATTTCTGGAAGTATAAATATTTTTCAAATACCTAGTATCTATTGAATAAGTCTGGAGAAAAATAATTAAAAAAAATAAATATAAAAATAATTAATCAACGGCTTCCAGACTCGAACTTAAGACAACCAAAAAGGAATGTTACGCGAAAAGCCGTTCAGTACGTCAGGCCACGCTGACCTCGGACAAAGCAGCAGTATAAGATTCTTGACACCAATAACCAAGTTCAAAATGTGAGAGAAATCTAGTTCTATATGCACAATTCTAAGCATACGGATGATCTCTGCGCATGTCCGAGACATCGACGCTTAAAATTTCAATTAAATTTATAGATATTTTGACATTTAATATTATATTTCTGGAAGTACAAATATTTTTCAAATTCCAAGTATCTATAGAATAAGTGTGGAGAAAAATAATTAAAAAAAATAAATATTAAAATAATTAATCAACGGCTTCCAGACTCGAACTTGAGACAACCAAAAAATAACGTTCCGCGATAAGACGTTCATTACACCTTACCACGCTGACCTCGGGCACAGCAGCAGTCTAAGAATCTTGACACCAGTAACCAAGTTTAAAATGTGATTGAAATCTGATTCTAAATGCATAATGCTAAGAATACAGATGATCTCTGCGCATGTCCGAGACATCGACGTTTAAAATTTCAATTAAATTTATAGATATTTTGACATTTAATATTATATTTCTGGAAGTATAAATATTTTTCAAATTTCAAGTATCAATAGATTAAGTGTGGGGAAAAATAATTAAAAAAAATAAATATTAAAATAATTAATCAACGGCTTCCAGACTCGAACTTGAGACAACCAAAAAGGAACATTCCGCGATAAGACGTTAATTACACCTGGCCACGCTGACCTCGGACAGAGCAGCAGTATAAGAATCTTGACACCAGTAACCAAGTTTAAAATGTGAGGGAAATCTGGTTCTAAATACACAATGCTAAGCATGCGAATGATCTTTGCGCATGTGTGAGACATCGTCGCTTAAAATTTCAATTAAATTTATAGATATTTTGACATTTAATATTATATTTCTTGAAGTATAAATATTTTTCAAATACCTAGTATCTATAGAATAAGTGTGGAGAAAAAATAATAAAAAAATAAATATAAAAATAATTAATCAACGACTTCCAGACTCGAACTTTAGACAACCAAAAAGGATTGTTACGCGATAAGCCGTTCAATACACCACCCCACGCTGACCTCGGAAAGAGCAACAGTCTATGATTCTTGACACCAATAACCAAGTTTAAAATGTGAGTGAAATCTAGTTCGAAATGCACACTGCTAAGCATACGGATGATCTCGTGCATTTGCGAGACATCGACGCTTAAAATTTCAAATAAATTTATAGATATTTTGACATTTAATATTATATTTCGGGAAGTATAAATATTTTTCAAATACCTAGTATGTATAGAATAAGTGTGGAGAAAAATAATTAAAAAAATATATAAAATAATAAATATAAAAATAATTAATCACCGGCTTCCAGACTCGAACTTAAGACAACCAAAAAGGAATGTTACGCTAAAAGCCGTTCAGTACATCAGTCCACGCTGACCTCGGACAGAGAATCTGTCTAAGATTCTTGACACTAATAACAAAGTTCAAAATGTGAGGGAAATCTAGTTCTAAATGCACAATACTAAGCATACAGATGATTTCTGCGCATGTCCGAGACATCGACGCTTAAAATTTCAATTAAATGTATAGATATTTTTACATTTAATATTATATTTCTGGAAGTACAAATATTTTTCAAATTCCACGTATCTATAGAGTAAGTGTGGAGAAAAATAATTAAAAAAAATAAATATAAAAGTAATTAATCAAGGGCTTCCAGACTCGAACTTAAGAGAACCAAAAAGGAATGTTACGCGATAAGCCGTTCAGTACACCAGGCCACGCTCACCTCGGGCAGAGCAGCAGTATAAGATTCTTGACACCAATAACCAAGTTCAAAATGTGAGAGAAATCTAGTTCTATATGCACAATGCTAAGCATACGGATGATCTCTGCGCATGTCCGAGACATCGACGCTTCAAATATCAATTAAATGTATAGATATTTTGACATTTAATATTATATTTCTGGAAGTATAAATATTTTTCAAATACCTAGTATCTATTGAATAAGTCTGGAGAAAAATAATTAAAAAAATAAATATAAAATTATTAATCAACGGCTTCCAGACTCGAACTTAAGACAACCAAAAAGGAATATTACGCGATAAGCCGTTCAGTACACCACGTCACGCTGACCTCGGACAGAGCAACAGTCTATGATTCTTGACACCAATAACCAAGTTTAAAATGTGAGTGAAATCTAGTTCGAAATGCACACTGCTAAGCATACGGATGATCTCGTGCATTTGCGAGACATCGACGCTTAAAATTTCAATTAAATGTATAGATATTTTTACATTTAATATTATATTTCTGGAAGTACAAATATTTTTCAAATTCCAAGTATCTATAGAGTAAGTGTGGAAAAAAATGATTAAAAAAATAAATATAAAAATAATTAATCAACAGCTTCTAGAGTAGAACTTAAGACAACGAAAAAGGAATGTCACGCGGTAAGCCGTTCAGTATATCAGGCCACACTGACCTCGGACAGAGCAGCAGTATAAGATTCTTGACACCAATAACCAAGTTCAAAATCTCAGGGAAATCTTGTTCTAAATGCACAATGCTAAGCATACAGATAATCTCTGCGCATGTCCGAGACATCGACGCTTAAAAGTTCAATTAAATGTATAGATATTTTGATATTTAATATTATTTTTCTGGAAGTATAAATATTTTTCAAATACCTAGTATCTATAGAATAAGTGTGGAGAAAAATAATTAAAAAAATAAATATAAAAATAATTAATCAACGGCTTCCAGACTCGAACTTAATACAACCAAAATGGAACGTTTCGCGATAAGCCGTTCAGTACACCAGGCCACGCTGACCTCGCACATAGCAGCAGTCTAAGATTCTTGACACCAATAACCAAGTTCAAAATGTGAGAGAAATCTAGTTCTAAATGCACAATGCTAAGCATACGGATGATCTCTGCGAATACCCGAGACATCGACGCTTAAAATTTTAATTAAATGTATGGATATTTTGACATTTAATATTATATTTCTTTAAGTACAAATATTTTTCAAATTCCAAGTATCTATACTTTAAGTGTGGTATAAAATAATTAAAAAAAATAAATATAAAAATATTTAATCAACGGCTTCCAGACTCGAACTTAAGACAACCAAAAAGGAATGTTACGCGATAAGCCGTTCAGTACAACAGGCCACGCTGACCTCGGACAGAGCAGCAGTCTAAGATTCTTGACACCAGTAACCAAGTTTAAAATGTGAGGGAAATCTGGTTCTAAATACACAATGCTAAGCATACGAATGATATCTGCGCATGTGTGAGACATCGACGATTAAAATTTCAATTAAATTTATAGATATTTTGACATTTAATATTATATTTCTGGAAGTATAAATATTTTTCAAATACCTAGTATCTATAGATTAAGTGTAGAAAAAAATAATTAAAAAAAAATAAATATAAAAATAATTAATCAACGGCTTCCAGACTCGAACTTAAGACAACCAAAAAGGAATGTTACGCGAAAAGCCGTTCAGTACGTCAGGCCTTGCTGACCTCGGACAAAGCAGCAGTATAAGATTCTTGACACCAATAACCAAGTTCAAAATGTGAGAGAAATCTAGTTCTATATGCACAATTCTAAGCATACGGATGATCTATGCGCATGTCCGAGACATCGACGCTTAAAATTTCAATTAAATTTATAGATATTTTGACATTTAATATTATATTTCTGGAAGTACAAATATTTTTCAAATTCCAAGTATCTATAGAATAAGTGTGGAGAAAAATAATTAAAAAAAATAAATATTAAAATAATTAATCAACGGCTTCCAGACTCGAACTTGAGACAACCAAAAAATAACGTTCCGCGATAAGACGTTCATTACACCTTACCACACTGACCTCGGGCACAGCAGCAGTCTAAGAATCTTGACACCAGTAACCAAGTTTAAAATGTGATTGAAATCTGATTCTAAATGCATAATGCTAAGAATACAGATGATCTCTGCGCATGTTTGAGACATCGACGTTTAAAATTTCAATTAAATTTATAGATATTTTGACATTTAATATTAAATTTCTTGAAGTATAAATATTTTTCAAATACCTAGTATCTATAGAATAAGTGTGGAGAAAAATAATTAAAAAAATAAATATAAAAATAATTAATCAACGGCTTCCAGACTCGAACTTGAGACAACCAAAAAGGAACATTCCGCGATAAGACGTTCATTACACCTGGCCACGCTGACCTCTGACAGAGCAGCAGTATAAGAATCTTGACACCAGTAACCAAGTTTAAAATGTGAGGGAAATCTGGTTCTAAATACACAATGCTAAGCATGCGAATGATCTCTGCGCATGTTTGAGACATCCTCGCTTAAAATTTCAATTAAATTTATAGATATTTTGACATTTAATATTAAATTTCTTGAAGTATAAATATTTTTCAAATACCTAGTATCTATAGAATAAGTGTGGAGAAAAATAATTAAAAAAATAAATATAAAAATAATTAATCAACGGCTTCCAGACTCGAACTTAATACAACCAAAATGGAACGTTTCGCGATAAGCCGTTCAGTACACCAGGCCACGCTGACCTCGCACACAGCAGCAGTCTAAGATTTTTGACACCAATAACCAAGTACAAAATGTGAGAGAAATCTAGTTCTAAATGCACAATGCTAAGGATACGGATGATCTCTGCGCATGTCCGAGACATCTACGCTTAAAATTTCAATTAAATGTATAGATATTTTGACATTTAATATTATATTTCTGGAAGTATAAATATTTTTCAAATTTCAAGTATCAATAGAGTAAGTGTGGAGAAAAATAATTAAAAAAAATAAATATTAAAATAATTAATCAACGACTTCGAGACTCGAACTTTAGACAACCAAAAAGGATTGTTACGCGATAAGCCGTTCAGTACGTCAGGCCACGCTGACCTCGGACAGAGAATCTGTCTAAGATTCTTGACACTAATAACCAAGTTCAAAATGTGAGGGAAATCTAGTTCAAAATGCACAATGCTAAGCATACGGATGATCTCTGCGCATATCCGAGACATTGACGCTTAAAAGTTCAATTAAATGTATAGATATTTTGATATTTAATATTATTTTTCTGGAAGTATAAATATTTTTCAAATACCTAGTATCTATAGAATAAGTGTGGAGAAAAATAATTAAAAAAATAAATATAAAAATAATTAATCAACGGCTTCCAGACTCGAACTTAAAACAACCAAAATGGAACGTTTCGCGATAAGCCGTTCAGTACACCAGGCCACGCTGACCTCGCACATAGCAGCAGTCTAAGATTCTTGACACCAATAACCAAGTTCAAAATGTGAGAGAAATCTAGTTCTAAATGCACAATGCTAAGCATACGGATGATCTCTGCGAATGTCCGAGACATCGACGCTTAAAATTTTAATTAAATGTATAGATATTTTGACATTTAATATTATATTTCTGGAAGTCCAAATATTTTTCAAATTCCAAGTATCTATAGAGTAAGTGTAGAAAAAAATAATAAAAAAAATAAATATAAAAATAATTAATCAACTGCTTCCAGACTCGAACTTAAGAGAACCAAAAAGGAATGTTACGCGATAAGCCGTTCAGTAGACTAGGCCACGCTGATCTCGGACAGGGAAGCGGTCTAAGATTCTTGACACCAATAACCAAGTTCAAAATGTGAGAGAAATCTAGTTCTATATGCAGAATTCTAAGCATACGGATGATCTCTGCGAATACCCGAGACATCGACGCTTAAAATTTTAATTAAATGTATGGATATTTTGACATTTAATATTATATTTCTTTAAGTACAAATATTTTTCAAATTCCAAGTATCTATACTTTAAGTGTGGTAAAAAATAATTAAAAAAAATAAATATAAAAATATTTAATCAACGGCTTCCAGACTCGAACTTAAGACAACCAAAAAGGAATGTTACGCGAAAAGCCGTTCAGTACGTCAGGCCTTGCTGACCTCGGACAAAGCAGCAGTATAAGATTCTTGACACCAATAACCAAGTTCAAAATGTGAGAGAAATCTAGTTCTATATGCACAATTCTAAGCATACGGATGATCTCTGCGAATGTCCGAGACATCGACGCTTAAAATTTTAATTAAATGTATGGATATTTTGACATTTAATATTATATTTCTGGAAGTACAAATATTTTTCAAATTCCAAGTATCTATACAGTAAGTGTTAAAAAAAATAATTAAAAAAAATAAATATAAAAATATTTAATCAACGGCTTCCAGACTCGAACTTAAGACAACCAAAAAGGAATGTTACGCGATAAGCCGTTCAGTATAACAGGCCACGCTGACCTCGTACAGAGCAGCAGTCTAAGATTCTTGACACCAGTAACCAAGTTTAAAATGTGAGGGAAATCTGGTTCTAAATACACAATGCTAAGCATACGAATGATATCTGCGCATGTGTGAGACATCGACGATTTAAATTTCAATTAAATTTATAGATATTTTGACATTTAATATTATATTTCTGGAATGATAAATATTTTTCAAATACCTAGTATCTATAGATTAAGTGTAGAAAAAAATAATTAAAAAAAATAAATATAAAAATAATTAATCAACGGCTTCCAGACTCGAACTTAAGACAACCAAAAAATAACGTTCCGCGATAAGACGTTCATTACACCTTACCACACTGACCTCGGGCACAGCAGCAGTCTAAGAATCTTGACACCAGTAACCAAGTTTAAAATGTGATTGAAATCTGATTCTAAATGCATAATGCTAAGAATACAGATGATCTCTGCGCATGTTTGAGACATCGACGTTTAAAATTTCAATTAAATTTATAGATATTTTGACATTTAATATTAAATTTCTTGAAGTATAAATATTTTTCAAATACCTAGTATCTATAGAATAAGTGTGGAGAAAAATAATTAAAAAAATAAATATAAAAATAATTAATCAACGGCTTCCAGACTCGAACTTGAGACAACCAAAAAGGAACATTCCGCGATAAGACGTTCATTACACCTGGCCACGCTGACCTCTGACAGAGCAGCAGTATAAGAATCTTGACACCAGTAACCAAGTTTAAAATGTGAGGGAAATCTGGTTATAAATACACAATGCTAAGCATGCGAATGATCTCTGCGCATGTTTGAGACATCCTCGCTTAAAATTTCAATTAAATTTATAGATATTTTGACATTTAATATTAAATTTCTTGAAGTATAAATATTTTTCAAATACCTAGTATCTATAGAATAAGTGTGGAGAAAAATAATTAAAAAAATAAATATAAAAATAATTAATCAACGGCTTCCAGACTCGAACTTAATACAACCAAAATGGAACGTTTCGCGATAAGCCGTTCAGTACACCAGGCCACGCTGACCTCGCACATAGCAGCAGTCTAAGATTCTTGACACCAATAACCAAGTACAAAATGTGAGAGAAATCTAGTTCTAAATGCACAATGCTAAGGATACGGATGATCTCTGCGCATGTCCGAGACATCTACGCTTAAAATTTCAATTAAATGTATAGATATTTTGACAT
Source organism: Argiope bruennichi (assembly GCF_947563725.1). Lineage (NCBI taxonomy): Eukaryota > Metazoa > Arthropoda > Arachnida > Araneae > Araneidae > Argiope > Argiope bruennichi. The sequence goes on along the minus strand of NC_079151.1, from coordinate 25,348,176 downwards.
TTAATATTATATTTCTGGAAGTATAAATATTTTTCAAATTTCAAGTATCAATAGAGTAAGTGTGGAGAAAAATAATTAAAAAAAATAAATATTAAAATAATTAATCAACGACTTCGAGACTCGAACTTTAGACAACCAAAAAGGATTGTTACGCGATAAGCCGTTCAATACACCAGCCCACGCTGACCTCGGAAAGAGCAACAGTCTATGATTCTTGACACCAATAACCAAGTTTAAAATGTGAGTGAAATCTAGTTCTATATGCACAATGCTAAGCATACGGATGATCTCTGCGCATGTCCGAGACATCGACGCTTCAAATATCAATTAAATATATATATATTTTGACATTTAATATTATATTTCTGGAAGTATAAATATTTTTCAAATACCTAGTATCTATTTAATAAGTCAGGAGAAAAATAATTAAAAAAATAAATATAAAAATAATTAATCAACGGCTTCCAGACTCGAACTTAAGACAACCAAAAAGGAATGTTACGCAATAAGCCGTTCAGTACACCACGTCACGCTGATCTCGGACAGAGCAACAGTCTATGATTCTTGACACCAATAACCAAGTTTAAAATGTGAGTGAAATCTAGTTCTAAATGCACACTGCTAAGCATACGGATGATCTCGTGTATTTGCGAGACATCGACGCTTAAAATTTCAATTAAATGTATAGATATTTTTACATTTAATATTATATTTCTGGAAGTACAAATATTTTTCAAATTCCAAGTATCTATAGAGTAAGTGTGGAAAAAAATGATTAAAAAAATAAATATAAAAATAATTAATCAACAGCTTCTAGAGTAGAACTTAAGACAACCAAAAAGGAATGTCACGCGGTAAGCCGTTCAGTATATCAGGCCACACTGACCTCGGACAGAGCAGCAGTCTAAGATTCTTGACACCAATAACCAAGTTCAAAATCTCAGGGAAATCTTGTTCTAAATGCACAATGCTAAGCATACAGATAATCTCTGCGCATATCCGAGACATCGACGCTTAAAATTTCAATTAAATTTATAGATATTTTGACATTTAATATTATATTTCTGGAAGTATAAATATTTTTGAAATACCTAGTATCTATAGAATAAGAGTGGAGAAAAATAAATATAAAAATAATTAATCAACGGCTTCCAGACTCGAACTTAAGACAACCAAAAAGGAAGGTTACGCGATACGCCGTTCAGTACACCAGGCCACGCTGACGTTGGACAGAGCAGCAGTCTAAGATTCTTGACACCAATAACCAAGTTCAAAATGTGAGGGAAATCTTGTTCTAAATGCACAATGCTAAACATACGAATGATATCTGCGCATGTGCTAGACATCGACGTTGAAAATTTCAATTAAATTTATAGCTATTTTGACATTTAATATTATATTTCTGGAAGTTTAAATATTTTTCAAATTCCTAGTATCTATAGAGTAAGGGTGGAGAAAAATAATTAAAAAAATAAATATTAAAATAATTAATCAACGGTTTCCAGACTCGAACTTGAGACAACCAAAAGGAAACGTTCCGCGATAAGACGTTCATTACACCTGGAAACGCTGACCTCGGACAGAGCAGCAGTCTAAGAATCTTGACACCAGTAACCAAGTTTAAAATGTGAGGGAAATCTGATTCTAAATACACAATGCTAAGCATACGAATGATCTCTGTGCATGTCCGACACATCGACGCTTAAAATTTCAAATAAAGGTATAGATATTTTGACATTTAATATTATATTTCTGGAAGTACAAATTTTTTTCAAATTCCAAATATCTATAGAGTAAGTGTGGAAAAAATAATTAAAAAAATAAATATAAAAATTATTAATCAGCGGCTTCCATACTCGAACTTAAGAGAACCAAAAAGGAATGTTACGAGATAAGCCGTTCAGTACAACAGGCCACGCTGACCTCGGATATAGCAGTAGTCTAAGATTCTTGACCCCAATGACCACGTTCAGAATGTGAGGGAAATCTTGTTCTAAATGCACAATGCTAAACCTACGGATGACCTCTGCGCATGTCCGGGACATCGACGATTAAAATTTCAATTAAATTTATAGATATTTTGACATTTAATATTATATTTCTGGAAGTATAATTATTTTTCAAATACCTAATATCTATAGAATAAGTGTGGAGAAAAATAATTAAAAAAATAAATACAAAAATAATTAATCAACGGCTTCGAGACTCGAACATAAAACAATCACAAAGGAATGTTACGCGATAAGCCTTTCAGTACACCAGGCCACGCTGACCTCGGACAAAGCATCAGTCTAAGATTCTTGACACCAATAACCAAGTACAAAATGTGAGGGAAATCTAGTTCTAAATGCACAATGCTAAGTATACAGATGATCTCTGCGCATGTCCGAGACATCGATGCTTAAAATTTCAATTAAATGTATAGATATTTTGACATTTAATATTATATTTCTGGAAGTACAAATATTTTTCAAATTCCAAGTATCTATAGAGAAAGTGTGGAGAAAAATAATTACAAAAAATAAATATTAAAATAATTAATCAAGGGCTTCCAGACTCGAACTTGAGACAACCAAAAAGTAACGTTCTGCGATAAGGCGTTCATTACACCTAGCTACTCTGACCTCGAAGCAGAGCAGCAGTGTAAGATTCTTGACACCAGTAACCAAGTTTAAAATGTGAGGGAAATCAGGGTTCTAAATACACAATGCTAAGCATACGAATGATATCTGCGCATGTGTGAGACATCGACGATTAAAATTTCAATTAAATTTATAGATATTTTGACATTTAATATTATATTTCTGGAAGTATAAATATTTTTCAAATACCTAGTATCTATAGATTAAGTGTAGAAAAAAATAATTCAAAAAATAAATATAAAAATAATTAATCAACGGCTTCCAGACTCGAACTTAAGAGAACCAAAAAGGAATGTTACGAGATAAGCCGTTCAGTACAACATTCCACGCTGACCTCGGACAGAGCAGTAGTCTAAGATTCTTGACCCCAATGACCACGTTCAGAATGTGAGGGAAATCTTGTTCTAAATGCACAATGCTAAGCATACAGATGATTTCTGCGCATGTCCAAGACATCGATGCTTAAAATTTCAATTAAATTTATAGATATTTTGACATTTAATATTATATATCTGGAAGTCCAAATATTTTTCAAATTCCAAGTATCTATAGACTAAGTGAGGAGAAAAATAATTAAAAAAATAAATATAAAAATAATTAATCAACGGCTTCCAGACTCGAACTTAAGACAACCAAAAATGAATGTTACGCGATAAGCCGTTCAGTACACCAGGCCACGCTGACCTCGGACAGAGCAGCAGTCTAAGATTCTTGACACCAATAACCAAGTTCAAAATGTGAGAGAAATCTAGTTCTATATACACAATGCTCAGCATACGAATTATCTCTGCGCATGTGTGAGACATCGACGCTTAAAGTTTCAATTATATGAATACATATTTTGATATTTAATATTATATTTCTGGAAGTACAAATATTTTTCAAATTCCAAGTATCTATAGAGTAAGTGTGGAAAAAAATAATAAAAAAAATAAATATAAAAATAATTAATCAACGACTTCCAGACTCGAACTTAAGACAACCAAAAAGGAATGTTACACGATAAGCCGTTCAGCACACCAGGCCGCGCTGACCTCGGACAGAGCAGCAGTCTAAGAATCTTGACACCAGTAACCAAGTTTAAAATGTGAGGGAAATCTGGTTCTATATACACAATGCTCAGCATACGAATTATCTCTGCGCATGTGTGAGACATCGACGCTTAAAGTTTCAATTATATGAATACATATTTTGACATTTAATATTATATTTCTGGAAGTACAAATATTTTTCAAATTCCAAGTATCTATAGAGTAAGTGTGGAAAAAAATAATAAAAAATATAAATATAAAAATAATTAATCAACGACTTCCAGACTCGAACTTAAGACAACCAAAAAGGAATGTTACACGATAAGCCGTTCAGTACACCAGGCCACGCTGACCTCGGACCGAGCAGCAGTCTAAGAATCTTGACACCAGTAACCAAGTTTAAAATGTGAGGGAAATCTGGTTCTATATACACAATGCTCAGCATACGAATTATCTCTGCGCATGTGTGAGACATCGACGCTTAAAGTTTCAATTATATGAATACATATTTTGACATTTAATATTATATTTCTGGAAGTACAAATATTTTTCAAATTCCAAGTATCTATAGAGTAAGTGTGGAAAAAAATAATAAAAAAAATAAATATAAAAATAATTAATCAACGACTTCCAGACTCGAACTTAAGACAACCAAAAAGGAATGTTACACGATAAGCCGTTCAGTACACCAGGCCGCGCTGACCTCGGACAGAGCAGCAGTCTAAGATTCTTGACACCAATAACCAAGTTCAAAATGTGAGAGAAATCTAGTTCTAAATGCACAATGCTAAGCATACGGATGCTCTCTGCGCATGTCCGAGACATCGACGCTTAAAATTTCAATTAAATGTATAGATATTTTGACATTTAATATTATATTTCTGGAAGTATAAATATTTTTCAATTTCCTAGTATCTATAGAATAAGAGTGGAGAAAAATAATTAAAAAAAATAAATATCAATATAATTATTTAACGGTTTCCATACTCGAACTTTAGACAACGAAAAAGGAGCATTACGCGATAAGCCGTTCAGTACACCAGGCCACGCTGACCGCGGACAGAGCAGCAGTCTAAGAATCTTGACACCAGTTACCAAGTTTGAAATGTGAGGGAAATCTGGTTCTAAATACACAATGCTAAGCATACGAAAGATCTCTGCGCATGTGTGAGACATCGACACTTAAAATTTCAATTAAATTTATAGATATTTTGACATTTAATATTATATTTCTGGAAGTATATATATTTTTCAAATACCTAGTATCTATAGAATAAGTGTGGAGAAAAATAATTAAAAAAATAAATATAAAAATAATTAATCAACGGCTTCCAGACTCGAACTTAAGACAACCAAAAAGGAGCGGAAGGCACCCCAACATGGCGGCCATTGATGTTGACGCGTCATTTCGGTCTCTTGAGGAATGTTTCGAATCGTTGGAAAATGTGTTAAATTGCGTTGGGACCCCAAGCAAAAAGTTGCGTGAAGGTGCAAGGACTGCTTTGGGTAAGTTAAAGTTGCATTTTATAAAAGTTTCGAATGGGTCTGCTAGTATAAAACATAATGATATCCATCATGATATAACAGCGTCGGTTAAACAACCAACGTATGCTAGTGCCGAGGCGCCATCTATTGTTGAAAATGAGATTCATTCAATGGACAACAATGTCATTGTCTGTTCAAATGATAACAATTCTACATCTGAGGAAGTGCGTAAAATTCTGAAAGCACAGTTAAATCCAATAGAGCTGCAAGTTGGAGTTAAAAAGATGAGAACCATCAACAACAACCGCGTGCTTGTTCAATGTGTCTCAAAAAATGACAAAGAAAGATTTTTGAATGCTGTAAAAAAAATACTAATATCTTGTATGTGTCTTCTCCGAAGCGAAGAAATCCAAATCTGCTTTTAAAAAATCTTCCAAATGAAATTGGTGATCAGGAGGTTCTTCAGCTTTTGAAAGAGCAGAATCCTGAATTGGAAGAGAAAAAAGAATTATGGGAAGAAACAAAAATTCGTTTCACTCTGAGAAGATTCGATAACTCAAGGCATTTGGTTTTAGAAGTCAATCCAACATGTCGGAAAGTGTGTCTGAAAATGAATTTCCTTAGAGCCAACTGGAACATTTGCAAAATAGAGGACTTTCTTGTCATCAATCGCTGCTTTAAGTGCCTCGGTTATCACCACAAAGCTGCTAACTGTGAAAATGGCTTGTGCTGTTTCAAGTGTGCGGGAGAGCACAAAAGTAGTGAATGCAATTTGTCTACGCAGGTTTGCGTGAACTGCATAAGGTTCAATAAGAAGACAAAAGCCCCAAATAAAAAAGTTGATGTGAATCATAAACCCTTTTCTAGCTGCTGCAAATGCCATCAATTTATCGAGAAACTTACTGTATCCCAGACTCAGTATGAATAGTTTTCTCTCACAAACACATTTGCGTGTTATTCAGCTCAATCTGCATAAATCAAAGTGTGCTACACAGCAGCTTATTTTGAATATGGAATCTCGGAATATTGATATCGCGTTGGTTCAAGAACCTCATTCCTATAAAGGAACTCTTCCGGGATTTCCTTCGTCATATAGAGTTTTCTACAGTCAAAATTCTGACCTAATTAAAGCAGCTATTATAGTCAGAAATATAAATATTTCAGCTTTCCTGGATGTAAATTATCTAGATTATAATATGGTGACAGTGCATTTCAATATTAACAAAATTTCTTATCTATTTGTTTCGTACTACTTCGAACCCTCCAAGAATATTGATTCTGACTTACAAAAAATAAACCAACTCTTCTCCAACGTTCCCATAAACAAGCTGGTCTGGTCTATGGATGCTAATAGTAAATCTGAAACATGGTTCAGTCCCCTTTCCGACTCTAGAGGAATCAAACTCACCGAATTTATCAGTGCTCATAATCTCTTTGTCATCAATGAAGATTGCGGTCCTACATTTTGTGGATCACAAGGATCTAGTTACATTGATGTAACTGTTGTTGGAACGGATTTACTGGAAGATGTTTCTTGTTGGCATTTGACTACTTATGATTCTCTATCTGACCACAAATCAATTGAGTTTGAAGTAATACTGGATCCACATCCTCCATCAAAAGAAGGCGACAGTTGCACTTTCCATCTTAAAAAAGCGAATTGGAAACTCTTTTACAACAAATCGAAATATTTGCTGTCAAGTATCGGTGATTTCATTGATTCCTGCCAAGATCCAGAAATTCTGCATGATCTCACAGATCAGCGCATTTCCATTATCCAAAAGTATTGTAAAATGTCCATCCCGATTAAAAAGAAAAAAATGCACAGTGTTCCCTGGTGGACAACAGAAATCGATTGCATGAGAAAGCATGTTAATGCTGCAAGACGGAGATTTCAGAAATGTAAAAATGTCACTTTGAAAGAAATTTATAAGAATAAATACAACGTTTTAAGGAATAAATATAATTTAAAACTTTTGGATGCGAAAATAAGCTCATGGAAGAAATTTTTAGATGAAATTAATGAAACTAATGTGTGGAAAAAAATTTATACCTTTGGAATAAAACAGAAGTTTCAGAAAAGAGTTGAACTCAGTGGAATAGCTCTTCCATGTGGAACCGTAACGAATTCTTTTGAAGAGACAATAAATGCTGTTCTTTCCCATTCTTTTAACGAGGATAATGAGAATGATGATGATGATTGTCATAAGAAAATGCGACACGACGCTCTTTTAAATACTAACGTAGCGAATGATCCACCTTTTACCATCCATGAGATTGATTCTGTCATAAGAAAATTGAAATTAAAAAAGTCTCCTGGTCCGGACTCTATACCTAACGAAGTTATCAAGAAATTACACGAAATGCACCCCGATCTTTTCTTAAAACTTTTTAACTCATGTCATCGTCTCAAGATTTTCCCCCGCTGTTGGAAGAAAGCTAGAGTTATTCTGATTCCCAAAAATAACGATGTCTGTATCCCGCATTTAGACAATCTAAGGTGTATCAGTTTACTGTCAACTTTGGGTAAATGTTTTGAAAGACTTATTGTCAACAGATTAGCTTGGCGTTTGCACAAGGATAATTATTTTAATAAAAATCAGTTTGGTTTTATGCCTCAAAAGTGCACTGAAGATGCTTTGTTGAATCTTAATAAATTTGTTTTAAACGGAAAAAAGAAAAACCTTCATACAATCCTGGTTTTCTTGGATATTAAAGGTGCTTTTGATAATGCCTGGTGGCCTGCTATTATGGATCTATTAAAAGGAGCAAACATCCCTGGAAATTTATTTGCCGTCATTTCTAGTTTCTTGAAGGATAGAACTGCAAGCTTGTCCTTAGGTAACTCCTCAAAGGAGAGGGTTTTACAAAGGGGGTGTCCTCAGGGATCTGTTTCTGGGCCTTTTCTCTGGAATATTATTATAAATGATTTATTGGAAAAAATCACAGCTTTCTCTTCTTGTGAAACGATTGCTTTTGCTGATGACTTGCTTCTTTGTTTTCAGGGGAAATCATTTCACGATACAAGCAGACAAGCACAGATTTCTCTTGATTTTGTATCGAACTGGGCAAAGAACCATAAATTAGAGTTCAACGCCATCAAGTCAAATGTAATGGTCTTGGAGAGGAGAGAGAACCACGTTCGTAATAGTAACCTCACACTTAATGGAATTCCTCTTTGCTATGTGAAGGAATTAAAACATCTTGGAATTGTCCTTGACAGTAAATTCTCTTGGAAGCAACATATTTTACATCTTTCGAATAAATGTGAAAAAATTCTGTTTGGTCTTAGTAGAGTTGCCAGAAATAGTTTTGGTCTCAAATCTAATGTCTCATCCCTCATCTACAAACAAGGTATTGTACCATTTATTTGTTACGGTTCTCGAGTCTGGGGTACTGCTCTGAAGAAAAAAATAAATTGTCGGCTCTTGAGGAAAATTCAAAGGAGAATGCTGCTACGAGTTATTTCTGGGTATCGAACGATATCTTATGAAGCTGTATTTTCTATCTCCGGCTTTCCACCTATTGACATCTTTATAAACCATAGTAATGAATTCAAGAACGCAGCGAAGAACCTGTCCCATAAGAATCTAGATGATATCCTTCAAATTTCTGAACTTCCCCATCCTGCTGAAAGATTTCCTCTTAATTTAATTAGTTATCATAATAATATCGAAGACAACTTTCCTGTTGTCTGTTTTACAGATGGTAGTAAAATTAACAAAAAGGTTGGGCTTGCATTTGTTGTTTTCCAAGATAATATTGAAACTGAAACTCATCAATTCAGAATAAGAGATGAATGCAGTGTTTTTCAGGCTGAATTGCTTTGCATAGCTCAAGCAGTTTCTTGGATTTGTGACAATGAAAACCTTTCATCAAAGTTCTTAATTTGCAGCGACTCCCTTTCATCTTTACACGCCTTAAATAACATCGATTCCCTAAACCAAATAATTGTTAAAACACAATCCAACCTGAGTCATCTTCAAGGCAGAGGTGTGCAAGTTTCCTTTTCTTTTGTTAGAGGTCATACAGGAATCTATGGCAATGAACGCGCCGACTGGCTTGCCAAAGAAGCGGCGAAACTAGTTAATTCCATTCCTATGAGCATTCCGAAATCTTATTTAAAGAATGTCTTTAAAGATAAAGTTATATCTGAATGGAATACTTTATATCAAGCATCGACTAATGCGCAGCTCACTAAGGAATTTATTCCATCCATACAGAGACGCCTAAAGGCTAACAACTACTTTGAGTCGAATTTTAAGCTTATCCAGTTTCTGACTAGGCATGGAAACTTTAAAGCATATTTAAAACGATTCAATTTGTCGCCGACTGATAGGTGTTCATGCTACAGTGGTGCAGTCCAGGATGTCAAGCATTTGATATTTGAATGCCCCAAGTTTATTCCGGAAAGACGAAAACTCAAGAACTGCCTTCGAAAGAACAATATAGCTTGGTCTCCTCATTTATCTGCCTTTGTACAGTGTAAATCATCTTTCATTTCCTTTTGTACATATATCAATAGTATTTTTCCACGTATGATTTAAACTTTACTTTAGTGTGTTGTCCTACATATATTTGCATATATACTTTTGTATTTGTATATTTTATTTGATCATGCTTATTCAATTGTTCTATATCATTTACTGTATGTTTCTGTTACAATGTGCGCAATTTTGTTTCATTTTGCTTTTGCTTGTGTATCTACTTGTTTTCCCCTATTTTTCTTTCTTCTATCTTTGCATTTGTACCTGCGACCTTATATTTGAAATTTACTTTACTGTCGATTGCGTACTGACTTACATCTGTAAGCCCTGTGGTATACTTGTTGGCACACAAAGAGTTTAAACGTAGAGAACAAAAAAAAAAAAAAAAAAAAAAAAAAAAAAAGGAGCGTTACGCGATAAGCAGTTCAGTACACCAGACCACGCTGACCTCGGACAGAACAGCGGTTTAAGATTCTTGACACCAATAACCAAGTTTAAAATATGAGGAAAATCTAGTTCTAAATGCACAATGCTAAGCATACGGATGATCTCTGCGCATGTGCGAGACATCGACGCTTAAAATTTCAATTAAATGTATAGATATTTTGACATTTAATATTATATTTCTGGAAGTATAAATATTTTTCAAATACCTAGTATCTATAGAATCAGTGTGGAGAAAAATAATTAAAAAAATAAATATAAAAATAATTAATCAACGGCTTTCAGACTCGAACTTAAGACAACCAAAAAGGAGCGTTACGCGATAAGCCGTTCAGTACACCAGGCCACGCTGACCTCGGACAGAGCAGCAGTCTAAGAATCTTGACATCAGTAACCAAGTTTAAAATGTGAGGGAAATCTGGTTCTAAATACACAATGCTAAGCATACGAAAGATCTCTGCGCATGTGTGAGACATCGACGCTTAAAATTTCAATTAATTTTATAGATATTTTGACATTTAATATTATATTTCTGGAAGTTTAAATTTTCCATTCTCTAACTCTTACAGAAGATTTCAATCAAAATAATGACCTTAAAAATGAATATTTGAAGTTAACGTCTGAGAACCTACATCACTTTAACATTTGCTTAAAATTCATTTTCTTGCTTAAATTTTTCGTTATGTCTTCTTTTGTCTAAATAATTTTTAGAAGTTTCTAAATACTATAATACTTGAAATCTATAAACCATATTATTCAATTTTTAAAAAGATCATATCAATAATTAGTAATTTTTTCCCAAAAAAATCCTGTTTTTTGAATTTTCTCTTACATATGACATATAGTACTTACTACACAAACAATCAAATTAATTTTTATCTAAAATAAGTTATCTTATATAGTCAATGAATGCAAGTTGTCTTGAAATTAATGATCTTGATATATAAAAAATTCTGATAATTTTTAATATTATAAACAAAACTTTATTTTGAAAAGGGATTTATTTTATTATAGTTTCTGAATGAAGCACATGAAGCATTTACATTTTATACAAACACAGTTCGATAAAATTTCACACTGATTTTGAGAAATATCATTCAGAAAAATAACAGCCAAAAAAAAGGAGCTGAATTTAATTATTATGATTTTAATTTTATTTTTTGTCGCTTCTCTTTTTTACGCCACTGGATGAACAAAAATCTTTATGAAAGTAATATATTAAAAAAATAAAGCATTGCGTATTTAAGTATAAATTAATTATTGCTGTTATTTTATACTGTAAAAAATATAAAACTAAACAAAAATATGTAATTTTATTTCTTGATTTATAATAATATTTCTGATATAATATAATCGTCTAATTTACGTAATTCATGATACATCTAAATTTACGTACAATTAATTTAATTTCAGTTCATGTCCGTTATTTATGACAGGCACTATACTGGACTTGAAATAATAAGACAGTAAATTTCGGCATCCAAATATATCAGCTTGAAATTTGCGATATAGCTAGATTACTTCTTCTACCTAGGATATTGAAATTTGTATTTTTTATTGATTAGAATAATGACTTATAATCGTAAATCCGTTTTACCGATTATTATCAAAAATTATTATAATTATAATTTATCGTTATTATTTCATGTGAAAAATCTTTACTTTTTTTAAAAAAGTGTATATTTCCAAATGAAAATATTTATAAAAACAATTTCATTACATTTTTTTTATTTTAATTTAGGCATAGTATATTCAGCAAGGTTATGTTAATCGATAATGCATTTTTAATCATTAACATAAATAAGTATAAAGAAAAAAACAATATGTACTCAATAACTAATGTTTCAGTATTTTTATTTGTATAAAGTAATGTTGTAAATCATAGTCATTTCATAATTGGAAATCAATTTTAAACTAATTATTTTCAGTTATGGTTTCTGCCTCATAAAGATTCTTTTAAATCATTTAATAACGTTTAATCATTTAATAACGTCATGTTTCATGTGACAATTAATGTAAGAGTCAGCTTATTTTAAAATTTTAATATTAGACACGAATTTAAAATTTTAATGTTATACAGCTAATTTTAAAATTTTAATGTTAGACAGCTTATTTTAAAATTTTAAAGTTAAACACGAATGAAGACATGCGTTCTTTTCTTAATTTATTTATAGAATAAGAGAACATTTTTCAACTATATCATGCTTGTTTAAAAAAAAAATTAAAATATTTTCACCCTTAATTATATAACATATAATACTTCCTTTAACAACTTCTAAATTATTAATTCTTTCTTCTTCTTTGCCGTTATTTCTTCTAAATTGGGTAAATACACATATTAAATATAACCCACAATTATTTAAAAATTGAAGCCTGGTGTAAATAAGAATTCTTATTTCGTAAGCACTTTCATGAACCAAACAAAAAAATTTAAAGAAGCGCACAGCTGCAAAAAGCTGCACAGTAATCCACCGCTGGAGTGCATATGAAGAAAATGCACTTTGTCATATCGGCTAAATCGTGAGAGTGACTTTCGGATACAATGTGGAAACTTTTCTCCATCGTAATTTTAGGAATGGCAACTATGAAGGTGCGTAAATGCCTTTCCAACTCAGCAACTTTCCCAAGTGTCAGGAAGTATTAACTACAACTTCCAAAATATCTCCTTTTGTGATGTTGCTGCAGAATGCATTTCCACTTCCCCACGGAAAGAACTGCATTGTCAAGACTGACGAATAATTCTTCCGCGGAGGCTGTTTTCAACTTGATATAGGAGATACGGTTGTCTTTATTTGCAGCTCGTAAGAACGAAAGGAACATGCTATAAATATATATTTCTCCCACAGATTTCATCTTCTGCACACAGAAATCATAATGTGTGAGCAGGAAGATACCAAAGACGACTTCTTTTGTTAAAAATATCTCAAAAACTTGTCCCCATTCGACGCTAATAAATCCTTTAGATTTTGTTCTACGTACATCTGCATCAAGCGATTCAAAAGATGCAAAGTACATGGTAGGTGTACAAAAATAACATTTCGCGGCTCCATATGCATTCTGGATATCCAACCTCTTTTATTACTGAGAGAATTGAGGAAATGTAGTTTTATTTTTTGTTCTTTAGCTCTCTTTGTTTCTTATATTTTTGTCAACTTCTATGAAGTTGCCATTTTTTTCACTCATTCAACTATTTGAATCATGTCATGGACCAATGAAATTTGATACTTACTGATTAAATAAAAATCAATAATGAGAAGACGATTACATTTTGAATGATATTTAATTATTAGAGTAAAACATTTTGAATTTTTGATCATTTTATTTAATCATTAATAGTTTTCTATAGTTTTAAGCATTATTTTTAAAATTATTTATAGTGAAGTGAATTTAAATTATTTATAGTGAATAATTAAAAACACTTTAAGCTTTAAAGATGTAATTTGGTATTTAATTATTAAACCAAATTCAATAGGTTTTTGTCAAATTTTGAACGAAAACCAGTTAGGGGAAATCGTTTTAAATATCATTCGCGAACATGTGAACACAATAACAAGAAAAAATAAAAATGTATGTAAATTTGTTTTATATACTTTAAATCAATAATATAGATGAGTATGAAATTTGGAACCAAACCCATCAGAAAGTTGACCATTTGTCTATTTGTACTCAAAATTTGGTCTTCGATCTATATTTTCGTATACTCAAAAAAAAAAAAAAAAAAAAAAAAAAAAGACCCGAGTAAATATAATTTACAATTGTAATTTTATAACAGGATTTCTATTTCAATTCAAATGCGTACAAAGAACTCATCTAAACTTCTGGTACTTGTGTAATAACAGTATGTCAGCGATAAATCATCAAAGAAAAAAACTGCAAGAGATTGCTAACTAGATTCAGAAAAAAAACACTAAAATGGAACGAAAGTTAGCTTCATATAGATACTCGCCACCTTCTACTGCATGTTCATATCATATATCGATGTTTGCAATATAATCTAACATTTGATATTTTTGAAATATTTTATGATATATTTTTTAATAAGAATTAGTTTCCCTAGATGAAAATCATCAATTCATTTTTTATCGCTTTATAGCGATAAAAAGATAAATTTTTTGAATATCTTTCTAAAACAGAAGTTCATTTCTATGTTATAAAACTTGCACATTTTTGGATTATATTTCTCAATATAACAAAAATATTTTTAAAGTTGAAGCTGTATAGGAAAGGAAATTCAATGCCGGCGGTTTTAGGGTTACATAATTTCTTTCTAATTAGTAAAAGTTTCAGTCTACTTAATCGATTCGCTCGCTGTCTCCTACATTTTAAAAATGGGACAAATTAAATTTAAAATGACGCTGGGGCTCAAACTGGAAGTGACAATTTCAGAAAAAGGCATGAAATTTCTAGTTGAAATTAAATAAAATTATTTTTTGACGTATGCTTCTATTAGAATGAATTTTTCCCTATGACATTTGAACATAATTTCATAAGACAGCCGTCTCAAATACTATGGTCATTTGATAATTTAATTTGCTTAATTATAATGCTGGTGTTAATTTGTGAATTCATTGTGTAATTTTGGAATCTTTATTAAAAAAACTATGGTGCTAAGAGAATTGCAGTATGCCTAAGAGAAAACTAACCCTGAAACTTACTGAAAGAAAAATAACCGCCATGAGATATTTAGCTTTTTTAAGTGGACAGAATAAATTACTTCCATTCAGAAAAGACTTCGAGGTGACGTTTTTAAACTGAACATATAACTTAAGCAATTAAAAACTACAATGATCAGTAGAGAGATAGAACTTACTATTTAGAAATGAACTTTAAACAAATAAATTTTCCTTTTATAGATTTGGACAGTATGCAATCTTGAAGGGAAGTAGTTATATATTCCAATTTTCGTTTGTATAAAACAGAGATTTTGGGATAGGTATTTCAAATGAAAGTAAAAGGTATCAATGAAGTCGGGGAATTTCTTTTATAATAAAATCCGATTATTAAATAGTTGAGTATAAGCATCATACTTATTGGAAAAGAAACAAATGAAAACTAAAGAATTCTAGGTTTTAACTATATAGTTGGTTGAAAATTTGCCTTTATTGAAAGATATCTGTGTTGAATTATATTCTATATGTTATACTAAGGTCTTTTATTCTACCTAACATCCAACACAATAATAATTTCGAAATTATATAATTTTTCTGTAAAGAAATATTTTATAACATTAATTTGTATAATTATTAATATTATAATATTAAATGGCCTTTTATTTCCAAATTATAGAATTATTTAAAAAAGACATATTTTATCAACAACAACGACAAAAAATCGTATCTTGTTGTAGGGTTGAGACTTGTATCTTTCTAAATATAGAATGTAAAGCCAGTTTAAATGAATCTGTTTTATAAACAAATCTAATTAAATTATTTCTTTGAAAATAATCTTGGAAATGATGTCATTAATTAAAAATTTAGACAGATTAAAGCGTTGTCAACGCATTTGTTCTAATGTAACATAACAGATAATCCATTACAAGAGCAAGTTTTCATAAAGAATTATATATCAGTGTCAGTTGTTATGTTATTTAAGTAATGTTTAAGCAACGGAATTTTTCTAGTTTGTTATTCACTTTATTGGAGAAATTGTGCTTCGTTATAAATATTATCATGAAGTTTTTACACCCGCCTGTAAACTATTAGACTTATAGTACCCCTAAACCGCTTTTCATTCATATAGAAACTTTTCTGAATTAAAACTTTCAAACTAATAATAGTACTTATTCTATTCTCAAAAAATCTGTAATCATAGATTTAATACCAAAGAAAAAAGAGAAATTAGTTTAAAATCGACTATTGTATATAAAGTCAGCTGATGGTTCATTCAAACCACTTAAATTATACTGAAGGAAATAGTATTATGCTTCTAGTCTGAAATCTTCTTTTAAGGGAATTGAATTTATTAGAATAAATTTCCTTATAATACAAAGTACCGTATATCATAATGTGTTATTTCATAAATATCATCATCATATCCAAAGTAAAATTTATATATAATAATAAATATAATATTTACACTAACTATATAAATATTACATTATTATAATATTTCGTGACGTATCAGAGAAAAAAATGTAAATACAAGAATATATGCACGAACATTATCAGGATTCACGTTAATATTCTTAACCTATTCCTTTCTAAATATATATTTGAAGAATTGTTTATCAAATCCATAATTCTTTTCTATATGTTATACACGTAATGTAATATAGAATCAATTCTAAAGTCTCAGAAATGTTTCTAAAATTATGAAAAAAAAATCTAAAATAGCTGAAAATAGTTCTTATGAAATATCGTGGAATTTATTTAATAATATCTTCTCTCCCAAATAATCAATTTTTTCCTCCTTAATTGTTTTTTATATTATCTCCTCCTTTTAAATTTCACACATTCATCTATAGATAATCGCAAGATGAATACAACCCCATAGAGCAAGCAACATTCTCCCAAAACTGGAGATAATGCTTCGGATTATAATAGAACCCGGATGTGTGGAATATGTGTTACCTTCTCTTCAACCCTCTTAGAAACCACTTCAATAAATCCTACTCTGAATTGTTACCAAAACCGAATATTGTCCTCTTATACGTATAAGCCTAAGCAATGTTAGGGATTTATTAGATCCAGTATCTAATGGTTTTGCGTTAAATTAGGGCATCAAAGTTACATTTTCTATATCTATATACTGCAGATACATTACTACAAGTTAGATGAATTATAGTAAAAAAAAAATGCTTACTAATGAATACCAAAATTATTTATGCTTTACGTTGTCTATTCCAATAAAGGGAATCTAAAAATTGTGATTTAAGTTTCAGACAATTGTTAATCGAATTAAGGGTTGACAAAATAGGTAAACAATCACTTATCTATCATTTATATTAAGTAATAGACAATCGGCTTTTTGCATTCACAGAAAAAGCTATTCATATTTTGTGAGATGATTGGGTCACATTCTTTAAGACAAATGATATTTATTAAAAGTGATTTGAGATATTTTTGAGACAGCATAAGAAGATTTATAAAGAAATTCGATATTATTAAATTTTGTTTCAGTATGGTTCGAAAGCATGTTTTTTGTTAAGCATGTTTTGAAAAAATAATATTAACATTTATTAGAAGTAAATAATATATGATATATCGAGTATATATACAGTTTCTTTGATAATATATAACATTTAGTACTCTTTTATAGACACACTATCTTGATTCCCTGTATCGAAAGCGTAAATGCATAGTGAGAGTTCCCGATGACTGACAGCCCGTAAAAAATGTTTTTTGCTTTTAAGAAGGTTTTATATACAAAGCATTAAAATATGAATAAAAAAAAACAATTTTTTTTATTTAACCAGTTTGTTCAGATAAACAAGTATTTATATATTGTTAAAACCATGATTTCATCCAAACTGGTAAATATAGTCTACGATTTGGGGAGTGTCTCAAATTATGACTCCCACCCCCTTCTGCCACTTGATTCTTGATTTAACTAAAAAAAAATTTTCATGCGAAATTATATTATCTTTATAATTTTTTAATAAATTATATTTTTTTCGAAAGAAAAACAAATTCTGCCAAAACAAAGTAAGCTCTAATGATAAACAATATTTGATATGTTTTACGTTACTTTTAATTGCAAACATCTGAAATTCAAATAAAGCAAACCAAAATGGCCTTTAAGAAATGTTTTGCTTTTATTTATTCTTAAATTTTAATTTGAAAATTATCGAATCATAATTAAGATGCCTTTAATTATGATAAATTAAAATTTCTGCTTTTTTTTTCTTGTTGACAAATCCTACCTAGATAAAATGTTTCGAAATTTTAACTATATATTTTAGTTTCACTAGGCAATTTAACTATATATTTCAGTTTCTGCGGATGCGCCACAAATCTTTAGAAGACTGGCAAATAAGTGAATGAGGAATAAAAGTGAGGTATTAATAATAACTATAATTGGAGCAACCCATATTTAAATTTGAATTCATCCTAATATATATAATTAATAATTATGGAATGAAATAATACAAAATTATTTTTTTATTTTTTTAAATCAATGTTTTACGAAAATAAATATTTAGAACGAATGAATGTGTTTGGCTAGGCTAAACTATGCATTTTGTTAAAAACTAGAGTGTATTCGTACATGGTATGCGCATTGACATAAAACGTATATTTTTATTAAAAAAAAATCCATTTCTTGTAATTTTTTCATTGAAATAAAATAAATAAAAAAATGTCGCATTTTATTTAAAGTCTTGTATTTATCTTCGCATTTTTCATGTTTTATAATCGATTTTTGTTTTGTTTTTTTACTTGCATCTATATGCACAAGAATTTTGAAAATTTTCAGTTATTGCTTTATGATGAATATAGAATAATTTCTAAGATAATTATCAATGAACAAATTAATCTAGTTAAAACTGATTTCATTGAGGTGACACTGTTTAGAAGTTTATTTAACAAATATTTATGTTTTACTATTTAACATTTGTGACTAATTTATAAAATATATTAAAAATAAAAGAAGAAAATAATAGAAATGAAAGCATTTTAAACATCATGTTATTAGTATGGCAAAAATTAGGAAATATTTATTTAAGAGAAGAGAAAGCAATATTATAAAAAATAAAATGCAATATAATTGTTGAAAATTTTTGGGAAGGCCTTTTTAGTAATAAAAATTTCCAATTTGAATTAGAAATATGTTGGAAGTCCCATTTTAATTTCATCATTTCATAAACGTGATTTCAATTCAATTTATAAATTTAATTAAATTTATTTTATATTTAAATTTACTTAAAATGACATTTTTTAATTATCTTAAGATTTCACATGCATTTTGATATTGTTTCATAAATATTATTTCATAAAATTCATATTATCTGTATTAAATTAAACAGAAAATCTCTGAAATTAACGGTGAATGTTTCAAACTCACTTTCTAACCTTTCATTTTAGAAACCGGAATTATTAACAACTTTCAAGTAATACATTTCAGCAAAACTTTTAATTATTACCCACCCTTCTGATTTATATAAAATTAGGATGAAAAATACAATTTATTCTAATATTTCCACTACAGGAACATCTTTCGAAAATAACTTGTTAACTATCAAATAGCGAAAATTCATCAGTGAAAGCACATATGCACCTTTCCGTTTCATGAATTTCTTGTACGTCTGTACGAAACAACTGCAACTTCCAAAACCGTCCTTTTATGATGTTGCAGCTAAAAATATTTCTTTTTCCCAGAGGAAAACACTGTTTTCTGAATAAAGGCGAATAAATCTTCTGCAATGGCAGCTTTCCCTTAGAAATAGAGTTTACGCTAATATTTGCTCCCAATTCATAAGAGCAAATGGAACATATATATCTCATATTCAACCACAGAAGATCCAACCTTCCACTCCATGGAATTATAATTCGTTATTAAGAAGCAGACGAAAGACGTTAGGAGACATTTAGAAATTCTTTAGTTTCGACGGATTCTGGTTGAATTTGCACATTACAATGAATATACCTTTGAAATAAATAAATAATAACAAATACCATTAGTTATTTAGATGTTCCTAGCATTCTGATTACTTAGGGAAGTAAAGTCTTTCATATCCGTTTTTCCAAACATAAGTGTTGCTTCTCTCATCGTAAATTTGTTGTAAACATTGAAATTGAACCCGTAACGTAATCAGTCGTTTTCTCTTTAACGCTAAAATGAAAGTCTAATCAGATTCATATATATTCTGAAAAAAAAAAAAAACTACGTAATTTTTAATAATTCAAATTTAGTTCAAAATTTTGATTTTGATTTTTAGAAATTTCGTTTGACAGATTAACTTAGTTTTTTTTTCTATGATTACAACGCTGCAATAAAACATATTTTATTAGTCACGTGAACGAAATACGTTCTTGAATTTCCTTTCTTCTAAAATCAACATGATTATGAATTTGATTTTAAAAAGAAAAGCATAATTCTGATTGCTGGATGAAGGCCTTAATATTTGGGTATTTAGCACAAATTTTGATGAAATTGCAATTAACTTTGGAAACCTTCTAAAAATTAGAATATGTTCTGAAACTTCAGAGCAATTCAATCCTTGAAATTTATACGAATTGCTATGAAATTTCAACTAACGCATTCGAAACTATAAGAAATAACGACTTAGATATTATTATTTATGAGATTGAAAATATGAGATATAATTACTGTGAGAAAATTATTTATGAGATTTAAAGACAGAAAATGTAAGAGTTCCCAATAAATTTTAGTTTCTAAGAAATAAATAGAGAAAAATTTGCACTAATCTGGGAAATTCAGAAACTTTAGTCAACGTTCTCAGCTAAACGATATATAAAGAAAATAAAACTCTATTATTTGTTCCAAAAAATATATATTGAAACTAATCTGTCTCTTAAACCTTTATGTAAGTTGAAATTCAAAAAATTAAAATCAATTCTCTTTCTTCAGATATGTTATGTTATTCTGAAAATGGCAGAAAATTATTCAATTTTGTAAATTTGATAATTATTGATTTTGATAATTTTTAAACAATATAAATTCTCTTAATTTCCTTCTTTATCATATTCTTCTTAAAATCTTCTATCACATGCCTTTGTTTCATGAAGCAAAATATTTATAAAAACTTTGCTAAAATTAATATAGTCTGGTGAACACCTAACAGCATGAAATATTACTGTTTAATTTAAAGGTTGTGTTTCGCTTACAAAAAATATTTTCTTTATTTCATTCTTATTTTCCGAAATTCTTTGCTCATTATAAGCATTTCTTCATTAAAATTCTAATAGAATTGAGAAAATTCGAGCATCTGTTAATGAAAATGATGATGACAAGCTTGAAAAATTGATAATTTTTACTTTAATTTTTGTTATGAAGAGAGAGATTCTGCATCACATTCCTTATCGGTTCTTAATGATGCACTATCCTCACATCTTCAAATATAGCCTACTTCAAAGGTTAATATAACGCGGAGTTGGATATTTTTAATATGAATTGATTTTACACGCCGAGTGATGCAATGTAAGTGGAATTAGCAAGAGGCAATGGAATTTTGAAAAAAAATTGAACAATAGGAGGGAATTTAGGAATTCTGAAAAAAAAATGAATAAATTAATCTAAGTTGATCTTGATTTAGAGAAATACATTGATATAATTTGATCTTGATTTAGAGGAATAATTTTCATCTAATTTGAACCATTTTCAGATCAGTAATCAGAAATATAAGAATTTCAAATATCCTGATATTCTAAAAGCTTAATAAATCAAACAAGGAATGAGCTCTTATTTCTGAATGATTTGAGTTACTTTTGAAAGCAAGAACTTTTCAGTAAATGAAAATAAATCTGATGAATGCAAGTAATTTAGGATTGTTCCTTACATCCAATGAATGACAATAACATGTTTGAATTCTGATTGTATCAATAAAGAATATTTAAAACGATGCAAATTCTAATAAACAGTAAGAGTACATAAATGAATTCTATAATTAGAAAGATGGAAAAATTATTTTCCCTATCATTAAATTTTATAATTCATTAACGAAAAAATTTAATTTTTATTACTGCTTTAGCAAATTCAGATTGTTTGAACTGTAAAAACATATTAATTCTGATATATACAACAAATAAATGTATGATTTATTAGGTAAATGTTTGAAAATTAAGAAAGATTTGTAATTAATAAATAAGAAACTTATACAATTACACAAAAACTAGTTTAATTACTTTTTCTATCATGTTTGTTCTTTCTTACTTTCGTTTACAAGCCTAACTGTATACATTTTTGAAGATAATATTTATGCTGAGTTTATTTGGCTTCAATATTTATCTGATCGTGAAACAAGCGTGCCTTCAAGAGTGTAAAGTATTTTAATAAGCAAATCCTAACAAAAGAAAATGATAGCATAAGAAAAATATGCATGAAAATGTTTCCAGGCATATTTACAGGAGAAAATATACCTGACTTTGTATTATGCATCTATCACATTTGGATGCTTTAGATACTTGTAACCCTAAAGGACACACAGCACTTGTCCCCTTTTTTTTTAAAAAAAGAAAAAGAACTTTCGTTAATTGCAATAATTTTTTAATAACTTTTGAACATTTTTTGAACGTTTTCTTGAATAGACTTTCCTTGTTTGTATTATTGTTTTGAAACCAGTGTACTTTTTATCACTTTACACAGAATTATTCATTTTTGTACTGTACAACTTAATTGTACATACAATGCTTTGAACAATAAAAATGAAGGAAGTTTATTTCTCTTAATGTAGTCATGCTTGTATATCTAATCCTCCAATAAAAGTAATTATTCTGTTTACGAAATGTTTCACGGAATGTGTGTTTCTTCGTTTTATAACAAGAAATGAAAATAATGAGAGAAAATTATTTGCCGAAACTTCCTCGCATACTGTCTTTTAAAAATGACTTCCCTCACTTTCGCATAATATTGTGAAACTTTGATATCCACACTTGCGCAGATTTATATTTCCACACGTGAAAGTTATGCGTTTTATTTTAAAGTATTGTGCTGAAGAAAACTGGTTTGGTTTAGTTTAGTTATATTAACGTCCCTTTTAAAGCAACACTAGGGCTATTTTGGGACGGACCTCGCAATTTGATTCGCGGTCAGATGACAAGGATGACACCTGAGCTGGCACCCCCCCTCTCCATACCACACCAAACCAAACCAGCGGCAGGACGTTTGGTCATGACGGATATAACGTGCAACAGACCCCCTGACACTACGGTTCTTCTGTGGAATCGGGTCACGAGCCTGAAACCCTCTGGTTCCGAAGACGAGACCTTACCACCAGGCAACCGCGGCCCCAGAAGAAATCTGGAAATTTCTAAAATATCGTGTTCAGAGATAGATAAATCTGAATAAACATGAATATATCCAAAAATGCTCTTTTTCGGACTCAGGGAGTGCGAATGTTGAGATTCACCAAAATCCCAAGTTCGAAATTGTTAACAATTACATTACTTCCTTTATTTACTTTATTTCCTTTACATTACTTCCATTATACAAGAAAGTAAAAATATGTTTCGCAGGTGTATTCAGGAAAGTAGATGGAGGTTCTCAGTAATTAGAAAAGGGGGAGAAAAAATTATATTGTGAAACTCTTCGTAATAAAATGAAATATTGGATGAACTTTTATCTTAATTTTAATGACTGAGTGACGTGAAGCTAATACGTACTGATAATTTTGTAATTTAAGAAATTTGTATCTACAAGACCTTATATAGACACATTATTATAATAAAAATTAACGTGTCTTTAAGTCTTTTGACTTTTAGCCAGTTGGTTGCAGACGAAATCTGACTGAAATTATTAACTTGCCTGTGTTACCTGATAATTCAAGATCTTTCTATTTCTACTACGATACATTCCATTCCTTCTTTTCACAGGAACACATCGAGGGATAACTCTTATTTTACATCAGTTCATTTCATGTCAAAACAATAAGATTGGTAATGATTTATACATGGAATTTTTTTATAAAAATGTGTATATACTTTATCATCAGTTAAAGCAAAGACGTAGTATCATTTAAAGAGATGATTTGTCTTGTACCGTCATCCTGACTTAGTGGTCGCGCTTCTTCTCCGTGGTCTCGACTTCTTGGGTTCGATTCCTTGTTCGGGCAGGGTTTCTCTTTACCCAGTGTTTTATCTGTGAAGTGTGTGAAAGAGCCGCTCTGTAGAAAGGGTATGTGCAAGCGAGTGTGCGAGCGCCATCTTCATATGAGCTAGAAGTCAGATTTCTGCCTTCGAGTGCTCAGGGGATTTTACCCTCAGAAGCAGTTGCACAAACTCAGCTGCAATTGCTGACTTCGTCAGCGGGCTCATCTATGGTAAGTGCTATAAGTAAAATCAATAACTTGTATTGTGCACAATAATTCTTTCTCTGCTCTGAAATTAATTTTCTATAACAGACCACGTCAGAAATGCTATTAATTTTAGTAAAAGAGATAAAGCAATTGATACAAACTCTTTAAAATTTGAAATAACTCTTTTATCGTATCTATTCTCGAATAAATAACGTATGCTTATCAGACTTGGTCTAACAAATCGTTTTAATATTCCGAATATTGCTTCTCTTAATTTGGAGCAGAATTTAATCGCTTCGTCTTCAAATCATTTTAAAGGAGTAAATATAAGTAAATACAGAACACTGCTATGAATAATTGCGAGCATAATTCGGAAATATAACCACGTTCGAATATGAAACCGCATGGGTGAAGATTATGCTTCCTTTATTTCATCCCTTCCTAGAAACCGTTACAAGAATTCTTTTTAACAATTAGCCATACTGAGGATATTCCTTGCATATATGAAATCCTATTAAGGTAAAACTTATTCCAGTTATTCACATTGGAGATTTATTACGAATAGCATTCAAAGGCATTGCATTAAGTTTACCCTGAATATTAAACTTTCCATGTCAATGATTAGTTGACAAGCTATAGGCAAATTACGTGAATTTCAGTTAAGAAGCAATGGGTAATGAGTGTTCATAGATATATTCGAATTAAATTTTCAATCTTGAATGGAAAACTCTTAGGATTTCTGGCTAAAATCTTAACAGCATTTTAAGAGAAAGGAGGCTTGACATCATAGGGCAGCAATTACTTGTCAACAGTTTAACATATCAATAATGAGAACATTTCGAGTAAGAGATATTCAGGTCAGTAAACTTAGATAAGACTTTATTGAAGCTGTTATGAGAAGCATTAGTTAGTTTGCCTTTAGACATTTGCTCTCAATTAAATATTTATTAAATGTATTTGGTGATATGATGGTAGAAATGTGAAGATCACTCAACTGTATTAGTTCTTAATAAAAAATTTTGGCCAAATAAATATAATAAATTATTCAATTATTATTTTTTTTTAAATAATGATATATATGATTTTGAAATTTTCTGAAATATGGTGTAGATAATTTAATAGTATTAAAATAATAATTTATCGTTCGAAGCTAAAATGTTTTAAATTTTATTAAGAATATTATTCTAAAAACTTTATAAAACTCTTTTGTTAAATTAAGTAAATATAATAGAAATTTCATTAGAATTTAAGTAAAAATTATATTACTGAAAAAATATGATTTATATATAAGCAGGAAAAAAAGATGAAAAATTATCAATTTCGCATTTTTTTCTTATGAAATTTGGAAATCCCGTCTCTGCCGTTAGAAAGCGCTACATTAAAGGCGGGTGTAGAAGTGAGTGCGCATCTTCTCCTAGTTTTACTTTGCTCATAGAAAGCTCTTCTACCGAGAAGGAGCACAGTGTAGGTTTTAGTAGATTTGTGAAAGAAATAATTAAATACGGGAAAATTCGATTTGCTTTCTATATATTAAATTAAATCAACAGAGAGTAAAAGTTTTGACATTTGTTTGAAAGTCATATTCAACTTTAAAATAAAAGAACCATATAAAAATGTGAAAGTAAAGTAATTCGATTTATTAAAAAGAAAATCCCGATGTGTCTTTTTAGCACATTTATATGAAGAAAAATAATTCCATGTGTTAATAAATATACTTAAATGAATTCTTTTTAAATTTATATTACTGAATTCTGGGATAAAAAAAACACTTTTGCAATTTAGTGAATAAACATTCAACAAATTAATTTATATGAGAATTCTTTTAAATAATTACATGCATTAAAAAAATTATGTAGCCATAGGAAAAGAATGTGAACTACGCACTTCGCTTGTTCTTGATATTCATACTCGTAGAACTTTGCTTCAAATACTGTTCTACAAGCATAATAAACATCTTAAAATAAATTGATTCTGATTATTCTTGAATGTCTTTCATAGTATTCTTCAACTGATTAGATCACTGCTAAAAATACTGCTTCGGTTTATTTCATTCTGAAGATAATGTTTAACATAATGTCTAATACACATGTTTAAATAATCGAATATAAGATTAAAACCAATTCAACTCGTTTATTTATATTTTGAGAGTGAAATAATGTTGAGTATCAATTGTTGCAAATCTCACCAATTCTGTATGTAAATAATGCGAATCATCAATTGTTCCAGATTTTCTCTATTATGTATCTAAATAAAGCAAACCAGCAATTGTTGCAGATTTTGTCAATTCTCAATTTAAATAATGAGGATCATCAGTTGTTCCAGATTTTGCCAGTTCTTATTTAAATAATTCGAACCAGCAATTATTGCAGATTTTGCCAATTCTATATCTAAATATTGCGTTTCTTGGGAGTTGAAAAAGAAAGATATTTATGCAGATAAATCAACAATATTTTTTCTGTTCCAATCATTAATAAAAATTCAGTTTATGGGAAATCGAATAATTTTTAGTTTGTCATAATGTTGAAGTGTGAAAATGACATGTAATTTATCAAGAAAATTTAAATCATATATTTAATACTTAATAACATAGGTATATCTTAAATATTCAGTAAAATTCATCGTATAAGTTGAAAAAGAATATTTTTAACTTATATAAAGAATCGCAAATTCAGGCATAATTCCCTGTTTTTCCTTCTTAAACGGCAGCTTAAACAGTCAGTAAAAATAAAAACAAAAAAGACGTATTCAACAGCTGGTAGAATATTTCATTAAAAAATGTCTGAATTATTATATTTATTTAAAATATTCAAAAATATAAAAAGACTAGACTAGATTCCTTGACTTAATTTCCTTGGAAATAAATACTTTAAAAAATATTTCTCTAAAATTAAAACTCTCTTCACTCTATATCTCTTCACTGAACACTTTGTTAATTGTTTCAACCAAAACATTCTACAATAGTGAAGAACCACATTCAAATTTTAGCTTACATTTTTAAACTTTATCTAGGGTCATATAAATCTGCTTTGCTATGGTCTATCGTCCGCTACTTATATAGTAAAGTTTTAAGAGCTCAGGAGATAAAAAAAGTACAATAATTCCTAACTATCTCGACAAGCTCTGATGACGAGCTAAAAATTCTACTCTTTTAATGACGTCATGATGTAGTCATTAGCGACTCACTAATTGCATCGCCGCTTTGGCGACTGCAAGTATAAACACTTTTCCGCCGCTGCGATCCTCAAGCACTTATCAGGAAAATATGTCAATGATATAAAATTTTATGTCTTAAAAATAAGATAGATTCTGATAGCCAACGATAAGGAAAGGCAGTTATTGATATAAATAAGCAATATACAAATATTAAGTTCACTATTACTCCCCATCAAAATGATAAGAAGTCTGTATGGGTCTAATTTTGAAATTAAAGTATTGATAGAACTGGCCCGAGTACTTTGTCTAGCTTTAACTTAAGACTTTAATGTTATCGAATGAATGAGCTGTATACATATTAAACTATTGATCATTCTTTCTGTTGCATATTTTTATTTTTATAAATTTTTTATTATTATTTGTAAATTATTTTGTATTATTTATAAATTAATATTAATTATAATGTTTAATAATATTTAATAATAACCATAATATTATAATAATTAATATATTTTGTGTTATTTATAAATTATTGTCTTATTTTGTAAATTTTTATTATTTGTAAACATACAATTATTTTATTATTTTGTAATACATTATATATTTTTTCCATTTTTTTTTTCACATTTTTTTTTTTGACTAAAACACCCTGAAACGTTTAAGTTATATTGTTCATTTTCGGATTCCAAAATCATCGGTGTTTTTGAAACATTCTCCAGACTCTGTTTATTTAGTCTAAACAGGGTTGAAATTAATGATGAAGGGGGAAGAAATTTACATTTATCTGTGAAATCAGATTATATGCAGACTTAGGATAAATAAAAACTGCAGGAAACTCGTTATAGAATCGGAAAGATATTAATTCTCAATAAAATAATTTAGAGCAATTGTTATTTACTCTCATTAAATTATGTTGAATAAATGTAATGTGTATGGCCTTAAAATTTGGTAATTCATTCTTTTTTAAAATAGTAATAATTTAATAGTTTAAATCAGTTTTTTTTAAATGTGTTACTGAATTTTTGATAACAGTTTGAGATTAGCAATAGTAGATAAACTTAGTCACATTTAATGATATTATATAAAACATTTTTCTTTTTAACACTAAAAGAATTTTGTCTTTTGAATTAGCCATATAAGCAATAAATATGCAATTTTTAGTTACAATAAAATAATTCAATAAAAAAAAAACATGACTCTCAAGTCAAAAACAGAACGAAAAATTATCATATGGGGCAGAAATCAAGATCAAAGAATGAAGAATAACTAAAGAAATTCTAATAAATAACTTCAAGAAGAACTATATTTAATTATTAATGAAGAAAATAGAATCCGAGAAAACCGGATATGAAAAGCACCAACGATGTAATTTATACCAGTTATATTCGCCACAGATATATTAAAACTTGCTTTCTACGATATTGTGTCAAGTTAAAACCAGAATATTAATTTTTCTCTATCTGTATCCAGCAGACATGCTTAAGATGTGTTGGTTGACATATAATTTAATGAACACGGTGTAATATGTGTTCCTTGGTCTTGCATTAAATTCTTTAACACAATGGCAGGGCTCCTGAGAATAGTAGTAAAATGATAGCAACTTGTTAACAGAAAGGAGGTACAGCAATATAGAAGAGAAAATAATTGTTTTTGATTTAGCATGTCTTTGTTTGGTGCATCTGGAATAACACGACCTTTCAAGCGTAACTTTGTTAGGTACTACTCATGTTGCAGTGGAAAGCATCAAGTAATTACAACTTAGGCAGTTTATGTCGATTGAAATGAATAAAAAAGTAATCGCAGGTAGGGTAAAGAAGATATTGTAATAGAGCACTATATCTTAGAATAAGGATGAATACAATATAGAATATTCATTAATAATAATGAATATATAATAATTATAGAATAAGGATTTTAAGACTTTAAGAACATTGTGACAGTTAATGAATGATCTCTTCTTGGAGTAATTAAAATATTTCTGCTAATAACAAGACTAAATGTGTTTGATGTGCATGTATCGTCGTTTTACATGGCTGATCTGTGGATCTAGTACTTTGAAATTCAACTTCTTTTCATCGTTACACCAAATAAATAATTTTGAGATTTTCTTAAACAATGCATATTTCACATTGACCTGAAATATCATTTGAAATGAAAAAATGAAGTGATTTTAATTGAGTGGTTTTCGTACTCAGAAACTGATAAAACACTGAAAAGGTGCATTATTATTTTAATGGTATAATTTCAACATCACTTTTGAATATCAGCTATATAAGTATATATATCGACATCTGTCTGTCTGTCGTTCTGAGATTAGGAAAAAATCGGCAACATTGTCACTGCTGAAAGAAACTGCCATTCAGCATTATAATTCTTAGAATTAATGGGGAGTTACTGTTTTGTGAATTGAAGCATCAAAAAAATATGTAGGACGTTTTATAGTGTTGGTGTTCCACATTTTCACGATTTATTGCGCTATTTTTTCCCCAATAAATCTCGTGCACATGATCTGGAGAGTGTGTTATCTAAATTTTAAATCTTTATGACCCATGCACTGTCCTGCATGGCTCTCAGAGTTACGGGAATTATATTTCACCAATTCTGTTTGTATTCATACTTTATGCATTCTTATCTTTAAGCACTTTTATCTTAAACGTCAGAAACAATGAATTTGTATTAAAATAAAATTGAAACGTCTGGAATAATTTCTTTATTTTTTTCTTTGTAACATGATGGGAATAATACTAATGCACCGACTGTGAGAGGGTGTATTCTTCATCAAGAAGTAAAATGATGTGACGCACCTCAGACAGTAATATGAGCTCTTATGAATTCAGTATTTCTGCGGTTTAAACTTCAATTTCTTTTCAAGTTCCTGTTCGGGTTTCAGCTTTAAATTCGGCATTTACTTACCACTCACATACGATTGTTTACGATAATTTACAGTCGCATTTGGAAGGGTCGCTGTCACTTGGTGGTACGGTCTCGACTTCTGCGCGGAAGGCTCCGATGTTTGAGACATGATTCCACTAAAGGACCGTCACGTAAGCTGGTCTGGTGCACTTTATATCCGTCGGGGTCAAATGTCTTTCCGCTGGTGGAGTACAGAAGTTTGGGGAGGGAAGGGCTAGTCCAGGTGTATTCTTCGTCATCTGACAGCGGTTGTAAATTACGAGGTCCATCCAAAATAGCCCTCTTAAAACGGGAAGTTAATATAACTAAACTAAGCAGTCTCGTTTGTTCCCGTTACAACTTCTATTCTTCCAGGATTTTCTTTACTTCTGTGTTCATGATCCAAAATTTTTTCTTATCTTGTTAACACACTTTAATTGTTTTGATTTATTAATTTACCTTTTTAGGTATTGTTGAAAATGTACTGATGAGTGATTTTTATTAAATGAATTTTCTACTTACTCAGTAATGTTTATGCGCAGAATCTTTAGTGGAGATTGGATTCTGAAGTCTGATACGGCCCAATCCATCCAAACTCAAAATTAGAAAATGAACGGGAAACAAATCTATATAGTTATTTTATTACAACTTATCAGAATTTTATTCACTTTTTTAAATTAAAAAATTAAATCTTCATTGATTTTTTACACCAAAGAAGCCAATACAATTACTCTCACTAATGTTAAAACTATTGCACTTCTGTCCACTTAATTCATGGTTTATACGAAGAGATTCCGCGCAGATAAGCAGCTGCTAAATGTTTTATTGCATCTACTTATTCTTCTTCTATTTTTTTTCTTTTGCTGATAAAAATATTATTTAGTTACTTTCTTACTGCTACTGATTGTATCTGGGAAATTTCAAAGGCCTAGAAAATATAATATAATATTTTAAGCAACTTAACAATCTTCATGACAAACTAACCATCTTTCTTATAACTTATTCATCGAAATTTCTGAAAAAAAGAAAAAAATATTTCAGTAAAATTATTACTATTATATATCTGCCCACTTAAATAATTGTTTATAAAAAGTGATTTCGTGCAAAATTGCATTACTTAATGTATCCTCTTCTTTTTATCAGTGATAAAAATCTAAGTCATATTCTTGCTTCAAATAATTGTAACAAGAAACTTTTAAAAGCTCGAATCTCATAATAAATTATAAATAACTCGACAACATTCACGACGAACTGAGAATTTTGCTCTTTTAATAACACCATGAAGCAGTCATTAGCGAGTTATTAATGATAACTCTACAGCAGCGAATTTAGGAGTAAATGCTTTTTCTCCTATTCCACGAAGGAGTACAAAAATGGAAAAAAAAGAAACCATTTCACGTCACAGTTATTATGTAGATTTTGATCATTATCAAAGATCAGTTGTAGTTAGTAATGCAAATAAGCAATTTTCACAGTTTTAGTAACCCGAACAATTATCTTCATTAAAACTTTAGTGAGTTTTTATGGCTGTAGCCTCATGATTAATTCTTTGTTCGAAGAAGCTTAAACGGCACATTTCACTTCAATTAAACATTGGAATGTTTTTAGAAATTGGTAAGGATACATGCTGGAACAAAGGTAAAGATCTAGTTTTAATTTTTATTACCAAATCGGTAAACGGAAAAGAAATGTATTTGTTTCTGTGATTGACGTTTCATTTCATATTTATAAAGGTATGTGGATGAATATTTACTAAAAGTAAGGACTGATATGTGTCTGAGTGGGATTTTGTATGCTGATAAAGATTATCATGTGATCTACCGTTACTAAAATGTAACACATTTATTTAAATAAAAAACGCAAATGTTCACTTAGGAGTGACATTACAGAACTTTTAATTAATTAAACAATCTAAAACTAATTATTTAATCAAATTGAACTTTACTGAAAACCAATCGAGTGTTAAATAATTTTCTTATATTTTTTAGAAAGTAATATTGTAAACAAAAGATTTTTAGTCCTTTCATTATTTTTTCTTTTTGTTGATATCATTTTAATTGCACTGCAATTTTTCCGATAAAACTTTTTATTGCTGTAATACAAATCGAAATATTTTCATTTTTTCATCAAATATTTAATTACATCATTTGATTCTAATGCTGGAATATTCTATTTATTATTTGCGTAAATTATGGGGATAAGAAAGTGAAGTTACTGTACCGTGAAATACGCCATGAAAATAGAAAAGATTTTAACTTGACATTCATATTTTAATGCTGTTATAGTATCATGTGACTTAACTGAATTTGAAAAATCCGTGTATTAAATGAGCAAAATTGATTCAAGACTATCAAAACAATTCGAAATTTATTTCTATCATGAGTTGGTGCTCTAAATACTATATTGAAAGGATTATTAACCTCAAACTATAAAGAAGTGACTTAATTGAAATAAAAGACAGATGAGTAAATATTTGTATAACAAACTGAGGTGCAGATATTTATTTTAAGCAAAAGTAACATTTTGTGCGACAGAATTTAAATTATTTAATTAATTTTTGGATTCTTTTGAAATGTTCATTGAAATAAACTGTCGGGAAATAGGGGATGAAATAAACGCAGATCATAAATAGAATTATATCATTTTCTGCAGTCCGTATCAGACAAATTAAGTGAAACGATAATGTCTTCACTTCGAATGCTATAACATTACAAAGAAATAGAGAAAGATAAAAAAAATAATTTCTAGAATAAATCCACGACTTCAGTTACAATTAGTCTACAAAACACGAATCTCAATTTTTTACCAATGCATTTAGTAAAATATAGTAATCGTTTTTCTATAAGTCTAAATATATATTTGCATTCAGAAAGGTTAAAACGAATCGTTCCCTTTAAGAATAATATAGTCAGATCATAATAAAATTTGATACACAGTGTTATTGCGTTTTCTTTTCATTCATAATGAGAAAATATTTTAAATAAAAGAATAACAAAATTACATCGTAAGGTTATCTTTCGTTTATTTATTGCTAAACCAACAAAATACTAAGCTACTTTATAATGATGAAAACAGAATAATAATTTTCTTAATATTCAGAATTTGACAAATCCTATGAATATAGAAAGTTAGAATTCTGATGTAGCTTAAATAAACTTATGATTCAGTGATGAAGATTAAACCATTTCATTTCATTTAAAAAATTATAGACACAGAAAAGTAAAACTGTTGTAGTTGTAGGCATAGACTCTGATTACTGGATTTGTCCTTTCACTCTAGGGATTCACTTCATTCAGCAAAGTGAAATGCACTTTGTTTTATTTAGAGGCAAGAACTCTACCTTTATAACCTGGTTTTTTTCTTCCATAACATGTGGCATGTCAAACAAAAATAAAGACTTTTCGTTCCTTTGTCAATTTCTTTACTAAATAAAATATATATATTTTTTTTTCATTATTCTACGTTTGTATTTAAAAAAATTTAAAACATGCACGTCTTTAATGCATGCAAAATGAAGCTCTTCCTACTTTAACCACCATTGCCTTGGAATTATTTCTTCTTAGTTGAATTAATACAAATCTGATTATCCTGACATTATTTTATTCTTTTCTTAAGGTGTATGTACACACTTGAAAATTCGAAAATCGTTCAAAATATCGAATATTTTTGTATTGCTTATTAATGTTTTCTGATCCTTTAGCTTTCAAACGATACCAAGATGTTGTCAATATTCGAAATATTTCTCGAGTTATAATTATTTTTCTTGAGGTGCTTTCATTAAAAACTCTAGTTACGATGTTTTTAAAACTCATTTTATGAAGAATGATATTTTCCCACTATGTTGCTTCATTCAAACAATCATAACTCAACAAGAAATGAACCAAACACAGTTATTTATGTATCAAAATAATCTGTATAAAATAGCGAATGTTTTGTGCCTCAATCAAAGTTATATTTATAGAAATAAATTTTTAATAGCTGTTTAAAAGTTAAAATGACAGAAAAAATCTCGCTTTTTCTATTCATCGTTGATGAAAAAACTGTTTAAAAAAAACTATACATTTTTATAACTTGATTGAGGCAGACAACATGAAGACTAATAGTAGGCATAATTTCCAACTAGAATTGTGAGTCTGTAAAAATTAGAATTTAAGACATAATGTTTCAAAAAATAGGTTAATTAGCTCAATAAATATTATTTAATTAATTAATAATTAGTGTTATATGGTTTTTTCTCACCGAAATGTATTTAAACATATAATAATAACCTACTGTGAAAAAACTGGATTTTTAAAGTTAAAATTAAAAAAAAAATCTTCAAGTGTGTACGTACACCTTAATTGCATTTGCTTATTAATTATATATTATAACAGAAATTATGTACAAAAAAATTATTAATTTTTTTTTTCTGAAGTCACGGTTTGAATTGTTGTTACTTGTTATTTTATTGGTTAATTTACATCTATTTCAATTATTATTTTTTCTAAATTTTGAAAATCTGTATTTCATATATTTGTCAGAGTTTTGTTCTTACAGGCGATGCCAATTACCGTCTATTATTTGCCTTTCTAACTATGCAATTTTTTGTCTAATTTGTTTAATTATAGATTTTTGAAATGGTGTGTGCACGTATTTTTTCCCCCTCTTTAACAATCTATATTACTCAAAGTCTATAATCAAGCAAGCTTATAAACATTGCTTGTTTTAAAAAATCATCCTTTATTTAACTACCATTTACGTATGGCATGTAATGTAAAGTCAGTGAACATAGTGAAGTTATTGATTTGCTTCTAAAATAATTTATTTTAACACGTAGATAAACGTTTTTTATAAGATTACGATCTGAATATTTAAAAATTTTTAATAATTTGTAGCACTTAAAAATAAACTGCTATTTTTTGCAAATGAAAGGAATTTGACACATATTCTTTGAGTTTAAGCAACAACATGAAAATAAACTTAGCAACAAAATGTATTTAGCAAATTATGTTTGATTATTACACATAGAACAAATATTTTACACATAAAAAATAAAACATATAAGAACCGTTGTTATATAACTACACATAATTTTTGTGATTTCTTTGCTATATTAAGCTAAAACAATCTAAATCAGTGATTTCTTCATTCCATAATGATCTCATGTTACGGGTTTCAATTAATGGTAGATATAAGTTCTTGTAACATATGAGATAATGCCTGATAATCACAATTCCTTCCCGATGGTTCTCTTAAAGAGTTGATCCACATGTTTTGGATTAAAGTAGTATAAAGGAGCGATAAAACAGCAGACACGGATGAAGCCTATATAATAATTCAAAGATGAAATGCATAAAAATGTAGAGAAATTGCGCTTTGTCGCACCGACCGAATCCAGAGAGCAACTTCAAATACAAAGTGTAAAAAATTTTCCAGCGCAATTCATAGAATAACTATTTTGAAACAGAGTGAATGCTTTTCTTAATCCTTAATATTCCCACGTGTCAGGAAGTATTAAATACAACTCTGAAAATGTCTCCTTTTGTGATATTGCAGTGGAATTTATTTTCACTCCTACGGGAAATGAACAATATTCTTAATATACAGAATAATCTTTCGCAGGGACATTTTGAAGTTGATATAGGAGATATGCTCAAAGGTATTGTTTTCTTAGAGGAACTAGAATTATGAATATAAAGATAGCGACAGACAGCATCTTTTGAAAGTAGTAACTCAGAAATATGTCTCCATACGATGCTCCTAAATTCTCTTGATTTTGCAACAATTCTTTGTACTGACTGATTCAAACGATGCAAACTCCGATTTGTGATAACTTATGAATTGAGATGCTTCAGCCATTTTGATTGCTAGTGAAATTGAGTACGCTTTTTGATATCTAATTTCTCATTGAGTCCTGTGCCATGGTTTCCCTTTTACGTCTATGAACTTGTCATTTCTTCGTATAAGGCAATGTAATGGAATTATTAAATTAAATTTAAGAATAATTAACTAATTAAAAACTCTATGATTTCAGTGCCATTAAATTTTATAAATAATGTTTAGCTATTTTAATAAAAAACTCGAATTCTTGATAATTTTATTTATCTAATAAATGTTTCCTCGCTTGCAGCAACATTTTCAAAAATATTTTGTTAGTGAAATGAATGATATTTAGTAAATCAACTTCATTCACTTAAAATTAAGATAAAAGTTATTTTAGTTTAAATTTGCATAGTTTATTTTGAAGAAGTTAATTAACCTCGAAAATAAATATTCTTTTAAAAATTTAATGAAGCATAATGTAAAAATGAATTGTCATCATCATAATAAAACTGATCTGTTAACTAACCGTTGTACTCACAGTTTCGTCTGCTCTTATCTGTTCTATATGAACACTTTTACATTAATGCATTTTTTATTTTCAAGTTCTTAAGAAGTTTTTAGTCTTTTAACTCTAATTATAATTTGTGCAGAAATAATTGGTTATAATAAATGATGTTTAAAGGTACGATACCGATATTAGTACTAGATTTTAAAATGTCCAATTTTTTCCTTAATGGCAAAATGAATAATAATAAGAAAATATTCTTTAGATTAGGAATAGGAATAATTCAAAATAATTCAGTATTATGTGGTTTCTTCATAAGGTTAAAATCTAGTAAACAAAACTCTTTCTGCAATAGTATTGATTTTTTTTAGATTATATAGATTGCTTTTAGCAGCAAATTGCTCCTTTTTTATATCGAGATAAAAGATATCTTTATATGCTTTTTAACTCTAAAATTAAGTGTGTCGTGAATTATTCTACTTTTTGTTTTTAATTAAGTGATAAATGTTTGTAAATTTTTGTTGGAATGAGTATCATTTAAGATTTGTTTTGTTGAGACATAATTGATTTGACTGTATTTCCAAATGTCTTTCAAAATAAATTTCTTTCTTCAAATTGATAATTTTTGAGCTTCACATATGGAAAAGAAAAAGAATGTCTAATTAGAACTCCTTAACAGGGAACAAAATTCAGTTTATTGGATATTTTTTTTTACCTATATATATAAAGGAAACGTTGATAAACTTTGAAACTTTCACCATTTTTTAAATAAATATCCACCTCTTCTATAACACATTGATATTATTACGAATATCATCTTTTTTCTAATTTAGAATTTTCAGCTTTTGAAATATATAATACATTTATTTGCTTTCAATGAAAAAAGATAAAACTGCAAGATAAAACTAAATTTGAAAAACTATGCCAATGATAATTTTCAAGATACTGTATAATTCAATAGGATTCAGTTTCGACAAAATAAAAATTTTGAAAAGATGATATTGTAATAAGGCATTTCAAGTGTTTCAAACTTTGTGAAATTCATAGAATGACTCAGTATAAAAACGAGATAAGTTTATCATGCTATAATACAACATTTTTTGAATTACATTTTTACCTACAGCTAGGTTAATTTTAGAGTTACAATCTTTGTATGAAAAAAGACAGAAATTAAGTGGAGAATGAACTGTCATGTATAACAACAGCAACAATATTCTTAATACATTTATTTCTAAATACATATAAAAAATTGTTTTTCAGTTCCAAAATCACTTTCTATATATTGCATACATATTAAAATAGAGAATTCAAACTATCACCTCCAAAATATTTCTACAAATTTAGAGAAAATAAAAATAATTTAAAAGACCTCTTTTCAAAATTAGCTGAAAAGCTGGGACTTTCAAAATTAGTTATGAAATAACGTCTTTCTACAAAATTACTTTCATAATTAACTAAGAGATAATGTCTAATATATCTATAAATAACCAAAATCTTATATACTTTAATTGTTTAATATCACCAAAAGTTTTTATCCCTACTCTTCAATCTGCATGGACATCCATAAAGAATCTTTACAATAGGAATTCTATCAAAGAGCAATCTTCTCTCAACACTAGAGCGGATGATTCGGTCTCCAACATCGTATCCCGGGTGGTGGAGTATGTGTTTCCGTCTCTTCATCACTTCCTAGAAACCACTTCAATAAATCCTATTTTGAACAATTACTGAATCCGAGGATAGACCTCTTGTGTGGAAGCCCAAAGCAGGGTTTTGGATTTATTAGAACTAGCCTCAAATGGCTTTGCGCTAAATTAAATCCTCAATGTTAAATTCTCTCTATCTATACCTAGCAGACACATTACAACGAGTTCGTTGGATTGCAGTTTAAGAACTTTGAGTGATGCATATTAACTTTGCTATTGCTTTAAATTGTCTATCTCTATAGAGGAATGTTAGAATTCTATTTAAATTTCTGACAACTTGTTAATAGAAAGGATGTCTGGCATTATATATAAAAAAAATATTATTTAGAATGTCATTATTAGTAACATATGGAGTAAAATACATTCATATTTTTGCATCTGGAGGCTATTCGCAGGCCCAGCAAATAATCAGATACTATTTCCTTCGACAAATGTACTATACTAAATACGATACTAAAAATAATTTGAGATATTTCGACAAAAAAGGAGATAATTAATAAAATGATTTAATAATATTAATTAAATTTTGGAGCATTAAGTATGCATAGAAGATATTTTGAGAAAAAAAATACTATTCATGGTTTAATTGTAAATATTATAACTGTGAAAATATAATGTATAGGAAATTAAGAACGCTTAATATATTATGGCATTAAATATTTTTTTTAAAAAATTCAGGCTTTAATAAATTTTACATTTAATTTTCATTGATCTTCAAAAGAGCAAAAAAGTAGAAACATGTAAAAAATAGTACTGTTGTATAATTGTATAATTTATTAATAAATTATACAATACTTGATCCAATAAATATATTTCACCATATACTAAACATCATTAACAAAAACAATATTCACATCTCAATCGAAAATACGAAAACCCAAATTAATATTTGTAACATGCAAATAAATTTTTGAAAAGCATATTTAAATATATATTTACAGCAATTTCGTTTCAAACATTTTTCCCTTAAAAAGTGAGTAAGCATAAATGTTTTAATGTAACATTTTTCAACATAACATCATGGAGAAAGGATTTATTACATCATTTTAATAGAATTATATACTATTTAGTGCAATTATATTTAGCAATATAGTTAGTTTTTTTATTTAATATTCATTATTAAAAATTAAAAAAATAATGAACAAAATCTTTTACATCGGTGTTACTTTAAAAGTAAGCAAAAGAATATATCAGGTTCAGTCGCAGTTCCCATGCTTTTCTGATTTTTCAATCTTTTCAGCACCTTTTAATGACTTTGATTTTCCAAATACATGAATTATTTTGGATTTCGCTTTCATGAAGTTTCGAACATATTTGAGATTTTTAAACTCTAATTACTCAAATTAATCGATAACAGCTGAATATAATAGTATGATTTAAACGTCTATCAATATATGAATTTTAAAACCACTTTATTAAAAAGCAAATTATAAAGTTCAAGCTATTCATCGAAGTTGAAATTGAAAAATACATATTTAATTAGAGCTCTAATAATAAAAGTTCTTATGTGTCTGTGTCTGTGTCTTTATTTGATGTTACTAAATAAATCATTAAAATGGGAAGCTTCAAATATCAACTTCAAAAATGGAAGCATACTATAATTTAATAAATTGTTCAATTATTTTGTTCCATTCTTAATTTTCCTACTTTATAATTGAAAACATAAGTACTTTTACAATATTTTAACTATACCTTTTAGTTCTTATATATCTTCACTTTAAATAAAAGATTTCTTTTGTAACAATAAGCAAACTACTCTAAGATTCTATTAATAAAGGGAAATACAGATAAGACATAAGTTTTATTACTATATTTAAACCTTTCCAAAGGCAGTTAGGTTTGAGTTTTTTCCTTTTTATCTCGGCATTTAAATTCATTAATTAGATACGCATTCATATAGCTCATGTAATAATTCTTATTAAATAAATAGTTAAATATGTATATTCAAATTATTTAATCATAGAAGATTTTTAAAGAAATTCTTCAGAAAATTAAAATCATGTAACGTAACAGTCGCTTTTTT
This sequence comes from Argiope bruennichi, assembly GCF_947563725.1. Classification (NCBI taxonomy): domain Eukaryota; kingdom Metazoa; phylum Arthropoda; class Arachnida; order Araneae; family Araneidae; genus Argiope; species Argiope bruennichi. Next base: position 25,308,097 of record NC_079151.1, on the reverse strand, counting down.
TTGTGCTAATAATTGAAAGAAATATTAAATAGCGTCAAATGAATTATTAATACATAAAATAGATTTTACTTAATCTAAAAAACATATTTATTATTTCTTTCTGAATAGAATTAAAACATCAATACATTAAATTTCAAAATATTCATCTGAAGCAGAAAAAAAGTTTTATTAGTTCGAAATAAGTATTACCGATTCCTTTGAATGACATTTGAATTTGTTGACATTTTTCCTTATCAAATCACAGTATAGAGAATGTTTTTAGCGCTAATGAAAAACATTATGAATATGGTGGAATAACAATTGTTGTATCAATAATAAGTTACAATATTCAGAAACCACAAAATTTTTTAAGGTTTTTTAAAGTAAAATCAAAGTACAAAAATATTAGTTTTAATTTAATAATTTATTTCTTTAATTTCAAAAATTTGTTGGAAACGTTTCTTTCTAAATTTAAAACCAAATATTTATAATAAAGCACGACATGGGGAAACAGCATTGTAAATGCTACCTTGATTATCATTTATAATTTAACAATACTACGAAAACTATATTATAAATTTTACATTTAATGAAGATGACCTTTGATGGTTTTTACTTTATATTCATTGACTTAATAATATCGATAAATGTTGTGATATTAGCTTAATAATATTATATAACGTTTTATTACTTTACTTAACGAGTTTTAAATAAGTTATTAGGTAATTGGTTAAATGTGTCCATATTTTGGTTTTGATAATTTCTCTCCGTTTGAAAATCTTGATTTTTTTTCTTAAGAAAACGCCTTTTATCGTTTTTTATATTAGGGCAAAATAAATGAAAATTAATTCTTAAAATCTAGCTAAGTATTATTATGAAATATTTGAATTTGAATTGTTTTACATTCCAATTTTTATTATACATAGAAAACAAACTCTTCATTCAAAATACTTTGAATCTGCAAATTTAACACGTAATTTATAAATAAATTACTACTATAAATTACTATAATTTTTACTATTTATAGTAAACTTACTATTACTTTTTTTAATTACTACATAACTATAAATTTTACAAGTAATTTATTCATCTCAACGCTCTATAAAGTACTAAAATTTCAGTGGTTATATAGCAAATCAAATACAAAAATTAGTAATTTTTCCAAAAAATAATTAATTTTTAAAATTTTTATAAGATTAAATTAGTGACTTGTAAATCTTGATCATGAATTCCATACAAATAGATACTTAGGATTTTTACATGATATCATTTGTATCTTAATAAATCTGAATTATTTTAACGCTTCAAAATTCCATTAATATGACTTAGTGTCCGCAAATCTTCACGTTTGGTTTTCTGAAATCAAAAATATTTTGAGTACCTAAAAATGTGTGAAGTGAAGACTAAAATGTTAAATTATATAGCAACTTTGATTAGAACTTTCATATTCCATCTGGAGATCCATTGCAGGGACTTAAATGAAAAACTATCTTGCTTTATTTAAAAATCACTAATGTTTTGAATTCGATTTCTTCTGAAATCTTTCTAAGCAATTAATATGTGGAATACAGTAACATGACTTTTTTGCACAATATGTTTGCTTCAAAATGACTGAGAAATTTCCCTGTATTGTATTTATTCTTAAAAATTTAAAAATTGTCTGGTTCATATTATATTTTGCATTTAACTAGCACTATATTAATAACATTTCAAAGGCTTTCATCTCATTTGCTTAGATACAGCTTAGGACAACATAGCTTTGAACCTTCCTTTATGCAAATGATAAAAGTATTTTATATTTTTATATTTCTGAAATTAAAAATTAATTTTTTTCATCTTTCTCCATGTTAATGCATACAATTCAAAATATAATTTTTCTCAGCTTTAAAAACTATACTCCCAATGCCAAACGAGAATTTCCTCTTGTAAACGATTTTTACCAAAATAATTACAAAAGAGGAAATGAAATATATTTTTGAATAAATATTTTTGAAACTATATTATTATACTAGTACTATCTCTCACAGAATACATTCAAACTTTTATTTATTCATTATCCTATTCCATTTCGCATATTTATATCATTTTCCATTGTAGGATTTATTTTTGTATTTTTGTGACTAAGATTTTAAGCTTATTAAATGTGGAAATTGTTTCATTCTTTACAAAGCAATAATATATTCAAAAGCATGATATTAAACTGCAATAATCGAAACAACAAAATTCATGAATATAAACGCGTCAAATGAGATTCAACAAAATCAAGCTATATGAAAAGCACTTTTTTGCAGACGAACTTTCCTTTTGTTGTATATTTTAGGGAAAAATACATTATTGTAATTTATGCTATTTGCAAAAGAAAAGTTTGTAAAAAAACGAATTATGATAAATTTTAAGTTCTAAGAAGAATAGAAAAACAGAGGGAAATAATTTATCAAATACTTTTATTTGCTCATGTTTGGAAAGGATAGAATTTTTTTAACGATTTTTCAATTATTTCTTCATACATAAGATATTTAATTTTTTTTACAGTTAATAGGTTTCCGAGAGAAATAGACTGTTTTAATAATATATTCTAAGTTATCAAATGATATATTAATTTAGTTACAAGTGATTTCAAAAATATGGCACTATATAGAAATCAATTTGCGAAATATTCATTCTCCGATAAAGCAGCATTTATAATCTATAATTATGATAATTGTATGCAGCAGCGATACTCAACCTGTGGGGCGCGCCTCCCTAGGGGGCGCGAGCACACTACAGGGTGGGGCGTGGGAATATCCAAGAGAAAATATTATTTTAAAAATTGATTAAGTGACTGAAAGGAAAGCACACATGCACATAGAAAACAAAATACATTCGACATATTTAATAACTTATTAAAGTAAAATAACTTACTAAATCAAAATTTACTTAATCAAAACATACTAAATTAAAAACAAATTTGATAATTATTAGTGACTTCCTGGGGCCTGTCTTGCAGAGCGAAGTTTTTCGAAGGAAGGCTTAATATTAGAAATAGTCACTCTCAGTTCTGCCGAGATCTATATTTTGTCTTCAAAGAAGACACAGCAGAAAATCCAGTTTCACAAAGGTAGGATGTTGAAAATGGTAATAGAATGCGAAATGCCCTTGTTTATAGTGCAGAAAAATCATCCTCTATTCCTGCCCAAAATTCAAGTAGTGATTTATTACTAAATAGTCTTTTAGTTTCGCCATTTGTCGTGAAGTCTATGAATTTTTCTTCCTCATCAATTGAGAGTCCTTCGGGAGTCTTGTGAAATGGATCCCTAACTCAACGTAACTTACTATCAGTTTGTCGTCAGAAAGAAAATACTTTAAAAAATTTTTTCCCAGCATGGCTAAATGATTTTCAGTGGTTACAAAACCCACTTTTAGATGTTCTTCTTCAGCCTTGTAAGTTTCAGTACAATCATCCACATTTGCAAACATTGTTGGATTTCTTTGCTTTAAATTTCTGCTCCACAATTCCATTTTTTTACAAAAAGTATTAACTTTATCACTCGTATACAACATATGCGTATTTGCTTCAAGTTATTTAATAATATTTAATTTCAATAATAAATATCAAGTTATTTAATAATTTAAGTTATTTAATTTCACGAATATATCGATCAAGTACCTAATTTCATAACAAATAAACTATCGCGAAAATTCTCAGCCTCCGGTCTGTTTTCTTTTTCTAGGAAAATGGCGATTTCTTCTCTAAATTCATAAACACGTTGCAAAAATTTCCCACGTGATGACCATCTTGCCTCGCAATAAAATAGTAACGCTGAATGTACTGAACCCATGTATTTATAAAGTGCAGAAAAGATTCTCGATTTCAGGGGTCTCCTTTTTATATAATTTACTACGGTTACAACCGTAGTTAACACAATATTCAGACCGGGACTCATTTCTTTCGAAGTCAAAGCTTCTCTGTGGATCATGCAATGTGTGCATTAAGGCAATTTTTTGTTTTACAAGCGTTTGTATACCTTGGAATCTTCCGAACATTGAACGAGCACCATCGGTGTATATTCCGACGCAATTTTTCCATTCTATGTTTGCCTCGTTCATAAAATCATTTAAAATAGCAAATAATGCGAGGGCCGTTGTTTTTCTATTAATTTGCAGAAAAGTAGTTCTTCTACAACTGATATATTATCACAAAATCGAACATAGCCAATTAAATGAGTATCTTTATTAACTATCTGTTGCTTCATCAAGTAATCAAATTCCTTCATCATTGAAAACAATTTGTCATGCAACTTCGAGATAAGCTGACACTGTACATCTTCAGCTATATCACCAATTCGACGAGCAACAGTATCAATTGAAACAGGTACGGACTGCAGTTATTTTGAAAAAATTATCTCCAAACATAGTTTCTACAATCTCAATAGCTGCTGGCAAAATCTCAATAGCTCTTCACCATTGTTGTGTGTGAGGTTTTTTACATCTGACTATTTTATATGAAGCTTTGTAACATGCAATTAAAGCTTTTAAATTCACAAAGTTTTTTTTTAAAAATGATTTTTACTTTTTATATGATTTTAATTTTAATTCGAAGAATTCTCTGGGTTTGTTGACGTACTCACTATGAAGCGTTTCCAAATGTCATTTAAGTTTATTAGGTTTCATGCTGCCTGCAGCTAACATTTTTGAGCAAATGAAACACAGGGGCCTTTCTTCTCCATTTACTTCAATACTGGTAAACCTTAAATTTAAGTATTCTTGATTTTATTTTTGCAGCCACGATCGTCTGTGTGCTTGTTGATGCTTGACTGCCGTCTAATACTCGCTTACATCCGCTTAAAAATTTATTCGTGAATCTGCATGAATCTGCTGCCATAAATATTTAATATGATGAATTGCAATTAACACGAAAACATATATAACATACACATTCGCGATATATTCGATAGCGATAGAAGGATCGACTCGAATGAGACTGGCTGGAATAGAAACTTGTGTTATCGAACATTTTCCTTTTTCCAACGAGAAAACATCTGCGCATGCTCGAGACGGCATCGGTCGTGTGGATTCTCTTCCACAAACATTACTTATTTTTTTCTCTTTTGTTTAGTCATACTTGTGTTTTATTTCTTATTATTCGAAAAAAATGTATTCCCAGTTTCTAAATTTAGCTCACTCCATCTAGGTCAACTTTCATTAACGAATTTTTCTAATTTCATATTCTTTCAACGTTATCTCTCTGTTTGGCTTTCATTTCAAATATAATATTTAAATTTTCCCCGCTTTCATTCGCTTCATCTGTTCACTGCCCGCTTGGCAAAATGCCAGATGTGATTTCTCGCCAATGTTGGCTCGCTTTTACTCTTTTTTTGGCAGTTAGTTAAAAATAATTTAAAAACAGAATACAATATATACATTATTGTTGTATACATTTTATAGTAAGCGGGGGGGGGCGAGATGAAAATTATGATTGAAAATAGGGCCACGAATTCTGAAAGGTTGAGAAACGCTGGTATACAGTAAAAATGCAAAGATTTTAAACATCGTATTATTAGTAGAGTAAAAAAACAAGAAATAATATTTTTCATCAAAAATCCATCAATATTATGAAAAATTAAAACATTATAATTCTTCAAGTTTAATTTAATTTGACTCGCAATATGCTTAGGAATAAAAGTTTCCTTTATCAAATTGTAAATGTATTGGATTTCAATAAATGCAGTGGCAATACCTTGACAACTTATTGATTTCGTTCAACGCCATTTTAAATCAAGCGAAAGTTTTTTTTCAGAATCAAGTTTATTTTAATAATTATTAAAAAGCATATACATTTATATATCTATTTGCAGTTGTTTGTAAGTCATACCTGGTTTGTTCGGGAAAAAAAAAATTAAAATAAAACTCTAACATTAATAATAAAGCTCACGCTTTCAATTTCTAGATTTTTTATTTTGCAAATTGGAATTCCCAACAACATTAGCATAAGACACAACTTCCAAAGTTTGCATTGCAATTCATCTCCTTATATATTTGTCCTAATATTTGTTATAATGTATCTCCTTATTGAATTCAATATCTCATTATATGTATTATAATTAATCTCCTTATTGAATTCTCTATCTTCTTATATGTATTACAATTCATCTGCTTATCGAATTCCTTCTATGCTAATATGTATTATAACTCATCTCTTTAATTTATATAAAAGTATAAAAAAAATATACAATTTTTCATAGTGCCTAAGCTTTGGGAATGTCTTTCGGAAGTAATCTGTGAGCACTTTGCCAGCAAAATTCATCAGTGAAAGAGCATATCCTGTCCTTTATTTCGAGTTTCTTACAAGCCCGAAAGAATCATTTACAACTTTCAAAACAGTCCTTTTATGATGTTGTACTGAATGCATTTCTTTTCCCCAGAGAAAAGAGCTGTTATGTGAATCAAGGAAAATAAATCTTCTGCAAAGGCAGTTTTCGCCTTGAAATAGTGTGTATGCTGGCGTTTACTCCCAATTCATAAGAGCAAAAGGAACGTATATTTCACTTTCTTCCATGAAAGATTCCATCTTCTACTCCGTGGAATTATAATGCGTTATTAAAAAGCAGGCGAAAGACGTTGGGACACGTTTAGAACGCTAGTTTCTGCAGAATCTTTTTGAATTTGCGTGTTGGAAAGATGAAATGAAAAAAAAAGAGAATAATAAGATCTAACACGCCTCATTAGTGATTTATATGTACTCTTATTGTTAAAGGAAGTGAGACATTTTATTTTTTGTTATTCTCAGGACGAATGTTTTTTCTGTTATCATTAAGATGGTTTCAGACAGCAAACAGTTCTTGGGACTAATAATTTTTTTCTCATATTGAAATGAAATTCAATTGATATTAATCTATTGTCTGAAAATAAAGATAAATAATTTTTTGAATAATTCTAGTCAAATTAAAAAGCAAATAACTATACAGAGTTTTATGTGTCGCTCGTCAGTTTGATACAAATTTCTTTATCCACAATTGCAACATCAAATCAAAAATATTTTATAACTATAGTGAATGAAATAAACTATTGAATTTTCTTTCATCTAAAAGTAAACGAATTATTAATTTTATTTTAAGGAGATATACAGGATGAATTTTGAATGAAATATAACATAGCAGCCATTTGTCAAATGGATTTGGTGAAATACATTTAAATAACCTAAAATTTTTGTATAAGGAGGCCGAAACAAAAAAAAAATATATAAACATTTAACAGTTCAAATATAGAGTGAAACATGAGTTAGGAGTGACTTGTGTTATTTTTTCAAATGTAAGTAGCAGCATTTTCACTGTATAAATTTAAATGATTTCAGGAAACTGAAAACGGGTTTAATTATACTGATCATTCCTTATTCGATTAGAAATGATATGAAATTCTTCAAAAAGTTAACTCTAATAACAATTTGGAGCATACAAACAAACTTTAAAATTTGAAAAATCTTTTCCCCTATGACTTAATTAGGAAATATGTTAAAAATTAAATTTTGTATTTACTTTTTCCATTATGAGTTTTAACATTTCTACTATCCATTTTAATTTTTTCTGTCCTCAGTATTTGAATATATATATATATATATATATATATATATATATATATATATATATATATATATATATATATATATATATATCAAATCAAAGACTATAGTTGCTGAAATTTTTGGAAAAGAGACAGAGATAATTTAATGGTGCTAAAATGATGATCTATCATTTGTACGTTAAGAGATTTCTGCTGTCATTAGTGATGCTATGCTAAGATACCATGCTATACTATAACTTATATGCTATGTTATAACCTATATCCTGCGCTATAATTTTGTGTTATACCTCTTATAAAGTAAAAACTTTCGTAAAATTAACTAAATAAAATAACTAATAAAAAATTCCTTTATGTGTTTGTATAGAAAATTTTTCTCTGGAAAATCATGATTTGCAGCTTAATAGGAAGGAGTTAAAAAAGCAATCAACTGATAATATTATACATCAAAATTGTACATAGGGGATTATACTTGGGAACAAATACAGGTTGTATTTGTCCCCTGCTCATTAGTATTCTCCACCTTCAGGAAGATGGCACAATTACCTTCCAAGATTTCTGTTATTTACACATACTCTGCATGCTTTACTAGTAGCAACCCCTTGCGCTGTTATTGTGATGGAAGCAATTTTTGTTAATTTTACTTGATTTTCTTTTGAGATTTTGCTTAAATGAGCGGAAAAATGCTTTTTCTGGGTTTTGTGTGCATTTACTTAACATATTCAATGAAATGAATTCAATGGCAATCAGATGAAACTAATAAATGGAAAATGAAAAACTAAAAAAATGGCAATTAAATGTTTTAAAAATGTAAATAGAGTCTTAAAACAAAATTATTTAGATTTATTAATAAGAAATTTGTTTTATGTGTGTGTGTGTGTGTATTTGTGATGAGCAAATTATCATTAAAAAAATTATGCCTGCGCCCTGACGTAGGGATAGCGTGTCTTCCCCGTGATCTGGGCGTCCTGTGTTCGGGTATGGTTGTTCCTTACTATGTGTGTTCTGTCTGTGAAATGTGTGAAAGAGCCGCTTGAAAAAAATGGTTGTGCGCGCGAGTGTAAGAGTGTCATCTTCATATGAGCTAAAGTCAGACTTCTATCCTCGGGTCTCAGGGGTCTTTATCCTCAGAAGCTATTGATCTTTCCCCGATTCTTTGGGCCAGGTTTGAATTGGTCTTCAATCCAAGAGGGATAAGCAACACACAACTAAAATAATTAATGTTTATCTTAATAAAAATCCTAAATAGAATCATTTTTGAAATCTGAATTTTAAGACAAAAAAAGTTCAAAGAAAATTACTTGGAATTTAGTAAATATCCAATATGTTAATTTCTCTGAAAATTTTATAAAACAAATAATATAAATTTAAAATGTTAATATAATTGTACAAAGAGTGTAAACTACTTACATAACTATCTCTAGATTTTTTCCTTTGAAGTACATTTTCGTAAATACATTTATACAAGCAAACTAAAACACCTGAATAAATTATTTCTCTTTTTTTACCCGAAGCTTCTCAAAATTTTCTTTGATTCACTTGCACGTTGAAATAGTTTCTTTCTTTCTTACTAGGATATATAACATATAACTAATCTTAAATCATGCAAGAAAAAAACATGATTTAGGGACTCATTCAGAACTGACTCGTTTATTCATGTTTGAAATCAGAAATAAAGTAAACCAACAGTTCTTCTATATTTTGACAAATTCTGTACTAAATAAATTGTTTCTTCGGAATTCCAAAAGAGAAATGTTTATAAAGATAAGCCAAAAAATATTTTTGTTTTTCCACTTATGAATGAAAATTTAGTCAAAAATTTTCTCTTTTAATTTATTACACTGTAGAAATATTATAATTTTGTGCAAGAAATAATTATTTTGCTGCTTACCAAAAAATATTAAATCATATATTTAAAATTTTTAACGAATGTATATCCCAATTGTTCATTTAAATATATTTTATAAGCTTAAAAATATTTTTATTTAAAATAAAACAATGTACTTCGCAGGTAATTTCTTGTTTTATATCTAAATTGTAAAACAGTAAATATTTATACAAAATGCAAAGAAAAAAATCAATATCCAGTTGAAATAATTTATAAAAATATATCTAATTTCTTTTCTACCTCATATGAAAAATTTTACGAATGTAAAAGAATAGCCTTTGACTTAAATTATTAAGGAATAAGTGTAACGCCTTTTTATTTCTCTAAAATTAAAACTTTATTTACCTACACCTATCCTTGTAGACCACTTAGTTAATTGTTTCCATGAAAAGACTTCACAAGGGTGTGAAGCCACTTTAAAATTTTAGCTTATTTTTTAAAACTTTATCTAGGGCCATAAAAATCTGCTTTGCGATGTTCTATCGACCGCTACCTATATCGCGAACTTTTAAGAGCTCGAGGGATAAAAAAGCACAATATTTCCTAACTACCTCGACAAGCTCTGATGACGAGCTAAAAATTCTACTCTTTTAATGACGGCATGATGTAGTCATTAGCGACTCACTAATGACATCGCCACTCTGGCGACTGCAAGTGTAAACACTTTTTCGCCGCTGCGATCCTGAAGCACTTATCAGGGAAATATGTCAATGGAATAAAATTTTATGTCATGGAAATAAGATAGATTTTGATAGCTAGCGATAAGGAAAGGTAGTTTTATGTGTAAATAAGCAGTATAAGCAGCATTTTAAGTTCACAATTATCTCTATTAAAATAATAACAAGTTCGTGTTAGTGTAATTCTGAGATTAATTTATTATTAGAACCAGCTCAAGTACTTTGCTTAATTTAATTTTTGAGCATCAATAACTTTTTAACTATTTGCATATTAAGCCACTAATAGCTCTTCCTGGCATATATTTTTAAGATTTTTAAAAATAAAATGGTTTTATTATTTTCTATTCTGTTATATTCTTAATATTTTCAACCATTTGTTTGCAAATATATATGGACATATAAATTATAATTGTGACTTCTTATTTCGAATATATCTCATTCTTCAACATGCACACCTTATTGTTTTAAGAGTATAAATTGTATAAATATATATAAAATAATGTATAAGGGTAAAATAGTCAAGAGTATTATCCTAATTTAAAATGGAAATTTTTCCAATGTCTATTTCCTTATATGAAATTAGTGATTAGTTATTCCTTGAACCACGAATTAGTTATAATTTCTAAATGGTACGAAAGATCCAAGAAACCCTTTTTTTTACATTCTTGAAAGTTTTAAAAAGTTATAAATCCTTCATGTCAATGGATCTTTTGCAATTTCCTTCAAAAAATTAAAATAAAAAAATATTCTAGACATATATTAAATGTTCATCTGATTCACTTTGATACAATCAAAATTTTTACTTATAAACAATATAAATCGCATACAAATTATTATTAATTACAAAAATAGTAAAATTTATAGTTACTTAAAAATGTATGGTACTAAACTTCTGTTCTGCAGAATTTCTTAAGATAACATATAGTATTATTCTTTAAGAAATTTAATTAATATTCCTCTTGGAAAATTATTTTTGAACACATCATTACAATTCATATTATGTTCTAAAATATTCTTAAGTTAACCCAAAGTATTGTTCATAAACTATTTTAAGTCTTATTCCTGTATGAAAAATATTTTCAACAAAATCATCAAATTTGATTTTACTTTGCCTAACCTTCATTTAACTATGGTATTGAATTATTGCAACAAACAAAACAAAACATGCCAACATTGTGTAAAACATTTCACAAACCGATTGTTTTATTATATTTACTTTTCAATAATGTAAGAAAAATAAAAGACTGTATGTTAGCTAATATTTAACTACTATACTTTTAATATTTAAATCATAAATTTATTTGAAATATAAGTTTTTAATAATTTAATTCAGTAACATTATGGTAACTATACCAGTTTTATTACTAAGATTGAGTCTTTAAAATTAGTAAAATATCAATAGCGGAAGAAAAATAAGTCTCCATGTATTATGTATGGAAATTTGAAATAAATTTATATTTTATAGAAAGGAATTCGTATTATGCTTTATTAATAAGTTAATCAAAATATAGAATGAGCATAAAACCCAATGTTTATATATTTTTGTGTTTGTAGCTTTTGCTGCTCACTTAAAAGAAATATTTCAATCATGAACAACTTAATCTGGCATCAACATAATTAAGGAATAATAGATTCACCAGTTTTTTTAATACTTAAGAGCACACTTTTCGAATTGAAATCCACAAATGATTATCTCAAAATATTTAAAATTCTTTATTTAACCATGGAGAGCAAGTTAGCGCTTCAGTCAGAATATTAATATGATGCATTTGATGATTTTGAATATAAAAATTTGATATTTCACTTGGTAAAAAAGAAGAATTATACACGATACAAACAGCTTGGTTAAAACAACTATTAAAATTGGAAGTTTCAAAGATGTTTGTCAATGAATGTTACGAGCTGCAAAAGCACAAGTGACAAAGAATGATTAATGACTTTAATAATTTGTTTTTAAACTAAAATGGAAATTAGATAATTCAAAAAATGATATTAAAAATTAAACCACTTTATTTAATAATACAAATTGCAAAAATAAAATTCTACGGAGAGTAATATGTTCTTCTTTTTAAAAAATCTTCTATATTTTAACACTTTTAATATTATTATTATTTTTTATTTATTTAAATCAGGATGCTATTCGGAGAAAATTTCCAATATTCGATTTTGTATTCAGAAAACCAGAACCAAGATATTTTAAACCATTAGAAATTTAATATAATTCTATTGAATAATATTTGAATGAATTTACATTAAATTCAGATTAAGTGAATTGTGACTAGTTGTAATTAGAATAGGTATAATGCAAAAAAGACGAAATAATACTTCAACAATATTCCTGTCAAACAATTTACATTCTACAGCACTATATGTAAAATTATGTATGTCGATGACCAACCTGTTTGTCTAAATAAACATATATATATATATATATATATGTGTGTGTGTGTGTGTGTGTGTGTGTGTGTGTGTGTGTGTGTGTATGTATGTAATGATATTCTAAATTCTAATTTCAATTTAATTAATTTCCAAGCTTTTATCTTAATTTAGCTCATAGTTACTTCATTCTAAAATATTCTCTTATTTTCTGATCCAATTTCACTTTCACTAATTAATTAATTCAAGAGAAGCTTTGTAAAATTGCTGAATCGTCTAAAAGCCTAACTTTCCCACATTCCGAAGGAAGGGACAAAATACCGCTGACGAGACAAATTCTTTTTTTAAAACCTCCCTGTGTTTCTCCGTTTCCCCAGCCTTGTCGGCGCGTGTAGCGAAAATCCCTATCGATATCTCCAAATATATATATATATATATATATATATATATATATATATATATATATATATATGGCACAAATTGGGGAAAATATTTTATTAATCTATCTAAAAATATGTAAATTAAAATTTAGCATCTTTTGACTTTACTTTATGTTATTTATTTTTAATAAACACTCGTGCGAACAAATACAGTTTTTAGAAGTAAAAGCTTGATGGTAAGAATGAATGAAATATTATGACGTACAAATTGGACGATATCTCAAGGCAATATAATTCCTTGTAAATATATTATAGGAAATTGCATTAATTTTGAAATGTGTTATTATATACAGTTGTATCAAGCAAGTGATAAAATAAATCGAATTCTAAAATTTAATGATGTTGAGAATTTAATTTTGAGTCATTTTAATGCATAGGTCATTAAAAATTGCATGATCGTGTATAGTTAAATGCCTAAAAATGTGTTTGAAGAAAATTCTCATAATTCATGCTTTACTCTCATAATGCATACATTATTTTTAATATTTCTTTTTAATTTTCGGTGACATCCTATCGTTCCGAAGAAATAAAATATTTTTATTAAACCAGAAATTGATATCTTATTTGTGAAATGTATAAAATGAATTGATAGGTTCCAAATTTCATTGTTTAAAGTTTTATATTTATAAATTAAATATTAGTCTAATCATGGGGTTAAGTAAAAAAAAATCAATTTTAATATTTATTAGTTAAAAAATTTTGTCAAACGGCTATAAGTATAAGATGGATTGTGTTTCATTCCCCGGAAGTAATAAAAAATCACACATCAAGCAGGAAATAAATTGATTCATACATGATAACACAAGTGAGAGACTTGTAATTAAAAAAAAGATTTATTGATGATCGGTGAAGTGAATATGATATTTTTCTTTCTAATTTAGCTCTTACAAGACTTGTGTGAGAGCAATTAAAAGAAATTGGAGATAGCTGATATCTCAAACTAATAGACTTTTAATGATAAATCAATATTTTGTCTGGAAAAAATGCCGTTTCCTACAGGGCATCATTATTTAAAAATAAAAATCTCTGGATAATATTCTTTTTTTATTTAAAAAAAAAATGGAAAGAACGGCCCAAAAGTTCATATAAAAAGATTTACGATAAAACTGTGACCTAGTTTTTACTTTTTATATGAGGAGTAAAATGTAGTTTATCTATTTTTATTTCTGACAAGTATAATCAGACGTATGTGACCCTTTCTAACTATTGAAGCTTAGCAAATTCAGGATAATTAGGTAGAAATATTAGTTAGAATACAGTTAACTTATAAGTAGAAACAACTATTTAAAGTTATGTTGTGATACAGTTTTGCGTTTCATCCTTATGGCTTTTAATTAGGGTTTCTGTTTTAAGTTGTTACACAGTATTTGATACATGTTATTTCCTTTTTATATATAGTTACTTGTATGCAATCCATTCATTATTAAATTCCATGAAGGAATTATTCAAAGAGGATTTATTGAAATTATATATTATTATATTGCTTAAATAATATCACTAATATTATTCTTAAATGCATTTTTTTCTACTGGAATTGAGCATAGTTTGAATAAAGATCAAATAAAGGTTTTTAATTAATGGCAATTATATCTTTTTCAATGTACCACCAAAGATAAATTAAGCAGAACAATCTTATAAAAACATTTTTTTATTATCAAAATATTGCTATTCATCCAGAATTAATCTAATAGTTCTAAATTTTAGAGTTAATTGAATTCTATTTTTCATCAAACTGAGATTCATTGCAATGAATTATCTAAAATGAATTCTAAGACTTTATTTTTCAGGAATCTGCTATCTCAAGAAATAATAATTATTTCGCTAGATAAATATAATTTGAATACTCACGTAAACACAAATAAGAATGCACAATTATGAAAAGTATCAAACATTGAAAAGCATTTTAAATAAAGTAAATATTTATGTGAGAAAAAATTTTCAAAATATATCTACTTGTCATTCCCACAAAAATTTGAAAATGATAATAATTGCAATTAATGTTTGCAATTTTGGTGACATATTCGATTTGCATAAATTAGAAGTTTACCATTATATACATATATTATTTACATATATTATCTATCTCATATACATATATTATACATCCCATATACATATATTATGTCATATAATAATATATGTATATGAGATCAATAAGGAATGGAGAAAGTTAGCCTATAGATACGTTCTGTAATGGTGCCAATACAAAAAAAAAAAAAAAAAAAAAAAAAAATTAAAAAAATAATGCAGATAAGAGTTTGACGAATATATTCGATTAATTAATAATAAAAGCTTAATTTTCTTTTAAATGACAATAGATGATTCAAAGGTTTGATTTAATACTGCATTTATGGGAAATATTTAAAAAGGATAAAGGGGGAGTGTATAAAAGAAATAATACTTTTGAAACAAAACTTGTAATAGAAATAACTTAATCACTAAATATTTAGTCAATATATTTAAGTCGAATTTTCAAAAATAAAAAACAGAAAGTGAATATTATTTTCTCAAGTATACCATGTTAAAGTGACTGTGGTAATTTACAAAAAAATGAAATTTTATATAATAATCCTTCTAAAAATTCAATTTATTTTAATCTCTCTATTAAATTTGAATCTAATTCATTTCTAAGATTACAAGCTTTAATTATTATTATTCCTCAATAGTATTGAATCTCTTTTGTTATGTTAATTTCTGGTAAACACACACAATAAGATTTACACAATTTAAACTTTAATCTTCCCATATAAATTAATTCATATACATAATTTTTTAAACATTCGAAAATGTTTATAATTGTTAAAATGATTTCTAATAGTTGTGTCAAAACTATTATTATTATTATTTTGCTTTTTCAAAACGGTAAATTCTTCCTTGTATGCTTTATTTTTTCTCATGCTTTTATAGGTTAATCTTCTTTTCAAAATGCACTCTTAGGAATCCATACTCAGAGAATTTCTCAATTAATAACTTCTATTTGCTAACTTGGAAAAAAGTGGATATCGGCATAAGAAACTTTCATATTTTCATTGGCTCCATAAAATAAAGTAATGTCATGAGAAATACATAAGAGAATTCAATTAGGATTTCAACTTAATAATAAATAGACTTAATGAAATAATTCATTTGGTAATGATATGGATCTTCTTCTCCGTGAGTTAATGTCGTGACGTTTAATGCTTTGGTTAATTTTTTTATTTATTTAAACTGAAAACTTCTGTTAATTTTTTATTTATTCAGTAGTATTGATATTTTTTTTTCAATAATTAAAATGCATTTTACGACAATCTGCAGTAAAAATGTATTAATTAATTTGACAGATTTCGTTGCTTTAGAATAATTATTTTTGTGTAAATGAAATTTTGAAATTATTAATAATAAAAATGCATAAGAATAATTAATAAAAATTTCAAAACATTTCTTTTTCATTCAAGAAAATAGGAATTATTAATATTTATTTGCTTACATTAAGTTCTTTATTATTATTATTCCGAAAGAATTAAACTGCATTTTAGGATGTAATCTCCCAAATATCATTATCTTAAATGAAGCTATTTCTAAATATAAAATATTTATTTGATTGCATATTCATAAAATTGAATTATAACTAATTAGTATGTAACTAAAAATTAAAATAATTGATAATTCTTAGTTGTGTTTTTCTAACTCGTAAGAAATTAAATACGTTCAAATTATTCCCTTTGAGAACTTTGGTTTCGAAATATTAAAATAAGGTTCAAATACTAGCACTTTTCATCAACCAAATGTAAAATTACAATTTTCATTCTATCCATTTTAAAGTTCTGCCCAAAGCAAGTAATTATAATACCGATGATATCTATTTTGATAAAACAGAAGCTTTCCTACTTTCCTTTACTAAAACTCTCATTTTCTAGTTTACGAATATCATTTTATTATATTTACTCTGTGGTAGACTCTTGTTTAAAAACTTATGCAAATACAAGTCAAAACACATACCATTTTCATTTTCCTTATAAAGTAATCCATAAGAATATTTTGTATTAAATCCCAATAAGTACTAAAAATTATAATTCAATGTTTTTGTTAGAAATCATATGCAATTATGCATTTGATAACTAATAGCACGAATGCACATTTTGATGTATTGTCTTAAATGTAACTTGAAACTGGTGAACCAGTCATTTTTACTCATTTCAGTTATTGTTAGTAAAACAAATTAAGAATTTTTTAAAGTTAATATTAGACTTCTAACACAGAATCGTAAATAAAAATATAAAACCGTATGAGCTATTAGAAGGATCTAGGAATCACTTTGATTAGCTTATCTAAAATGTTAAGCTGCATCATTACTCTAATTAATCATTATTATAATTTTTAATATTCCATAATTCAAAAACAAGATATCAATTCATTGTCATAACTCTAGGGAAGATATTTAATTGTGATCTTGTGAATGTTGAATACTTTATTAGTGAATTAATTAGACATTTCTTTTTTAACAGTACATTAAAATGAGTTTTAACCAAATTTCTATAAAATTATGTTATGTCACTTAATGAAGAGATTGTTGAGATTTAAAAAAATATTCTTAACTATAAAGATAAATTCTAAATTAGTGGAACTTATGTAGGTTTTGATGAAATTCTAAGAACAAATGATATGGTAAAAAAAAATAACACTGAACTTTCTTCTTTCTTCTTAGGTTTTATCCACATAAGTAACTTTGATTTAGGACACTTTAACGAGGGCGGTTGCACCAGGATGGCAATTGGCGTGCTTAGCAGTTTTCTCAACGGTTGGTTAAATCAGTGGTAGTTAAACAATAATGATCAATGAGGCAAAAATTTCAAGTAAGTTTTGACAAAGCATTTCGACATACTAAAGATGACTATTTGACAAAGTCCATTTGAGGGGTAGTAAATGAAATTTTAATTTTCGAGTAAGACAATTCAACGAGTATATTGTGAATATCAGTTGTCAGATAAAACTTCAAATATCGGTCATCGGTGGCAAGAAATAGACCTTGAAAGAATGGGTTAATCGACGACTGACGAGTATCCTGAAACGAATTAGAATTTTCAATGCTTATTAGAATATTCAATGGTCCACTTCAAGCACTGGACCATCAACAAGTGACAGCGGGCAAACTATTCAACATACCATCATTGATATAGGCAATAGGAGCTGGAAGCCCATTCGTGCATCATTTAGTTTGCACGGTATAAATGTTTATAACTTGCATGGGATCACTAACACTGCTATTGGACTGCTGATGGCACGTTGCCTTGTCTGCTGAATCTCGTTTCCAGGAGTATCGGCTGGATTTATTTATATGGATATGGAGACAATTTCATGAATATAAGGACTTAACATCTCAATAGGGGGTTTCAATCTAGTGGATCCTCTGGGATGATATCTAGCATGATATGTACAATAAGCATGATATGGAACCCCTTGATATGCTCAATAATGAATATGATAGGTGATAAGTACGTAAACATCCTGTACATTCATCCACACCCATTTATGTTCTTGTACATACCGATGTATTTTGACAATTCCAGCAGGACAATGGGACATCGTGGGTTGATACCTAGTGGTAATAGAGACACTTTTTTTACTTTAATCATTTCTATTATTCATCCCAGACATGTACATAATTGAGAATTTCTGTAATTCCTTAGAATGTGAGGTTCAAAACTGATTTCCACTACATTACAATCCTACAGATTTGTAGACTATCTTATTGGATTTATGGTGTGAATTGCTACCAGTATTTTTCGAGCTGTTCGTTAAATCCATGTCATGTCGCTTTGCAGCATCTCTGTATGCTCATAGATACTCTGCTTCATATTAGGTAGATATGCTAGTAATTTTTCAACATTGTATAAGGGTATCAATATGGGAAATCCTTCAATCTCAAAAGTTGTATTTCGAATAAATTCAATAAGTGTACGCTCATTTTTCTGTCCTAATATAAGACTATCAAAAAAACAAAAAAACTTTCAATTTGTTATGAATAGATACTTTATGGATTGTTAAATGAATACTCCGCTTATTGCTCCATAAATTTACTTTTGAGCTAAAAAAGAGGACTTTATTATTCAGTCTTTCTTTAAGAACACTCTACTCACATAATAATACCATCATGTTGCTTAACCTTTAAAAGTCGTATTTTTTCAATTTATATTTGTATTCATGCATTTATCACCTTTGCATTTATATCAAATTCCAAAGCACGAACTTTACAGTAGTCAAATTGGAAATAAACTAATAAATAAATAGTCACACCAATTTGTTTTACTTTTTTATTTTCAATAGATTGATCTATAAATGTTTGGCAAGTGAAATGCATTAAATCTACTACTAATGTTTGGCAAATTTGAACTAATGTTGGAAATTTTTTCTTCTGATGTATTATACCTTTTCTAGCAAACTTTCTGACAAAAGAAAAACAGTTTCTTATCAATTTCCTTATTGATAATTCGCATAAAAAAGAAAGTATTCTTCCAATTCTATATAACATATAAAATATTCATTCGTCTTATAAAATGTGCATTAAGAAAACGAAATAAATATGCATGAATTTTTATAGCATAATTTTTGAAAAAATAACCAGCTTTTTATATTTTTATGGCAATTAAAATCTGCATTTTCCTTCATTCGAAGGATGCTGCCTAGATACACATATATTTCTATAAGACACATTTTACTATTCTGTGGGGACTTTTTTAGGGAGATAAAAATGATTTTTCAACATGTAACTTCCACAAATATAATTCTTTTGGAATCTAGAATTTTTTTATATATATAATCGGCTTACGAAATAGCTTTTAGAAACTTCAGCACTTAATTCAATTCTATACATATGACTTAAAAGCCATGTAAGATATGCAGTTCTAGAAATTTTAATAATTTATTTTCAGAATAAAAGAAGTTCTACTTGGAAAGAAATGAAAGGAACTTTAAGAAGGAAATGTAAATATATATTTTCATTTGTTTATGCCATTACACCGAGAAAATACTATGCATCCTATCTCAGTTCTTCTTTTCGTAAGTTATATGGCAAATATTTGTTTTTACTAGCTGCACAGGCTATGTTTGTATTCTTTCCATGACATAAATAGGTATATTTCATCGTTTATGAAGATGGGTTAGAAGTTATATATGCTAGCAAGTATCAATATTTCATTCTAAATGTATATTTTTTCAAGGATGAAATATTGGAAAGATAATGAATAACAGAATATATAAAAGATGGAATTCATAAGTTATTGTTGCGAAGTTGAGATACTATTGCATGTATACTAGAATTTGAAAAATTCAAATTTCAGTTTTTGTATTTGAATTTCAAGTTTTCAAAATAAATTGCTTATATGCGGTTTTAATAAAATATTTTGGATGAAACGGTTAGATACAAATATATAGGAGCATCATCATTTTTTCATCCTCGTATCAAGTAAGTTGTATAAAAAATATAATAAGTATTTTTTTGTTATATTTATTGTTGATATGAAAAATCTGGCAGTTTTCTTGTATTGTCTGAATAAAAATTGTTTTTAATTTCTGTTCAGATTATATACAGGTCTAGTTGAGGATAAGGTGGTATGCAGCTGCGTTTTATTCTGCATGCACGGGTGGATAAAGTATATCCAGGGTGTCTATAGTGTTTTTCAAGCGAAGGAAAGTTTATCATTTTAATCGTAAATATTTCCGCCAATTTTACAAATAATTCCATAAAACCTTTGCCGGAATCCATTATTTTTCGATAAATTTGTTATTTTCTTGTTTTACCGCTGAGGAAATTATCTCTAATGTGATGAGTAATTCTATCCAAATCACCAACAGAATTCCAATCATCATCAGCTGTATTGTATTTTATCTATATCTAGGTTTAGTTTAATTATATTAACGTCATTATACTGGGACGTTAGGCTATATTGGAGCTGAGGCTCTATTGGAACGGACCGCGTTTGAATCGCGGTCAGATGACGAGTACGACATCTGAGCTGGTACTCCTCTCTCAAGGTTTCACAACATAGGGGGATTGTTTGGCTCCGACGTATTTAATGTGCACAAAACCAGCTTACACTATGGTTCTTCGGTGGAAGCGGATCTCGAACCTGAAATCCTCCGGTTCAGGAGCCTGGATCTTATCACCGCGACATACGTTTCGTTGGAAGAAAGCTTTCTATAATGTTGACGAACTTATTAGAGAATTAAAAACTTTTAAAACTAAGATTTTTTTTTGCAATAGCAGTACTTATGTGGTTGCATTATTAAATTTGCCACTCTTGTTCTTTTGTGTTATTCCATTTTGAAATCCTTTCAGATCATTTACTTTTCAAATTCACCGCTAATAATAAAACTTGAGTTTTGCTATATTAACCTTTACACTACAAGGATAATTATATCATTATAATCTGCTTTAAAATCCCCGATAACAACAAAAACAAACAAACAAATCTGAAATTCGTAACAAGAAGAAACTAAAGCTCATGCTAAATGGCAACTGAAAACATCAGAAAAATCATTATCCCCACAGCTCATGCTATTCCTTAATAAAGTAAGTGGTGAAAGCCACAACTTAAATAGAAATGCATTGTTTCCAAATTATTATCCCATGGGGTACATTAAGGAGAAGGGAACTTAACTGCATGAGATATCATGTACTAGAATATTCCACGGAAGTCTCAATGGAGTTGTTAATGCCCTTTACATAGTGTTCGATACATTGTACTTAATTGTCATTCCAGAGAAATCTCTATTTTCGGGCTAAAAGTCTTCACACGATTTGCTATTGATAAATCGTTTATCACAAAACGAACATTGAATTGGGGAAAAGAGACTTGGGTTTGAAAACTGGTATTCTTCTTAACTCATGTAAATTTTTCTGAAGTTCGATTTTAAGTATGTTCGATAAGAGTTCGATTTTAAGTATGTTCGATAAGAGTTCGATTTTGCTAAATAAATTCCTAAATCAACTGATTCGAAAATTTCCCATAAGGATATTACATTCAGTACTAAAGTTTCGATTGACAGTTTTATCTGGGACTGCTTGAATTTCACAATAATCTTCAAAGTTTGAAATGAATTTAAATTTTCGAAGAAAACGTGAACGCAAAACTTCAAAAGTATGTGTCGAATCTGTTATTTAACTAAAAACTTATTAAATTTTACGAATTTAGTATTTTTTAAAATTTTTGAATGTTAAGTGATATTTTGAATACCAACAATTCATGCGTTTGATTGAATTGATCAGAAAAAATCTGAACTCTGATGATCTAGTGCTTTATGTATCGATTTTTTAAAATATTTGATGCAAAATTGAATCATTCATAAGCATTATATTTTAGCGTAAAAGCGAATTATAATTCGTAAACAAGCCAAATATTCTATGGACTTATTGAAAAAATAGGAGAACACATCTCTAAAACAGAAGGTATTTTCTGATTAGATGGCAGAGAAAATGGTATGATTAAAGTAGTTCATTTTTTATCTTTTAATTCTTAAAGGAAAAAAAAATAAAAGCATAGAAGTCAAGCTGAGCTTCAAATTTAAAATCCTGAGATAAAGTAGTGATAAAAAATAACCAGGTTGTTACATGTAACTTTTTTTTTTTTTTTTGAATTGCAAATGTTCGTTTCAAAGAATTCTTTTAAAATAATTTCATTAAACTGTAAATGAATATAATGCCTATGTATTTGTTTTTAACGCTTTTTAAATATAAAAAAGCATTATTTGATTAGTACTTTGGCAATAAAAATTATAATATTTTTTTTACTACTTCATTCCAAATGAAGTATCAATTTCTTATTTGAAAATCTATCATAATACAGTTTAGAGTTTAAATAATTGTTTTTGGAAAGATCCTTTCATAAATGCACTGTTGTCCTTCAGATTAAAAATAAAGACTATCAATTATTCAAAATCAACAATATTTAAGATTAGTTAGGTTAAAAAAGATATAAATTTTACAGATTTTGGCATTTTCTTCGTCTTAAACTGACTGCAGAAGATGGAAAATAGTCTTCTAATTTATATGAGAGTATAATCGTATTCTGGATTTCTGCATATCTTATTACACAATACAAATACTTCATTAAATATCCAGTCTCATCTACAATAAAGTTCATAATTACTCAAATATGCTCCCAATAATCCTAAAGACAATACAAAAAATGAGAAGACCAATTTTTACTAGTTTCAAAGAAAAATATGTTCTTTTTCATTAAATATCATATCTAAACTAACATATTTATTTAATTCCTTCAATTTTGGGTAATTTATTGTTAGTCTAAATCTAAATTTGATAATAAAAATCTGGAAAAGATCTTTTATAAAAACTGAAAAGATGGAATTATTTGAGAAATGAGAAGAACATTTTTAAGACTTAAAAACACACTTTAAAACAAATGAAATCTAATTATTCAATTTTTAGCAGAAAGTAGAATTTTCTATTTACCTCTTATTCATTTCATTTTTATCTGTTATTCATTCATTTCATTTTTCAATTCTTCGATTTTCTTCTTTTTATTATTATATTTAAAACCTGTTGATGATTACCCCTTTGGAAAATATCAAATGTCAAAATAGAAAACTGAATTTTAATCGTTACCTTTATATCCTTCAAATCTAAGAGATATGTAGCTTAGTTATCCTTTAATTGGGGAGATGCGGTCTGTCGGAACCACTAAAAATAGACTTTCTATTCTCCTTATTCTATTTTCAGCTCAATCGAATGAATTGACCCTGTAGTTCGTGTTTCTTGACCTTCACTGCATGTGTCTTTTTTCAACCGGTTCTAGTGAAGATGTTTATTAAAAATATTTCAGCTATTTCTTTGTGCGATGTCTGTGAGACCACACCTCCCTTTTATTGCTTCAGTATTATACAAAGCTTAACAAATATTTCTAAAACTTAGTCCCCCAAATATCATCATCTACTGTTCCCCGTTATAAAGCAGACCTCCGGAGACTTTTAAAGAAAGAAGAAAGTGGTTTTAATGAAAAGGACTGTGCAGAAGATTTTTTTTGAAGAAAATTCTCATTTGACTGATTATGATACGCATGTTCAAATATAGTTATTTTTTCTAGCGATAATGTTTTTTAGAAAAATTTCTAAAATATTTTAATGTATCAAGAGAAATAGCTACAGAATTCACAGGCTGATTTTTATACTAATTCTTACCATTCTTTTATACTTGTAATGCCCTCGAAAATAGCATTACTAATGTTCCCAAGTTTCTGCGTAGAAATGATACCAATAAAAAAAAAGGGTCAATTTTCTCCATTGTCATTTTTTTTTTCATATAATTGTTGAATTTCCCATTACATTGTTTTTTTTATATATTTTTGTGTACTGGAAATGTAAATATGATTTAAAAAGTAAAAAGTAATATGATTTTTCCAAGAACATTATTTGTTATAACATGAAAATTGAGAAGAAAATGCATGTTCAAATGCAATTAATTTTTTTCAGTTATAATAAATTTTGAAAAATTTCTAAAACATAATTATATATCAAGGAAAATACCTGCGGAATGTATTGGCTGATTTTCATATTAATACTTTTATTAGAAATATAATTTGAGTGTTAAGTAAATGAGATCCCGTAGACCGCACCTCCTCAGTTAAGACCTAAATTTTCACCTCCCCAATTAAGGTTTAATCGAAGTAATTTCATAGAGCACGAAATTAAAACATACCTAAGAGGAAGAATTTAAGAATATCTGAAAAATTAAAATCAATATTTAATTAATAACTGTTATTATTTTTCTTAAATCGTTCAAAATTTCTTGTTGATGATTATTCACAATTTTTAATATATTAATCATAAACATAATACACGCCTTTCTCTACATGCCTTTAACTTACAGGGTGCTTCTAATTAAGAGGAAATTGTATAAAAATTACTGAAAAAAAACGAAAAAGTTTTTTTAATGACATAAATAAGAATATCAAATTTCACTTGTTAAATTTTTTTTTAAAAAAATGGATTCAGTTAATTCTAAAATAAAAAAAAACAATAATGTATTACAATTTTTTAGAATTGCCGTTTTAAAACAAAAGAAATATGCGTTCAAGGACTCCCAATGTAATACTTATATATGAAATTTGTTAAGATACAGTGAAGTCACAAAGGATAAATAGATAAAACCATAAGTAAAATTCTATACGGAGATTAAAATTCATGTCAAAATAGATAAATTTATTAACATCCAGATAAATTGAAAGTAGTTTCAACGCAATTTTTTTCAGCAGATTTTGTGTCTTTGCGACTAATTATCATTTTAAAATATAGATACAATTGCCTTTTAAACTTGAATAGAAAATATTTTCTTTTTATGGAAAGCAAGAAAGCGGTGTTTGCATTCATTTATATTTTCTAATGGATAAACATTGATCCATAAAAATGCTTTTTTTTTATATTAACTCTTTCTTATTTCCAGTCGAAGAACTATGATGTTTTCCAAGAATTGTTGAAACAATTTGAATAACATCTTGGTTGTTTGTTTAACTGCATCAACAAAGACATGCATGAAAACACGTTTTTAAAATTGGTTTCAAGAAAATAAATCTTGTTTCTTTACCTTTTTTTTTTTGAAATAAACGAACCATAAACTTTGAATTCATGGTTTAAAAATAAGGAAATACAGAATAAAGACATGGAAATATTAATCTAATTTAGAAACAAATATATATACATTTTTATTTTCAGAAATTAAACTTTTCATTTTTCTATTTATACGCTTAAACCATTCAAATTCGTTTTATTGGATTCTAAAAGATTTCTTTTTTTTTGAAATTTGAAAAGAAAAGATATATTTTTGATGAATCTAAAAACCGTTTCCTTGTAAATGTTTTCTTTTACCAAAAAAATTATTTAATTTTATCACTGACGAATTATTTTTGATTCGTCAGCGACAAATATAAGAAAGGCCGTTTCAAATGAAAATAAACGATGCGTAATATATGTTTAAACTCACTCATATGAAAGAAAAATATTTTAATTTATTATTCAACTTTATAGCACAAACGCTGATCTTTGTTTTGTTTTGTGCAGCTGGTTGAATAAGGAAAACCAATGAACGGAATTTAAAGATCATCAGATGTGAGACTTGTATGATTACAATTTTCATTTCTATTTACGAGATTATAAGAAGGAATCTATTATTGAATACGAATGCATATAAAAATAATGCATTCATTATATTTTGATTTCAATTAACTTTATTACTGAATAACAAATAGAGCCATTAAGAGAAATTTCTCTTAATTGCCATTAAGAGAAATAAATATCAAATGTTATATATGATTACTGAACCATCTATAATTACTGACTTGGGATGAAAAGATATTCAATCAAATTATAAAACTGTTTGTATTCAAAAGTGGAATAAATGTTTAAGACTTATTTTGCTTTGGAAGACATTCAGGTTTGCCTGGAATTGTTTATTTAAAAAAAATGCATTAATTGACAATCATAATTCGCCTACGAAGTTTTTTAAGCATTAAGATAGACATTAAAGATGTTCTTATTTTATAAGCATATTGCAATTTTATTTACTGTGCACTTGTTCCCACCGGGTGACTCTCAGATATGAAGATGCTCCTTTCCCCTCGGGTGAGTACAAAAAGGATATGGGGTCGATTATCTCTGTCTCATGAAGAGAAGTACCTCTCACTGGAAGAGTTGTGCCATGGTCGGTCATGGCCCTTAGAACTCAACTTTAGTTCCCATCAATATTGTGGCGGCTGACCGGCCATTCAAATTTTTCCATGTTCCTCAAGGCGGGTAAGAGTAATCAATGTGTGATTATTGGGCATTTGAACCTTTCTTAAAGAAACATGTCCCATGTCACTAAAAGCATTGCTTTTGGGTTTATCTATCCTCAAATAAGTGTGTTGTATACAGTACAAGAGACTTTCTTCCTTCAATTTCATTAAAAATGGAAGAAATTATCTAAAAGATAAAAATCAAATATGTTTTAGAATATATATATATATATATATATATATATATATATATATATATATATATATATATATATATATATATATATATATATATATATATATATATATATATATATATATTCACGCAAAATAGTTTGGTTTAAAAATAATGCATTATATAAATGAATAAAATTGACCCCCAAATATATCGTGATTCCTCAATCATTGCAGATTAAATAAATTATTAGAGTAGTTTTTTTTCTCTTTTTCATTACATAAATAGTGCCTTATTTATTATTTACTAGATTTCCTTTTTTAGGTCAGGTCTCTTAAGAAGTATCAATTTTTCATATATTTGTATAAAAAAATGATATAAAGGCAATCTTTCATAGAGTATATAAAAATGAAAACAGATTTTTATTGTAAAGTAATCATAATGTTTCCTATATAAATGAAATAACTTATAAAAAGCTAGAAAATTAGAAAACCATTACGCATACACAATTAATAAAGTTCATTTCAGATCTAAAATCCATTGAATAATAAAAAAAAAAAATCTATTTTCACCTCTAATTATTTCTTCCGGATTAAGCAAGTGTTGAAACCTTCATCTTGGGAGAAAATACAATGCTACCAAATTAGTGTCCCTTGGGGTACATTAAGTAGATTGAAAGCGCACTGAACTAAGCTTCAGGCAATAGAATGTACAACAACATTTCGTAGCAGTCTCGGTGGAGCTGTTAACGCCCCTCACGTAGTATCCGACACATTCGCCCTAATTGCCCTTCCACAGAAATCTCTATTTTAGAGGTAGGTCCTCGCACGACTTGCTTTTAATAAGTCGTTTATCACAAAACGCAGCGCTGCATTTTGGAAGATCTTTTGAATTTCACAAAATCCTTGTCCAAGACCCCAGATTTGCAAAGTCGCATTCTCGTTAGCGCATGCAAATTTTCTTGCAGATGGGATTCCGATTCCGAGCATCAAATGTTTTCTGGATTTGTATGAATAAATTCTCAGTTGTGATGAGCTCGAATAGTTTCTATGGTATGTCATCTTAAAGGATGCATGTTCGCGGTAGATTTTATTTCGACCTTTGTCTGAAATGAAGAATTGTAGACTGACTGAAATAATATTGCGTCTTAGCAGGAAATGAGGAAAATTCAGCAAAGTATAGAGATTGTTATAAGTTGAAGTTTTTGTAATTATATTATAAGTTGAAGTTTTTGTAATTATATTATAAGTTGAAATTTGTAATGCATAAAGTTGAAGTTTGTAATGCATAAAGTTGAAGTTTGTAATGCATAAAGTTGAAGTTTCGTAATTTTATAGGAAAATGCACATATCTTTACAATGTTTTTGTTTTATTCATTATTAGGTGTCTCTCTTAATGTTAAGGTTTAATGACAATGGAAAAATAAGATTTTGTTTTATATAGAAAGTAATTTTACAAACCCAAATTATCAAAATATATTTTGAAAAACGCATTGTCTACTAAATAAACTATTTTTAGTACGATCAATTTAATAGGCAATATAAAATGGAAATCCCAGTATATATTGCTTCATTTCTCATTAAATATCATTATGTGTTTTCAGAATATTTCATTGATCTCATTGAAACATTATGAAGTCTATTCAGTCATTTAATTCTTCTTCTCGTTTAGTTTTTAATTTCAAACATTCCCTGTTACTAATGTTAGTTATATATAATAAAAACATAGTTGGTTTCATCCACGAAAAACTGCAGCACCTCCTGAAATTTTTTTAAAGCTGCATTTTCTATTTTTAGACGTATTTTTCGAGCCTGAGAGTTCAATATTCTCTGATTTTTCTTTACTCTGGAAGTGCAATAATAGGGAAACAAGCAATAAAAAATTGAAGGACAGACAAACAAATAAATCAAAGAAACACAAGTTGGGTCTAGTCATGCTAACAACCATAAAAACCTATTGCTAATTCAACTGATTTATTAAATTGGAGACTAATGGCAATTTTTTCACCCTTTGAATTTAGAGGTATCATAAATGCAATTTTTCCAAACTGGTTTTGAAAAGCGAGCATTTCGTTTTTTCGTTTCTACTAGCATCCAAAACGTTCCCCTTCGTTGTCTTAGTGTTTTTCTTTGTTTTCTGTTTTCTCTCATTGACTGTTTATGACGTTTTGGTGTCACTTTTAGCTCTCTAGGCTAAAAGATATTTTGTTTGTTGAATTTCACTTTCATTAAAAGTCGCTTTTGGAAAAAATGTAAAAAGTTATTATTTTTTTTTCAAAAATCGTTTGTATCTGTAAAATCGTATCTTCGCAGTTTGTTCTACACTAAAATAATAAATAAAAAGTACATGTTGCTATATTCCGGATATGAGTAAAGTTTTACAAGCAGGGAAACCAACTGCCAGCGAAAAATAACGAAATTTATTCTGGACATGTTTACTTATGTATGTGACTCTAATATAAAGAATATATTATTTTGTTCCCATGTTTACTTTATGGTGAAGCTGGTGCGTTGTCTGTTGATGGTGTGAGGGTATACATTATTTTCCTGGAAAAAAATACGTACAAAACTTAATAATTAAAAAAATGTAATACATTTGGCAATGCTTTATAGAACCAAATTTAATACATGGTTTTGAAAGTTAAAAATTTAGACAAATTATAGGTAAAATAAGATTTTTTTTTTAAATTTTGAATTCTTGTTAAATGCTTTTCAACACTACTAAATTCTAAAATGATGAGCTGCCACTGCTTAAAAATAACTAACATCAATAAAAACATACAGAATATTACCATCATATATTTTTAGAAAACAAATCGTACTAAAATTAATTCACAAAATTTAGTCAAAATTGTTTTTACAGATGGAAAAAGATCAGTTACATGTATAAATGTTTTATAATATCACATTTAGAATTACATAGATTTGTTTCAGATTATTGTAAGGTAAATACCTTCAAAAATGTAATTGGACATTTATTATTTCGCATTAGCATATAACTGGCTTTGTTTGAAAAAAACAAACATAGAATTGATTTATAATTTTTAAAAGCACCATTGATGTTAAAAAATACAAGATCAATTGATTCAATATAAAATACAAGGATTTGAAAATATCTCAGTAATGATAAGTTAGCAAACCGATTCTTTCAATAATACCATTTCTCATATTATTTCCCTTTCTTCCTAGATATCAATCATGGATTTACGAGATTCAAAACGAGGTATAAAAGAAAGAATGATGGATTCCTTAAATCTACTATTTTTGATTCTGGCTTTACTTGATTTATTCTTCCAGTGTTATATTGCATTCCAACTGGAAATATTTTTGGTGATGTGATGTGCGTAAAGTGCGAAAGTCATTAAATCCGCTTTCTCGTAATATTCATAGATCTGTTTTGTTAATTGTGTAATTAAACATTCCTAATGGAGTTGAGTCTCATGACCACTTCGGCATTAAAAGTATTGTTGTTTGGTTATCTATATTCTAACTGTATATTGTCTTTCGAGGTTTAGTAAATTCTATTTCTTAAACTTCATGTAAAATGTGCATTAAGTAAATATAATTATTTTTTTAGCTTTCAACAATTGAAGAAAATAAAATGATAAACATTTGATAAAACAATATTTTTTAAAAAAAATTTTAATTGAAATAACAAATGGTGCATAAAAGCTAATTTTTAATGAATTCGGTGATTGGATTAGGATTACAATTTAGCATCATTGAAAGGACATTTTTCTATGTTAACTTAAAAATATTTTACTCGTATCAAATAGTAAAATTCTACATAAAATTTAATTAAGTAAGACTTTAGGGAAATTTCAAAAAAAAAAAAAAAATCGCTCAGAAGAATACATTTTTTTTTACTTCAAATAATATTTGAGTAAAATTTGATCTCTAGGTACAAAATCTGACCAATATGCTTTCATTTTTATTATAAATAGAGAATATTATCTTTCTTAATGATACTTCAGACGCATAGATTTTTTTAATTGGATGATTTTTGAAACCGTTCTGTAACTTTCAAGGGATTAAGCGGATCTCTATTAATAGCTCTGAGTCAATGTTTGTGCTTGAGATTGTCTAAGTGTTTTGCATTGCAGATTATAGGAAATAGAATTGACAAATTTAGAGAAATTCTATTTGATGAAGTGGGATTATAAAATATTAACGCGATTATTTAAAATGAATTTTCTATAATTCTTTTAGTTAAAAATTGAGAAAAATCAGAAACTTTTTGTTGATAGATTTAAAAAATATTTTCAAACAAAAATGGCTTTTGCAGCATTTTAAAATTAAAAAAAAGAAATATAACATTATTGATAGACAATATATTTAACATAACAGTTTGGTTATATTTCAGATTTTTATAAATGTATTTTTTTCATAATTTGCTGTAATATTTTTCATTATCACAGTTAAATTCAAATCCTTATCTCTGATTCTATAACT
This sequence comes from Argiope bruennichi, assembly GCF_947563725.1. Taxonomy (NCBI): domain Eukaryota; kingdom Metazoa; phylum Arthropoda; class Arachnida; order Araneae; family Araneidae; genus Argiope; species Argiope bruennichi. Next base: position 25,276,797 of record NC_079151.1, on the reverse strand, counting down.
ATTCATTGGCGTATCTTTCTACTATTATGAGAATCAAATAAGGGAAGATCCTGTCATGTATTTTTCTCCATATTCTTTCTGATTATAGTAATGGGATTTTTTACTTTCTACTACAACTGAAATTCAGGAAAAAGCACTCATGTGGGATTGATTTTGTTCCGTATTTTCCAAAAGGATTAAAAAAGAAAGTTACAGCGCCACTTCAGATAACGTTATATTAGATATTCAGTTGCGTATCAGATATTCACTGCAATCTCATGCACGCCATCAGATGTATCAGGTTTTCCCATTCTGTTATTAAGTACACAAATAAAAATATTTGTGTGTACACAAATAAATAATTCTGTTATTAAGTCTAAAATTAAATAAAAATATTATTAAAATGCCAGGAATTAATCATAGAAGACAACATAAAAAAAACTGAAATTTAAAATAATGATCGGATGGATTTTAGTTCACATAATATAGAGTTATGATACTTAAGATGAAATTTAGTAACATATTTCACTTTTTAATGGTTAAAAAAGCAATAAAATGAGAGAAGAATTGCAGAAATATTTTTTTTTCTATTTATATATATTCGTTCTAATTTTATTGAAGAATCATTCGGAATAGAAATTTTTGTTAGAAGAATAGAACCAAAATAATATTAGAAATTTACAAATGCACGTCTATATTAAATGCAATATTTTAATATACATTTTAATGTTCACTTTAAGATTCATAGTTAACAATTTTAGTTAGAAGTTAACAATTTTAAAAACTATTTTCTTTTAAAATTTCTAAGGAAATCATGTGAATCTCTAAAAAGTTTTTTTTGTTTTGTCTTGCATCTCTTATTAAAAAAATAACGTCTTTTCACATACAAGAGCATCTCTTACGTACTTTAATGCTTATAAAAAGTCTATGATGCGAGTGGACAGTTTTCGAGAATTATAAAAAGGCATATAAGGAAAAATTGAAATGTAAATTTAATCTCTCTTAACTTCTATTGAATAAAAAATCATTAAATATTATTTCATTCCTTTCAAAATAGAAAAAAAAATACGGAACGAAGAAGAAAATATAACAAGAAAATGTTTTAATCTGTTTGAGTCTTTAAGAACCGAGGCATTTTCTTGTATAAAATGAGCGACTTATTTTTTTTCTTCAGAGCAATCAAAATTATTTTATTTTATTGCAAGTGAAAAATTTATTTGAAGATCAAAAGAAAGAGCTCTGAATTTTTGTTCGATTATTTCTTGTTTGAGTAGATAAATTTTCTTAAGCAAGAAATTTTAAGATTTTTGCTGCCTACATAAAATGCAGTGTAACTTCATGTGGAAACTCAAGGATGAATGTTATTAAAAAATCACCTATTAATAAGAAAGTTTTGAAATTTTAACTATCATTTTTAACTTAGAATGAAATTAAAAACTTGATACATGTCCTTTTCAGATGGAATATATATTATTTACCTTGCTCATAGGCATAAACCGTACAGCTGTTTAATTACCTAAGGGAATGTTTAACTAGAATAAAATATAGAAGAAAGATACTTTTGTTAATAAGAATATTTATATTTGATTATATTTTCTTGTTTTAATTAAAACAAGAAACAGATTTCATGCAAATTTAACACACAGTTATGAATAGAAAAAAAAACATCAAGATAATTAAGAAAAACATTCGTTCTTATATTGATTCCTTTTATTTGTTGGCATTCCAATTACGTACAATATAAGAAAAAATAAACGAGTAATGTTCATTTGTTGAAAAATTTAATTACCCCAAAATAAATATAGCAAATTATCTTAAAAACGGTTAAAAAAAGAACAATTTGTTTGAAAATATTATAGGCAACTGGCAGAATAAAAACCCAGAATAGTTGGAAAATGAGATGATAAAAACTGTCAAAAAAGTACTGATATTTTTTTCTTTCCCATAACATAAGTTTTATATGTTTTTAGGTAAAGTTTTAAACTATTACTTTATGTTTATTTAAATGTATTTTATATTGATAATTTAAATAAAAAATTATCGACTTATCAACTATTTACTTTTCCCAATGTTTAAAAAAATAATAAAATAATTTCAAATTGTCTCTGACAAATACGTTAAATCATAATAGGCATCTCAAAGAAGAATGAAATGTATTTCAATATTTCATTTGAAAATATTATCATATTTTCAGTGATCGTGGAGCAATATGCAGATAAATAAGTACAAAAATTAAAAGCATCTAATATTTTCTTTCACTCCAAATGCTTAAGATATCCGCAGCAAATAGGATTTCAAGTAGCCAGGCAATTCAATATATTAAATCAAATATTGTAACAAAGGAGACTATACAAATTTTACAAAATAATCGAAAATTCTTATAAATTACAAACTCATATAGACATTTGAGCATTGCTGGTGCCATAATATTTGAGAAAGTAAATTCAATGCAAATATCTTGAAGGCTTCTTAAAGCATGTTTTATTATGGATAGAATACTCAATAATCTCTAGAGAAATAATTACCAGAGTTCACTTGTGTAAAATGATGGCGCAAATACTATATGCGTTGTTTTCAAACTATTTGATGAACATTTTGAGAGCTAGATTTATTTGATATTTGGTAACTTAACAGCACAATGGAAATTTACAATGGATGTCTTTACTGGATTAATAAAATCTGATTTTTTTATCAGTTCTCATTAAATCCGTAATTTGATTATTCAAATCGGTTCTAATATCTTATTAAGGAATTTTTTCACAATCAGATGATTGAAATCCAGTATGATTGACCCGACGTTCAATAAATGCTTTATTTAATTTACTTATTTTAAAAGTTCTACATCGACGAATTTTAAAATAAATTTCAATGCGTGCCCTGCTTGATTATTAAATACGAGGCATTGGAATTTGAATACTCCCCATTTTTGATGTGACCACCCCCAAGGGTATGAACGCCGTAGAAAATGAGTCATTTAAAAATTCGTTATCCATATTCTAATTCAAAGCATTTTCCATGCTATATAGGTTCTATCATCATCGCAGACATATCATTCGAAAATGTTTAATATAAAGAAACTAATGTTTATATATATTCCAAACAGCACAGTGAAAAACTTGAAATATTAGAAATTTCACGCGAATTTTGTCTGCAGTTTATAAGAACTATTTTGAAAATTTTACATATGTAAAAGATTACTTACTTTCATACATCTATACAAAAGATTAGTTACTTTTATACATGTATACAAAATATTAGTTATTTTTATACATGTTTTTGGCCCGTGATTTTTTTGCATCTGGATTGTTTTTATGAAAACAAACAGAAAAGAAAAGTAAAACATATTTTATAAACTTCTGCCTTTTTTTTAAATTTTTATTCATAGGTATTTTCATGTAATAATTTTATGCGCCAAAAATCAGATGCTTTCTTTGGGGAGCAACATTTCGCTGTGTTTTCCCTTTAAAATAAGGGAAACTCTAAGAAGAAAGATGTAACACAATTATTTTTTCCTCTGACAATTCATCCGGAATAAACGTGTTTTCCATTCTCGATTTTCTATTCATAGCATATGCGACAATGACCTGTATTCAACCACAGAAAAAAAACATTTGTTTCCTTTATTTGACAGAGATACGTAGTTCAGTTTTTTTATTGCTTGTAACAATGTTTCGTTGTCTGTCATGTATGATAATATTTTTAAAATGTTGCCTCTAAATATATATATGTGTTCAGTTCATGTGAATAATTGATTATTATAAATAATATCTGTAGTCATAAGTGATAGGTGGAGAGGTTCGATAATGATGACGGACCTTTTTTGTATTTTTAAGATTTTATTGTTTCTCCGCTTTCGGGAGTTGGATTGAGCCTTGCCTTTCGGCGTTGCTGCTTCGTCGATGATGTTACAAAGACTGATGGTTTTTTACATATACCGCTAGAGGGCGTTACAAGTGAGAGGCGGGGCAACATGCTTACGTAACAATAGGAACCATCATTATTAATAAAAGCTGTAGTTATTAATATTAGTAACCATTATTATTATTAGTAGTAGTAACTGATAATTATTAATACTAACCTATCAAAGCGATAAATTGAATAGACAATGCTTCTATTTGCTATTGATACCAACCGATTGATCATATTGTCTATAATATATCTATGCAAATTTTAACTGAAAGGTAGATTATGCTTGAAGGATCATAGTAAGAAATTACACTGAATTATATTACAAAGGACTATTATTTCAAATAATTTTAATTTTTAAATATAAAATTTATTAAAAAAATAGTTTTTGTTTATTAAATTATTTTGTACACTTGGTGTTTAAAATATATTTATGGTAATTTGATTCACTAATTATTTCACAATTTTATATAAAAAAGCAGTATAATATATTAATACTAATTATTTCATATTTCTAAATATTTAAAAAAATCGAATGTCACTAAATCATTTAATATATGTAATAACAATAATTTTTATCTTGATTATTGATGTTTCTGCATTTGTAACTTTGCATGGGCAATATCAAACTCCCTATTAATTTCACATATTTGAAGACTGTCTATAACGAATAAACTTAAATTTTTAAGGGGTTTTTAATGTATAATACATACACTAAAACATAAAATACCTCACATATCTCTTTTACAGTAATGGATAAATATACCAAATTCTAACATTACTATTCGCAGGATTTTTTACTCTTAAAATCTTTTCCATCATGATAAAACTACAAATAAAAGGAGAAGGGAAATTTTCAAAATAAGATAACAGAGATTAAGAGATGAATGAAAACAAAGCTAACAGAATTGTCATTAAATTCTGTATAAGTAGGAAAACATGATTAAACATATTAAATTATTAATTTTTAACTTCTTTATATCGATTTATTGATATAATTTTGAAATCACTACTATTTAATTTATGATTCATGCAGTTGCTTGCAATTATTTTTTAATTATTCCTAAGCTTTCATAATTCTATTTCGTAGAAGCTATCATTTCAAGGAGGGTATAATTTATTTTGCTTAGTTTCTTAAAATATGGATGTTTTTCGTAAAGATAAGTGTTTATATTTGTTTGCGTTTTTTTTCCCTTTTCATCATTTAAATCCTTATAAAATTTTGTTATCCTTTGATAAGCACTTTACATTGAATGTTTGTGAGAAATTTCTTATTATTTTGACTCTTTGATAGTTTATGTAAAATGATTTATGTCCCATTTTATATAAACGGCATGTTTGTCACCCCTATCAATTTGGCAAGGTACATATTTTATGTCACTATAATAAAAGAGCTTAACACAGGCCTATCATTTCATTTTAGAAGGAGAATTTTCGTTAACTCTACTAAAATTTTCTTAGACATTTTCTTTTCTTTCATCAAATATTAGCAAAGATGCGAATTAATTAGGACAAACACAAAAATTTTCACAAATGATATTTAATTAGTGCAGGTTAACGTACATGCACAATCTAGCAATCTAATACAAAATATGTCCTCCTCTAGCTTGAATGAGATACTGTACACGGTTTGGCATGGATTCCAAAAAATTACAACATACACTTTTGATCTCGTCATCACGAAACCAAACTTTTATAGCATTCTCAATCATTGTTTTCTTTGTTCAGCAGACCATTTTACCCTCACGTCTTTTTACAATGCTCAACAAATTTTCGATGGGATTCACATCAGGAGAATTACCGGGCCAATCCAAAACCGTTATTTTCTGTTTTTGAAAAAATTTCCTTGTTAGCTTAGAAGTATGGTATGGAGCAATATCTTGAAAGATACCGAAACCACCAACAAACGTTTGCATCATAGGTACAATTTTACTTTCTATTATAGAAATGTATTGTTTAGAGTTCATCATCCCTTCAACTGGTACTAAGCTGCCAGGTCCTCCAGAAGTAAAATAACCCCAAAACGTCTGTTTCTGAGGGTGCTTAATTGTTTGAATAAGATGTTGCTCCCTGATGGGTTCTCCATCACTTCGCCTGACAAATCTTGGTCGAAACCCTTGCACAAGAAAATGCATTTCGTCGCTGAATACAACCTTCTTCCAATCTTGTGCAGTCCAGAATTGATATTTTTTGGCCATCCAAACGTTTTTTTCTTTTTTGAAGGTGTTAATAACTGGTTTTCGATTAGGTTTCTTTCAAATCTCCCAGCTTCAATAAGCCTTCGTTGAACTGTCGATGAATCCACGCTCATACCAGTAGCAAATAATTCCCTTTGAAGATCTCTACTTGTTTTGTAAGGATGCATTGTACTATTTCGTACAAGAAATTTGTCTAGCATTGGTCTAGCGTTTGCGTCCCCATTTACTCTTCGTTTTGGAACACTGTCCCAAAATTCTTTTGCTGATTAATAATCCTAGAGACACAACATTTTCCAAATTCAACTGCTGTAGCAATATGCCTCACAGTCATAGAAGTATGTTGATTAAGGGTAACAATTCTAGTCCTTTTCATGGGAGTGATAGTCATTTTTTAAATACACGTCAGAAGGAGACAATTCATACAAGCGACCACTTTTTACAGCAACTGAAGGGAAAATCTTTCGACATGTCATGATCACGTGGTCAAACCGGTTTAGACTAGTCAAGGGAGGGCAGTAGCGCGTTGTAAGAGAATACAGTTGAAACGAGTTTGAGGCAGAAAATCTCCGAGAAAGGAACAATTTTATTTAAAAATATGTCTGTCCCAATTAATTAGCACAGTACTGTATATGATTTAAATGGTAATTATCTAATAAGACGACACATTTTTAGACCTATCATGATATTTGATAGGTCTGTTTTGACCTATTATGATATATTTGAATGATATCATGATAGGTCTTTCGCAGCTGTTGTGAAAATATTTTCAATACCACGGACAATGCATAGCTTATAAAAAGGTTTTTATACCACTTTAAAAAAATATTATATAAAAATTATAAGAACTCTAAATAAAATATTATTTATAAAATACTTTTTGCAGTGACATCCAGTAGTGTACAATAAAGTGTTTCGATTTATTATGTCTAATTTCCAACAAAAACGCTAGACAATTTAAATGCGTATATTCAATCAATTCGATATAGAAAATTCCTTATTTTACTTACTACTGCCATTATTTATATCTAAGATTCCAAAGAATTTTAATAAGTCTGAAATTTTATTTTAAAATTCTACAAAGAATATCGCTTATGTTTTCTGTGAAAACATTCTTTACATAAAGAAAATGTAATCCTTTTCATAAACTTCAGTTACCATAGAGATTTTCTGAAAGTATTTTTAAAAGTTAGTATCTATATGTTTTATTGAGAACATATTCAAGAAAATTTTCAATTAGTTTCTTATCAAAATCAACCGAAACAGACCTTTCTTTACTACTGACATTTACTGATTTACCCCAACGATAGCACTATCAACGACAGGAATGATATTACTTGTAAATAAAATACCGTTGCAGTATGTTGAAAATCGACAATTTTCTGCGTCTATTTTAAAATTAAACGGACGGGAGCAGTTCTGATTATCTAGAAAGTTTAAGAGACTAATTTATCATTCTCAAGTTTCCTGCGTTTATTTTACTAACTTAAATACAAATTTTAATCTTGGATTTGCTATTAAATGGAACTTAGCCGATTCTCTATAACAATTGGTAATTTATTATTTAGTTGTTAAGACGCTAGAAACTAATTTATCATTCGCACGCTTGCAGCGTTTATTTTGCTGATTTAAATACAAATTTTAATAAAATTGATTTTGGTATTTCGTTTAAAGTTAATTCTACAATCGATAATACTTTATTTAACCGAAATGTAATCACAATTTCAATAATGAAGTTTTCGCCTATTATAAAGAGTTTATCTTAGATCTTCATAAATTTTGATAAATACTTTGTGTGATTGTGAAATAATATGTATATAAAATTGATTCAATATTCATTTATTTTAAAATTTTGTCGGCTGGCATATAGCCTTGCCATAATGAAAAATTACTATTACTGGTTAACGCATGCATAGTATTTTTATCTAATACATATATGTATATACATTGCATGCAAACTTGTGTGCTATTTAATTTCAATATAATTTTAATTATTTTAATCAAACATACGTTATACACACTAAGATTCCAAACACACACACACACACACACACACACACACACACACACACACACACACACACACACACACACACACACACACACACACACAGATATATATATATATATATATATATATATATATGATGATAATATTTTCATTATATCACTGATTTCAATCACTCAGCATTTTGCAAAACACTAATAATAACAATAGTAATATAAATAGCAATAACATAGGCTTTTTCATGTAATTCCTATACTTCGTAAAGATTAAATATCAATCTCTAGAAATCTTAGATGACTAATATAAGGAATATTATTTGAGTAGTTCATAAAAATTTTAATCTTTTTCTGTATATCTAGCCTATTTTCTGTATTTATAACATATAAGATTCAAATTCCCTTATGTATATGAGACTTCAATGACCCTGACGATGAAGGTATTTATTTAAAATGCAGATAGGAAAATGCAAGTAATTGTAATCAAAATTTTTAAAACAGATTCTATATGTGAAGAATTTGAAATTAAAATGTATTTTCTTATTCGTTTTTCCAAAATCCATCAATTATTAGAATCTCATATTCCAATTGTAGATAATTCCAAACATATGAAAGCAGATTATTAAGAAAGAAATATTTCAAGTACAATTTGTAAATTTTTAACTATAAAGATCTAAACTATACATGGAAAAGATAAAACAAGTATCTGGATAATTGTCATTTTTCAGCATTTTTTCTGGATAATTGTCATTTAAAGGAATTCCTTCTGATAGCTTGGTGTGAAAAAAAGATGCCATCTTCAAATTAGAATTGTTGTCATTTTAAAAACTATTTAGAACATTAATATGATTAAGCGCATTTATTGACAAATCATTTTGAATATACCCTGATTATAAGTAAATTCTATCAGAATAGCAGTAGATTACTTATAGGTTATAGAGTGCGTCAACTCTAACTGCGACCCAATTTTTAAACTATTAGAGACAGGAATATATTAAGAATTGAGAAAAAGAAAAGTTCAAATGATAAATTTTGATTTATGTCGTCTATGTGAGTAATGTAATCCTGAAAAAATTAATTGAATTTGTATTTTCAACTTATTTTAAAATCTTATTAATCATATTTAATAAAATATTTATGATGAACTAATATTTTAAAAGAAAAATGCTTTAATTTTCCACGAAAAAGCTTGAATGAATTATAAAATTATAAATGCTAACATTTCGGGTAATTTTAGACCATATCAATGATCTGCTCAAGAAATATACGCCAATTACCGCGCAACCATATTCTTGAGTTTGCTGGTGTTTTTTTACCAAAATTAATGAAATTCAAAACTTGGTGAATGATTGTTGTATTTTTAAAATGTTAATAAGTCAAAATTACTTCACTGGATACCATTTTTCTAAGCCTGGATATTATATAAAAATTCTTATTTTATAATGTTTTCAGCAATGTATTTACTAATTACTAAAGGCAGTATAAAATATTATGAATTAAATATATTTCACAATATAAAATATTATCATGCATATCACTTCTTAATCAGAAGTATGCCTAGTGATTTAAAAATAAATAGTTAACATATTCTTCATCATTAATTTAAATTCAAATCATGTATTTTTAACATATTTTAAACAACATTGTTTTTCCTGTTCTTAAACATAAAACCAAGATCTGCTGCTCATATAAAAGCAATGATTTTATTTTTTAATTAAAACACTCCAGGTTTAATGATAATAAAAATCGTCTCTCATTATTAACGCTCCTAATAACTGTCTTATTAGAGTTGATAAAACTCGAAAGCAAATATTTACTTCATGAAATACTTTCCGAATTTCAAATGAAATTAATTGTAAAAAATCACTGTATTCTTTGCTAATGGTTTTCGGTCATAAGTAAGTGCTGAAACCCTACACTTCAGTGAAAATACAGTATTTCCAAATTAGTATCCCTCTGGGTGCATTAAGGGGAATGAAAGCAAACCAACTACATGGCGAGCAATAGCATGTTCTGTAGCATTCCGCAGTAAGTCTCCGAGGAGCTGTTAACACACTTCATGCAGTATCCGACGCATTCTTCCTAATTGCCCTTCCACAGCATCTTTGCCTTTCTAAGTAGTAGTTCCTCACGCGTCTCCCGGTTTATAAGTCGTTTGTCAAAAGTAAAAATTTGGAGAAATTTTGAGCTTTGCAAAATCCCTGACCGAATCTCGGGATTTGTAAAGTGACATTTCCGTCAGCGCATGCAAATGCTTTTGCTGATATGATTCCTATTCTAAACATCAAATAATTTCACGGTTTGCATAAATAAAGTATGAATCACGGTAACTCAGAAATTTCCAATCGGAATATAAAATATTGAAATCGGCTATTAATTTTATCTTAACCCATTAAACGCTGGTGTTGCATTGACGCAACGGTTAATATAAATAAATATAAAAAATAACGATTAAGCAAATTTTTGAATAAATTATAGTTTTATGTTAAAAAATAGCACTACTAACAAATCAAGGAAAAAATTGACTTAAATAAATTATTTTACACCTAATAATCGATGTTTTACTTTAAGCATTTTTTTTGTTCAAATTTCCAAACTCATTTTTTTTAGAAAAAATAAAAATTAAAAACAAATTTGGGTTTGGCTGTGAAATACATTAGCCAAGGTCACTCTTTGTCAGTACATTCCACGAATTAGGTGTTTCTGTGGGGGAGGAGGGGAAAGTAAAAACAGGTGTTGCGTTCGCGCAACGTCAGCGAAAAGGGGGTAGACTGTTATCCTTCTTGCAAGATTTCATTTCAGTACTGTGCGTCTTATTGGTAGCAACTTTTTTATCCTCTGCGGTTTAAAATGCTTATAACAAGATATTTTACGTTAGAAGCAGCTTTGGAAAAAAATTTTCGAACAAAATTCCGATGACGAAGATGCAGATGAGACCGATATTGTTGTCGTACCTCCAGAAACAGCAGATGCTAGTGATGAAGAAAAAGGTAATGAAAATATTTTAAATAACGATAAAGAAGTTTTATCTAGAGATACTGCTGGAGAAGTTGAAGTTCATGTAAAGAAGAAGTTAGATCCTCCCAAAAATTCTGCTAATAAAAAAAACGGAAAAAGGAAGAATTACGATGGACAAGAAAGGAACCAATTGATAGGCCTCAACTAAAAATGAAGAAAAAGCTTCAATTGATCGTATCAAACAAATCATAGAAGTTAAAACTAGTGCAGATATTTTTAATATGAAGAAAACAAAATGATACTTGTGTTTCGGTGGAACGACAACTCTGTTGTGACAATAGGATCAACGTTTGGAAAAATTGAATCACTAAAAAATGTTTTTCGATACTCTAAAAATCAGAAGAAGAAAATATTAGTAGCCCAACTACACTGCATTGAGCAATATAATCAGAAAATAGGTATTGTAGATTTTTGTGACAATTTTGTTTCCAATTCCAGAATTAGGGTCCGTGGCAAAAGATGGTGGTGGCCGATATTTTCAAATTTCATCGATGTTGCACTCACAAATGCTTGGAGAATATTAATATTTTCTGAAGAAGGAAGTAAAAAGTCACTGTTTGATTTTAGAGGAGAGGTTGTGCTTCATCTGTTACAGACGCCCTTGGATAGTGAGATAAATAAGAAAAGATCAGCTATAGGACGTCCGAGCAAATTCAGCCGTACAAAACCAATATACGAAGGACATTATATTGTTAATTCTATAGAAAGTAGAAGACTACGTTGCAAGTATCGCCACAGTCAAACTATTTATGGCTGCAATGTTTGTGAAGTTGCTTTACACCACAATAGTAGTGAAGCATATCAGACTTGAAATTTATATCACTTTATTCTTACATAATATGCTTGTCAATTACATTTATTTGTTAGTTTTTAGTAAATTAAAATTTTCAAAGAAGTGTTTTGACTATTTTACACCCTTTAATAAGCTCACAAAAATTTCTAGTATTTAAAACGTGAAGAAAATGCCGCGTAGTGCTCGGTGATAACGATCAACATTCGTACTTCTTTTCCGCTGACGTTGCGCAAACGCAACACCCTAAATTTTTAAAGGTAAATGCAATTTCCTTATTTTTACATTAAATTACTATTATAAGTGGTCAAAATAATAAATTGTATTGTTTGCATCGAAAACAATTAATGATTTCGAGTTTTGGCGTTTAATGGGTTAACACTTAAAATATTTAAAGATATGCGACCGATACTGAATTGTTTCTATTTCTATTTTTTTAATTTTATTTATTAATTTTTTATGGAATCTGCGATTTGTAAGAAAATGCCCAGGTTGCTTTTCTGCCAGAAAATAGTGATGATGATTTATAATGGCAGAAATATAGTTGAGAGATGAAACAATTGTTTTTAATTAATCATATTTGAAATATAATAATTTTTGAAATACGTTTGCAATGTAGCTATTTATTTATATAAATTTAAAGAGTGCAATTATTATATACTTTAATAGCAATTTAAACCTATCAGTATTAATAAAGCACAGTTAATAGAATTACAAATATCCTAGTATTAATATAACGCTTTTTGCATTAAATAGATGCTAGATAACTTAAAATTTGTAAAACATTAAGCAGAAAATTAACAAGAACCTTAAATTGATTTTCTGTTTTTGTCTAGAAAAATTTTGGCTCTTACTAGAAAATAGATTAAATACATGAATAAATATTTATCAATTATTATTAATTGATAGAATTTCAGTAATTTGGCTAATAGTATTGAAGACCAATTAAGGAAGTATTTGTAGATGTCCGTTTTTATAAGCATTTTAAAGCATACGTTTAATACACAAAATATTACAAAATGTACCAAATACTTAAAAGTATTGTATATATAAATATTATTCAGAAATAACATATTTATATATAATACATTTATATAATATAAAAATAAATGTATTTATATACTCTACATATAAAAATAATCTAAATTCAATTATTTAAGTACATGTTTTTTTAAAAAAAATTAGGATTTTTGTACAATAATATTAAAAAAAATATTTTTAGCGCAGGTTTGGTGGTCAAAGAGAAAGTCATAAAAGATTGAATCGGTGCTATAAGTATTTGTCTTATATTTGGTTTTTAATTATATTCATAATATATTTGAATTTTAAACTTGAATATTTTGTTGGCTTTTGATAAAGAATATAGTTTAATATACTTACATATTGTCTTGAGTCTGTCATACTTTTAGCATTTTTGCTTTGACTCTTAACTGACTCTTAACTTGACTCTTAAAATACAGATATCTTAAAAAAGATATTTGTATTTTAGAAAGCTACTCAAATTGTGTATTAAAAGTGTTGTACCATTAAAATAGGTTGTAGTATCTATTATAAAATTACATCCTCATAAATTTGTAGCAAGTAGACTCTTATATAAACGTGTAAAAATTTATTAAAGTATATACGTCATTATTCAAGCACGTCTATTAAACTTTGCTAACAAATGTGCACAGAAAGTAAATATTTCTAAATTTTACTTCAGATAAATTGGAAATTAGAAACACTTACAGTATTTAAAAACGCTCATTGATAATGTTTAAAAACGCTTATTGCTAATGGAAACCACGAGGAAAAAAAATAGTTTCTTCCAAATTCTTATCTCTAGGAATGCATTAAGGTGGAGGAAATACTCTGGGCAAAATTGTATGCAATAACATGTGGCAGAATATTCCACAGCAATCTCAAGGGGACTTTTAACACCCTTCATATTTCCTTAATCGACCTGTCTCCCAAATCTCTGTTGTCTGGGTAGTTGTTTCTCGCATATTTTTCCTTTATTAAGTCGTATATCATAAAAAATAACTCGATATACATTAAGACGTTTTAATTTAGCAAAATCCCTAACAGAGTCCTTGGATTTGCAAAATAGAATTATCGATGGGATTCCGATTCCAAGCTTCAAATGTATTTTTGATTTGAGTAAATATTCAATAAATAGAAATAGTTTAGTAAGAGTCTATCCAAATTCATCCCATAAAGTTAAAAATTAATTTTATTTAATTTTTTATGCTTTCAAGATATACAAATGTCACAGAAAGTCTGAAGTTACACAGGAAATGGGTATAACATGATTTAAAAGAAATTATTTAGTGTTCTTTAATATGAAAAGTGAATATGCTATTTTTTTAAAAAAAGAAATATCTTGAAAATCAGTGAGAACATTTTAAATATTGAAAGTGTGCGTTCTTGATAATAATCGAAGCTAAAAAATTTTTTATTCTCCTATTTAAAGAAATGCTTCTTAGCTTCATTTTTAAAATTATGTTTAAAATCAGAGATGAGAAACAGAGAAAGAGGAATTGAAATCTATGTGGATTCATATTATGGTTATTTATTAGATAATGAAGTGTTTTGTAAACTTAAGAATATATTAAAAAGGACACTTTAATTCTAATATATATTTAAAATGTTTATTCTCTTTAACTATAATCATAATATTTTTTAATGCTTATTTAAAAAATATTTTACCTTCAGAAAAATTATAGAATAAAAACATTACAGTAGCATTGCGTCAGTACTCACATTTGATTGAACCTATTAAAAGTGCATATATCTTTTTTTTTAAATGAAAAATGTGAATAATAATATATGTTAAGAATTTATATTTAAAAAAAATCAGCAAATATAATATAATTTTTTATAAAATATATTCAAAATTCAATAGTTGTAATGACGTCAGAAAGATTATAGAAAAATATAAATAATAATCTTGAGAGATGAGATTGGGAATTATTTTAATCTAGAAAACAGTTTTAATCAATTCCAAAATAAGGATGCTAAATTCAGTGCAGTTTTATTCCTATTTTAATTTCTACTTATGTTATAATAAAATTGCTAATATAGTCTTTTCATAATAATTATAAACTTATATAAAAAATGCAATTCTAAATCTCAAAATATCAGCGTGTTTGTAAGTAAAACAGACAAAAAATTAAGTACAGAGATAAACTGCTTTTATTTGAGTGTAGAAATTAAATTTTCGTTAAATAATGAATTACTTTATAATGATGCTTCCTTATAGGAAGCGACTCTTAAACTTTCTTTATACTTTTATGCATTTTTATTTATCTACTTAGAGTTTATGAAAAAAGTGTGCATCAGAAATTTCAAAGTAAAAGAAGTAACTATATTTTATTATTGTTTATATATTTGACACAACTTTGATTTGTTCCTTAAAATTGAAAAGAATCAAATTTAAAAATCTGAAATTACTTCTTTCAGAAATTTAATTGATTTTATATGTACTTGCAGTAAGAATCTAAAGTCATATACACACATTCGCAAATGTATTCAATATATATTTCTGTCATTAATACTATTAAAAATAATTCTTTGATTTTTAACTTTATTATAATGAAAAATAATTCCTTTTTATATAAAAAAAAGATATTCAAGCATATTTTTGAAAACTTTTTCAATTTTTATCTTAATAAAACGATTTCATCTTTTGTCAGATTCAGCCATTTTAATGATCTGTATTTTACTTCACCTCCAGACCATGATGACAATTTGATTGCATCAAACAAGACCATTAACGTTTTTGTTTGATTTTTATTTAAGTTTGAAGATTATTTATCGTTTGAGATCACCTCTTTATTTTTTTTTTTTTTTTTTTGATAACTGGAAAAGATTTGCAATAACCTTATGTTTTAAGAACGCTTGACCTTTTTGTTTAGATCTTTTTAAAATTATAAACTTTTCAATGTCAGCAAAAATCTTTTTGCATATTAGTAAAATTTAAAATCACTTATTTTGATTTTGATTTTGTCCTTCCATAACTTACAAATGTGTCTTGTTAACAGAAATTATTATATTGTATAATTGACAATTTTGTTTCCTGGAGCAAATTATTTATAATAAATGCAGATAGATAATAAGGAATGCAATTCAATCATAAAATATATATTTTGTTTCACAGAGATAAAATTCCATGCCTTTAAAAATAGTGGAACAAAATCCGCTTTTTTGAAAATAAAATGTGTAAACTATAACCAAGAATAATTGAAATTAAAAATTTAATTATAATTTAAAAAAAAAATAATTTAGGCATTATGCATGAATAACCATATTTTAGTTAATATTAAGTTACAGAAATGCTGTTTATTTATATGTCCTATTAATAAGCAATAAAATCACTAGAATTAAATTAGATTTTATATCTTTGAAGACAATAAGCCTGCGAAGACGGAATGATGATGAGCATGATGCGAAATAGATAGTGGCAAATATTGCCAGTGAATCTCTATTCAAAGAATGCTCATTTCTTTTGTTTCATCTACTGTTTCATCACTAACTCTCTGACCCACCCGAAGGCACACGGAAAAAATAACTGAATGATCAAACCGCCGCTACAGCAACACTGGACAGAACTGTGGTTGAGTCCTAAGGGCCATCACAGGCCACGGTACAACCCTTCCCTAAGGAAGTACTACCCGTCATCGATGGGTAGAGTCAGACCTCTACCTTTTTGCGTAACCTCCAAGGTGGCGAGTACCAACCACTATGCCGAAAGGTATAGAAATTAAATTATAGATTTAAATAGATATTAAAAATCCGAGAATGTTTATTGAAATTATTTATTATACTTCAAAAACTATAAAACAGGTAAGTACAACGCGCGAGTTTCTCGATTTTTACTGTATTCGTAATTAAGTATCATGAACAGGGACAGTATCCTCTTTTCATTATTAAGATGTGCACAGAGGACACTGGATGCTACACCTACACTAATGCTTCAGAAGAAATCATGTGATGATTTCATTAAAAGTGAGAAAATTTGTGCCTATATAATGAAAAAATAATTGCTTTTAACTACCGACATAATTAGTTGAGCAAAAATTTATAAAAACGCACTGTGCCACTTTTATTTCTCATTGAGTCAAAAATTATTGAAATCATAAATCTGTCAAATTTCAGTTTTTATTTTTTAATTTAAAAATATAATAGAACATCTCACATGCGAATCAAACTGCTAAATAAAAATTATTCGCAAAAATGAACTTTGGTATATACAAACCGCCTTAAAACAAAAACATCATTGGTCGATAATTGATTGCTGAAATTTTCAATCAAACAATTTGTGCAATTCGTCTAAATATCTTCCTCATCAAAATATTTTTCATATTTCAAAATTTGATAGTCATACATCTCATACTATTAGAGATAACTTAATGTTTATGTTCAGGGCATTCCTTTAATTTTTTGTCAACTTTCCTTAAGTTTGAATCTTAATTTGAAATGGAAAGGGATTAAACTTCGATTAATATAAAACCATTTTTTTCTGAAATCGAAAAGGGGAAATTTTATAAGTCTGAGTACAGAAAATAAAAACGTTCAACATTGAAGTCTTATGTGTACTACAGGATACTTTTTATAATTTATGCAATATTTTTTAGGGTTATTATAAAAATTTCCTTGTTTCAACATAAAATTCAATTTACTGTATTCAGAAGAACTTAAATATGGCTTATATTACCGATGACATGTTTATTGAACTCAAACAATATAAAATATAATTTTTATCTTCTTTTAGAATATTTTTTATATTAAATGTATACACTTATTACAAATGGTTTAGGGAATTAGCTATTGGACCCGAGTATATTATTTCCTACATTTACGTGTTAAAAATGACAAATGATTAAAGGTTTAATTTGCAACAAAAATTAACTTTAAATGTTATTTTGAGCTTTTGTTGACATGGTGGCAACATCTTGATAAAATCTAGTTTTATCTTGCCCATGTAACGTTCTCTGTGTGGTTGATTTTATATTAATTTTACATTAAACATATTGTTTTAAAATATGCTGAGAATAATTTTTGAATTTATTAAAAATGGATACCAGATAAAGTGATCTCCTAAAAGTCTTGTCGATAACTCTCTAATAAAGATGTAATTTCAATCATTATCATTTGCAGTGCCCTGGGATACAATAGTTACGAAATATTAACATTTGGCGTGAATTTATCATTTTTCCTGAATACACCATGCGAAACAATTTTGGTGAAAGTATTTGAAGATTAATCCCTAAATGGATTAAAAGTATTCAAAATTAAAATATACGTTTTAAATGTACTTTTCAGTGCGTTTGAAATAAAAATTTGTCACAAAACTACACTTGTAATCTCAAAATCACCTACTAAATTTCATATAATCAAGTCACGCCTTTTTGGAGTTATCGCCTTTACATGTATCTGGAAGTACAGACCGACAGATGGTCAACCTCTATTTGAAATGAGCTAAAATGTTTGTAAGATTCTGTGCTAAAAACGTTAAATCAGTCTGCTGAATTTTATCTATCAATCTCTCTTTTTACTGTAGTTATTGAGTTAAATTATATTCGAACAATGGGCAGACAGATTTACAATGAACAAGTTCTGCTCATAGTGGGATATAAATCTAATCATTTGGCATCAAGCATGTATACAAAATTTCATCTCCTTAGCTCAAAGCGTTTTTTGAATTTTGTCATTTACAGAAAGAAATTTTTTCAAAAATATGTTTAACGAATTTAACAAACTTTCCGAACTCCGGTGTAGAACGTGGAGACCCATCAAAATCTTAAGCTTGAATATTTTGGCGATTACAATATATTCAGTATATTTTGTATTCGAGAAATTAAAAATTATAGAGAAAATAATATGTTTCATTGAAAGGATAATAGTTTGAATTTTAAGTTGATATTAAAATAATTTTTGTGTCATTATATTTTCAAAATAATATCTATTTTTAAATTAAATTATTTTATTTGTTTACTTAAATTAAATATTTTATTATATTCTTAAATTAAAATTATTTTATTAATTTTTTTGATTAAATATTTTTTTTTTTTCGTTTTCTTAATTTCCTTTTTTCTAAGCAAATATTTTTTTTAGTCAAAAACGGACATATTTATGGTCTATGTTAGCTTACTTTACTTCAAGACTTCGTTCGGTTGTATTAAATCAGGTTATTAGTTTATTTTTTAGGTCAGTTCTTCTTTCAACTTCGTTTGATTTAACATTACTTTTCTTATTTTTTATTTTCTCTTAAAATTTGTAAGCATTATTTGTTGTTATTCTTTCTATAATTGGCAAATTTTAGAATAACTTTTTATAAAGTCGTATTTTTCTAATGGTTTGACATTATTTGTAAGCATTGATATTCACCAAAAATTATTTTTCGTTGGGTTACAGAAGAACATTTTTTGTTTTTAGCTTACCAAACTTAATATTTTTTTCTCATTTTCTTATCTTATAAGTTCGTTTATTTAAAAAGAAACTCTTGAACAGTGCATCTAAGTTTTTATAGATTCTTGAGAATAAATTTATTTATTTATTTATTACAAATACCCAGAAGATTGGCTATGACGCCATTAGATCTCTAGCCTTCCAATATTTCTGAATTTTACACTAGGGACACAAGGAAGGATGAATAGCCGTAGCAGATTTAGTGTTAACCAAAGTGCACAGTGTGGAGGCCTGCTACATTACACCCCTTTTCAAAATAACTAAATGTTAACAAATCGCTATTAAAAATAAAGATTTAGATTAAATAATTAAATAATACCCACTTTATTTCTCATCTAATAAAGTATCATTAATCTTCTTAGAAACCGTAAAAACAAACTATTTTTGAGTCTATTCATGGAATTTAAACTCATGAATAATACAGATTAGAATTAAAAACATCACTTTGTTCTCTTATTTCTTATATAACCTAAGTATTTGCTATAATTACTAATAGTTACATCTTCTATGTAAGATTTTACTTTAGAACACTTAAATATTTCAAATATTTTTTCCCTTGACAATTAATAATTACAAATGAAAAAATAATTAATTAATTTAATAATTAATATCGATATTTTTTTTACAAAATGAGTAATTTTTTATTGATTCCTTTCCCCTTTTATAATTATATGTGTATTCAAATATGGATGTTAAGGAAATTGTGATGAACCTTATAAGCCAGATAACAGCTGCGAGACAAGCGTGTTACTTTTGTCTTGTGGTCTTGTTGCTTGACTGCGAACCATAAAGTTCCAGGTTCTATCCTTACTCATAACAATCCGCCACATTGGTGACCTCGAACGATGCAACCTCAACCTTCATACAGCTGTTGTGGCGCCATCTACCCTCAGCAACTCAAAGTCATCAGATTCACTTGACACAGCAACACAAAGTTGTCAGACTCACTTGATGCAACAGTAACTATACACGCTCGCCATAACGCTTGGCGTTTCTCAAATGCTCAAATGGGTACAGGCGCACACTAAACAGCTAATGCATCACCACTCAACAGCCATATTGTTCGTCATCACCTCTGACTCACTGGAGGGAGAGTACTGTGGTGAAAAGCTTATAAACAAGGTAACAGCTACGAAACACGGAAAATACTTTTGTCTTGTAGTCTTGTAAAACGGCTGCGAACCACAAGGTCCCAAGTTCTATCCTTGCTCATAACAATCCGCTACAGGATCATGAGAAAATACATAAAATAAAATGTGACGTATTCAATATTTGAATTAAAATCTTTAGGCAAACCATTAATCTAGTTATAAATATTTTGAATGCCTGAATTTTTTTTCAGATAATGTCAATACTCAATTACGTGGTTCAACAACAGCTCATTGTTGAGAATTACAAACATTTACTTTGGTTTTTATCTTTAATTTGATATCGCCATCAATTAATCCTATAATTAGGCCCATTAAATTATCATGCAATGCTATAAAACATTTATGCAGTGACTTTTCAATAAATAACGTGAAAAGGAAACTAAATTATTATACAATACTTTTCATAAACATAATAATATATTTATGAAAACTGAATAGATTTAATAATATATTTATGAATAATTAAAACTCATTTTAAAAACATATTACTATATAGTTCCTTCATTTTTTTTATAGAGTTGGAATCATTCAGATATTAAACCTGGTTTATAGAAATGTTTTACATATCAGGAAAATATTTGATGAAAATTATTTCATAAATTTCATTTTTAGAAGTATTTTTTATTCAGTATAGATTTTTTTTTTTTTTTTGATATTATAACCTAAGAAATTGACAGCATAACGTGTTTTCAAATGGTCAAATGATTCTAGCCTTCTTTACTAACCTGTTTGGAAAAAGTCTTGTGTATCAAAATTACTTTTCAAAGAGGCCAATGTGGCTTTTTTTGCTTTTTTATGGTAAATAATAAAAAAGTTGGTTAAAATATAGCTAATAACTTTTATAAGTTATTATATAATAATTAATTGATTATAGTTACACTAATAGTACTATGATTAAAGGAAATTTAATCATTGTAATGCATTCACAACTTCCGTGCACTTTTTGAAATTTTCTTAATAGCAGTTATTTAAGTGTTATCAAAGTCATATAGATTTCGTTCTTATTTTATATCTCCCTGCTTTTGTACTTTTAAAAGGGTTTCATTCCATTATATTTAAAACTATATATTTTTTTCATAAAAATTAAAAATTTTTGTAGCTTCTTACTACTACTTCTATTTTATATCTTTAGCAATATTCAAGGATCTTTTTCAAGTCATTTATTATGTTCTGCAAGATAAATAATAGGGAGAAATATTTTTTTCATTTAACAGAATCGATAAATTCTTCTATTTTTTTTTCCTGCTAATGCTTTTTTCTTCTTCAACATCAGATATTTGCTCGATGTAAGAAATGTAAATCGAAATATGTTTTATATTTGTTTTATCAAGAACGAAAGAAAAACTGAAAAGGTAACGATGATTTTTTCTTCTAGACGTATTTAATACGTAGCGTTTAATTTGAAACGCCACCCTTTTCCATATAATTTTTAGATTACGATTTAGCAAAATTTAATTTAGACGCTGAAAAAAGTACCATAAAAATCTAGTTCCATACTTTTTTCTTATTTTATTTAAGTAATTTAATTTTAAGAATATATTTCATATTCCTTTTTTTCAGAAAATTGATTTGAGAGAAAAAAGACAATACTTCAGTGCAACGTACAATAACAAAATGATTCGATTTGATGGAAGCAAATGTTAGATTAGTTAATGAAATTTTATATTTTTTCAAAAAATAAAAACTTGAATTTCATTTTTTAATAGTTTGAATTAAGAATATATGTTTTAATTTTTGTACTATATAATTATTCCTTGCTTACTTATCAATATAGTAAAGTTAATTGGTATTATTACAATAAAATGAGAGATAGGAGCAAATAATGAAGGCCAAAATCATTAAATAAATCTGTTGGCTAAATTTCATAATTATTAATATGTTAAATATTGTAACATGTAGATACTTGAAACAGTTAATATACTTATATATGTTAAAGGAATAAAAATGTATCAGAATATACTGGCAGATTCAATATTAATTTAATTTTACAATAGTTAAAATGAAAGAAGTTGAAAAAATATGATATTTATCCATTTTCATAATGCATATATAATTTATTTATTTTCATAATGTATATATTGATATCAAAATATGGTTAGATGCTAAAAAATGTTAAAATAATTTTATAGAAGCGTGAATGAAAGCTATTTTGTGTTTCAAAATAGTATGCAAATGATAACTTATTTCCTTCTCATCAACTACTTATAGATTTAAAACTTTAAATTGAAGTATGATTTTTTTTAAAGTTAACCGATGTCTTTAGAAACTTTAGAATAGCTAAGTAATGAAGACAAACATTTTGAAAATTTTAAAAATAGCCAAAAAATTTATTCGGATATGCATCAGTCTTTTTTCAATTAGATTTCGACATGTGCTATATTTATTCATATTCTAATGTTAAATTAGGGAAAGAGTTGATGATGTCCTATTTAATATTCCAAATATTTTCCGCTGAATATCCTATTCGAAAAAATGCTTGTGTAATTTATATAAAAACGTACAAAATATTGAAAATGGTAAAATCTAAGGCTCTAAAACATCAAGTAAACGCAAAAGTAAAGTAAAAAGACTTCAGTATAAAGGCATTCTGAATTTTATCTTTAGATATTCTATGCAACATCCTTTCAGTATTTCCTTTTCACATAAATATACATTTAGATGAAACTTTGAAAACTTCTTCGCATATATAAGTTGCAACAACAGATCGTCATAAGAGATAAAATTCAACCATTTATGTCTAGAAAAGAACAAAATGCATTTCAATTCAGTGAGTGTAAACAAGTTTTTTATATTTAGTAATAGAAAAACAATGATTGTATACGTAGTTTTTAAAGCCGAAAAGGATCGAGACATAACAAAATATATACCGTAATATTTTTCGAAAATCTTTTTGTTCCATTTTTCCATGAAAAACATCTCTTTCTTTTAAAGCAAAATTATGGAATTTCGTGGAATGCAGCTAATACATGAATGAGATATCTTATATAAAGGTTTAAAACATTTACTAAATTTAATATATATATATATATATATATATATATATATATATATATATATATATATACACAAAAGTATTAAAATCAAGTTAATAGGAAAAAAAATGAACCAAAAAAATATAAAAAAGAGTCCGGCCTGAAGACTTTTTCAAGGGTCATCCTCATGCAGGGATTCAAAGAAAGGGATTTTTTCTGTGAGGAAATGCAGACATTAGTCTAATAGTGATTCCTCGTTATCCGAAAATCCCCTGAAATTAGAGAGAGAGATATACCATTTTAATAGAAAGGAAAATACAAAATAACAAATTAGAAGAAAATAACCACTACAAAGTAAAAATACAATAAAAAAATAACAATAAAAACAAAATATCACTAAAGGAAAAAACGAAAAGGCCAGACAATACCATCAGCAGTCAAGGAATTTTTAAGCTATCGATTGTTATTCTTTCTTTTTAAAAACACTAACGGTAAAAATGCTAACGCTAAATTAGATAAAAAATTGTAGGCTCCCAGCGCCATCTATTGAGTAATCTAATATGCAAGGAAAGTTCTATTTTTATTTAAGGCAAAGGATAAATCCCAAACCATACGTTGTTTAATTAAAAAAATTGACACTACATTAATTTCTAGGAAATTCATTTTTAATTAAATTTTTAATGAGGTTGTTAGATTTTTCAATACAGGAATTTTTATTATTGCAAACCCTTTTGATCCTGTTAACTTGTGAGAAAATTAGATTTTTGAAAATTTTAGAGTTTAGATTGGAATGGTAGTTACATAGTTTTGTTATTTAAAAGTTGAATTCATCCCTTTTATCGTATTCAAACTATATCTTACTATAGATTGGTTATTGGAAGTGATATTGGCTGTAAACTTGTTTCAGGAATGGCGATGAATTGAAGTATTTAGTAGGTTTGGATTGTAAGAGGTAGCGACGCCACTCATGTCAAGTCGGATCTGGCTGGGTTTTGGCATTCAATAGAAGAGGCTGTCCTGCATATGACGTCAGAACGCCGAGAAGGCTCCTAAAGGGATAACACTTGATTCTTTCGTCGACAATGGATGAATGAAATCTGACACGGTTTAATTGAGCCTTTTACGAACTCTTCCTTTATCCTAATTAAACTGTCTTATCAGGTATTTGTGCCCCCGATAGAGAGATGCATACTCTTGTGTCAGTGGAATCAAATCCCACATAAAAATGATGCCATTAAAAACTTAACTATCAGTTCAATCTCTCTTTTAATCATACGTTATCTTTCGTAGTACTGTAACTTTTCTTTCTTATTACTTATGTTACCCTCAGAAATTATAAACATTAAATTTTCTTCGGTTTTCATCATTCAAAGAAAATCATGTAACGCAATGTTTCATGAAAGAATGAAAATAATGAGAATTTCATTGCAGCAATTGAATGTATTTCAAAAATTAGTAATAAAATATTTTAAATATTTCTTTTTCAAAATACAGAAAAAATTAACTTTAATTATATTGGTTTGTTTTAGTTAAAGCAGAAAATGAATTAAAATTTAAAATGATTGTAAAATATTTTATGCGTTATTATTCCCAGAAATTATAGTAGAAAAACTAAAAAAAATCTCACTTAATATTTAATTAATTAAAATTCAAAAGCAATTCATCAAAAGTATACATTATCTATTCTTCAAAGCTTATTATACCAAATGTTGTAACTTGAAATGGTCAAAATTATTTGAACCTTCAATGTGAAGATTTCCATATCACGACTGAAATAATATTACCGAAGGTGCAATATTATTTCAGTCGTGATATGAAAAGTGATGAAAGTTGTGGTAAAACGTAGTAATTCTGACAATTGGATAAATGTATCTTAATAATGAAGTAAAAGTAAATAAATGCTATACTTGGTCAGATAATTATAAAAGTTGAGAACTCTGCCAAACTCGCATATTGGAAACCTCGCATATTCCCCTGCCAAATAATGTTTAGTTATACTTCCGAAGCTTAATAAATCCACTCCACTATGAGCTCATTGTAGTCAGAAAATATTATCTGTGTGAAATAAATATATTTAACCAGTGTGATCCAAAGTAATTTATCTAAATAATTTTGCTTCATCATTAATAATCATTTTGGAAACAAGCTATTTCGAATAGTAGAGAGAGAACATTACCAAAAATTGAATATCCAAGCTACAAACCAAGACTCAAAAATAATGAAATTAATGAAAATAAGAAATAGTTCTTCTATTTTGTTATATTAATCATAATAGAAAATCTAAGTTTCGTATATTTGTCAGATTGTGTGATCTGAAATCTTCTACCACAAAAGCCAATGTACAGGTTATACTCTGTGATTGAGGTACATTGATATTACATAAGTTTTGAACCAAAATCTTAAGTAAAATTGGCAAACAAAACTATTGTCCGACAAAATGGCAAAAGAATAAAATGAGTGCATGCTGTTACTAAGAAACTCACAGAAAAAAAACTGATTGAATGCACTCATTAGAGGCTTTGTTGAATGAAAAAAAAATGACTTCATGGCACGAATAGGAATTCAAAATTATCTTGAAGAACGGATGAAAACAAATGTATATCAAGCTATTGATGATCAAGTCCAAAAAATAATGAAATGAAGGAAAACAAGAAATAATGAAATCATACTCTTCTATATTAATCTTAATAGACAATCTAAGTTTAGGATATTTATAGATTGTCTGATCTGAAATCCTTTGCTACAAGAGTCAATATACAGATTATAATATATGATTGAAGTGCATTGATATTACATAAGTTTTGAACCAAAATATTAGGTAAAATTGGCTGTACTATGTTCCGACAAAATGGCAAAAGAATATAATGAGTGCACGCTGTTGCTAAGAAACTCAGAGAACATAAATCCAATTGAGTACACTCATGAGATGCTTTGTTGAATGAAAACAAGATTTCTTGATACGAATAGGAATTCAAAATCACTTTGAAGAAGGGATAAAATGTACGAACTCAGTGTAAACCAAGCATAATATATTGAAAACGTGTCACAGTGTAAAACTAGAGTAATAAATGCTAAATGTGTAGCTGTGTTCAAGAAGATCATACTTTATTCTGACGTTCATGTATCCATAGTTCAAACAGAATGAGCGTTCATTAGATTTGCTCAAATTCGATTGAAAGATATTTTCGACTTCATTCATTTTACATTAACATCTTTATTAACTACATTATGAACTTTCTTCAGTATTTATATCAAATACGTGGTTCATATCACTAATTAAATAATTCTTAAACAGCTATATTTAGTCTAAAAGTTATGAATCAGAAGTTATAATAGAAATACTTTTGTCCATTAACAATTGCCAAGCAGTTTAATGTTAAAAAGACAAATCTAATAATACCTCTGTCAACATCATAATGATGCACTGTAAAGAAAATAAAAATGAGATTGTCAAATAAATTATCTGTAATATCTAAGTATATATACATAACTATGATCTTAAAAAAAATATGTGGTTAAATGAAAAATGATAAACAGGGAGTAAATGTTTGAATAATTAGATGCATTGCTTCTATAAAGGGATTTGTTAACAATGTAACTGCATTATTAAGATAGATTTGTTTAAACAGTTTACTTTGGAATTGCATGACTTTCCAACATTATTACTTAAATTTATTGAAAATGTTTTAAATGAATTTGAGTTTTGTTATGGTATTTGACTCAATACTGAAAAAAACACCTTTATGCACAGTTAATAACGATTCAAATTCTCAACAATTTTACTCTGCCCTATGTTTTCCGAAACACAAACTGAAAAGTTATATATTCATACAATGTAAATATATGTTATCTCATTAAACTCATTTCTGAAATGTGTTTAATGAGATAGGATTTCATGTGGAATGTAGCCAAAAATTAAAATGACAATGCTAATCAACTTTTAGAAGATATATTTTAGAACTCTTAAAGTTTGAACCACATTTTAACGTTGTGGATACATTTATAAGATTTAAAATCTGAGAGCAGATTAACTTCACCAAGCAATTTTAATGACCTTTTTCAACTAATTCGTAGAATGAATCATGTAATAAAATAATTTTTTTTCTTTCAACAAAGTATTTCCAGAACGTAGTAAAATCATAATTATCTCATTTATGCATGAAATGTCTTTGATTCCGATTCGCATTTGTGATTATATATGCAACGCTTAAAATGCACACTGATTAAACACTTTTAGAAACATTTTATTTGTAAAATATACATAGTTCTGTAGAATGTTAATTTTGTTGCTTCTGAAGAATTTAATGTTAATTTTGTTACCTTTCTTCTTATTATTAAGAAATAAAAATCTTGTCCTATTTTATCTAAATTAATGAGGTTTGGAATGTTCATATGAACAATTCTTATTTCTCCGCATTTTTAATTTGAATAAAAATGTATTTCTAAACCTGAAAAAGTTATGTTTCAAAAATGTCATCACGCTATATTATTAAACAAATTCTAAATTAGCGATAACACTTATTGTGTTTAGAACTTGTATGCAATCGAAATGAAATCCTTCAAATTTCGTTAAAATTTACTTTTATTAAAGATAAGAATCGTTGAGTCAATTTCTAGTTAACTGAGATAATTTCAAGTGAAGATGAGCTAAATCTTACAAATACTCAATTACAACTGTATGCAAAACAAGTCCTTTGCGATATGAAGGAAAAAAAACTCGCTTCTCAATTTTTCCTTCAGTCTGTGTTATAAAAATCTTCTAATGAAATCCATGTTTGCAACAGCATACTCAAATAAGTAAAAATCAAGAATATAGAAATTGTAAAAATCTCATTAATTCCATTGAAATATGAAATAATTCTATTTGTTTATGTTAATCTTACGTTCACATAAGCATATAAAATTCTCAAATACATAAAAATCCTCTCAATCAATATAACATGAAATACTAACATCTGATTACGATAGAGTATACTAACTATATTACGAAGGTATTATTACCTAACAGTTATAAATGAAATCATTGTTTCAATAAATGGTTCTTTGCAATATGTGTGAATCCAGTAAACGTAAAAGAATAATAAAATGCAATTGTTAAACTGTAAATTCATAAAGCAAAACGCATTATTCAAAACATTTTATATTTGATAGTGAGATAAATAAAATTGTACGGTAAAAAGAATATTCAGATGTTCGTTTCCTCCATATCATTGCACAACGCGTTTGTTTGACGAATATTTCTCTTTAATACACTGAAAAAGGCATAACATTCGTAATTATGATTTATTGATTATTGGAAAAACAATAAATCATCTCTTTATCGGATTTTTTTTAATCCGAGAAAAAATGTAATGATGATGAGATTACAAATTCAGGAAATAATAAATATATGTTGGACAATCTCTTAACATATAGAAAAGAAATCAAATTTGTTTAAATAAGGATATAAAAAAAATATTGTAAGTGAATTTTTGGGGTAAATGCAATGAAATGAAATTTACTTTTCTGCTTTAGATCTTTAAGCTGTAAATTTAAAAGAAATACGTACTCAAAAATTTTTCCGGAATAATAATAATTTGCATATATATTTAACTTGGTACAAGTAGGGGAAGAAAGAAAAAAAATAATCTAATTCTTCAAATTTATAATTTATTTCTTTAAAGTAAAATGAAAATTTTACTCTTAAGTCAATCTATCCTTATAAAGCTCCAACAAAAAATTGCAACCATCTAATAAAAGGTTTTGAAAGACAATTTTTTAAATATTCTTAACTATTTTATGTTTATATTTTCTATATCATGTTTCTAAATATAATTTACATCCGAGTTTTTCTTACGTAGAATGAAAATTATCAAACGAAAATATCTGAAACATTATTTTGCAATCATATTTTTAGCTCAAAATCAAACTTGCGATAAATATGAGTTTCAATCAGTTTCATGTTTACAATTAATATGTGGGGAGAGGTATTTTATAAACAATTGGAAATACAATTTTTAAATAATTGCATATTCTAATGTACTCAATAAGGGCGTGATTCTTTTTACAATGTCCACTATTTAATATTACTTGCAATTGCAGCAATTCATATATTAGTAGCAAAATATACATACATAAATATAAGCATTCTTTCCTTTGAAAGATGTGCAGCCAAAGTAAAAGTTTGGAGTCTAAAATCATTTTCTTAGTTTTATTTATT
This sequence comes from Argiope bruennichi, assembly GCF_947563725.1. Lineage (NCBI taxonomy): Eukaryota > Metazoa > Arthropoda > Arachnida > Araneae > Araneidae > Argiope > Argiope bruennichi. The sequence goes on along the minus strand of NC_079151.1, from coordinate 25,247,134 downwards.
ATGAAAATTGAGAAATTTTAAATACTCAGCATAAAACAGAAGTGAAAATTTAAATGAACAAGAATTATGCTTTCCGACATACATTGAATTTAACCAATAAACATGTCAATATTAACTTTGATTTAAATAAAGGCTTTTATTTATATTGAATATAAAGAAAACCGTTAAAGATATCTGAATGAAATATTTATAAGGTGCAGTATTAATATTACAATTTGTCTCATTACAATCTTCTAATTTGAATTATAATAATTTATAATTTATAATAAATATAAATTAAACATATAGCAATTCCATTCATTACAAGAAGAGTATGAAATATCATGTATATTTAGATAAAGGATAATACGAATTATATTTATATTATTTATATATCTATTATATATGTGTAAATTGTTTATCAAGTAGGAAAAATACACTAAAAATAATGATCTGACCTATAAACATATTAAATAATTAAAATATATTTATTCAATGTTCTATATGTATATTTGATGTTTCTTCTATAATAATAATCTCTCAGTACCGTCTTCGGAGGTGGGAAGACTTTTTAAATATCCCCTGCCTTTTTCTGCTGCTTTATACAAATGAGTAAATCGCAACTTCATTTTTGGTGTCAAAGAACTTTTAAACTTTTTTTTGAATGTTTAAACTAGTTGATTTGTCGGTATGCGAATACATTAAACATGAAAAAAAATAGTTATTATATTGTCAGTTTTATATTTTACTTATAATATTTTATGCTATATTGTAACAAAAGCTATGAGCTGACGTTATATTTTATTATTTTAAATCTAACTTGATTCATCACATCCTTTTCAGCCCCTCAGCCGACCAGCTTTTATTATCGCTAATGTTTTTTTCAGTTTTTTTTTTTTTTTTCATATTTTATTTGGAGTTGCATTTTTTTTTTCAATGTATCAATATTTGTTTCGCGTGCGTTTAATGACTAGATTTAATTTGAGGTTTCATCAAGTTGCTTTTTAGTTTATTGATTTCTAGGCTTTTATTGTTTACTTATAATTTCACATGTTTACATATAAAATGTATTACAATTACTCTTATAATTTCATAACCCCTTTTCCAACTCAGTTAATTTTCTGATTATCATATCTAAGATATTGTTAACCGTACTGCATATGATCTAAGATATTATCTAAATGGTATTTTCTAGTGTAGTTATATTTACAATGTTAACTAAGATAATATATTTTGGTCATTATTATATAATTATATATTTATTTATGAACACTATTTATGTTATAATTATTTATTTAAATTCCTTTTTCTACCACTTTTATGTACTTTTATACATAATAACCATTAGAGAATGAATTAATTAGCTATACGATATAATTCATTACGTATATACTTAATACATATTGAAAAATAATTTTAATGCACAATTTCACTTGATTAGCTATTTAGGTTTTTCAATGTAATATTTCTTGATTGTTAATAAATGCTTAAATGATTAATTTATAATATTATTTCATTATATGAACATTATTAATTCCATATTTTATTTACCTTAATTTAGGATAACTAATTAAAGCTCCAATGAATATTAACAATGCTAAAAATTGATGAAACTTCATATTTTATTATTTTAATCTTATTAATAAACATACAAGTAATTGTATCTATAAGAATAACATTTTAGAGAACTCCATTCAATAAAAGTATAATGTATTTAAAATATAGTCTATAGACGTTTTAAGCACAATTTTTAGCATTTTTAAAAAAGAATGTTTAATGGTATAATACTTATTAACTTGTCAATAAAATAAAACATCATTTTATATTAATAAAGACTAAATAATCATTTCATTAACAATTACTTAAAAAGTTATTGAATTCTATGTCTGTTTCGAAATGTCTCAACTTATTTATTGATGCGTGCATAGAAAACATATGTGCTCAAAATATTCTGGAACTGAAGCAAAAAAATATAGCACCAGTGATCAGATTCTTGAAATTATTACTTGTGAAGTTTTATATACCTGTTATGTACAAAGTTCTATCTAATATTCCAGTGCTCTTAAGCAGCTTGAATCTATTAATTTCTTAATACATTTTGTACATTTGTAGCAAAAGGCATAAAAAATACTTCATGTTTTTTCCTGAATTATGTTTTACAATTTCTAAATGTTGTAATAAAATTCTTTTAAACATTCAGAATAAAAAAATGTTCAGTTCTTTTCAGTTTCAATATTTCAATGTTAAGGAATGGCGAAAAATTTTTTGAGTGTCCTTTATATCCTTATTGTATCAATTATTTACACAAAATGCATCTATAATTAATTCGAGCATGATGAATAATATTTTTTCTTGATGATGTTGCTAAAATTCTAAAAAGCGATTCTAAGAATTAATCTAACACTTACCTCACGTATTTAGAAAATTGATTAGAATTAAATCTTTTAATTCTTTTGAAATGGATCAATTTATATACACATAATGCTTTGAACAAATGCACATATTTAATTTTAAAGTCCATTGCGTCTATTACTGGATAAAGAAAGACCACATCTCAAGGTTCATAACACCTTTATGCAATCAAGTGACAAATTGCATGTCCGTATATAAATGAGTTGTGTTATTCTGACTTTACATGGAATATATTAATTGCGTTGCGTTGCAGAACAATGAGATAACGTAACGATGAAAGAAAACGTAAATAAGAAGCTTTGTTTACTAAAGCTTAAAAGATAATGGGCAATAGTGGATTTAGATATTTTACGGTTATGTCCACTACCTAGTATACTTTATGAGGCCTTTCTTTTAGTAAGATGGTGAATGTAGCTTAGTATTTCAGCGAATATATGTTAAGGGTATATTTTAAACAAGTTAAGGACTTATTTTAGATTGATTATGTTTAATATTTTACTGTGAATATGTATTTGTATTCATTTAGCTGGCATGACTCCAAACTGTTCAGCCTCCAAGTTGGTTCAAAATATTATTGAATCAAATATTCGACTTTATAAATATTCTAATCTTTAAGTGAATGCAATACGACATATTAGAAGCATGGCCAATTATAAATGAAAAACTCTTAATATTATCTTAATAATTTATCATTCAAAGATTTTTTAAACGAATTTTTTTACCTGGCAACTAGGAAAATAAAGTTTTTTAGTTGGTGTGTTTGTGATCTCCTTTGAGCCAGGCGGCCTTAGGTTGTCTAGTTAGAGCTTCCCACTGATAACGGAGTGTATGTTTATGAAAGCGTTATATAGTAAATATGACAATCCATTAATCTGTATTTTAACACCTACAGCAAAACTTTCTGAAGAAAATGGAGAATTTTGCCAAAGTACAATCTAAAATAAAGTTGATTTCGATGTTACAAGATAATATAGTTATGCTTCGTATTTAAAATGAGGTATTTGCTGATGGTAGAAAAGGAGAGATTGAATTACTCCTTTTCTGACTAGGCATCTAGGGTGAACTCAAAGATCGCTGTTCGACAACATGAGGGAAATTGAATTGAAAATAGGACGCAATGGAAACAAAAGCATGCTCCGTCAGCTGAACTTCACGCTTTTACTTTATCCACTAAGGAAATGAGAATATGTTACTCATATGACAAATTTTATGCTTACTCAGTGCTATCCCTTAGGAAAAAGGAATCCTCAGAATAAATATTTATGAAGAATTACTGAAACTAAACCAAATTTTATTAATGTTCAGGCAACCCTTAGAAGGTTACCACGAGTGAGAGAATTTTCTTAATTTCCCAGGCGGAGGATTATAGTTGGAGTTTTGGTTCACTAAAGACTTCATTTGTTACGCCAGTGTATACCTCACCATGACAATTGATAAATTAGATCTTCATAAGGAAAGATATTTTCAATTTTTATTTTCATCATCCTATTACAAATATGCAACTATCCAATTCGTCAAATTGCTGCAGATGTCCGATGTAAGGATTAAATTATTACGCATTGCAATGGAGATTATAACATGATGGGCAGTTTCCTTCTTTAAATAAATTGAATTTCAAATTAGAATGCATGAAATTGGATGATAAATCTAAAATACATATTGATTACTTGCTTGGAAAAATAAAACCTAAAAGACATATTGGTTTCTTGTTTACTACAATGACAAAATGTACTAAATTGAATGCATTCTTCTTAAATGTATAGTAAATATTCACATAAAATCCCTGTCGGAGATTTAAGAATAGAAAAATTGCATTCTTATTAGTGAATGCAAATTTTCTCGAAGTTGAGATTTCGATTTCAAGCGCCAAATGTTTTCTCTATTTCGGTAAATAATACGAAAGTCGAATGCGAAAAATTTTTTTGGGATATATCTTTAAATGTTAAACCTTGGTTATATATTATTTAACTTCTTGCACGATTTTAAGATATTTTACTAACACTGAAATAGATTTAAACCGAGATAGGAATAGATGTTTCAGAATATAGAGAGAAGCTAATTTAATATTCTAAAATTTCAGGATGCTAAACTAAATTAACAAAAGTGTTTTCGACTTTTGAGATAATATTTTGAATATTAGCTTGCCATGCTTCGGAGAAAAATTTGTAATGTTTAAAATTTGATTCCTTTGTCTATTTAGAAAATTTGAATTTGTGGTATGTAGGTATTAAGCTTAGAACTTTTAATTTAATTTAAACATTTTAAATTTAAATTATACAATAAATGAGTTTAAAGTTATTAAATCTTTATGAAAAATTACTTATATTAGTAGTATTACGAACATTTTAGACAAGTATTAAACAGTTTTTACTTAAAATTTCTTTTAAAAATTGTTAAATAATTAAAAAATAAATTTGCAAAATTAGCCTCTCTCTCTCTCTCTCTCTATATATATATATATATATATATATATATATATATATATATATATATATATATATATATATATTATGTTTGAATAATTGGATGTAACTTTTTTAAGTGACATTAACCTAGACTAATAATGGGAAAAAGAAATTCAGAAAGAAAAAAAAAAACTTTGACTTAAAAGAAAACTTTAGCTTTTAAAGTTTCAGTAATTTTCATTCACTGGCAATATTTAATAATATTTTTTACTCTTTTTTTTCCCCAAAAATGAAGAAAATTACATTAATAATAAATTCAGAAAATGTCGATATTTCAAGTGTTTTTAAATTTTTAATGCTCTTCTCTAAAAAATTTTTTATAAAAATATGTTTTTAATAGCAAAATAAATAATAAATTTTTTTTGATCTATTTAAAATTCTATTTTGGACTGAATATATAGTGAATAATTTCTGAATTTTATAAAATAGTGAAGTAATATTACTTGAAATGTAAATAAATACTTTTATATTGTTTATTTTCAAAGCAATACAATGAAAGTGTTAATTATATGAAAAAATAAATAATTTTATTATATGAAATTGAAAAAGTATATAAATATTATTTATCATTGATCCAAATAAGTAACTGTGCTTACGGTTTAAATCTTCAATTTCATAAACACAGATCATCAAAAAATATTTGAAACCTGCTCATTATTCTGAAACTAAATATCACATTATAACATTTAAAAAATTATGTATATTCAATATACATATATAATTATTACCTTGCACTAAACTGACTCAATAGGCGCTTTGCGAAAATAAAATGTTAAAAATAATATTTGAATATTCAAACGGTATATCATACTTTTAAGAATATAAAAGCTATACGGTTCAGTGATTTTAACACTTACATAATGAATTTTTAAACCTTTATTGATCGTCACTGCACTTAATAATAAGCTGTTGTGCAATTGATCAGCTTGCGATGTCCATTTTCTTATAATTATTTGCTTTAATCTAGCTAAAAGTAGATTCCTCTCAAATTATTAAGCATTATTTCACTTTATTAAAGCAAGACAAAAATTAAATTTGCAAGCACTTTTCATTGAAGCATGTTCAATTCACCTACATCATACTGTTTTGAACATCCTTACTATTGCCTTCATTGTGAAATATCCGTTCAAATATGATATAGAATTTGAATTAATATAGAATCTTTGACCTATTTTCACTTCTAACTCTACTTAAAAACAAAATATTTTCATTAAAAAATATTGTTTAGCATATTTATCGAAATCAAAATAATTCAACAAAGATTAAAGAAAGTGGTAAAAGAAGATATTTTATATTATTAAATATTATTTGTAGATATTTTATATTATATAATGATAGATATATAGATATTTTAAATATTTTATTTCAGATAATGTTGATATTTATATTAGAGCGATGCTTAAAACAAAAACAAAAATTTATATTGTACAAACACTGATGTAAAATAATTTTTGTAAAAGTAAATTTTTTTCATCGAATCGTTTCAATGTAACTGTTTCCCGTATTCTTCCCCTCGAATTGGATGCATCAGTCACAGGTTAAGACAAGATTTATAGCAAAAAAAAAAAGTGGCATATTCTTTAGATCTGTCACTTTGGGTTCTGGATTTTTATAATTTATCTTTTTGGTGTCATATGTCAAGCGGGCTTCTAGAAATTGCTTATTCCTTGAAGCTGATCTGATATCGATGCAAAATGATGGAATTATTATTATTGCATTCAATTAAAAACTTAATTCTTACAACTCTCAAGTTTAAAAATATTTAAAGTGTAAATATCTGAAACTGCCAATATAAATTTGAAATTCACAAGAACTGTAATAGGAAATTTTATTATAAACCTTTTCTTTCAACTTAATTTCTTTGGAATAATTTCTTTTTCATATCTAATTTTTTCAATATTGAAATATTCGATTGCGTTTTGGATTCTCAGTGAATGCAGTGTGATCTGTGAAATAAAATTGACTAACATTAAAATGTGATCGGTCAGTTTAAGGAGATTCCGGATAACAATGCAACATTTCTATCATCTTTTTTCTATCATCACAATTCATGATTTTTTCAAAACTTTACTTGGAATTTGTTTCCAGAAGCATTTTTTTTACATTGAATTAGAAATAAAAAACAAAGACAAATTTTCCGTTTTTTCAGAAATTTATTTCCATTTATTTACAATAAATATCGTTGTAGAACGTTTGATTCTCTAACTAAAGCCATAAATTTTCGTAGATTATAGTTGAAAGAAAACAAATGAGGAACTGATACATTTTTTAATACCACCAGGTGAGTCTTGACATTTGTATTTTTATCCTTCGTTGAATAACTAATTGAATGAGAGTCCTTTAATTTTCCAATAGCTTTATTAAGCACCTATCAAAACATAATATACACAATTTATCATGAAGTGAAATCACAAATTTTAATATGTTCAATATTAAACAAAAATACAAAGAATGACAGAAATAAAGGAACAACTTTAAAATAAAATTCATTTAAATACATTAACTTATGCTATCAAAGAAAATCAGTTTTCTACTGGTTGTTTGTTTTAGGCATTTAAAATTAATATGAATGCCTAAATAGAGATATTAACATAAAAAATATCTTATTTAAATACTTTAAGATTGTTGTATCAGAAACAATCAACGATTAATCAGTTGCAAAGTAGCTAAATTTGAAGGAAAAAAAACTGGTCATACAGCATACTAAAAGCAAATATACAAAAGAAGCTTCGATCATAAAAAAGGAGATTAATATTGGATAATATTTTTCTATTTAATTAATACCTAATAAAGTTGTTTAATTTAAATTTCATAAGTCACTAGATAATTCTGTTATTTATTGGTGCCTGAAGTATAAATTTTGAATTTCAATCAGAAAACATCATTTGTATATTTCTGAATACATTATAATCACAAATTCTAAGTAGAAACATAAAAGCGTAATGCATTCTCAGTCTTTCTGAAATAAATTGCATAAATGTTTTCGCCAAATAAAAGAACAAGATAAAATGCAAAAAAGTAAAATTACATCGAATAATTTTGCTTATATAATTAAATAATAATATCTTTTTTTAGTTTAAATATACGTTTTAAGAAAATTTGTAAATTCTTAAAAGCATCAGCTATGTCGTCTAGCATTTGTAGAAAAAAAACCTGGATATCAATCTTAACGTGTTTAACCGAGCCAACAAAACAAGTATAAAGAATAAATTACTTAAATAGAGCAAAAGAAATTTGTTGTCCCTTTGTTTTTCTTTTCTTTCACTAAACAAAACAAGTATTTCGAGTTCAGAACTTAAAAATAAAAATGTTACAAAGAATAAAAGAGAAAAATAACAAAGAGTTATAAATCTAATCTCTTTAGAAATAGTTGTTTTTATTTTAAGCAACGAAAACATTATTTTCTCTATATTCCAAAGGTCATTATCAATTTATTTTATTTGACATTATAAGAAACAACTTACATTTACTCTATTTTAACTTCAAAGTTAAGGCATTTACAACTTTTATCAGATGGATTATCTTTTGCCTAGCACCTTTTTTTTTTAAATAGAAGCAATTCAAAGTATTTTTAACGAATTTAGATGTAAAGTATTTCCAAATTTAAAAAATAAAGACATTACATTTATATACTTTGAGCCAATTAAAAGAAAAGAAAGGTTCCGACTGGATTCTTTTGTTTATATTATCACCCATTACAGACATTTCTTAAGTGAATTTTATTAATTTACATTCGCATTTATCTATCTCGTAGTGTAAATTTGAAATTTCTTGATATAAATTTTCCTGAAAAATCTAAAAATCTCAAAGATACACATTATATGTGACACTTTACAGATTCAGAATATATTCAAAATAGGATCTAAATATCTTTAACTGATCATAAATTTATATAAAAAAAATAACGAAATATTTGAATAAATGAATTTGGCAAGAGTCTGAATTTCAAATCTTTATTAATTCACACAACTTGGTGAATCATATATGTTAACTTGTACAAATATAAATAAATATTTTGAAGAAAATTACATTTCAAACTATATGCGGTCTTAAAGATACTTTAGTAATTCATAAATGTCTTTCTCAAAAATAAAACTTCTGGCTACCAGAAGTGCATCAGTCAGCACTACTTTAAGAATAGTTTGAGCCAATTATAGCCAAGTACATGTATAGTTCATCAGGATTTTGTGGTTTATGGTGGAAGTAATCAAGAGGAATGGTTTTATTTCAGATCTCCTTTACGTATTTGGCTTGATACTCAAACCCCATATGCCTGAAATAGAACTGAGGTATTGGATGTGCGATCTCTCTCTCGATCTGATTACCAGATTTGATGCATTTGTAATTCTGAGAATGGGCTTATTTGAGAGAACGGATGAATAGAATGCCATTTAGAATAGCAACCGAGATAACTGCAACTCTTTCACGCTGCGATACCGCAGCAGTTCACTACCTTCCTGATTACTGTGCATTGAGCCATTTATTGACATTACAATGAATGTCCGTTAACTATTACAATTATTTGAGTTTATTGCTATGTAAAAGTAATTTCTTTTATAAGTTCTAATATTTATGTCTATAATAAGGATACTTTCGATATATAAAATTAAAAAAAAAATATTATAAAGGTAAATTTCCTGGTTTATTTTGTGTAGTATGAGATGAGTATGAGTATATATATATATATATTTGTCATTAATAATTAATTTATTTCTTTTCAGAATATAATTAGAAAATTCTTATTTGTACTCATGGTAACACTCCTCATATTTGTTTTCACAACATGGAACAGGTGAAACAGGCTTGCATTTCTGTTGATTAAATTTCTGTGAGGACCCTGAGAAGGTAAAGAAGAAAAGAACGTCACTTCCGCTCTGGACACTAGTCACCCTGGAAATAAGGGAAATAACCAGTGACGAAAAACAAAGTTGATTTCTTTAATTATAATGTAAGAATTAATTATTACATTGTTTTTATAAATATATATACTTATCTGTTTCTAACTAGATGTTAAATATTTTAGACAAAAAGCATTATTTGTAAAGCATTAATGTTGCAAATTTATTAAATTTTTGCCAATTTGGGATAAACTTTTATGCTATCATTTGCTAATACGAATAGCTTAATATTAAACCCTTAATGTGGATAGGTTATACACGCTTTTAAAGCATGCATCATGATTTTGATATAATTATTATTAAAAAGAGCAGTGCCATTGTAACGAAAAGACCTCTGCAATTGTTCTTTTTGAAAATTGAAGCTCTGGTCGGTGAATACTTCTAAACATTCAATCAAGAAAGGGATAATTACCAAATTTATAATTCATTTTGAGTAGGAAGATTGAAGAATCTTGTATTTTTTAAATTATTTTATATTAAAGTTGTTTTTTTTTAATAACAACGGTTATGTAACTGTAAGAAACTTAAAATAATTTCAGATGATACTAAAAAATTTTGATTTTATTAATTTCCCATAAAATATTCACAGATGAAATCGTTAAAAAATCATTTTTCCGTATTCCGGTAATTTAAGAAATTGCCCAAAATCACAAAAAAATATACTGTATCTTTGTAATTACTGGGAGATAAGTCATCTTAGAACAATATTTAACTTAATTTCTTTTTAAGAAAGTGCCTGGAATCAGTATAATTTTCGTATGCAAATAATGGAATAGATAGTATTGTTAATTTCAAGTAAATCAGCCGTCTAGAAAGCTTAAAAATTTCCATTTTAGTGCATTTCGGTAGACTTTACATGATTTTAATTATCTTCCGATTTGAATTTGAATGCATGTTGCATTTCTAATTAAATTATTATTCCATGGGAAAAACTTCTAAATAATATTATTAAAATGCTTTCAAAAATCTGTATATTTAGTAAAACGTTTAAAAGTATACGGGCCTTAATTAAATCATTATCTTTATGAAGTGTTTGTTCAGTATTTCTCAAGGTATTTCCTTGATATTAAGCATTGCAAGTGCAAATTATTAGAGTAAAGCGGTATTACTTAATAGTATAATTTTATTTGAAAGATAAATCAACTGACTCTTTATATATATTTTTTTATTTAAATTGTATAGTATGCTTTATTTCTATAATTTATTTTCAATTTAAGGATTTTAGTTTGGTTCTAAGTACTATTAGTTGATGATTAAAAGAAGATTTTATTGTGGAATTCATAAAAATCATAACTGGAACCAGAATCCAAAAGGAAAAGAAAAGAGAAAAAGTGAAAGAATATAAGAGAGAGTCCATCCTAATGAAGAAGTAGTTGGAGAAGATACAAAGAAAACCCAGTTATAGCGGAAAAAAGAATAAAACTTAACTTTAACGATATCATCATTTCCTGTAAAATTTGACTCTAAAGATGGATATATATCAACGCTATTCAGACGACTTGTAAAGAGAAGAAATATTTTCAAAAATTCTAGGATTTTACACCTTAAAGGATGGCTCATCAAGATACATCATTCCGATTGCCATATGTTCTGCAGAAGTTACAAGATTATGTAAAGGTAACAAAATTAAAAAAAAACCCGGAGGAATTCAATTTTTTACCAAAATGTGGAGTTTTACGGCATTTTCTGTATTAAAAACGGATTCAGAATCAGGTGTTCCTAAAGAAAGATTTTCTAAATGAACAAATGTTTTCTTGGAGGAGGCCGTATGATATTAATTAGACTCTTGTTTGGATTGTGTGTTCTGCTATGCAGACATTTGTTCAGAAACTCTGGGTTTGGTAAATGGGTCTCATGCCTTCCACAAACAACAATATGTAAATTGTTTTTATTGATAAGTCTCTCGAAGAAATTCTGCTTTCATAATCTTGCAAATGTATCATCATCAAATGGGAAAATTCAAACTGAGAGCTCTTATCAACTATCAATTTACGTAAGAAAACTCCCGGAATCCGATGAACTTAGCATAAAAAAATATATATACCATTCATGATAACTTTAGTCTGTTAAAGATAAAGCTTTATACTCTCATAACAATTCATCGCATTAAAAAATAAAACTTTTATATTCCTTACATGTCCTTTTTTTAAGGATATTCTGAGTTAGGAGAAAACTCCAAATAAAATATTACTAAAAGACAGCTCACTTTTCCTTAAATAAGGCTTCCATTAAGTCAATATTTCTGTTACTGAAAATGACTTATGTAGATTTTTACTTTTAAATGCACTTTATGAATAGGAATTACAAAATATTAATCTGGTAAATAATCTTTATGAGTTATGAACTCATTTAATTTCTTAGAGCTTCAATTATGAAGAATAGTTTGATCATAAAGCAGTTTTGTACAAATTTGTAAGCAAAAACTTAGCTCCTAATATTTAAGAGTTACTTGTAATTATTCGCTTATTTTATTTTCTCCAAATTTATGAAAACTGATTTCATTATATGAAGTCACATAATCAAATTTAATAATTATTTTGAATTTTTCACGCCACAAATAAAATTATGGATTTGTATATAGTTCAAACCAATAATATTCATTCTGTACAAAACTGAAAAGGAATTTTTACTTGTATCAGTATTTATGCCAAACTTAAATATTTTATTAAAAAATAATGTTCATTAATTTTAGTACACTGATTTTTAAATTATACATATTAAATTTTAAATTAAAATCCTTTCATAATTTAAGTTACTGAAAAACTGTTTAATTTGTTAAAGATATAACCTTCTGGTTGATACATTTTTAATGCATTTGATTATATTTTCACATGAGTCCTTTATTCATATCCTAATGCTTACACAACTCTTATTTTATATAAATAGCAGCTGTTGCTGTATAAATTGATTCCAAATCCTTTTATGTTAGTTTTGTTCTTTATTATCAAAAACTATGCAAATATATATTATGTGACGATATGCTTCAAAATATTAAAATGTGAATGTGCATAAAAATGATATGAAAAGAAAATTAAGAATACTATAAATTTTTACATTTTTTTAAGTACAAGTCTGAAATGTTCTTTTTCATTGCTTGCCATATCAGCATTTTAATTAAATTCAACAATGGTGAGATATAAACTCATTCTATGGTTTGGGTGAATTTGATTTAATTTTTATCACCATGTGATAAAATACTTTTTATCATATGATGATAAAAATAATCTATCTTATTACTGAGATATTTGAATATTTATATCAGAGCAAATTTCTACATAAAATTATTTTTTTTGCATTTGACTGCATTTCTTTACTTTAATTGTACCGATATACTTTAACAATGTTTATTTAACTAATTGGCTCTATTTTCAACAAAATACTGCAGCCAACATTCTTATCTCAGATTCTGTCATTCTTATTTGAATTAATTTAGTTATATTCTTTTATACTTGTTACAATATTATAAATAAACATATAAGACCTTTTTCCATTATTATCTTCAAATGGATCTTTGTAGTTATAAGTAGATTTCTTAAAACTCTATTTCAAAATTGATGTCGACTTGAACATATTTCAGAACATGCATTATTTTTTTATTATTATTATTAATAATAGTAGTAGTGCAAGGGGTGTTCAAATGAAAAGGTACGTCGTAACAACGTAACCGTTAACATATTTGCCTATGCCGCTATGGGAGAGCATAGCGAGTCATCTATGAATGCCATTGGAGTCTCCGGCTTAGATCGGAGCATGTGCGTTGGAGAGAGCAGTGGCTCTTATAAAGAGAGCTGACCAATTGGCGTGGCAGTGCATATGTAAACATGATGGCGTTCACATTGCAAAAATTGACGATTGTGGAGCAGTGTAGCATTATCCAATTTCTGACAGAGGAAGGTGTTACATCGATCGCTATTCATCGCCGGATGGTCACCGTATACGTAGAAGATTATGTGTCAGACAATCAGTGAGAAAATGAAGTTCCCGTTTTCGTGCAGGCCGTGAGAGTTTCGTTGATGATCCGAGACCAGGTCAGGGAAACACAGACATCACGGCCGATCTCATCGACAAGGTGGATGACCTAGTGAGAAGCGATAGGTGTGTCACATTGCAAATGTTGGCGGTGAAGGTTGATGCTAGCGTTGGAACAGTCTGGACAATTGTTCACGACAGGTTGCGTTATCGGAAGATGTGAGCAGTGAGTTCTGAAGCAGCTGACCGACCAGCACAAGGAGGGGCTAGCACTTCAACATGTGTTTCGGTATCATGAAGACTCCGCTTTCCAGGAACGGATCGTCACAAGTGATGAGAGCTGGTACCTTACGAGCCAGAGACAAAGCGGAACAACATGCAGTGGAAGCATACGTCGTCACCCTCCCCCAAAAAAGTGTAAAGCCAGGGCGTCAGCAAGCAAGATATTGCTCACTGTCCTTTTCGACGGCCAAGGTTCGCTACTTGTTGAATTCCGCGAGTACAAAAGAATCATTAACTCCGATGTGTATTGTGAGACACTCCGAAGACTGCGCAGGTCCATCAAGAACAAAAGATTGGGGATACTCACGGAGAGTGCGGTTCTGCTCCATGATAACGAGCGTCCACACGTCTTCGGGTCACACACGCTGAACTTCCAAAGTTCAAGCGGGAGCAGCTCGACCACCCACTCTACAGTCCGGACACGTCGCCCTGCAATTTTCATATGTTTGGTCCCCTGAAAAAAACATCTGAAATGGAAGCGCTTCAACTCGGACGGTGAACCAAGGACGCTGTGAAGGACTGGGTCTCGTCACGGTCACAGTAATTCTGGGAACAACGAATCCTTCTGCTCGGTAAACAATGGGATCGTTGTGCTCAGGCTTATGGTGTATACTTTGAATAAAATCTTCATTTATACCCATGGTTTCGTTTCGTACCTTTTCATTTGAATATACCTATCAATAGTAGTGATTATATATTTAGAGAAATATAACGTAAACTTTTTATATTAACTTAAATTTATATGAACTTGTTACGAATTGATAAAGCTCATTAATTGTGATATCGTATTCTTTGGTAAAATTTTATCTTCTGCTTTAAAATCCTGTCGTCGTTTACATCATCGTAAATTCAGCTTACTGAAATTGATGATTACAATGACTTCACCTCGTCGTGCATGACATAATGGAGCCGGAATCGCCCTGCCTCATTGTTGAATTAAATTTTTCTTGTGATTTCCACGAGGAAAGAAGAAGAAAAAATACTGTAGAGAAAAAGGAGTGCATCATTTCTAGATTGGGTATGGTATCGCCGAATCTTAAAATTTCAAACAACAGATAATACAGTTAAAAATTTGGCTTACTATTAAAATAGCGATGAATTATGATTATGATATAAATATATATATGTATGTATTAATGACATTATCAATCTAAATATTCAATATAATATCTCAAAATGTGAACGGTTAACCAACTTGTTAGTCAACTATGTTTTGCTCTTTCTATTACAACTTTTATCATTTGTGAAAATGCGTTATTGTAATTTGTTTGTTTCTTATGGCACTTGCCACTGACAAGCCCACTGTTACGAAGACAGCGATTTAAGCCTGAAGGGAACGTCTCTTATTTTTTATAGCAGCGCTAACTAGGGCCAAGAGTACGACTTTGCCACTCACGCATCACTCATTCGCTTGCACAACCCCTTTTTACAGGAGGGCACATTCATACATCTCACAGATAGAACAACAGAAGAACAACCATGCTCAAATCGGGACTCGAACCCGGAACGCCCAGATCACGGGGAAGACGCGCTGCCCCTATGCCAGGACGCCGGCTTATTGTAATTTAAATATGCCAAGAATTTTCAATACTTTTCCTGTGCCTAATTGTCTGCAAACAAAATCTTGGAAAGATAAGTTTCTCAGTATATCTGAATTCAGAATCTTAGATGGCATTGCATCAGAGTGCCTTTATTCTAGTCTAACATAGCCTAGATGTTTGGAAGAAAAATGTTTTGCAAACAGAATAAATTGAACATGTGATTTAGGAATTGAGCAAGATCATGATAATAACCGAAATAATCACGTAAATTGGAGGAAATTTGCGCAATGATACCAAAATTCCCTTGGTATTTAAAGGTAGCAGACAATAATAAAGTGATATAATAGAGATTTGTTGAACATTTTTTTTTTCAAGACGATACTAAACAAATACTGTGCGACAAATAATAAAATAAATAAAAAAGAGGAACAATAAATATGGACATCAATTAATGAATGGTTTCAGAAAGTGCACTCAATATCTCATGTTTTTTTTTTTTTTTTTTTTGAAAATGCACATTTTCAATGCATGAAAAATATGCTTTTTTCTTAGTTTTGTTAATTCTGATTCATTTATTAGTGAGAAAGATAATTTATCACTACGTCAGAATGAATTTTCAAATCAAATTTGGAATGGAATTATGGAGCTTAAAAACCAAGGAAATAATTAATATTCGTGAGACAGTCACCTTGCGAATGAGAAATAAATCATTTTTTTTACATATGGATATTTCAAAAAAGTAGCTTGTACTAAGTAAAGCTATTTAAATGAGTGTAGCGTTTTTATTTCAGAGCTGGAAATTCCAAATTAAAAAGAAATTTAGACCTTGGTATGCTTTGCTCATTTCCTGAAAGTTTCTGGCAGATATATCATTGAATAAATATTTTAGTTAATTTAAGGAAAAAAAAGATATCGCTTATTAAATTACTAAGTACATTCTTTTAACGTATGAGAGTTGCAAAATTTTGAGTTAGGTCTTAATCGTCTTAATTTGACATTTAAACCCCTTACTGAATGAGCAATATTTTTTGGAAGATATATTATTCAATTTTTAGAAATATGGGCAGTTTCTTACTTTATAGGAATAACTTTGTTTTTTGCTCATTTGCCACCGAAGTTTATTTTAATTAGATTTTTTTTAAAAAATTAAACTGTTTCAAAAATAATTTATTGATTATAATATCATAAAATTCAGCAAAAATATACATTTCAATCATATCTGAAGCTTCCTACTTCGGTCACAAATCATTACTCATATTAAAAAACTTGAAATGATTTGTTATATAAAGAATAGATGCTTATAATTTACTATAAAAAGTTAATTAAAGAAGGTGCAGTAAAATTAAAGAATAAGCAAGTCATAAAGACGCTAGATACATTGAAACATTAATTTTTCATTCTCATGGATGCAGTATATAAAATGTTAAATCGTGTAAAAATATTTAAATAATTTTCTGGCTCAAGTCACACGTCTGTTGATTCACTTTATCATAGGCATGAATATTTTACTTTAACAATAAAATTTAATTTTCTTTTCCTACGAATCGCGAATCTTAACAATACTTTACACGAAAGCCTTCGGTATATGAATAAAACAAACAATATAAACATAACATTCGGTATAAACATAAAACAAATATATTCAACTTCACACTTGTCTAGCTGGTTTACAAGAACAAATTACTTTCTCATTTTTGAAAATCTTCTTTGGATGTCATAGTTAGGAAAAAGAATCAAAAGGTTTGAAATTACTACGACTGTTAATTTGTATGATCATGAGAATTCATAACACGTTGTTTAATATAAGTGAAGATGTTATTCTAATCATAGGATTCAAATGTTTGCATAACTATACACACTTTATTGTGAGAAAAGACTGAATAATATTAGATAGTTAAATTGAGAAATTATCCTCTTATTTTTATTTATTTTTAGAAATGATACACTATGAAAAATAGTTTTACATAAAAAATATTGTAGTTTTCATTCGTTTTTCAGTAAAAATAATATACTAAAAATATGCTCTTCTCTACTTATTCAGTTGCCTACTTAATACCACTGAAATTAATATCATCATATGTGTTTTATACTTGACATTTTATTTATTTATTTATTTAAATGACATTTTATTTATTTATTTATTTATTAATAATAAATAAAATAATAAAATTTAATTTATTTAAACAACTAAATAATTAATTAAGTTTATTATTAAGTAATATGCAATGTTTATTATATATATATATATATATATATATATATATATATATATATATATTAAAAATTACATTTTTATCTTTAAAATTAGCATTTGAAACTTTATTTTCTTGTATTAAGACGCATCTTTAAAGTACCATTTTCTTAAAAGGGTGCTTCTTATTTGATTATTATAATAAATTTATTTAGCAAGCTTTTGCCTTGGAGGTATTATTTGAAATGTGCAGCTATTTTCCAATAAAATTCATATATTTTTAAATTTATCCGTATTGAAATATCTTTTAAATTGAATTATTTAAGAAGACAATCTCTAACAGAAAGTTTTAAAATTTAATGCATGAATATGCATATAATACTCTTGAGGAAGTTTTCAGATATTTCATTCGGAAAAAAAAATGTGACGTCGATTCATTATAAGACAATAAGAATTTAGATATCAGATGACATGTTGCATTAAGTTTAAGATCATTAAGTGGATTTAAGTTTCTTATTTTACTTTGACTGCATCTTAGCAAGACAATAAAAGTTATGATAGATGAATGTAATAAATGAATGAATAAAATTTTAGCAAATGAATTTATTACCGATGTCATTAAAACTTGGAAATAATAATCTGACTCTTAATGCATTTCTTGTTAACATGATTAACTAATTTAAGAAAGAAATATAACGAAAATTGCAACAAATGTGCTTATACTTTCTGTTTGTCAGTTATATGAGTGAATCTGTGGGATGTTTTAGTGGAGAAGGTTGCAAATTGGGATAGTTAAGTTACATCCACACATAAAGAATAAGCGACGACTTTTTTTATATAAAAATAAACATCTTTTAATTTTTAACGCTAACACATCGACAGACAACAGATTTTTTGAAAGACCGGAAATTTATCTTTTTAATTCACACAGCTCGCGCGCTTGATCGTAGATAACTGCTTCGTACTTCCGGTGCGCAGTTAGGAAAATAGTTTTTCGAATACAGTCATTTTGATGGAAGCAGGATCGCCACAGTACTCCCCCCTCTAGTAGTGCAGCAGGCACTGAAGTTAGAGGTAACGAATGTTGAAGCGAACTCGTCGGCCAGATCTGGTCACATAAGGTACTGGAGTAGAATTTGTAGGTGACACAGGACTCGATGGAGACAGTTCAGGTACTGGTTTTGGTGAAGTCGGAACTGCAACTGGTGGTGATATTGCTGGTGCAGAGGACTGGTGCGAGTTCTCGAAGAACGCAGGCTTTAAGCGATCAATGTTGATCGTGGACTGTTTGCCGTTCTTTTCAATTGTGAACATTTTATCAGTTCGTTTGAGTACGAGGTATGGTCCATCGTATGGCGCTTGTAAAGGTTTTTTAACAGCATCGTGGCGCACGAACACATGTGAGCAAGTGTCCAGAGCTGGATGAACGAATACTTTCTTGGTGTCATGAGGTGCAGTAGCAACAGGTTTAAGTTGATCCATCAAGGTCCGTAAATTTATTAGGAACTCATGAGGCTCGACGTTAATTGAAGGGGATTCAAAAAATTCTGATGGTAGTTTAAGGGTTGAGCCATAAACTAGTTCGGCCGATGTGCACTGTAGATCTTCTTTTAATGCGGTTCGGAGTCCGAGCAAAACCAAAGGAATTGATTCGGTCCATTTCGTAGATGCATGACATCGGAGGCTTTGTTTAAGAGATCGATGGAATCGCTCGACTATTCCATTGCTTTTTGGGTGGTATGGGGTCGTTCGGATCTTTTGGACACCCAAGAGTTTGCTGAGCAAAGAAAACAAGTTGCTTTGGAATTGTCGTCCTTGATCTGTCGTGATTATTGAAGGCAAACCGAAGCGTGAGATCCAATGAGTTATGAATGCACGCGCAACAGTTTCAGCAGAAATATCAGGAATGGGAATTGCCTCAGGCCATCGTGTGAAACGATCTATGCAGGTAAGTAGGTATCCGCAATTGTTTGAAGGTGGAAGAGGTCCTACGAGATCTAGATGAACATGATCGAATCTGGCTGCAGGTAATTGAAAAGATTTAAGAGGACTATTGGTGTGTCTAGCTATTTTAGATTTTTGGCAATCTAGACATGAACGGGTGAAATTTGAAATGTCCTTTTGCATGGACGGCCAAAAGAATCTCTCTGAAATCAAATGTTTAGTGGCACGGATTCCTGGGTGGGAAATATTGTGCAAAGATAGAAAAACTTTCTTTCGGAAAATTTCTGGGACGTAAGGTCTAATTTTGTTTTGCTTGACATCACAGTAAAGTTTAGATGAATTGGGGTCGGTTGAGAGAGGTTTTAAACAAAGTGACAGTTCATTCTTTGCCAAAATAGTCTGAAATTCTTCATCAGATGCTTGTGCTTCCGCCATGGCAGAAAAGTCTATTTTTGGTAACTGTATTTCATTAATACGAGATAAGGTATCAGCTACAACGTTTTTTGAGCCCGATACGTGCCTGATGTCGGTGCTGAATTGTGCAATGAAATCAAGGTATCTTAGTTGTCTTGGAGAAGAAGAGTCAGATTTTTTGGTGAAAGCAAAAGTAAGAGGTCGATGATCTGTAAATATTATGAAATTTTGACCTTCCAACAAGCGTCGAAAATGTTTGATAGTTGCATATATCGCCAAAAGTTCCCTATCATACGTACTGTATTTACGTTCTGAGGGCGTAAGTTTTCGGGAATAAAATGCTAGAGGTTGTTGACCATTAGACGTAGTTGTATGGAGGACAGATCCGATGGCTGAGTCTGAAGCATCAACCATGATAGATAATTGCTGGTTTGGTGAATGGAAGTTCAAAGTAGCTGCATTTGCAATATCAGATTTGCATTTTTCGAAAGCTTCTGTAGTGAGGTCAGTCCAAGGAACAAGTCGCTTATCATTCTTTTTAGAGTTTTTTAAAAGTTCGTGTAGGCTAGCTTGAGTCTGAGCGGCATGAGGCAAAAATCGACGGTAAAAATTGAGCATGGCCAAGAAACGCTTTAGCTCAGATATATTTTGAGGTTTGGGAAAATCAGAAATGGCTTGAACTTTTTCCGGTAAAGGTTTCACGCCTTCAGATGTAATTAGACAACCTAGAAACTTTACCGATTGCTTCCCAAGGACGCATTTTGAAGGGTTTAGTTTCAATCCGTGCTGAGATAATCGTTCAAATACTGTTTTTAAATGTTGTTTGTGCTGTTCTACATTATTTGATGCAATCAGTATGTCATCAAAATAAGGAATGCAGAAATCTAAATTTGACAAAACTTGATGTATATAACGTTGAAAGGTTTGTCCCGCGTTTCTTAAACCAAAGGGCATATAAACATATTCAAAAAGACCAAATGGGGTTGTGATTGCTGTTTTTGGAATGTCCGCTGGGTTAATAGGAATTTGATGATAAGCTCGGATCAAATCCAGGGTGGAGAAAATGGTTTTATTGAAAAACATTTGAGTGCAATCTTGAATATGAGGAACTGGGTATCTATCAGGAACGGTAATTGAATTTAAACGACGGTAGTCGCCACACGGTCTCCATTCTCCATTAGACTTTTTCACCATGTGTAGAGGACTTGCCCATGGGCTACTAGAAGGACGGATAATACCTTGAGACATTAAAAATTCAAATTCCTGAGGTGCAATTTTTAGCAACTCGGGAGATAAGCGACGAGGTCTCGAAAATACTGGTTGACCAGTTGTTTCAATAAAGTGATGTATTTTAGTTGATACTTTGCTTTTTGTTGGTTGAGATGGATTAGTGAGGTCTTGGAATTGCGATAAAATGTCATAGAATTCTGAATCACCAAGCAAAATGGATATACCAGAAGTTAATGAATCTGTGTTTGTATATTTGCCTTGAGTGGTTAATTTAGTTATGCCATCAATCAAACAACCACTTTTAACATCAACCAAAAGATTATAGTGTTTTAAAAAATCAACACCTATAATTGGTTGGTTCACATTTGCAATTATGAAAGACCAAGTAAAATTTCGCCGTAAATTTAAGTCTAGCGTAAGGCGTTTTTTACCAAAAGTAGCTATTTTTGTGCCATTAGCAGCTAAGAGGAGTAATTCATTAGAGGAATCAGCTTTAGGAGCATAATTGTTTGGTAAAACAGATACGTCTGCGCCTGTATCCACTAAAAATTTCCATTTACTAACTTTATCGGCCAGCATAATTCTATTAATTTTGCGATCGTGGCCAAGGCCAGTGGACGACCGCCGATTTAGTTTCCCGAATTCTTGAAAGAGCAAGGCAAACTACATTTTTTTGCTTTTGTGCCAAAATTTGTATGATAAAAGCAAATGCCATCAGCAGGTTCTTTATATTTTTTTAAGCGATCACGAGAGCAACTACGACTGTTTTTAAAAGGTCGATTTCTATTTCTGCTTTGAGAGCGTGATTGGCGCATTGTTGTAGTAAGCTCGCCAACTAAAGTCGTCAAATGGGCGACTTGTTTTTCAAGTTGGGCTATTTGATTATTCGAAGATTGAGGAGTAACGGAATTAATGTTTGAATGGCCAGCCAAATCATTTATTTTATCTGCAACTGATGCTAAACCAGCTAAATCTTCATTCAAAGCAGTTAAAATAGTTTGTGTGCTGTTTGGCAGTCTTCCGAGCCAAAGAGA
Source organism: Argiope bruennichi (assembly GCF_947563725.1). NCBI lineage: Eukaryota > Metazoa > Arthropoda > Arachnida > Araneae > Araneidae > Argiope > Argiope bruennichi. Next base: position 25,224,775 of record NC_079151.1, on the reverse strand, counting down.
TTTTAAGAGTGGCTCGCCAACAGTATCGCCCGCCAATGTTTTCATACGAGCTAATAACTGAGATGGTCGTTGGTCGCCAAGTTCTAGGCCTTGTAGCAGCGTACGTATTTTCGAAGCTTCACTTTCAGAATGCAACTCAATTAAACGTTTTTTTAATGTTGGATATTTATCAGTATCAGGAGGTTTCAATATTATATCGCTTACACAATTCAAAATATCAGAATCAACGGCAGAAATAACGTGATTAAATTTTGTATCGTCAGCAGTAATTCCCGCCAAGGCGAATTGCGCCTCAAGTTGAACAAACCATAATGCAGGGTTAGCTTTCCAGAAAGGCGGAAGTTTGACGCCAACACGAGAAACTGTTGCGTCGTTGTTGGCGGAATTTGGAGTATCTCCTGGCATGTTTTATTCAAGAAATCAAAGGCACGTTATAAATATAATTTCACAAAACTGCTTTGAAATACGAAAATACAAATAATTTACTGATAATCAGAGTAAATAATATGAAAATGCTAATCCAAATTATATAACAGAAGTTCCGATGGAAATTATTTAGGCTGTGAAAATAGAAACAATATTCAACGATACGCTTACCGCCATTAGGAAGAAATGCGCTATGGCGCCATTTAATGCATAAAGAAAACTGGGAAAGTTATCCTTTCACTTTTCGAGTCACCAAATGTGGGATGTTTTAGTGGAGAAGGTTGCAAATTGGGATAGTTAAGTTACATCCACACATAAAGAATGAGCGACGACTTTTTTTATATAAAAATAAACATCTTTTAATTTTTAACGCTAACACATCGACAGACAACAGATTTTTTGAAAGACCGGAAATTTATCTTTTTAATTCGCACAGCTCGCGCGCTTGATCGTAGATAACTGCTTCGTACTTCCGGTGCGCAGTTAGGAAAATAGTTTTTCGAATACAGTCATTTTGATGGAAGCAGGATCGCCACAAATCAAACGCCAAAAGAAGTACGCCCATGGCGTATAATCAATAAAGATACTAATGGGTAAAGGAATTTTTTCGGACGCATAGGGTAGATAGCAATTGAGCTATCAGATAAATTTGTGTTCTGACTTCCACTGCGAATCTTATAGGAAGGAAAAGAATGCAAGGCTACAACATTACATAGGAAAATAAGCAGTAAGGATTACGGAACATGATCATGTTGTCATATTATAATAATATCATATAAATTCAATTAATTTCCTTGTAAAAAATGTGCAGAAATCAATTGATGTATCACAAATATTTCAATTGCAAAGAAATTTAAAATTAAATATTGCTTTTAAATAAGAGAAAAAATATTGAATTAAGTATTAAAAACTAATTCAGGTGAAGCATAATTAAATTTGAATTAAATACTGTTTATAAGTCAAACTCAGTAATAAATTTCTAAGTCAGAGATGGAAATAAATGAATAAAGTAATTATAAATGATAATTTAATTAATATAAATTAAATTATAAATTAAATAAGTTAATTATTTAATTTTGAGGCAAATATAAATCAATGGATAAACTATCAGTGTTGTTTCTATCTTGGTAGAAGTGCAGATATATTTTAGATATATTTTATTTTGTTAGATGACCAATGCCAAAAAATAAAATAATTTTTTAAACTAAAATTTAACATTTTATTTACTTTTTTATAAGAAGCATACATTTAAAAAATACTGTATAAATCCTTATCGAATTTCTTTTAACATCGATTAGAAATGTTATATTAATATTAAAATGCTTATAAAAAAGTAATTTCCAGATTTCAAAGATAAGTTGGGAAAGTGACTCTTCTATTGCAGACATTCGAAATTTATTACATTTTAAAATTCAAAATTTCTTAAAAATGCTATATTTCCGAAATAGCAGTCTTTAAAATAAATAAAAAATGAAGGTCCATTAAATTTCACTATATTTTTTACAGTATAGTTTATTATAATGAAACAGCATATATCATGACATTCTTTAGCAATCTCAATGGTTTTCTTTATATACTTCATGTAACATTCCAAGCATTCTCTTTAATTGCCTCACAAAGAACTCGCGCTTTGATTATAATGAATTCATTATAATAAATCTCATTATAATAATAGAAATTTCGTAGCGTATAGGATAATCTTTGGAATTTCAGGAAATCTCTCTCCGAGACAAGAGATTTACAAAATAGCATTCTACTTAGAGAATGCAAATTTTCTTCCACATGAGTTTTCTAAACCGTTCGTCAAATGTTTCTTCAATTTATCTTCAGAATTAAATTAATTCAAGAAATTCTGACGTGGCCTTAAATGATAAAATTTTAGTGTGAGTTTTAAGTGTTTCATGACATGTGACCGACAAAGGAATAATATTATATCGTCGTAGAATATATTTATATCGTAATTTGCAAGAAAATGTTGACTATATTTATTCGATAATCAGATAGGGAAATTAAACTTCAAAACCGTCTTAATCTTTAACAGACATTTAAGACAGAATAACTGATTGTAATGAACTTATTCCACTGAATTATAATGATAATAGTTAATTCAGTAGTCAGTTTAATAAGATGACGCTTTATTTTGTATCTTAAAATTAAAGTTTGAAATTTGTAAATGGCAACAAAAAGTCAATGGCCTTGAAATTGTCAAATTTTTTTCTTGATGACTTGAATGAAATTCTAAAATATAATTCTTAAAAAATGATAAAGCCAATGTATTGTATTTAGCTTCTTTTCATGGTTGTAAAGAAAAGTAGGACTACAGGGTCCAGATATGCTGAGAGTATTCAGGGTGTGATGTATTTCATTTAAAAATCATATATTTTGAATGAGGTAATTAAAAAAAACAATTTCATTATTTAAAATTAGAAAAAAAAAATCCTCATAAACTGAAGTCACTTTTATTTTATATAGCATAAATCGTTCCATTGTCATTTAAAAGATCAGTACTGAATTTTGTGTGTAATTGTAATTAATAAAATTTCTACAATAAATAGCTGTGAAACAATAAAATGGTTTCAAGTAAATCACAAATTAAGCAAGAAAATTTCCGTTAACTTTCAGATTTACAGAAAAATATTTTTTTAAATAAATATTTAAATTAATAATTGGAAAAATCATTACTGATCATACTACTCTATATTCAGCTGTAATTTCATATGAAGCAAATAATATTGAAAATTAATTTTGATACCCACAATGTACATATTTTGTAAGGCTACTAGTGTTAAAAATAACAAAATAGCTAATTATGCAATGAGTCATTTTAGTATATTCTTAGGACTCTAGTCATATTCAGAAAGCTCTTAGGGCCATGGGTTATAATATTATTGATTAATAAGCATTTCCTTCATCAAACGTTTGTTATATACTCGGTGCGTTGCTATCACAGAAAAAATAATTTTGAAAATATTGTTTGAAATCTCAAATAGATATTTTGTTTAACTAGGAATAATAGAAAGAATGATATTTATTTTCTTGACGACAATGAATACATTCATTATAATTGAATGATATATAAAGAAGTACAAACAATATATGTACTATTTTTTGACTTTATTATTCAACTTCTTAAGGATAGACAGTATTTGTTTTTCTGTCTTCAGCAAAACCAAATAAATTTCTTGACTGCCCGACTCGTGCTTAGCTCACCTAAAACTGGCCATATGAAAAAAACATGGATTTCCGAAGGTGCGATCTGTAAACTTGAAATGATTGACCTTGTGCCGCGTTGATGATCATTGAGAATGGAAGCCCAAAGGGGAATTACAGTCGTTTAAAATCAAAAGGCATGTACGTGGGAATAATGGGAATGCCAGTGGGAATGAGCACATCTTCTCTATTCGACTTTCCGTTAATAATAGTTACCTCGATTCTTGGTCTTAACATATTTGTCATCAGATTCTGATGCTGTAGTTTTCGGTGCATGAGAAAGTCCCTTGGGGGGACAATGGACCATACATGACCCAAAACCTTCTGACAAAAGTAAAGGAAGGTAAAAATTTTCACGGTTAAATAATTTTGTCCCCGGGCAACTTTATCTATGCTTTTTTTAGGATGACCTTTTTCAAAAAATTGAGTGCATATTAAATTGTTGTTCTTCAATTCAAGTTATTCTAGTTTATAGATGTGACAGAAAATGGCGAATGTCACCCTAATAAATATTATTTTCTACGTTGCAATTTATATTTAAAGATAAACGACAAATGATTTTACTATATTTTTTAACTTTTATTTACAGCATTTTATTGTAATGTGGATAAACACACTAAAAGCTAGGTTCCCAAGGAATTTGTCTTATGCAATTTGTTGAAAGACTATGGCTAAGGCTCTCGACATATGAATTTCGCAATTTTAGGCTTGTTAACTAAATTTACTAAATGTAATACATAAGAATCTCTTTTTGTGTTAAAAGCAATAATGGAAAATCCAAAGACAAAATAAACTACCGAAGTTTGTATCTTTTCTTAGATCTATACGACATTGAGAGAGTTATGTGTATCTTATCTAGATCCAGAAGATGAATCAGAAAGCATAACATAATTTGAAAGTGAAAAGCAGAAAGGTTTTTCAAACAACTGTCTCTTCCTGTGACTATTATCTGTTAATAGAAAATGACTTAAACGATCTTATTTAAGATTCAAAGTGTTCATAAAACAAGTTGAACTTTTGGACTTCAAACTAATGATTTCTAATCCCCTTCAGTAGGATATGTAGGATAGTAAAATATGTCTCCTCCGTAACCGTCAAGGAGATTTACTGAGAATTGTTATGAAGATGGCTTACGATATTTGACCACCTGAAAATTGATCTAATATAGCAAAATCCGAATATTTTTCTTCTAAAAGAATGGAGAACACTCGGATGCATTCATTTAATACCCATGAGAGTCAGTCTTACTCAATTGTCCCTCCAATAAGCCTCAAGTAAGAAGCAAAAAGATACGGCGAAGTAAACAAAGAAAGATTTAAGAAAATGCACTGATTTTAAAGATTTAGAACGGAAACGAAGAGATATATATTTTCCAATGCTGAAAATATAACAGATTTTAAATAATTTTAAAATGCAAAAAAAAACCTATTAAAAATACAATAATATAGCATATAATAAATTGCTACACACACACACACAAAAATAAAGTTTTCAAGAAATTTAGCACGGTGAGAAGGGAAAAGCAATTAAGCTATTAAAATAAAAAAAATGTAATGGGAAAAAGGATTTAGAATTATAGGGATATTTCAAAATTCATACATTCGTTAAAACTTAATTTGAAAGTTATATTTTCGTTCTTTGGCGACGAATTTCCTTCTTGGCAAAAGTTTATGCAACTGTTTTGGAGGAAATCGAATTAAAAATGAGAATCCTGTTAGAATAAAGGTCAATATGACAAATAATTCACTGCGTTGTGATAAAAATGCGTTTGCATTTTTAATAGAATTGCAATTCTATTACAGTAAATTTTTCTATCTTCTGTGCGAACTGAAAAACAGGGAGAAGTAAAAAGTCTTTATCAAGAAAAAAATAGCCAAAACTTGAATCATTTATTCCTGGAGAGAAAAAAAAATGTTGTATGTCTTTCAACTCCAACAGGATTAGTAAACTCTCATAAGATTATTTTATCTTTTTTTCAAATAAAGTTAGGACTTTTCAAAAACTTTGTTAAGCCATTTATAGAAGTTTGTGATTTCATTATTTTAAGGGAATGGAAAATTTCTCTAAAAATAAACATAAAACACAAGAATTATTTTTTTTAGTTCCTAAACAAGGCCTTTTATCAAAAATCGAAAAATCTAGGATTTAGTAGAGCATTGATAAGTGTTATATGAATAATTTTAGGTAATCGAAAAGAATGCAACTGTGCTTCATTTAGTAGATTAATTGCCACAGAAATATAAAGACGCAATTTTATATATATCCCAGAAAAGAAATCACGGATTTTCACCTTTTTCTTCCCTGAATATTTTGGTTCTATCAATGACGAATGGGGAAATCATGTTCACCGAAATTTGTCTACCATGGAAATATGGCATGAGGGATAATACAGTAGGCACATTATTTTTGAGCATTGAAGAAAAATCCTCCGGATTCCAATACTAAAGAAAATCAACGTTTCAAATAGTATAACTAAGTAAAATAATATCCCTTATACCTTGAAATATGCATGTTACTTTCTCATTTATATGACATAAAACAATATAGTAGATGGAGAAAAGTTTCTACATACTTGAAAGCTTGAAATCATTTACACAAAGAAAAGGTATTTTCATTCCTTTACATAACGGATAAATATAATCTGTATCATAGTGTAATTAAATGAGAAAATTTTAAAATCCTTAAGCAACCAGAAAAAGTGACCTTCCCAAAAATTTTTCTCAGACTTTTTAATAAACTTGTCATGCCAGAGAAAGCCTTGTATGATGATGGCGTTCAATAGGTGTGAAATTTTAACTTTTGGCTTAAATTTATGATTTTTACAGAATCTCTCTTGCGATCCTTGGCGAATTATTTGGCTATTAAGTCATAACATATGGTTGATATCAAATTTGCTTTTGACACATTTTGCGCAATCAATTGAAACAAATATTTGGCACAAAACTGCACCTGTAATCACAAAATCTCATATCAAATTTGATATATTTAGATCAATCCGTTTTTCAATCATCAAATTAACTTGTTTCTGAATGTACAAACTGACAAACAGTCAACCCGTTGTTTGTTTTATCTCAAACTTTGACAGATGTCTACTCTATAGATGTTTAACTATGCACCGACTCTTATCTATCTAGCTCTCTTCAATTTTTGGCTGTCGTATTAACTTATATTCGAACAGCCGGGGAGAAAGACTTCTTCTAAATAGATTTTACTCAAAATTCGATAGAAATTTGCAAATTTAGTGCAAATAACGTACACAAAATTTCAAACGTCTAGCTCAAAGAATACTAAAATTATCATTGACACAGACAGAAAGACATTTTCCAATTTTCCAAAAATAATTTTTTTGGAACTCAGAGAGAGATCTAAAAATTGGAGATTCGTCAAAATCTCGAGCTTATACTTTCTCTCTCTCTCTCTCTCTTTATATATATATATATATATATATATATATATATATATATATATATATATAACATATTAAAGTGAGAAAAATTACTATTAATTCGGTTTTTATTTTAATATTTAAGTATCGAATTTTTTAAAAAAATGTAGAAAATCCTCGAAAAATATATTTAAGCATGGTAATTCTTTTAAGATTTCATAATATTAAAAAGATTTTCTTAGTGCTTTTATATTAACAATATTTCAGTTTCAGAAACACACACAAACACAAGCACACATAAACACAAGCACAGCAACATACAAACAGAATCACACGCACTCACAAGTGTTTTTAAATTAACATATTCATAAACACACACATAAACACATACACACACAAATACACACACACACACACACACGGTCAAATACACGCACCCACGCACATGTACTTATATATAAATGTCATAAGCTAATATTCCTTCAAATAATTTATTATTGACAATGTAACCATACCATATCTGGATACCGGGATATTTTCTGCGTAGTTTCATAATGGCAATGGCCGATACTTCGGATAGAGTTCCTGAAAGTATTTTCTTTAGATTTGTTTAGTTTGGAGTTAAAGTGTAGTTTTATTTCCTTCAAAAAGTGCAATCGATATTTAGCCAAAAATACGAAAAAAAAGAGTTTCAATTTCTGAACATTTGGATCTGGAAGATTTCTTGTGATGGTGAATTTTCTGATCCATTCGTTTCAATATAATCGTTTCTCATATTCTAGCTCATGCGTTGAAAACATCAATCATGGATTTAGGAGATTTATAGGAAGGAAAATAAGAAAGGTTGACAGATTCTTCAAATCCGATACTTGCTGTTATGTGGCTTTTCATGATTTTACTTCAGGGCAGAGTGCTATAAATCGATATTATATAACTTTGAAAGGATATAGGCTAACAATATTTTTTTTTATATTTATAATAATCATTCAAAGTTAAGAAACCAGAAAGAACTCAATTAAATTTTCACATGTATCACAAAATTTATTTTCTTTACACATATTTTTTTCTTAAATATTTACTTTTACATTATTGATAATAGAATATTCACACTGATAACATAATTTACTTATTTCTCGTAAAATGGATTAAGAATACAAATAATCAGCATGCATATTATTATCAACATTATTATATGCTGAGTAAAATGTGATTTGGATGTACTTGGACTTTACAGGTAATAATGTAGTCAAATTTCATTCTTTTGTGCGTGTGTGTGAAATGCATTGTTGTTTGTTCAAGTACATGTTTGAAATATTTGAATATGGCTATTTTTATCTAACAATTTTAAAGTTTCTGGCAGAAAATATCGAAATTTTTCAAATTTTGATTAATAAAAACTGTAATTGATTTTTTTTTTAAATTTCTTCAAGGTTCACAGTCTTGCCCGGAAATTATATATGTTACAAATTTGGTAATTCTGCTTCAAGAATATAGAGCGCCAACACACATGCACACATATTTATTCGCCTTTGTTGTATGATTAAAAAATTAATGAATCAGGCACAACAGAATTCATCAATTTCTCTTTTCCGAAAAATATATGTCATCTCATATAATAAATAATAACTAAATACCATGATTGAAATGTATTTAGGTTTGATCTAGTTTTGGATTGTCACACAATTAATGAATGGTAGGGGAATGAAAATAATTCAAAATTAAAATAAAATTTGTATTTGCTGCATTGTTGATTTTACCTTTCATATAAAGACTTTATTAATTCAAGTAAATGCATTCGAGACGCATATCAATTTTAAAAATAAATGTTCGAATTGTCATGAGAATTCTGCAAAAAAAGTCTTAAGAAATTTCAAATTTAAGGTTAAGACAACAGGTAATAAAGATCATATTAATCAAAGTTAATTAAAACTCAGGAATTTAAGTAATCCATACAAGGCAATCTCTTTTTTCACATTTGAATTGAAAGCTGCACAAAAATATCTAATAAGAATTATAAAGATTAAAAATTCAACAATATATATTATGAAGTAGTTGAGAGATGCAAATTCAGCATCATATATATATATATATATATATATATATATATATATATATATATATATATGCATACTTTATAATACTATACAGACTTGAGTAAAATTGATTTTGAACAGAAAACATGACAATAAAATCTAATTAATATGAAATAAATTATCTAAATAAACGTTAATTTTTTGCTATTCATTTTAACAAATCATAATCAATTCAACAGCAATATAAATATTCAGTTTTTCTTAAACTAATTATGTCAATTCATTCATTAATTAGACAAACATAAATGAAAACAGTGTAAAAATTAAGACTGCATTCACTGCTTTCTCTTATATATCCCATAATTAGGGCAATAAAAATATCTTTGCCAATTAACTATTCTCAATTTTTAGAAAACAATTTTCTAATTCTTAAAATCATTAACTATGTTTTTGTTTCAAAATCGTAGAGAAAGTCTGCATACTTGCGTAGTAAGCAAATGAAAAAAAATTGAGAACAAATTATGCAAAACCGAGCAATAGGGCGTGTTGTCTCTGTAATTTTTCTTACAATAAACAAAAGATGAACTGTGAATTCGAATTAAAAATAATGAACAGCAGAATAAAGTGTAAAAAATAACAAGAAAGTATTAATCAGATCTCTTTAAAAGCAGATGTTTTTACTTTCTACAAATTAATGTCTTGCTTTTATTCGCTTTCTAAAAAGGATTTATTATTTGAAAATTTATTTCATTAGTTGATGCAAGAATACTAGAAAAAAAGATATTTAACTGAAAATTTAAAGATCTTAATTGTTTGTCAATTATATTTTATTTAAGCACAATCTTTTTCTTATATAAGTAATTGGAAGTTTTTACTACTTTCGGTACAAGATGCAATATATCTTCAAATATAGAACAACTAATTAGATTTATCTTTTAAGCACAATTGAAACAAGGCACTCTCTTCACTTACAGGCTCCTTTGTAATAATTTAATCTGTTAAATGCCTTCAGTAAATAAATTTAAATTTGGATGTTTAAAATTTATTTATTCATTTTAATTTCACATCGCATCCTTGTAATATTATGATGCGAATTTTCATAGATAGATCACATATACTCTGCAGAATATGACACGCCGGCATCCTGGCATAGGGGTAGCACGGTAGGGCTTCCCCGTGATCTGGGCGTCTCGGGGTCGAGTCCCGGTTCTGACATGGTTGTTCTTCCTCTGTGTTCTCTCTGTGAGGTATGTGAATGTGCCCCCCTCCCCTCCTGTAAAAAAGGGGTTGGGCAAGCGAATGTGACGCATGAAGTAGCTAAGCCGTACTCTTGGCCCTAGTTGGCACAACTGATAAAACAACAGTCGTTCACTCGCTGACATATTTCTCTCAGAGGGCTTGTAAAGTGCCATAAGTCACAGCAAAATATGACAGTTAAAAATTATTCAAATAACAAATAAAACCCTTAATCCCCAATAAAAGACAGAATGTGTATATATATGTTAGTTGATCTCATGATTTTTTATTAGAAAATCATGAGATCAACTAACTCAACTAACAAAATCACTCCAGGCTGAACGGCATGAGCCTGGAGTTGATTAGTTCATTTGAAGCCATTCTGGGGCACATTTTTAGACCGATTGATCTATTCTTCAACTTATAAAATTAATTAAGAAATTTAATTAAATAGTGCAAATTAAGATGATTTGCGCAGTTTTTATTCAATATCTTCAGAAATATTTAATGAGGAAAAGTTAATTTACTCCATCAAAATTACAGATTAATTATCAATTGAATGATGTTAATTTTATTGCGACAAAAATTTTCTCTAATTTTAACAAATCTTCCAAAATTCATTTTAAAGGTTCAAAGACAATTCATATCAATTCAAACCAATCAATTGTTTCCACTAATTCTTCATTATATCCTTCTACTTTTTTAAAAATTATGATCAGGAAATATTATTTTCTTTAGACATTAATTCTAAGTGGCAGCATTTGTTATTTCCGCTTTTCATTTCATGCATGCATGTGTTTTGCTATTCAAGTTAAACAATCGATTCTGTTTACTATGCAATGTTTCTTGTTTAATTTTTGCACATTTTTAAACGTCATTCAAATTTTCTGTTAAAAACGCAGTTTCACGAAAAAGTGGTGGCGAAAATTGGTTAAATTTATCTTATAGGAAAATTCTAACTAATAAATAATATTTCTTCAATTTCGAAAATTATTTATTTTATAAATATCGAAAAAAAATGTATTTAATGCTGCATGTATCGTAGCAATGTACTAAAGACATTAATGGGGCAAGCAATCTCAAAAAGAAAATGAAACAATAGTTTTTCTTATATAATTCAACGAGCTGAAAGACGAAAACAATAAAAGAATGCAGAAAAAAAAAAAAAAAAAAACGCAAAACGATTTTACGTAGTAAAAAGAAAGAATTAATTGATTATTAATTTTTTTCTTTAATTTATTAAAATAGTTACTTTAAAATGTCAAAAAAAGCGACTGGCATTTAATCCAGCTCGTCGCTTATACGTCTCACAGCATAAGCGTTGTTCAATACGTTACTACTTGTTGAATACGTAAAATGCAGTTTCCGAAACAAACAAGTTAAAGAACGAAAATGGCATAACTGTGATTTAGATCAAATTCAACAAGCTGAATGGACGGAAGAATAAATTTGTTAATGAAAACAAACAGCAAAGTACTGATGAATAAAAATCGTCTTAAGTATTTAGTAATTGCATTTAATTTTGTAATAAATGCGTAACAAAAAGGAAAAAATAATGATAATGGGAGAACATTTAGTTTGAACTTACCGAGTGGAGCTGATATAATTATTCTGGAAACATATATTCTTGTAACATAAACTATATAAACTAGTATATAATGTAAATAATCTGATAATATAAACTTATATATTCTGATCTCCTTATATATTTGCAGGATTATTCTGAAAATTTAATTTTAAAGATGTATTGCTCGAATTTCGGTATATCTTAAACATCGAGATCTACTAAATGTTTAAAAGGAAATTTATAAAAAAAAAAATAAAAAAAAACTTATTAGTGAAAACATATTTGAGCAAATAAATCATCGTTTCTTTCTTCTTAGTAATACAAACAGCATGCTTTTAATTTAAATTTGTAGAACAATGGTGGGAAAGAAAGCTTGAACGTGGACTAAATGGACTAACAAAATTTCATTTCTTTTTAAATGTTGATATTTTACATGCCAAATACCTCAGTCATCTTGTATGATGTACCATATGTTATGTCTAAGACAAAACATAATTTCTGTAAAGGAATATTGTTCGAACTGCGAGAGAGATCAACATTTTTTTGGTAAATATATCAAGTGAGAAATTCCATCCGTCTAGTTTCCCATTTCAAGAGATATTGTGGTCACAAGCATACCGGCAGACATGAAAGCAAGCTGAAAGACATTATTAAGTTGGTGCTGAAGGAATCTAAAATATGAAATTTTATTAAAGTAACGAGATTAAGTGTTTTGACAATTACAATGCATTTTCTTTATTTGTTAAAGAGTAAAAATTTGAACATAAAAATATGCATTTCATCTCATTAATTTTATATTATTAGAGATTTAGACAAGTAAATTTTCTAACTTAGAATTGTTTGCAAAATCAGATTGAGAGATAGAGAGAGAACTATATGAAAATAATTGCTAAATTTGAATGGTGATTATGTATTCTATACTGCTCTTCGTTTTTTTTTTTTTTTTTTTTTTTTTGTCAGTGCAATAACATCGAATGCAAATTATGCATTATCAATAATTAAATTATCATTCCTAACAAAAATGGTCCTCTTTTGGTTTTAAAAAATTCACTTAGAGAAATTCTGCAAAATATTAACCAAAATGGCTTACACTTTGAATGAATGTATGTAGCTTTACTTCAAGCTTATTTGTTATAACTATGACATCTTGTGTAAATGCTCATCTTAAAGTCATTAGTTGCGGTAATTATTATAACTAATTTAATCTCTCTTATAACCTTTAGAACTTTTCTGGTAAACGAGCATCGTAAGAACGATTTTAAAATTGTTTATTAAGCTTTTTTCACCGAATATCTGTTGATAAGGCATATTTTTGGTATACTTTTTGAACTATCAGAGCAGTTCGGAGAAAAAGTTATATCAGCCAAAATTATCTTCAATTATTATTCAAAATAATGATTTGTTTTTTTTAAAATAATTTTTATTTCATACTGAGGATGTATAATGACATTTTTTATGCCCTGATCTTTTATACTTATGTTAAATAAACCACTTTTGCATTGGAACATTTTTTTTTCTAGAAATTTGGAGCTTTGCAATTCTTTCTGATTTTTAATTTTATTATTCAAAGAATAAAACTATTTTTATACTAATTTACTATTATTCTAATACCAGGATAACCTCACCTTGTTGCTTAATATTATTTGTTTAGTATTATTAATATTGTTCAATATAATTAAAACATTATTAAAAGTAATAACTCCAATAAAAACTTATCAATGTATGTCATTTGGAAATCTTATCTAAGTCATTATTCCCAAATCAGAAATAAAGTTCCATAACTCTAAGATTTCTATGAAAAGAACTATAGAACTGTAGAAAAGAGCAACCAGTGATAAACATTGGCATGGTTAAGATATCAACCATGCACCCGATTCACGATTCACATTAGAGAAATTATAATATATATATATATATATATATATATATATATAGAAATGGAAACTATAATTTCTAGAATTCATTTTCTATATATATATATATATATATATAGAAATGGAAACAAAGAAAATGTCTTTGTTTCCATTAATATATTAAACATACATTATCATGAATTTTCTGAATCGCAAGAAGCAAAAGAAGATATCATTTGTTTGGAAAACCTTATTAAATTTGAATTCTCTGAAATAACATAAAATTGAAAGTCAATTACCTTTCCAGAATAAGGACTGCAGCTTCACTTAAAAAGATCTAATTCTAAGTATAATTCGTTAATTTTATATAGATATTATTTCGTAGAATTGAAATTGCAAATTATTTCCCTATGAACAATATAGAATGTGCTGAATTCTAGAAATTTGAAGTAGTTAAGCTAATATTAATTATTCCTGGAATGAAACAATTCTTCAGTGCCAAAATTTCTAAATCTTCTACAAACTCTATTTTTCTTCGCAAACAAAAACAAAAATTTAAGTTTGTCCGCGACTAATAATTACAGTCAATAATAAAAATGATGACACTGATAGATAAAATCGAAAAAGAAAAAAAATCCTCAGGATATTTCACATCATGCAAGTAAATACATGTGAATCAATATAATCACAGGAATAAATATTTCCTTTGCAGAATTTTGAATATTTCTTGAAAGAGATTTAACTTTAACTATGTATTCATTTCACAATTCAAAATTATTTTAAGAAGTATTTATATTTTCAGAGATTTTATCTTTTATTATTCTAGATGGCAGCACGACTCATACGAAGAAAGCAATTATTCTTCAAGTAATTTATTTTCAGACTAAATAACAGTATATATCAATTTTATATTGCTATATATGAACTAAAATATGATTAAAATTAATATTCAACGTTGAAACAAATTTCATGAAACTTTCAGAGCACTTATTACACAACTGATTATATTTATACAGGATGAATTATTTATTATTTCGTTTCCTTTTCATTTATATGAGTTTCGTTCTCTTATATTTATTATTTCACTTCACGATTTGAAAAAAAATTGTGGCTATGAGATAGTAATGATGGAGTACGATATATAAAACTTAAATAAAAAAAAATAATTTCTAAAATTAAAGATAAAGAAGGAAAAAAAAAAGAAAGAAAAAAGAAAACTGTTCTAAGATACGTTCAACGATGTTCCAATCAGTTTGATTTCAAAACTATTGGAAGCCCGAACAAATTTAATTAGATATTAAAGGAATATTCTTTCTGTCTTTTAAAATCCAAGGAAGAAGATAAATTAAAAATCAGACTACTGTAACAGGAGCCTAATATTAAAAGTATTTGAAGCTTTTACATTTTGGCCTTTTCATACTTTCTGTTTAATATGTTCTAATTTATCTATAGAAAATTTCTATAAATATCTTTCGCGGACAAATCATATATGAGAAAGAAATTATAAAATTATAGTCTAATGTACATTGTTTTTAATAATTCATATATTTTTGTTTCGCATAAATAATTTAATATTGATACATCTCAAGAGTAATTTTGAACAAGTTAATTTACATTTGTTACAAGTTAAATTTATGTAATATCTATTATTGCATGAAACAAACTAATAAATAAAAAATTGCCCGTATTATTTATTTATATACCTTTGCAGTTTTTATTTAATTATTGCAGTGTGTAAATATCGATGGAATGGATAAGCAGATTACCCCTATAGTTTTATTGCTATCATATATATTTTCTTGACTACTAAACCTCAGAAAATAAAATCCTTACTAGTAATACTACAACCATTATACAACACCTCCTTAAAATAATTTTAAGTCTCATAGATAACAACATCTTCACAAGATGTTCAATCATTTAACAGCGACTATATTTCTTGATGTCATATAATTTGTGAATGTACGTATGAGGATCAATATCACAGCTCATAAGAGTAAATTGCAATATTATACTCTGTTTTCTCGGAAAAAGATTAGATTTTTCAATAAATTGAATGATATGTGTTCAAAATAGCGTTATTTTAAGTTATATACATTTGCTTTGCTTCCTTAATTTTTATAAGTTTTTGCATATACAATTCCTATTAATCCATTCAATACATTACTCATGCAATTTAATATATAATTCTTTTTTTTTCCTTAGGGGATTTCTTTGTACTCATATCAGGAGATTTTTAAGTAAAATTACTGATAAACTATTTATTTTCATCGCTAGTTAAAAGTTTTTGTTTTTTGATGAAAGAAATCTGTTAACTTATGATAAAAGAAACTGAACTCAAAAAGAATATTATTAATTTTTAAAAAAAGAAAAAGAAAAAACATTCTTAATATATGAAGTATAATGATATTTTTAATTTGATAATTAAATGTTCAATTTGATTTTACTTTCTGTAAGTATTATTCGCCGCTTGTGAATGAAAAAAAAAATATGTAATGGGAGAGTGGAAAATAAATTTATTGCTCCCATTTTTAAAATTCTTAAGAACTCCTTTGCGAAATGTAAAACATAATTAATCATCTTGAGTGAATATTGAAAATGAACTAAAAATGGTGATCAAACAAATTAGCTTTATAAGAAAAAAAAATCACGCTTCGTTAATTAATATAAAAGTGTTTCAAAATTCGTTTTTTTTTTTTTTTTTTTTTTTTTTTTTTTTTTTTTTTTTTAGAAATTGATTGAAACGAAGGAAAACTTTTAAGATATTTTCAGCATTATTGATATTTTATTGTAGTCATCTCAAGAAAGGTTTCCAGTTAATTATAAAATTGAAGGAAGATGGCAGCACTGTTTAGGGTAATCAAATCCACATACAAATAATTAACCACTAGAAAAATAATTTATTTTTGAGGAAAAATGCTTTCTGCCAGTTAAATTTGACTTCTTATTCAATTTCTTTTGCTTAATTATGTTTTAAGGAAATTTAAGTGAACAAAAAAAAATGACCAAAAACAAAATATTTTGTTCAATATTCAATATTGGCTAGTAAAACAGAATTTTAATATGGATTATTGAATAAAATTAGTAATCAATGCCCTCCGAAGCTTAAATTTCAATTGCTTTTCTTAAAGGAATATCTCTTATTCATTGACATATGGACATAACAATATTTCAGGTATTTCAATTTTATAAGTAAATGCGTGCAAAAAAAGTCGAGTACTATTTACACGCTAAAATAAATTTATAAACTTCTTTTAAATTTATATAATTAATTAAACTAATTGAAAGGCAATTATAATTCATGAAATAACGGAAATTTCAAGAAAATTTAATCTGCATTTAAATATTTATTTTCTGAAATTTAACTTTTAAATAAAATTACAAGAACATTGGTTCCTGATATATTTCCACATTTTAATATAGAAAAATTAAGAATTTACAAGGAAAATCTTGTGAAATTTTTAGTTATAATTAAATTTTTATAAAAATATATTAGTTTAAAATCATTTTAAAACATATTTATATTTAAAACATATATAAACTTAATTCGTCGCACGTGCATGAAGAATTTTGTAATCTACGTTAATAATATGCATACAATTCTTAAAAGACTCTATTATTTCTTTAAATATTTAACAAACAATTTCCAAAAAAACAACAACAACACTTCTAATTTTTTAATGACTCCTCTGAACTATAAATATTTTCTCTGTTCAACTTATTGACAATCTGTTCTTGCCTATTTGACAAAGAATTTAAGAAGATGGAAATTATGAACGAATCTTTTTATAATAAACACTGTGTTGATTGCGCACTTAGGAATTCAACTAACATTAATTACTGATTTTGTCGTCAAATTGCTATGGATATTCTTAGAGCAACGAGCGTATTATGTTCTTGTACAATATTTTCCTAAATAATGCCTTGATGAAGAATCGCTTCATGCTTATTCAATTAGTAGATTTAAGTCGCAAGATCATATGTAACTTAATCGCATCATATGATTTATGCCCTATAAATATATTCAAAATACAACTTGTGTCCTATTAAATATATTCAAAATACAATTTGTTTCCTGTAAATATATTCAAAATACAACTTGTGTCCTATAAATTTATTCAAAATACAACTTGTGTTCTGTATATATATTCAAAATACAACTTGTGTCCTATAAATGTATTCAAAATACAACTTGTGTCCTATAAATATATTCAAAATATAACTGGTTTTATAAGTTTTGTTAACATTAACTTCTCATTTTTGCTAGCAGTTAAGTTAAAAATATATGTTTTCCTTTCTAAACAGTCTTTGCATTTTATATAAAATCAATTATCATGATCGACAGATAATACACATCTATACATTTATATTTTTCACATTGAAACCTGAAAGTTATAAGATCCGTAACATAAATATAAATTACATACATAATAACTAATATAAATTAATCTCATGAATAAAATATACTACATATAACAAAACAATTACAACATTAATCTAGGTATAAAATATTAGACCATTGATAGATTGACATTGACTATGACTAAATCCATCCAGCAATCCGATTCATTAGAATGAATGTTACTAACAAGTCATCAGATCCCGCAACCTGAAATCATCATATATTCTGATTATCATCCACCAATTCTCCTCTCGTTCAGATAACAGAATCGCAGCATTTGAATCGGTTTTGTCATTATCATACTGTACTGATGCTGATGATGTTAGAGCTTTGGCTTGCTGATTATTTGTACAGATACGTGAGTAGAACTCATTTGCAGTCAGCATAGGATGCTGGAAATCGTTAGAGATAGCTTTCCAGTTTGCTTTGATTCTATACAGAGGTTAACCTCATAATTTCGATTGTAAATCGATTAAGTGATGGTTCTGTACTGATTGATATTATGGATAGAGGATTCTGAATAAATATACATACTTATAACAAATTTTTAATACAGATTAATTTTTATTTTTCATGATTTAATATAATTAAAAGAGATCAGTGGTCAACCACCCAACCCAATTAATGATTTCGGTATATTTTTGTAAAGCTATTTTTGGGATATTTAGTTTTACGATTATTAATTGCATTTAAGCATGCTTCATATGAAACTGGAATTACTTCTGTAACAAATTATTTATAACGCAACAATTAATTATGTAAAAATTCAACATTGGAGTTTGGTCTATAATATGCTGGAAAATTAGCATTTTCTTAAATTGTACTTCTAGTTTTTCTATATTTCATTCATTATAAAATAAAAATTATTTTGGGAAATGATCTAAACGCAATGGTATATAAGTGCAAGTACAGAATAGATATATCGTTTCTTGCCAATAAATAGCTCGAAATATAATTCTTAAATATTTAAAATCTATAAATATATTTGAATAAAAATCGGTATTCCTGATAATCATCGCTATTATAATTAAATTTGCATTACAGAATAGATCCTATAGACCGAAAGGTGATAAATCCATCTATGTTTCATATTTTATTCATCCATCTATGTTATTATGTATTAACCATTATTATTATGTTATTATGATTTATCCATCTATGTTTCATATTTTATTCATCCATCTATGTTATTATGTATTAACCATTATTATTATGTTATTATGATTTATCCATCTATGTTTCATATTTTATTCATCCATCTATGTTATTATGTATTAACCATTATTATTATGTTATTATGATTTATCCATCTATGTTACGAATTTATATTCTATGAAAGAGTTAAAAGGATAATTTTAATGTTAAATGTAATAATGTGGCAATTCAAATAAATAAATGAATGAATGAATTTAAGTCCATTATTGTAATACAAATAGTGTAAAATTCTAATTATGGATATATATAAATCAAAAATAACTCAAGAATTCTTCCAATTATTCGGAATTAGACACTGAATCAAATATGCTTTAAACATATTTCGAACAATTTACTCTGCGTTGAAATTCCCGTTTTCGGAATTAATTTTCAGCTTAGTTCTTAAGCTGCCTTTGTATTTCTAGATTAGAATTGAAATATTACCAAAACTTTTTAAATGCAGTTATCAGGTTGTGCCATTTTCTAACTCCTATAAATTCTTTAAAACATGTGAAGGTCAGCCGATTCCAACTTATAAATTCTCCACTCAAATTTTAATGGTAAAATATTGTACAGACTTCAAGAATGTAATCTTTATTTTATAGAAGGGCTTCATTTTGAATTTCTTTAGAAACTACATTTAAAATACTTCCTTTTTTAAATGCACATTTACAAAGTTTAGATAACAGACATGTATTATAAAATAATTGGTTCAAAACTTACATTTGGTAGCCTTTAAAAATTAAAAATCTGATTTCTCACCATTTTTTTTTAATTTGTCACTCAATTTTAATAATTTCAGATGCATCAAAACATCTTTGACGTCTTATTTCGAGCTGAAAAACTTGTTTACTATTTCTGAATGCTATTTTCTCAACCTGAAGAACCCAGTTGAAAAACGAATGAATTGATCCATCCAAATTTCATACTCCAATATTTCCTTTCATTATTTTGGTTGGAATGAATTAATATTGTTTGAGATAGGCAATTAATCACGGAAGGTTTAAATCAAGTGTGTCTCCAGCTTTATTTAGTAGGAATTTTTAGAAAATGATTCATTGAACAATTGCAAATTAAATTGATTTCCGAATGTATTTATGAAATGAGATGCATTTAATTAATAATCTGACTATTTCTTCAGATGTCAATGATATTCCAAAATGCTGCTGTTCGTCTTTAAAACAAACGTGCACTTCACACCTTCTTTCCCAATAATAAGGTAAAAATGAAGTATCTTAAATCAGTTCTTGAAAATACAGTCATTATGAATTCATTAATAATAATCATATAACAGATGTTTAAATATTAACTATACAAGAGCAAAAATAGCAATTTCTAAATTTTAAATATTCGATAGTTTAAATTATAAATATGAGTTATTCATTGGTTTTTTTTTCTTGTGTCCATTTAAATACTAGGGGATCAAATTTAACTGATTTTGGTAAGAATTCGATTCTTTAACAAGCAAAATATTTTAGCCGAAAAAAAAGATGAATGACGGATTATTAAATTCAACTTACCTGGAGATTTCAAGTAACAATCATGTTTATTTAAAAATATATGATCATGAATTGCTCCTTAAAATTGTCATTGCATTGAAAGTGCTCGTATCAAGGTAAATCAGTTTGCATGCAAGTTTTCAACTCGATAATAAAATGTTTTGTATTAGTACAGAGATTGATAATTAAATGAACGGAAACATTAATTGAATTTAAAGATATTTAGCTTAATTATCTTGCATGTGTTAAAATTTTATTAAACGTTCTAATTTTCTTATTTTTTTTAAATTGTTTTAATTTTTTTTTATTTTTTAGGCACCATTAATGGGCAATGCTCCCCATTGTTTTAATAGTAACTAGGCCTGAAATCACAATTTCAAACTTTGTTTGCATTGAGAAAAACTGAATGGTATGTCGCTTAAGAACATTTATTATTACGGTTTATTATATCCTCTTAATTCTAGCATTCAAGTTCAAATACCAGTAGCTATAAGTTCTATAAAATTTGTATCAATTATTTGCTTTTAATGATACAAAAGGGGAATCTTCTATTAGCTAGTTTAGTACATTCATTTCTAAATATCCAGACATTAAAAAGTAGAGTTTTCACGTCGCTTTCATTCTGCTTTACTGGAAGTAAATTTATCCTGGTATTTCAAGAGTAGAGTTGCACGTCGTGATTTTGATATTCATTACAACATTAATCAAATTTTTAAACGCATGCGTAACTAGACATTACATCAAAATCACTCTATTTTACGAAGGTTCTACATACTTATAATCCTTCATAGTGCAATTAAAATTATATTTCGAATTTAAATGCCTTATGAACACGCAAATACTCCAGATAAAATCTATTAAATTATTATCTTAAGATATATACCAATTCATTCAATGTCCCTTCTATTAAACTATAATATGGTTAATTTACATTTGATAAATGTTTAACCCTTTGAAGAGTACTATTTCAAACATTTTTCGTCTTAAAATGCGTGGTTAATCTCCATAACAATAATTGGATACATAATTCACAGAAAAGGACTCTCTATCGACTCCAAATCTTTTCAATAAACTAATCAGACTTAGAGCTCTAAAATTTAATTCTAGAGCTCCAAATCAAGCTTCTAAGTGATGCACAATCTGAAAGGAAACTTTCTAGAATAAAAGATTAAAGCAATTGGTAAACCGAAGAGCAATACGATTGCAAATTTGATTTTTAAGGTTGCGTTTGAAATTTGAAATCTGTAAACATCAAAGAATTCTGCAATTATTTCGTAACTTAAGTTTGCTGAGTTATTTGAATAATAAACTTAAAGTTCAACATTTAAAATGAAATGAATTTTCATATTCGTTGTCTAAACATGGCAAACTGTTTATTTGTTCAAATAACTTCAATGGATTTAATTAGCTATCGTATACATTCTCTTTCAATAGAGGTAAACATATTTTACACTTGTTTTAATAATTACTTTATTACTGCCTAAAGATCGGCTCAACTTATGTATGTTTTTCAGAATCATCCTGTCAGATCGGAATTTATCAGAGTATTTTGTATTTGATATTAAAAAAATCTAAAAATGGAAACGAAAACTAAATTTATTGAGATATATATAAAACATAAGGGTATTTTAATATTAAAATTATGTTCAAATCTTATATGGCTTATCTGGAGAAGAGATATTTGACTTGACAGGTTAAACAATTACATAGTCGGAATATTTTTCATTTTTCATTCAATAATTTTTTTACATTTTTTCTTCAATGGTTTGCAACACAGTATGATATTTTAGTTCTACTTTTTTTCGCTTAATTCGATACAAGTAGCCTCTATACATCTGCATAAGATTACTTTTGTTTTTAAAACACTGCAAAGTTTTGTATGGATTTTTCTTTAAGATGAAAGGTGGTAATCGAGGCTTTATGGCTTCATTTTTATGAATCCACTTCATCGTATTAAATTTAAATATTTGGAACTGCAATTTGCTTTTACATGAGTTTTTCGAAAAGTTTAACATTTGCATACATACTAGATGATTCTTGGATATTCACTCAACATTTTCTGTCGTATAAAAATTCATACAAAGGTAGTTGTTTCACAAATTATCACCGATAACTTTTGAAGTTAATAAAGTGATATCACTACAATTCAGCCAAAAAGATTTTTTCAATTGCTTTTTCATCTTTGAAAATTGGAACAAAAAATGTTTATGAAGTTTCTAGTAATTTATGAAACTGTATACACTCGATGCAGTTAAATGTTTGATTTATAATAATTATAAACCAAATATTTTGTAAAATCTATTGTGGCGATGTTTAAAATATATTGAATTCACATGAATTAATTGTATAATTCTAAATTTAAAATCTTAAAGAATTTTATTGAAAATTCTGAATATTTTCGTTTAAATACCGAGTAAAACTATCGCACAACCCACTTTAAAACTATATTAATTGCAAATATCTACAGAAAAAATGAAACTGTACCTTTTAATTTCGTTGAAGATTCTAATGTCATAGGACAGAAAAACGTATTAAAATTATTCATTTGGAGACGGAACTTAAAATTCTGACCTATTTAAATCAGCAACCCTTTAAATCCACAATCTTTGAAGAAAATCAAGGATTTCCAAGATCTCTTTTTAAATTTAATTTAAATGCAAATTATATTTATTCGCTGTTGTAATTTAATATTTCTATAGACATTATTTCACTTCGGTGTTAACTGTGTTACAATAAATTAGGAATTTCCTTTGAAAACTGTATTAAATTTGGTTCACTGTTGACTTAACTATCAAGAAATTAGATCTTGGATCCATTAAAATATGAAATTAAGCTTCTTTACAAAAGCAGAACTAGAATGTTAGTAGTTTGGAAACGATAGAATTCATGTATATTGTATACATGGTATGTGTGGTTTAAGATGATTGAGGTTGAATAATATGTATGGGAAGAAAATAATTCTTCAGATTTTCAGAATAGGGAAATTGAGAAATTGCGATGCTTATCGGCTAATCAGAGCGAAAAGGGTGCTTTGACCACTTTGATAAAATGCATAAGAATTTTAAAAAAATTATTCTTAAACAGCTTGAATAATTAAAAATACATTAAATTCTTGGCTTTATTTCATTATGTCTAATTTTGATATAACTAAGATGTTACAATTCCTTAAATTTGCGATCATTTAATTTTATAATGAAGTTTTTTGGCATTATTATATATTATTATAAAATTATACGTTTTCTGTATTCAAATGTTCCACTTCTAAATAATCATTTTTATTCCTTGTTAATCAAATAAGTTTTAATATAAATTTGAATTTTGAAAATTATTACCGTGAAGTAGTAAGTTATTATCTTCAAATTTCATTTTAAACCACTGATCCTTATTCCATCCTTATATAGACTTTCCTTATTTTAAAGTAAGGCTGAAACACTATGTACAAATCTCCCAAAAATATTGAAGCACTAATTTAACTACGAGATATGAAAATTCGGTGAAAACATTTCTAATTCATTTTGGAGGCAGAAAATATCAACACAACATGAAATTAAATTTGTGTAAATGTACTAAAAAACCTGTAGTAGGTCTACATTAATTCAAAATTATCAGCTATTTCAATCTGAAGAATATTTTACCTATTAAATGATCTAATGTTTATACAAAGAAGCCATGACGAAACAAACTAAGAGTTTAATTGTTATTATTATTCTTAAATGAAAAGAGGACTCAGTGGTAGGAAATTTAATAAATGTTAATAATTATTAAATGGTAATAAATGTTAAAAAGTAATGTGTACCCTTAATCTTATTATTGGAGAAGCTACCAATACACTACCATTTGCAAACATTCATAAGGGCTAAGTGTTTGGAAACTTTCTGGTGGTTGCGAAATGAAAACTATCTTGGATAATTTACATTATATTCTATTTTATTAATTGAATTATTTTCTACTACCTGTAGAAAATACGTTTGTTACAAGAATTTGAGATTTTATGCCTCTAGGAGAGATGTTAGGGGAAATTAAGATTAATAATGTGTTTCAGTATAAGAATTTGTTTCCTAAATAAATTCTTCTCTTCAAATTCGGTAATTTCTTACATTTCTTAATGATATATTTTATTATATTGCATAGTTGATTTATTACAAAGGATTGATTGCATCGAGTAAAAGTGTACTGCATCTCTCTTTCAAGAAGAAACATATAAAGGATACTGTTTAACTTTGGAGTCTTAAAAGTATTTAACTTAATTGATACGCATTTATTAACAATTCAAGAGTAAACAAGTTGTTGAAGTAGTAAGAAACTTGCTTTCGATCTTTATAAAAGTTTCAACAGACTCGAAAGCAATTTTTTAAAAGCAGTTAAACAGTCAACACAGAATTCTTAATTCTTGAAAAAAACTTTATTGTATCGGAAAGTAAGAAGAAAATTTCTGAAAGATAAATGCTTTAGGGGCTAAACATTGTCTTAATAATACACTTATATATTGTAAAATTATTATTTTTTTAGGATAGCTTTTACAATCGATGTTTTTAAAAATATTTAGACTAATATAATCATTTATGCATTGCAAGATAATAAATAATTAAATCACTGAACAAATGGCTTCTTCACATTGTCACACCAATTGATAAACCTTTGTTAATGTAAATGGAATAATTTTATCTTCCTCTATATGTGCGCGTATCAGAAGATATTCATGCAAATTTATATTGTAAAAATAAAAAATAACTAAAAAATAAAATAAATTGACTAACAAAATTGACTAAATTTTATTTATTTAAAAATTAAGTAAAGTTAATGGTTATTTTAACTAATTTCGCATATAGTATATAAAATACTATTTCCATGGAAGCTTCAAAATCACAAGTCTATTTAAATTAAACCAATTAAACTGTGGTATAATTTCCAAATTTTCAGCAAATTAAATTTTTTACATGCATTTTATATTGAAAGTGAGATCTACATCATTGTTTCATCAAATCTTTGTTTTTCTCATTTTTAAATTTATCAAAAATTATAACTTCGTGTATGTTAAATTAATATCGAGTTATCAAATAAAGATACAAATTTTATTAAGTTGGCGTTTAAAAACAATTATCAATTCCAAAGTTTAATTCGTAACAATATATTCTTTTATTGCGCAATAAATTCGAGTTCCTTGCTTTGGTAATTCATTCAGATCAGTTTGAAATTCATGTATAATATTTGCAGATTTGTTATTTTTTTCCATTAAATGAAAAAAAAATGAAAAATCTATTAATCCTTTAGTTTTGATAAACATTTTTAACTGCTTAAATGTTTTTAAGTCCCTACATTTTAACTCTTGTATGAAAATCTCTGTTGGAAACTAGTGACTCGTTAATAACAATTGAAATTTATATTGATATATTTATATTTTTTGACGAACAAACTTGTCACTGAAAGTCTTTAGTAAATAAATAAAATTGAAAACACATTTTTTTTTTTTTTTTTTTTTTTAGAATTAAGAAAAAAGGAAGGCCAAGTTTAGTAGCAAAGTACGTTTAAAGACAATTTTTGATACATTTTTTTAGGTGCCATTTGCCTTTTTATTTAACTGAATTAACTCTTATTTCACGCTTACTTGTAGTTTGCTATGATTTTCAAAAGGAAACCATTTCATTTTTTTCCATTATTTTTTTGGTTATAGAGCAGTTTTAAAAGACAAATCGGTAAAGGATAAAATTAAAATTCTTGAATAAACACTGTAATTAATTGAACTGGATGTTTCTTTAGACACTAAATATTATATACTAATCTAAGCTAATTTCTGCTTGAAAATTAATAGATTTCATACAACGAATATACCCCAGAAGCTCCAACTGTGTTTTTCAATGAAATAGAATGTAATCGTTGAATTATGCTAGAAATTGAGTACATTGAAATTACGATTTCTTTCTTTCTATGCCAGCAGAATTAAGTCTTTTAATTCGTGTAATAATTGCTGTTTTATTAATTGATTAAATTTAATTCAATCAATTGATCTTACCAATATCTCATTAATACAAACGGTAGAGATCGTATCATTCAATTTTTATATTTTTATACTTCATATATGATGAGTAATCAAGACATATTTTTAAATATTTTGAAGATTCTTTATCTTCAAATTATTTAACGAGATTAAATATCTTTATTTTTCTGCATAAAAATCCTTTTCTTGTGCAAACAAAACCTTTTTAAAATATTTTATTTATTCTAAATGTAACTTTGAATCTTTATCGTAGAAATAAACCGATCATTACAATTTCACCCACACTTGTAATCATTAGTCTACACTATGCTAAATGCTAGATATTCAAAAATTTGTATAAAATTTTTAAGTGAAAAAGTAGCCACTATTTTTCCAATTAAAAATTTTACATTCAAGAGCAAATGCTTCAAGGCATAAGATTTGAGGAAATCATTATCAGTTAGGTCAAGACTACTTAATTTAAGCAGATGCGGAAAAGGAATCCGGAAAATCAGTTTCAGAGATATTTTCAACCATTTCGAATGTCTTCTATTAAGCTTAGCTTGGTCCTATAAATTTAGAGATAATCCATTCAAGTTATTAAATAATTAGAAAAAATATTAATTCTAAATATTATAGAATCAATTTTGCAAACCTTCTTCGAATATTCAGTCGTATCTTAAGAACTGGTAATTTATATTTTCAAAAAAATATATCAGAAATAAAGATATTCGTTCATCTTTTATCTCAAGAAAGGGTTTGTCTAAGAGCATAATTTTCTTTATCTGTTAATTCATCGGCTAATTTATGAATCGATTTAAATAAATATTTTCCAATAGCTAGAAGATCTACTCTAAATTAAATAGCTTTCTATTCTATATTTTTTTATAAATTTTTCTCTTTGTTGACATTTCTAATCTCAGCTTTCAATGTCGACAATACTCTCTTTATCGGTCTTTAACTTTCATTGTTTCCCATTTTTCAAACTATATAAACCAGATAAATCGAAGATAATAACTCTACTTTAATTTTCTGGATCAGTTTCTGGATTATTGTATCATTTTATAAGTTAAAAAAGTTTTAAAGTTACGGAAGATGTACTCTTTAAATGACAAAAGAAGTGTGTGAATAAAACAATACTCTGAGTAAAGAGCAAATTCAGAAATAAGTTTTAACCCTTGACCTACGATTTTACATAACCTAATTAAATGATACATTTTATTTGGGACCATTATTTCAATCCTTACAATGACATAAAGGGAACTTGAAATATTGAAGCATTTCCAAGTAATTTTTATGATTTAAATGCCTAATATTTTAACTTAATTGCAGATTTAAACATTAAAAATTCAGCTACTCAATGCGCATGTCAGATATTTTAATGTAAGAGAAGAGGCTAAACATAAATATCCAAATATTAGTAAAATTGTATATCTCTTAATGTGCTTTCAATTCATATGATATGAGGAATTTATATTTAGTAATTTATTTATTTCATTGACGGCCAACAAAGTAGCGAGTTAAAATAATTTTAAAATAATATGTACCCTATTATGAATTTTCGTGGTATGTTGAAACTATAGGATTAGCTGTATCATGTGAAATAGCAACATCATAATTAGTATTGGAAAAGAGAGAGATTTAATTTACCGATTATTTATGCCATAAAAACTTTAGGTAAAAAGTTCTTTCCTCTTCGCATTTTGTCTTATATGCAAAGATTACTTTTAGAAATCAATACTATTATCACCCCGAAATTTACTTGCATTATTTTGATAATGTAATAAATATTTAAAAAGTGAATCGTACACATTTTTAGTATTTGTAATATAACGATAATTTTGAAAATTTCAGGCTTCAATCATTCATTAAAACTATAATTAAATAAAATAACACTTGCATCATATAGTTAAGTTAAATATTCAAAAGAAACAATTTCTCATATGAAAAGAAGCAAGAATTCGCTGTGATTGAACACAAGAAACTAAATAAGCATGTTTACAATGCTGTTTGAATTAAATTACTTTTTTTATGTTTACCAAACATGTGGCGACATCTATGCACAATAAAATTATTTAATTTTTAATTCTTTCCACATATTTAAATATTTATTGGTTTATTAAAATGGTTAACTTTTATAGTGAAATGAAAAATTTGAGAAGGTAGCTATTTTCGAAGAAAATCGTTTCTAGATTTTTAAAATTTTCTTGAGTATTATTACTCATTTCCATTTTGTGTTCTACAAATGTGAGATATAATATAATTGTTGTGAGAATATTAATAATTGTTGGAAATTTATGACATATTTTGATATATTTTTTGCAATTTATATGGAAAAGTATTTTAGATTATTATATAATAACCCAGTGTGTAAATGTTTTTTTTTCTTCTTTTTTAAAAAAATAAACTTCCAAATTCCAAAAACTTGCGCTTCAAAGGTAATTTATAACAGCGCTTTATTTAGTCAATAATGAATTAAAATTGAAGTAAAGAACACAATTTAAAAATAAAAACTAGTAACAACAATTTATATCAGAGTACTCATTGATTATTGTGAAATTAAATTCACCATTTACAAAAATGAAATGCATTATGAAGTTGAATAATTAAATTGTAAAGTTGCAATTTTCCATTAACAATAATACACAGTTTCCAGTTAACAATAATAATCATAAGCATTCTCACAAAATATCTAAAAATATCGTAGAAGTACAAAATTGATAAGCCTAATGCGGAATTTTACATTTATTTTTTTTAATGTAATGTGAATAACTTGAATCATTGAAAATAATGCAGATAATTTGAAAAGTTTTCCTGAATTTAAAAATGTCCCTAAATATATTTATATTACTGTACTAAGTATTTTAGATAAATTTTAGGGCAATATCGAGAAAAACAAATATACGAATTGTCATTATCCAATTGGGCCCATGGCGCCATCTTTTAAAATACTTTTGCACGAAAAATATTTTCCGTTTTGCTCTAATTTGTCATTTGTCAGTCCTGAATGAAAATATAAAATAATAATGGTCTGAAAAATTTCATTTTTCAACGGAAAAATAATACATAAAAATATATGTATAAGTAATCAAATCATTTTCCAAAACCTTGATTGTGACCTGTTTATAAAATTCGAAGCTTGAAATTCTATTTCATCAATATTTTCTACTAATAAGCAAATTTTGTTACATTTTAAATTTATTTGTTAAATTTTAATCAGAACTAAATTTTTCTCTGAGCTATAGAAGTTTTAGTTAAATCATCTTTATATGGAGTGGATAACTCATTTATGAAGGATTTAAAAACTGTCAATGAATGGATAAAGATTTATTGGAAATATACTTTTTCCACTAAATATTACTTTTTCTTCTAGTGATGGTTTAAAAGCATCAATATGACGATAAACTTTCTATGATGCTGGTATTTCAATTACTCGACTGAAGAGACATAAGTCCATTTTTTATTTTTACTTCTTTGAGAATTTAGGCATTATTTTCGTCATCCAATCAAAGCTGAAAATTACGAATCCCTTCTCATTCTTATCCTTTTGTGGCTTTAAAATGCTAATATAATTGAATTAAGCTGATAATGTAATTGATTAATCTAATTGAATTACGATAAGAATCTAATTAAGTAACTGAAATAGATATTTCTAAGCTTTTGCAGTACAGGTTTAAAATGGTTTTGTGCATTTGCAAAAATTTCAACTAATTATCACTCCAATTTTCTCATTTAGCTGTTCCTAGTATGTAAACAGAAAAATTAACTACAATGAACTACTTTCAATATTTGCATGAATTGAGAAAGGGTACAGTATTGTATATTTGGATAATAATAACTATTTTTTATAAAACACTTACAGTTTATATTATATTAAATAGTAAATGATGTCAAAGTATTTAAGGAAAACTAAGTTATTAAAAAATGATTACCCTTATTTGTCCATGAAAATTCCTAAATATATTTTTAAAAACATTCATGTTTAAATCCGAAATGCCAAAGAGAAAATAAATATTGTAGAAATAATAAGTAGGCCGCCAATAAGTATTGTGGAATGATAGTTATTCGATTTTTCTTATCAACAAACTGAAAGTTAACTACAAATACAGAAAACAAATTAGAAAAACGCAATCAGAATGAGAACAATCTCAAAATAAACTATGTTTGTTTAATTCTGAGGCATTTTAAGCTACTCAAAATGTTTTTAATGTGTTGTTATAAACAGATGTTGTCTATCGGGGTCTGTAAGGCAACTTTCTTAACAAAGTTAACTTACATTAAGATCCTATTCAAAACTCTTTAAATATAAAAATGAATAACTGACTTATCACGTTTTTTTATCGATAGAAAATCCATTTCCAAATTCATCCTTTATTGATAATGGTGTTGTTTAGAGTCATTTGAATGGAATTGTGTAATTGGGTATTGAATATTGAAATTCATTTCCAGACTAATCACAGCAATTGCTCATCCATATAAATTATTGATAAATTAATAGGATTACTATTTTAAATGATGCAAAGGATATCTAATCACTATAAACAGAGATAATTAGGGATCATATGTATTGATACATTACTTTTGATTACTTTATGAGCAATTGTATTTAATTTTATTGCATTTTCATTAATAAAATATATAACCTCAAAAGACCATTTCATCAACTTCGAGTTATACGTATTTTTCATAACATCATAAAAGCAATTTTAATATATTAAAGTGTCTAAAAATTGAAATTAAAAAAAAATTCATCTTGAGAGATGAATTTAAGAACGCTGCTATTTAAAAGGAACTCTAAAATATTTGTACAATTTTCTTCAAAATTTGAGAAGTGAGATGTTTGTTTAAATGCTTTTACCTCTGTGTTTGAGACAATTATTAATAAAACTAATAGCACACATATATGATACAATATTAAACAATATTTACAATATTTTATATTATTATTGAATATAAATGATACAATACAATATCGCATAATATTGTTGTTGTGTCTTACTGTATTGTCTTATGGCACTTTGTATTAGACAAGCCCTCTGAAGAATTTTCAGAAAGAAAATCACTGATTTTAAGCCGAGATAGCTTCTCTTGTTTTCAGTAAGAACATCTAGGAACAAGAATACATCTTAGCTACTCATGCGTTACAACCCTTTTTACGGTGCAGGCTTGATTTATACATTTCATTCCTTCAACCACAATGAAGATGATACACACCTTATTTGCTTGCACAGCCCCTTTTTACAGGGGAGCTCTTTCAGACACCACACAGATGGATCACAGGGTTGAGTACAACCTTGCCCGAACCATGACTCAAACACAGAAAACCCAGATTATGGGGAAGACTCGATATCCCTATGTCCGTTCTCCGTCGTACAAAATTGTGCTACTTGAGATATGGGAAAAGAAAAAAAAAATATTTCAAATTATCTGTCAACCTAAACGTAGCCCATTCACGTTAAAACATTATGCATCAATTTCAGTTATAGCATTTCTTTCTTATCAGTTTGCTGCTACTTTAAAAAATATTTTGAAAATTTGAAGTACTTTCTTTACTACATGTATGTTACCACTATTTATAATAGTTATATAATAAAATGAAACTATTCTTAGTCTGTGATTAGAAGAAAATATACTTAAATATACTATTGAAATAAGACAAATTGTTTGGTTATCAATCTGTCACCATTAAATAGAAAATTATCTAAAAGATTTTGATCCATATTTTAATATATATTAGAAGCGCTTTTATAAGACAATAGTTTCCGAAGTTGTTTTTCAAACGTATAAATAACGAAAAAACATAATTTCCATAAAGTGATTAATGGCTTTCTTACGGATTATTAATTGATATGATGTCGATAATTATTGCGTAGTTGAAAGGGTTTAGCATGAATATTTTTCGATTATATGTTATATACTCGCTTAAAAGAGCATCGATTATAAGGAAGAAGCGAGATGAACTCTTCATTTTTTTTATATATAAGATGTATATTTTTATATCATTTCTTAAATGTTCTGAAGATACCATTAACATTCAAACATTTCATTATCAAAACAAAATTTTATCACATATTTTATTATTGTTTTATAATAAAGACATTATTTAAATTTTAGTCAAAAGCATGTTAATAGAGTTAAATTCCTTTTACTTAGAATCTTTTAAATTATTTTGATTTAAATTACGATTCTGAATAAGAAAATAAATAGTCCTCCAAAATAGGTTTCTCCGAAAATTTATGTTTTAGATTTACAACCTTTTTTTTTTTATGTTTAAAGAAAAATAGATTTTTTAGTTCAAGGTAATGTAGTAGAATCAACTAAATTCAAAAATAAACAAAAACTACTTTTAGAGAAAAGAAGGAAGCTTTATTTTGAAGCACTTAAATAATAAATGAAATCTATCTCAGCTAGTTAACTCTAAAAAGTTTAACATATTTGTTGTTGGATCTAAAGTAATTTCCATCGCAAACTTTGATTCTTCATCGTCAAAAAATTACATCAAGTAAATGTTCTTTTCCACCGAAAGAGAGCATTATCAAGTGCAATTTTGTTTTCTGCGTAACAAAATGTTTTCCGATCTCAAGTAATTTAATTTTTTTGTGGTTTTTCTGAAGCACTTACAGATTTTATAAAGAAAAGTTTACTTTGATATTTGCATTTTCAGAGGCAATTTTGATTATCTTCCGATATCTTAAGTGATAAAATATTTGTATATAGTTGATGCATTTTTAAAATATCAGTAACTATTTTCGAACATTTGTTGCAGTGCTTATCCAACCTAAAGATACTTTAAATTTCAGAGCAATAGAAAAGAAATCAACTTTGAATTCTTTAAGAAGAAATTCTAATACATTTTAATATTTTTAGGTGCATAAATACCTAGAAATTTTTGAAAATACACAATTCAAAAACTTTTCATATCAATAACTTGTCTTACTGTAGCAGAATAACTATTATTGATAGGATGTTTTGCTTAGACAATTGTATGTCTTCTCTGCTATTTGATTTAATGAAATATTCCATTTTGAAAATTCTTTGAATTGCAATTTATGTTTATGATTTCAGCAAATCTATATACAAAATTTTTATACATTATGATACATTGTGACACATTGCTATATATATATGTGTGTGTGTGTGCATGTGTGTGTGTGTGTGTGCATGTGTGTGTGTGTGTGTGTGTGTGTGTGTGTGTGTGTGTGTGTAAAACATATTTTAACAGTTGCGTGGGTGAATAGAAGAAATTTTTGAAATTTTTAATTTCGATTTATTTTATTCCGGAGGCATAATTTATACAGATAAAAGGCGGTAAGGGCTACGTCAGTCTATTTCGTGACACAAGAACACAAGAGAGAAATTTTTCCCATCAATCATTTAACTATGAGATTTTTATAGTGATTTCTTTGGTACGTGTCGATTTAGATAAGAGAATTTAAGGTATTTTTACAACAACATAGGTATTTTTACATACACATATATTGCAAGCATTAGAGACTTTTATCCCTTCACTCAGATCGGGAATGCTTGCAGAATTAAGTAAATAAAAAAGTGGGAATTGGATATGGAAATAAGCTAATATTTTAGATTGAACTTAATGTGGGTTAAAATGAGATTAAAATTAGGAAATTAACTAAGACTTAAATTAGATTAAGATATATCATTACATATATATATATATATATATATATATATATATATATATATATATATATATATATATATATATATATATATATATATATATATATATATATATATAACATTCCTATAGACATAGTGTTTAATTCATATAATCATGGAAGGAAAAAAAATCGAAAATTTTAATCGAAATCATGAATAACCATTATATGCTCTTTTTTTATTTTAATGCTTCCTTCTCTATTTAAGGTTTGCTAATAATATGATTTCATAAAATCATTTTGAGCTCATCTGAGAAGCACTCCAGTTTCAGACACTATTTCTGGTCATATTTGAAATAATGAAAAAATTTTGAAAATTACAACAATAATAAAACCTCCTTATACCTTCATTAAACATTTCATACGAAGCATGTTTAAAATTTTGATATTCAAATTAAATAACTTATGTGTGAACAATTACATGCCTTTACATAAGAAAAATCACAATGTATTTAGAAATAGAATATTTACTAATATATGATTTGTATATAAGTTCTTGAATATTGAATTAAATGTAATTATATTAAATTAAATAATTTCATCCTAAATATAAATCCAGATATCATTAATATATCCTTTATTCAATCAAGTCAATTCGGAAAGGAGGGAATTTGTTCAAATCAAAGACAAGTAAGGTTATTACGAAAGCAGATCTTTTTCATTGTCTTTCATTCCAAATTCAAAAAAAAAAAAAAAAAAAAAAAAATCGAACATAAAGAATCATAAAGAAAGTAAATTAGGTCAAAATAGAAAAATTAAGCAATAAGAATGTTTTCGGACGAATGGCATGATAGTTACTTTCAATTTAAAATTCTAATATTAATTTTAAATCTTTGTAAACAAAATTATTTTTGTTCTACAAAAAGATTTATCGACACTTTAACTTGCTTAAATATTTATAATTTCAGTTTTATTTCAAATAATATTATAAATATAAAAACATAGTGGATTTTAGAAGAAAAACATTGCAGCAAGGATTTTTTAACACCTAAAGACAAGACATATTACAGCAGGAATGTGTTCCATTTAATAAAAACATTTTGTTGTTGAACATTTAAACTAATAGTTTAATACCATTCACAAATTTGTGATGGAATGAAGATCATTATGATCCGTGCAATGGAAGCAAGAGGATACAGCAAGAGGAACATTGCTTTAATGATCACATTTCATACAAAACAAACATAAACACGAAAGACAAGACAAGACATTAACGCTCACACCTCACAGAACAGCATCTCATCTCATTATCATAACAATCGCAGATCACTAAGGGATGCTTACTAATCAGCTTACCTAATCAGGTAACGCCATCTAGTATTCAAAAGAGAAGATGAAATAAGGGAGTTGGTACAAATTTAATTAAAGACCTGCATCATATGCACCAGATTTACTGCCCCATGAATAATAAATAGTTAAATAACATAGGATAAAGATTTAAGAAGACCAATTGGAGAATTTCAATTCATTTTTAAATCTAAAAATAAAGGTTTTATTTTGTTGTCCATTGCTTTCATTCAATTTCCTTTTATCTATTTATATATACATATTTTAAATTGTCAGCTTGAATGTACATATGCCTTAGTAAGTTGCGATTCAAATCTCTATATAATTCCACAATTTAAAGAATGATTCAAGAAAAGAACTTATAAATGAAATATCCAATTGTCTCTAATGAATCAAGTAACAGATCTTGGAATTTATTCAATAATTGTAATTAGTGACGTTATTCTTTACGATGTTTAATTTACTAATTAACTAAGTATAAACATGTATTAATTGTGCATAAGATGGTCACCTCTTATTCATCAAAAAAGCAAATAAATTTAAAAAAAAGAAGCTAAAAGATACCATATCGAAATTAATAAGCCTTGTGGAAACATATAGAATTTTTTTAAAGTAGGGGAAGGGTTTATAATGGTTGCGATCAGTCATTCATGTATTTATTTAACAAGACAAACACCAAACTGAGATTAAAGAATGGACCTTAAGCAAACATGCCATTCTTTCGTCCCACGCCTTTTCCCACTTTGTTTCGGATTTCGAATTCTAATGCGAGGGTCAAACCTTTTAATATTTTTGATTTCCCTCCAAAAGACTGACCAGAAACATATTGAGAAAGGGGAAGAGTAGCGCTTGTTAGCATTATTATCGAAGCGTAACTTTCTAATAATAAAAGTGAGTTTTGGTATTAGTTTGAGTGGTTTTCCTAACACATATTAATCCCTGAAGCGTTGATTTCATCATTTAATCAGCGATGCGTTATGAGGAAGTTATTAAATAATCAGCAGCTTAAGCGAAGGACACGCTCCGGGTAGACCGGTAATTGGTTGTCCTTTAGTGCACTTTAAATGGGCTGCCATTCATTAAATATGTCAGCAGTGGATAACAAAGAATGTGTCTGTCTTTCCCAATAAGCGCTGTGTGATTGGTCTTTAATTTAGTAGACAGTTCCTAAACTGGTGTTCATTGTAATTCTCGGCACTATAGCATGAATTGTTATATAACCATTTTATTAGATTCTATAATTTAGTAGAAATAACCAATATTTAGAATAACTCCATTAAATTTCATAGAATAGAATGTTAATACAATGACCCGTATAGATTTCACATTATTTGGTAGTTATTTAATACTGTTAATCAACTGCAACAGATAGTTAACGATACATTTATATTACAAACAAATATTACGAATTAAGGAAATTCTTATTTATGATTATCCTTTACCGCAGTAAAAATAATGAATGTAATAGAATCACAACACAATATATGTATACCAATAAATAAAGTTAAATACTGTAGAAATTTTAAGGAAAAAGTTTTCTTTTTTTTCATATTTTAAGTACAAATATATATATAAAAAAATACAGCTCTGAAATGATAGTAGCATTCTGACCGAAACAGGAAAAAAAATGAAAAAAGTAAAGAGAGAAATAGCAATAAAGATATGGGATAGTAAGTATTATTATATAATATTCATTATTATTCTCTGCAAATATTTTCCAATTTGTGTAAAAGGGATAATTCAAGCAGTTTATATTTAATTTGTGTCGGAATATTTCTCGATAACATTGGTTTTATAAAATATACATCGAAAATATAATGATTTTTTAAAATTATTACATAAACCGAACAAATGTTTTAGTAAAACTAGTTACGAAAATTGTCTAGAATCCGGAATTTCCGTTAGAAAAATACAAACACATGCAGGATGGTTTTACTTTTAAGAATTGAAAATAATTAATAAACAAAATATTTTATTTTTTATTCAATTAATAAAATATTTATGTGTTTTTATTGAAGAGAACACTGAACACAATGCGGCTGCGCCTCAAAAAATTGTGCACGTGTTTTTTTTTTTTTTTTTTTAATTTGATAGAATATATATCTTCTTTGTATAAGTAAAACATAATTTTTTTGGAATACATAAATCGAAATGAACCTCCAATACTATCTTTATTTTTGAACCCAAAGACAGATTTATATCCATCCCACAAGAATATTTCATATAATCTACTA
This sequence comes from Argiope bruennichi, assembly GCF_947563725.1. NCBI lineage: Eukaryota > Metazoa > Arthropoda > Arachnida > Araneae > Araneidae > Argiope > Argiope bruennichi. The sequence continues at coordinate 25,186,796 of NC_079151.1, read as the reverse complement.
TTAAATCTCTTACTAATATAATAATATTTATTTCTTTTACTGAAGACGCATTTATTGATTTCTTTTAAATATCAAAGAATGAAAATGTATGGTACCTTTTTCTAACTAAGGTAGAAATTTTAAGGACATGCCTTTATTTTTCTCTTTTTTTTTCATATTCTTTAAAAAGAATTTTTGGACAACGTATATTTCGAAAAAAGCTATGGTAATGATGTATAGATGCAGAATAATAATATAGGAAAATTATTTTCGAATTTAAGCAAGCTTATCGATTTGATTTAACAATATTGTTAATTACTCAATACATGAATAATTTTCCTCTCTTTTTTCGTATTGCCAATGTCAAAATGCTAGTTTATTCTCTGTCACTTTAATATAACTCCAATTTTAGATTGAAAATTACACATACTTGATATTAAACTCTACGTCAATTTTTCTTTAAGCTTCTTTTAAATGTTCAAAAAAGAATGATTAGAAGATTAGATGGAATCTTAAAATAATAATATGTTTTGGAAATTTGAAATTTCATTTGAAATTCAACAATTAAATAAGAATAAAAATTATAAGAATAAGATTTTTTGATATAAATAGCGTAAAGTTTGTTTATCTTATTGATCTAATTATACATCGACGAATTAAAAGTAAGAATTTACGATATATTCCATTCACCACAAATTTCTTTTTCATTTCTGTGTGCATTAAAAAATAATAAGATAGTTTTGCTCGAGCTTAAGATTTTGTAAGGAAGAATTTGTCACTTAATTTGACATAATGAAATACATAATCAATAAGGAAAGAATATATATATATATATATATATATATATATATATATATATATATATATATATATATATATATATATATATATATATATATATATACATATATATATATATATATATATATATATATATATATATATATATATATATATATATATATATACATATATATATATATATATATATATATATATATATATATATATATATATATATATATATATACATACATATATATATATATATATATATATATATATATATATATATATATATATATATATACATATATATATATATATATATATACATATATATATATATATATATATATATATATATATATATATATATATATATATATATATATATATATATATATATATATATATATATATATATATATATATATATATATATATATATATATATATTTCAGAATACAGAATCACACAAAAAATTGAAAAATGGTTTTCTTTGCATTCAATTTTTCTTTCTTTCCGAAAAGCTTTATAAGACCACTTCATCAAAATCCATTTAATCTTTAGTATTCAAAAATATTTATTATCAATTTATACTTTATATTTTACTATCAAAAAATTTTTATGTCAAAAATAATTTATCTTAATACATTATATTCAGTATCTATAAGCAGTTGCCTATGCAGATCACTACAAATCCTAAAAAAACTAACTACATTTTATAACAAAACCACAATGTTTATTTTTTTTCTAATATCAAAGGGCTCTTTTCTAATTTCATTAGAGGGTATTTAAGGACAAATTAAATAACAGTACATATAAGTGTTAAATTTTTTTGTATAAACGTTAGTTTTAAAATAGCCACTCCAGAATTTGGGGGATACAAGTAATTTTTAATCAAAATTAGGTAGTATTTTATAATCTAGTAACATTTAAGTCAGTTTCTAATTCGATAAAGCTTTCTAAGAAAGCTATTTGCATTTTATGTAGTGTTAATTTTATAATATAACACAGACAAAACCGATACTATCAGTGCTATGAATACTGTCAATAGCAATATTTAAATTCTCAGGTGAATACTCTCGAAATTCAGTAAGTTTAATGAAATCTTCCCTTTAATGAAACTTTAATTTTTCTACCTATAGTTACGTGACAAGGGTAATGTTAAATAGGAGTCTTGATGTTACTCTTACTATCATTCTTGATTTCTTTCAATTTTAAGCTTATTAAAAGATGCTAATTTGATACTCATCTTTCTAATAAAAAAATATTTCAGGAGTGTAAAGGGCTTTTAATATTTGCAGATGTTTTGCATTACAAATATTCAGACATTCATTATTATTTTAGATTATTTTGTTGCTCTAAATTATTTTTTGAAATATAATAAGTGAGCTTTTAGTCTAAAAGTGAAAACTTTAATTTTCTGACGAATTGAATTTATAGAAATAATTATGTTCTAATTAGATATTTTCTCTATAAATTAACTATTAATAGATTCGAATTAAATAGCTGTATAATAACTTGCGTCAATGTCGCTTCAATATCTATTCGGAAATTCTATGAAGCTAAAGAATAATAATGCGAAAACTGGTGTCTCCCAAGAGAACAGACGCATCACAATGATTAATTTAGTATCTTTTAACAAATTTATTTTTAAATTGTTAAATAACTCTTTTATGAAATCATTCTTTGGTTCATAAAATATTTTTGTAGCTTACTTGCATTACACGAAACGATGGACAAAATTGTTCATTAATTGTAAGAATTTTATTGAAAATACTTGGAAAATATCTTGGTAAATAAGAAAATATCTTTATTAAAATAATTTTCTCCTAAAGTTCAGATTATTAATATGTATTAAATAATACTATGTATGCTATCACTACTAATCACCGCTAAGAATTATATGCAAGAAAAAGTTGTTTGCAACCTTTAACATTTCTTGAGAAATTCCTTAATTTTTAAAAATCATGTTTTGAAAATGTATTTCAGTTTGGATGGTTTAATTTTTGATAAAACACTCAATAATTTGAGATAAAAGTGTTAAAGACTTTGAGAATCGCTCACCGTTCAATATTACAGCTGCTATTCTGAAAAATTTATGTATTTTCAAATTCGTTTTATACTAAATTGTATTAATATTTTTTATATATCTTCTTCTGCCATCGCCTGAAATAAATTACCAATTTCGAAACTACGGCTGCAGTCATATTCGCCATTTGTTTTTCTAGTGTAGCTCTTGCAATAGTTCTGGTAAAGTGTTTTCTCCCTAAATGTAAGGAAGTACTACTATGAGATTTTCATATTTATCTGATTTACCCTTTATTATGGCTTTTTCATATCTATTTTATACAAAAATTTAGAATATAAATGTAATTCATTATAATTCAGATTTTGTAATTGTTGAGGGAAAATAAGAAGTTGGCAATTAAAAAACCAACAGCTGATCTTTTTTTTTTTTTTTTTACGTTCTCTTTAGTTATTCAGGGACATTTATATTCACTAATCATATTAGATATAACTTGATTTGCTATGCTTACATCCCCCTACGAAATTTTAAGATAGGTGCAGTATTTACACGAACTTCTCAATTTTCGACCTTTTGGATCCAAATACCATCTTAACATCAAAAATTGGTTATCCTCGATTAAAAGTTTGACATATAACGAAATCACATACAAGTAATATATTTCGTAGAATATGATCTCAAAATCGTGAACCTCCATTCTGGGAATCTCTCGCATTATGTGGGACTTATGTTTACATATTGTGCAGATATATTTAAGCTAAAAAAGATTTTTAAATAAGATTTATAAAAGTTTATACCTTTTAAGGATATTTTTAGAATAGAAAAATATATTTTATTTAGTCAAGAAATTAATGCATTAATGAAACGCCAAATGTTTCTCATTTTCCAGAAAAGATGCATTTATAAATCATGTATAATCATGTAATAGGACATCAATGCCGTGGGGGCTGAATTATAGGCATGTTATTGTTATATAATTTTGCTTCTAGTTTCTCTCACGCAAATAGGTTATTCTAAAGCTCATGTTAAGGAAAACTTATAATTAATATTTTAATTTATTTCAATAAATCAATATATTTATATTAAAATTATTGATTTATTGAACCAATTAATTGCTTAGGATACAATTCAATGTTCCAGAGGTATAACTACGTAGACATTGATTATTTACAATATGTATTGCTGGCATTATTTAATAAAAGAATATGTCAGTAAATACAAGATATTAATGCACTTATAAATAGTTCCGAGACATTAAAAAATATTTAATAATGTGTTTTCTTGCTTTACTGTACGTGAATTCTTCTACATATCCAAATCTTGTCTACATAAATTTATAATATTCAGGAGTGCATTTTCAAATTAAATTTACTTTAAATGCCTTTGACACTTTTTGTCCTTAGCAGAATTCATAATTTTCATTTATTTCAATAAAAATAATTGTAAATTAAAGAACAAAAATAAACTTTCAATTCCCATCTACTTATATACAATGTCAAAATTCCTAAATATATTATTAAAAAGTATATTAAATTGATAATAAGTTTCATAGATAATCTAATAATGATTATGTAATGTTAATAAATTATTTGGATTTCCCAAACTCATACATTCCCTTTCCCTAATGGGAATTAAGATAACTGAATACACTTACAACTTGGCCAAAACCCAAAGTTTCAAAACATCTACTCTGAAGATGATGCTCTCTAAGATAATACAGTTAGCCTTAATGGTTGAAACTTGGACATGAAAGACAGTGTTTCGTAGAATGAAAAATCACCCCTACCTCAAAAATAATATTCTAAAATGCTTGTTAGGATGCAAACTCAAAATTTATATTAATGGGGTAGATATTCCAATTACTTAGACTTACTTCTAAATGAAAGTAACTGCATGATTCTTTATCTACAGTAATATTTGATAATGATAGGAAATAATGATTTGAAATATTTACAGAGAACTTTTTCCTTGGTGATGTATTAGTAAATTAATGAAGAATATTTGCATGAAAATTGAAAATGAAAGATGATAGTTACTATATTAAAATAAGTGTTAATGAATAATTTTGTTTCTAAAGTTACAATATTAGATGAGGATAAATACCTTTATTTCACAATTCAAAAATTTATCTTAAGATATTGCTTATTTTTCAATAAAGATGTGAAATTGTTATAATTGGTTAATATATTATGTCATATGAAAAATGAAATGCACTTCTATATAATTTACTTTTTTTGTTTTTTAAAAAAAGGAAAAAATTCAGAATAAAGGAAATAATTTATCTACTTGCATTTCTATTTTGACTTTTATTACGACATTCGATTTCAGTCATCTGATTATGACACATAGAGAATAATTTGCACATAAAAACTGACTTTGATTCATTGAGAATTTGTATTTTGATGGCCATGTTGAATTGCTTAAATATTGTTTTATGATCCTTTCAGTGTTGCTTATTTTATGGTACAGTGCCATATTTCATCTAACATTGCATACAGCATTTGTTTCAAAAATTTGTGCAAATGTTTTAATGTATAATCTGATTAAAAATACAAATGTCTATTTATTTAAAGGTTTTTTCTGAACACTTTTGATGAATATCATAAAAGATTTGAGAGGTTTATTGTCCCTTTTAAAATAAAAAAAAAAGAATATGCGTGTTAAATATAAATCATCCTTGTTTCTCCTTTGAACTTTCTTTTACTTTCTGAATATTTTGAACAAAATCCATCTTTTCATAAATGGACCAGAAATTCACTGAAACTGGAAATAGCAATTATTCCATTTTCTGGTAGAAAATATTTTAATCAGCAATAAATAAAAATTAAAGATTTTTTTTAATTGATAGTATTTAATAAAATTAATTTCAGATATATGCATACTTAAGAATTTTTTTTTCTATTTTAACACTATCCACATTTGGATCATTATCATCACACTCAATAATTTCATTACTGATTACATAAGTTTGGTTTTCTGCCAGCAGATATCTTAATATTTAAGCGGAAAAGATTTAAACGATAGATTTCAACTACATTTTTCTATTGTTGTGGGGTGGGGGATCAAACTACTTTTTAAGAGATTAATAGGCCAAATTCACTACACTGTCTTTTTTTTAATTACTTCAAATTTCGCTTGAAAAATATGGTATGTCACTTTGAAATATTATGTCCCATGCTTTGGAATGCTATGTCACATTGAAATATTATACAATATGAATCAAATGTAAGAATATAATTCTTAGTGAGAACCATCACATGAAAATAATTTGAAATAACCAAATTTTGTGCAGACAGAATTATTTTACTTAACATGTAAGAGATATAAGTTTCGTTTTCTTAAGGTGAAATAGAAATTATTTCATGAAATAATTTATTTACAGAATTTATTAATAGAAATTTTATTGCATGATTAGTCTTGAAAATTCTCTTCGAAAATTATGATATGAATATATTTTTGTTCTACCTCAGGATTATAGCATGTAGAAATGCAAATAAATTTGAATAAAACTAATGAAATTGCACTATACATAAATTTTAATCTATTTAATTAAAAACATAAAAATTTAATGTGTATAAGAAATGGAAAGTAAATATGTGCATAATAAATGGTTTTCGATCTTTTCGCATGATCGGATGTCAAACAATAAAATCTAACGCTCATTTTACTTTTTTATTGTACTATTTACTAGTATAGTTTTAATCAAATGAAAAAAAAAATCAGTTAAGAATATGAAAAGAGAGATTAATGTATGCATTTTTAACGAATTTAAGCATACTTTGATAAATAGCTTGGGAGAATCATAACCATTATTTTGGGAGGCATCTGAATTCGAACGATTAGAAAATATAATTATGTTTCAAATGAAACAACTTAATAGCTTGATCTTTTGAAATGACTGGTAGATATATATGAACTAAGTTATGTTATTTGGAATATTAGATTTAAAGGAAACAAACTTTTGTTTTCGGATAATGCCACCGTAATGTCAATGATAATGCAATATTCACAAATATCTTCTAACTTAAATTTTTTTTAAAAAAATATTTTGGAAATATGAACTGGCCCATGAATATATGTATATCAAAACATTTATCAGACTGTTTTGATGAATAGAGGAGTAGAAAATGAAACAAGACTTTAATTCAAAACATTTTCACATGAGGTAACTAAATTTCTATGGATCCAAAAATTTTGAATCATATGGATTTGTGATATTGTTTTAAGATGTTGAAAGTTAATGCATGAGACACAGAATGCTAAACAAAAATTCTTAGGTTCTACACAGAAGTGAAACTGAAAATGAAGGAAAAAAAAAGTTGAACATACTGCATACATCAGTTCAATCAATACATATATTCTATAAAATGTATCTCTTTTTTTTCAAATAATTATTGATGAAGATAAACATTTAAAGCACGTGCGAAAACATAATATTTATATTTGTACTTCAAAGTAAATTATTGCAATTAAAAATGTCAGTATCTCAATGGAAAATTAAAAAAAAACACGTTGGCAATACGACATTAATTGCTATTATTTATATTTGGATACCAGTTATTTTTTCTTTTATTTTCTTCAAACTGCAAATATAACAAATATTCTAAATGGCTGCTGGGATAATAAAAATATCATCAATGCAATAAATTCAGCACAAACAGACTTTAGATTACTAACATCTGCATATTTTTTTATTGTTTGAATAATACCAATTACTTCAAAGACAAAAATGTTGTCTTTTTTTGTCAAATAGTCCGCATTTTTACAATTTAGAGTTTATTCAAAATCAGAAACACAATCTTTAAAATGTCACCGTGAATCTGAATTACTTCCGTCACTGCCATTAACAGAAATTCCCTAGTCTTGAATCTCAGATTTCAAATAGCGGGCAATTTTCTTCGAAATCTTTGTCAAAATAATTTATTCTCGTTCGAAATGTATTATCTGTTCTAAATGCTTGGAAACTTAGAGGACAAAAAATTCTATCTTCACATGAACTTTGATTAATGATTTCAAAGAGCAAATAGCCAGAATAGCATTGGGAAATTGCCTAATCATCTTAAATGTTTCTTGAGGAAAGTATTTTTACAAGGAAGAGTAACATAATTTTTTTTCCTTTGGACGCTGGGAAATTTAAAAAAAAAAAAAAAAATGCAGAGACTGAATTTAACCACAATGTCAATTAAGAGTCAAATGTGGTGACTCTGAGACTGGTTATGTATTTCTTATTTCAGTTTTTACCCTTTTTTTCATACTTAATCTGGATTTACGTTTCTTTTGTAATTTGATTCCCCCCCCCTAAATAAAAGAAACTCCTCCAAAAAATTATCTAGTATATAAAAATAACTCTTTTCATGTCCTACTTCAATGATTTAAAAAATGCAATCTGCTTTTTCGATATCTAATTTTCGATTTTATTTTGTTGATTTTTATTTTTTAACTTTGGAATGGAAAAAAAATTAATATTATGTGTGATTCTCCTTTGGGTTTAATAATGAAATAAAAATGATAAGAATATTTTACATAGATTCTCGATTGTTAATCTTACTGTGCATGATTTTAATAATATGCAGTGTCCTAAATTTTAAAAATTCATATCATTTTAATTTGGTGGAATTAATTTATGAAGTATTTATGCATGATTATTATAGGGAGAACTGTAGGATTGTTTTTGAAATTATACCAATAACTATATAATTATTTCGAGTAAGAATTGAAGTCGAAAAATTCTTATTTAATTTTATATCTAAACTGTGATATCTACAAAGATAATTTATGTATCTATAAAAACGTCTTAAAACCTATTAGATTTTGGGTTCATTCCTTTCTAATATTTCCTTCAACTTTTATATTAAAAATTACCATTACTTAAAAAAATATATTAGCGTCAGAAATAAAATGCATTTTTTAAGGATTTTAAATAATAATACTGTAATGTAGGCTATTCAATTAAAAATGATAATAAGTTTATAAAAAAATTATCAATCCTTATTTTCCAAATTTATGTGGTTTTTCTCAAAATCTTTTTCATTTGTCCCACCATTTTTACCGTCTTCAAACACATACTGGAAGCCTGTTGACATGCCCTTTAAAATCGTCTCTACGGTATTTTCCATTACCTTTGAAGATGGAAAATTTTTAACTCAGACTTGTTTCTTCATATTCAAGAAAAGAAAAATCGCATGTTGCTATATCAGGGCCATATGGGTGATGCGGATTCATGTAACGTTGATTTGTTTGTTATTTTCACACTAACATATGTGATGCGCATTTTTTTCTGGAAGCACTGTGTGAATGACAGCCAATGAAATGTTCAATCTTTCAGATAGGTTTTTTTAATGTAATTTAACTATCTTCGCCTCGTAGCAGCTGAGCTTATGTTTATTTCCATTCATTGCTTAATGCGGTCTCCTTCCTTTGAATTTGATTGTCTTCACTGTTTAATATGTGGAACAGTTTTATAGCTGGCTTGTAGGGACGGACAGATTTCAATAAGCCTTTTGTAGCAGCATATATGGCTCACATCCCGAATGATTTCTGTTAGCGAAAATGAACCGGCTGCGTATAACATATTTTTTTGGTTTGCAATAAATGAAAACAAAAAGTCCTTAGCCAGCTGTCAAGGCAGCAGTGACTCTAAAATAGTAAAATGTTACCATTGATTTTTTATTTCATTCTTCCAGTTGCATCTGTAATATTAATTGATGTTAAAAAATCACTTTAAAAATTTATGATCATTCCTTACTGAATGGGCCTTGTAAATAAATTTCCAAATATCAATAACAAATTTCTATTATTTTTTTAATATCTTCTCTATAATCAAACAATGAATCAGCTTACTGTATATTGTGTTTATCATTCGCTTAAAGTCTTCCCCATAATTGTTTCCTGATTCCTAAAATATCACAAGTCATTTAAATATAGAAGAATCTTTTCCTGGGTTCAAGAAAATGTAATTTATCAGAAATTCCATTCACAAAGAAAACGCTTTACTAGTGACGATATTCTAAAAGAAAGATATTTAATTATTCATATTTAAAAACGCATCGTAGTAAAAGATTACGCGAACCAAAATGGAATCTTTTGAAAAATGAGTAATTAGGTTTTGACTCTTCATTATTTCAGTTATTTTCGATTGGGGTTAATGATGGTAATCGTATTAAGTCCAATTCAAAGCCTTTCGTCTTTTTTTGTTGCTAAATAGAAAATATGAAAAGGAATTCACTTATAAACATTCACTTAATTCAATAGATTTATCTGTCACTTTAAGCCAGAATTTTTCGTCAATTACTCCCGTTTCCTACAATCGATTGAATCGCTTCTCTTTAGTTTCTTCCATTTGTATGTAATTTAAGGCACCGCAACGAATGGAGTTTTAAAGAAAAATATAATGGTTTTTATCGTGAAGGAATTATTCTCCGCTTTGGTCATTTTAAACACATTTTTGAATTGACTTAATTGTTAGTTCAAAAAACAATGAAAACTACAATACGTAGTAAATTATCTGTTGTAAATCGGACTTGGTATTTTAAAATTTTTATATAATAAAATGGAAACAAAAGCTCTGCTTTTCATGAACTTTTAACAACCCTGTAAGCTATAAATTATATAAAACCTTTCAAATGCTTAAAATATTTCTGAGATAATTTAAAAATTCTACAAGACATTTTTTCTATAATGATATTTATTATATTCTATTCTTCTTGTTAGTTATTTCCTTATTATAATTAGAATATCATTAACTATTATAACATCATATGAATTTTGTTTATTTTTTTTTATCGCTATAACCCATCTTTTAATGTTATTCTAATAGGTAACATTTAAATTTTGTTTCATTATTTTCATGAATGCTTTTTAAAATGTATTTAAAATTGTTTCCAAGTTTCTCTTAACCCTTAACTGGGGACGTGCGGTCTGTGAGACCGCTAGCGATGGATTTTTGGTCACCCCTATTCTATTTTTAGCTCAATTGAATGGATTGACCCTGTAGCTTCCTGTTTTGTGACCTTCAATACACGTGCACTTTTTCAACCGATTTCAGCGGATCCTTTTTTATATAATTCAGTTATTTCTTTAAGCGCGGTCTCTAATTGTACAGAAGAGTTTTTCGATGAAAGATCGCATACAACTGATTCTCATATATAAGTTCAAACATAATTAATATTTCTAATAATAATGTATTTTGAAAAATTTGTAAAATATATTAATATACCAAGATATATATATATATATATATATACAGAATTTATAGGGTGGTTTTTATACTAGTTCTTAACCCGTATGTTTAAAATGCCCAAAAAAACCGTGCTCTGAAAGTCCCACAAGCCGAAAAAAAAAGGCCAATTTTAACCCTTGCCAATTTTTTATTTTTCATATAATTGTTGAATTTTACATTATATTGTCTTCTATATACTTTCATATACTGTAAAATTAAATCTGATTTAAAAAGTAAAAATTAATATGGTTTTTCAAGAATATTATTTATTGCAACATGTAATTTGAGAAGAAAATGTATGTTCCAATGCATTTACTTTTTTCAATGATAATATATCTTGAAACATTTTTAAAACATATCTTTATATCAAGAAAAATGTCTGCAAAATATATTGGCAGTTTTTCATACTAATGCATTCATTAGAAAATTTAATTTGAGCATAAATGAAATGCGGTCTTAGACCGCACCTCCCCAGTTAAGTCCTAAAATTTCATCTCCCCAGTTAAGGGTTAATGAATATTAAATATTGTAGCAGCTTAAAATTACCATTTTTATTTTTTAATAGAAACTTATATACCAGTATTATTTTCTTTTCTCTTATTTCCAAATATTACCAAATTTTCGCCAAGAATTTTCCATAGCATTTCTTTAGAAATTTATTCGTAGTTAAGAATGTTATCTATTTTTTTATTATTTCAGCGTGAGAATCCGAAAGATAGAATTTATAATACACATATATTTTTTTTATATACTTAACTGCCGACTCTCCACTCAGAGGCATAGTTGTGTTTACAATATTTAAATTCAACTTTTTAACATCCAAAAAATCAAAATCTAATTTCCGCACTAAAGAAAATGAAAGATTGCAATTATTAGCTCTTTAAGAGATTTTTCCAACCACTTCTTGCTTAATGTTGTTAAACTTCCATTCTTCAAAGATTGATAATTACTCTAGAATTTATAAAGAATGTCCTGCATATATACATGCTCTTTTACTGTAAGTTTATGAAATTATCTAAAACTTTTGAAGTGTTAAATTTTTAGCTGAAAAATATTTTCATAGTATATAAGTAATATTTATAATGTTGTGAATCTAAGTGAATTATATATAACTCAGATTCCCAAAATTACAAATATTTCTTAAAAATACAACTGATGGATATAGAAATATATATTGTTAATTATTCTGCATAAGTTGTTTGATAATTTACAAAATTCATTCTGTTTCAAAAAATACAAAATCTATTTACTTAAGTTAATCGGCATTAATAATCTGTTTCAGTTGATGATGTTCCCTGGCTATTACTTTTTTTTTAATTCTGAAATAAATTAAACTATGCATCATTCCTGCAGATTAAACATAATATAGATGACCAATTTAAAATTCAAGTATTCTGATAAATGTTCAATATATAAGTATTAAGTTCATAGACATCAGCCGATAACATTTATATGAATTTCGTTATCGTTCTTAGGATATACATTTACTTAGGCATGCTTCAGTTTCTTCATACAGCGTTGTGTCTTCGACTTTCAACTTTCCTAGTAAAATTCATACTTATTAAAACGAAGGAAAATGAAATTTCTCGAAAAATATTTATCAAAATGATAATAAATTCATAAAAATGTTTTCAACATATTATGCATCTTATATTCTTACTGTTTTTAAGAATATTTCTACTAAATTCATTGTATTTTTATATGATAATGTGGCAATATTAGCATAGAAATGATGCAAAACGCTTATGTTTACATCAAATTAGCTGTATGCAAAAAAAAAAAAAAAAAAAATCAACGAAATTTTTTTTTAGTCGGAAGTAATGTTTATTTCTTTATATTCAAAAGTCCATAATTAAATAAAAACCAAATTCTCCAAAACAGATATGTAATTTATATATGATATGCAATTAAGAATTTTATTACTATTAAATATATCTTATCCAATATTCTTTAAAAAATTGATAATAAATTTAATAAAATTAAAATTAAACGCCATTCATCAAATGTCTGTAAAATAATTCTAAACATTTCATTGCATTTCATCTGCTACTTAAACTCTGGATGTATTTAAATACATTATTGATAAAACATAATATTTACATATTAATTATTGTGAAGAGTTTTTAGTGTAAATCTTTGCTTAATATATTTTTATAGTTTTATTAGTTATTAATCTATGTGATATTTGTTTATGGTAAAATATATATTATTATTCCTGATATCAATTATCAAAGTTGATTAATTTTGTTTTTGAATTTTTTTTCAAATATTTCTTGGTCCCATCAGATGTTGCTATCATTCGACTCCTTTTCATCTTCATTCTATCATTCATCTTTGAATTTTACTCTGTATTAGAAAACATACTGCTCTTTCTACTTTATCTCATTGATTTTAAGGACGCATTTTGCTTAAATATAGTTTACTAAAGATTTATCAAAATTGATTTACCACTTATATCATTTTTCGTAAGTCTATTTATGCGAAGTAATTTTTTCTAAAGTGTTTGTTATAGGTATTTAATTTATAATAACAATAATGATAATTTTTTATTAATTATCCACAGTGATTATTCTTTTATTCTTAAAAAATCATTTAAGCCTCAAAACAATAGCTTCATCTAAATAAAAAATGAATCTAAGCTCAAAATTCGAAATGGTATTTTTATAAAAAACATCACAATGTCAAAATAAAATTATTCAGGAATAAATAAAAAGATTTATAATAAATAAAAAGAAACATGAAAATAATTAGAAATAACAAACGTCTATTGCATTTTCTATTGTTTCGCCAGTAATAGGGTTTACTTATTATATATTAGATATATATTACTATTTATTATATGTTAGATTGAAATTATATTTTCAAAGATGATTTTATACTATAACAGAGATAGGCATTTGTAATATATATTCAAAAGAACAAAGCGTAAATCATCATAAATTTTAACTTATTTTCACAGTGCGACTTTAATCTGAAAAACATCAAGCATTTTCTCCTGTAATTTAATTCACATACATGAACAATTTCTGTGCATGATTGAAAATATTTTAAATAAACAGATTTGAAATTTCCATTAAACATTTCAGTACTTATGTTGTTATAAATGTGTTACAATTAAATGTAATTAACATTGTTGGAGATATTTCTCAGATATGAAAACAAACTAAATATTTCAGAAAAACAATCAATTTAGAGTTTGAAGTTTCAGATAATTTAAGTAAATATAAATATTTTAAGTCGAATCATCGAAGCAATTGTTTCAAAATTATCTTAAGTGTCATTGAAAGCAGTTAATGTCAATAACTGCATTTTGTAAGTCGATACCAAACCAGTTTATCAGAAAATGCAGAGTTTTGCATTTTTTCATTCATTCTACAAAGCACAATATTATGAAACAGCGGATTGAATTCTTTTAATAATTAATTTCCCTTTAGTTTGAGCAAGGTTAACTGTGAGGAGACAAATATTTTTCTCTAATTTGATATTATTCGTGATATTCAATGATATAAATCTTCGAATGTAATTATTTTGAAAAAATCTTTGGGAAGAAAAGCATTTTGCATTTATCAAACCATTAATTCATGTTTTTTATACGTCTGAGTAATTATTCTACCATTTTCGTTAAACACTGAAAATGAAAAAAATACCACTATCGAAATTCTGGAGAATTAATTATTTCTGGAAAAAGCAAAACTATTAAATAACAACATGGAAAAAATATATATTAATTTTAGCGAAATGCGAAAAAATAGAAAAGGCAATACAAGAATTTTTGAGTTTACTCAAAACTTTCGAGGATTTAATAATATGATTATCATCGTATATTTTTTTCGGTTTCATTGTGCTAAATGAGTTTGAAGTCAGTCTGAATTTTGCATAATTTGTTAATTATTTATATGAAAAGGAAATGAAATTCATCCGATTTTCAACTAGCTTTGTTGGCTAGCTAGCAATATTGGCATTTTGAGATATGTAATTACATATATTATACAATATGTAAGGACTGATCAACAAGCATATTATTATATAAAATGGCAAACTGCTTTGTTTCTCTAAGAGATTTTAACAGACAATATCGTTTGCAAATTTCTATTTTCTTAAATTTATTTTAAATAATTATGAGGACTTTAATGCTACCCTCTCTTATTCTTAGTTAGTCTAATAATCAACAATCAACTAAGGTAGTCTATCAATAACAATCTAACAATAAACAACTAAGTCTAAGTCTTATTCTAATCAGCAATTCATTTTGAATTAAAGTATGTGAAAGCAATTTAAAAAAAAACAAAGTGCTTTTATGGTAATTCAAATGCTTTGAAAATATTTCAAAATTTATTCATTGATCAATATAAAACACTCCTTAGTGACTTTTGGATTATCTGAAATATTTAAATTTAATCGAGACTTAAACAAAGATCATGTCTTTGAAATATATATATATATATATATATATATATATATATATATATATATATATATATATATATATATATATATATATATATATATATATATATATATATATATATATATATATATATATATGATAAATAAAAAAAAATGTGTTTGTATCTTGCAAAAGAGTAATATTTAATCCTTTTGAGTTTTCTTTAAAATTATAATAAGATTGTTTTTACACAAAAAAAAGAGAATTGTGTCATATGTTAAATATAACATTCTCTCGTAATGGATCATATTTAAATAACATTTATTATTTACTTTCGAGGCCTGAAATGATTTTTATTCACCGATCATACTAGCAACAACTAATTTAATACCTTTATTTATTTTATTTATATTGCCCAACTGCTGGTAAAAAACATTTTTTAATCACTGGTGATTTATTTTCACAGTTCTCCACATGTGACATTGAACAAAGAGTCATCAAAATAAGTGCTTTATGAAGCAAATAATATATTTATTTCTCTTAAAATTATATATTTAAACCAAAATGATGAAAATTTAGCAATATAAATTCTTGAATGATGTTGTCATCATTTAAATTCTGACAACTATTCAGGCCACGTTTACTTATTAGCTCCCATTAACAACACGTGTTTTAAAAGATTTTAAGGAAAAAGATCTCATTAAAAATTTACGATCTTATAAAATATGTGCTCAATTCTTTTTTCTTCAATAAGAAAATATAACGATGGTACTTTTGTATCCAGTTGACTCTCCAAAATTCAGTTTTTTTTCTTAATTTATTTATTTATTAAAATTAACTAGTATTATCAGCAAATGTTTTCCCCGAAAGAAATGTTTAAGCAAAAACAAATCATACAAATTTGGAATATTGTTAAGTTTATTCTTTAAAGTACCTTTTTAATCTTGAAATCTCTTTTGTAAGGGAAAATTTTTCTCACTTCTCATATTTTCCACAATAGCTAATCCTTGAAAAAAGCTATATTGTTTTATTACTGAAAAAAGCTTAGAATTCCAATGAAATTTCAGAATTTATAAAATAATAAAAGAGATATTTTAAATAAAAGCTTAAATATTTTAACTCATAATTCACGTACTTAGAAGTGCTTCACTTACTTAACTCATAATTCACTTCACTTACTTTTCTTATCACTTACTTAGAAGAGCTTTTGTTCATCAGTAATTTTTTTTAATTTTTATTTCGTCACTATTATAAAAATTAAAATGGTAAATTGTGTTTAACAGTTTCGTTATAATCTTATGAAAATGCAATGATACGAAATTCACCCAATTTTTAGTTACGAAATATTACAAAACAAGCAAGGTTTCAAAAACACTTAAAAAATAATATCATTATTTATTTTGCTATTTTATTAAAACTCTGTATTAAAGCAATTTTCAATATCGTGTTGATACACACATGAAATGCAGCGTTCAATGTACGTAATTTAAGGTATGAAGCAAATTTTTAATATGAAATCAACTTTGCTTCTTATTGGAAAATATTCAAATGCTATACTCTGTATAACACCTTTTTTCTTTTTTTTTCCAAACTAATCTAAAAACCAATTTGCATACCAAAAGGAATCAACATCCGAAAGTAAGACAGCTTTGCTAAATGATTTATTTCGGGAAAAGAAATTATTAGAAGTGAAAATGTCAGAAAAAATAAATATTTCATAATTGCTTTTAAAATTGCAGAAAATTCAAACTTTGACGAAAATTTTAAAAGCAATATTAGAGAATATTTTTGTTTAAGATGATAATCTGTATTATTTTATTATTTAAACGACTATTTCTGAAGTTCGTCGATTTAATTTCGTAAATTTCTTTAATTATTTGAGGACTATTTTACTTAATTTTAAATTATAGAATGAATTCTCGTAAATACCAAAGAAAATATTTGAGTCGCAAACCATCACATCCATCTTTTAACTTATACTTTCATGGCGTCAGTATTCCAAAAGTTATTGATACATGTGTAATTTTGATCTCCTATGGGCACTTTTTGTAATTCAATCAATATTAAAGTGATAATATGTTTAATAACTGTTATTATACGGAACTTGCTTGTATTTTCTAGTTACAGAATTGACCAAATAATAAGATTTTCGATGTTTTGTTTTAAATCCAATTCATTGGAGATAAATAATTTGCCTCTAAAAATTGCGTTCGCAGATAAATTTTGTGCATCCAATCAACAAAGCTCAAGTTGAAAACCTTAATTATTTTTCTGTTCATTCACCGTATTGGTGAACAGTTTTTTCACTAACAAATATTATCCAAGTGAAGTTTGTTGTAATTTAGTAAAGGTAAAAATGGATCAGATCTCGCCAATGCCTTCTCATTTTGTCTACAGAATTCAATTTCTCTCAATCTCGAAGTATGCTAAGAAAGGAAAAATGGATACAAAAGAATATTAGGAAAGAGATATAATCAGTCAAATACGAGTTAAAAAAGGTTGCTCATATCAAGCAGAACGCAAAATTTTCTGTAATGATTCATTCTTCTATGTTTGAAAAACTCTGAATGAAAAATTCTAAAATGTATGAGAGACCTCAAAAGAACTTTTTCCGCCGTTGGGGCTATGCTGATTAATTTAAATTATTGTGCCAGTATTTTGGAGAGAACTACGGTTTGTGCTGGAATTGTAATTACTGGATACAATACAACTCCATCCGTAGGTGATGTGTTCTGTCGTAGATATTGAGTTGGACACTCTCACCATTATTTCATTCACCATGGGAGCGAGAACCAATCACTCTTCCGGAACTTATCACCCCTATTTCTGGGAATACCCTCGATGGAGGACAAAAATGAAGAAAAATAGATTTCAAAGATTTTTTTATTATCACATTTCAATAAGAACAATATTTTAAGACCGAAACATTGGATAAGGATGCTCCTTATAATTTTGATAACTCAATAATCGAATCAAAATTATATATAGTAGTCAAAAGAAATAAAAAAATAATTATTAATATTATTTGACTAAATTTGTATAATTCTTACATTAAAATTTATAATAACATTTAAGTAATTACCTACATTAAATAATTAACTAATGCATTAAAATTTAAACATCATATTAAGAGAAGAATTAATAAAAAAATTTCTGCACACTACTATGTATAAGTATATGTAGTTTATTTAGAAACAAATGGTAAAATAAAGAAAATTCGTTTTGCGATCTCTTCATATTGCATGAATCAAATAATTTATAAATATTTAAAATTTTCTGCTAAAGATTTTACCCTAATTTGCTTTTTACACAACGGTTTCAAAGTGATTTGTGTTCAAAGTTTTTCTTAAATGACAAATAAAGTCTCTCTCATTAGAATTACACACGAAGAATATATCCGGAATGGAAAAAAAAAAAGAAATTCTTTACTTGATAATATTATTTTCCACATCTGGTCAAGAAGCACTTAGCATATTCTCAGGTATTATGTGTACTCGATTATATGAATGGAATTTTTGTACGCATGCGTTGTCATGTATATGATTAAAAATTTATTATTTCACTTTGATATTTTAAACTACTATTTAATGGTACACCACATGTTTGGATTTGTCTATTTATACTTTTCAGTACAAGGGGATTTAATAAAAAACATACATATTTTTGAAGAATGCTTCCCCTTTCCTATTCGTGCAAAACTAAGAAGATTCGATTGGAAGGTTTCGGTGCACTCATTATACATTCAGGATATGGCACCCTCAGATGTTCATCAGTTTGGTATTTATTATGTGGTCCCTCGGCAGTCAAAATTTTGACGATAAAATCAAATGTGTTCAGAAAGAAAAAAGAGGGGATTTTCGAGCTGATACAACTCTGAGACAAATGCTTCAACACGATTGACAGAAATGTGAAAAACTGGTAATATTTTGCTTCCATTTTAATAATATCATCTATTGCATTTTTTATTAATTTATTCGAAAGTGTTTTTGTTTTGTTTTAATGCCACCTAACAGAAAGCTTAATATGATAATTTCAAAGTATGCCTTGCTGATATGTCCGCCTAATAACACTAGTCTCAATCGCATGTAGGATATCTCTGACTACTTAATGCCTTATTTAATACTTGTCACGACCTTTAACTCTGTATCATCCTTTCGTATACCATACCCCTAAGAAATCAGTAATAGTTTGTAGATGAGATTATACGCCGTAATTTAGATAATTTATGATTTCATTTAGTGCTGTTGAATATAATTTAGAACCTTAATTAGTGTAGGTTTTGTACATAATGAAATTAAGGCCAAATGTTATATGAAGGAATTAATTAATGAAACATTTATTTTCTTAAAAGAATAAATTAAAAAAATGTAGAAGAGGGTACAGAATTCAGACAGCGTTTCTTTTAATCATAGTAAAAGGTATATTCTAATGAAATAGGAATATTTATAAGAACATAGTTTTGAATAAATTGCTTCATTTCCCTTAAATTTCCTTATTGCAAAGTATGTAAACATATTTTAATTTATTCCAGAAATACCACTGCATTTTTCGTCGCATTTTGCTAATTCCATACTGTTTCTATTGAGGAATTAAGCAAAACATTCCTCTAATAATATTTGATTTAAATGAATTCTTTGTTTTAATTATAAAAAACAATTTCATAAAAACTAAAATTTCAATTTGATTTTTTTTTTTGGAATTTTTTGGAAAAGATCAGACGTACTCTGTCATATAAATTTTAGAGAAACCTACAATACATAAGAAAGTTTTTTAAAGGTTATTTGTTTTATGAAATTTTTCCTCGCCATTATGGCTTAATGCGATTAAATATTTTTGCTTTAATTTATAAATATTTCAGTTTTTCTTTTAATATTATTTTAGATAGAATTTTGTAAAATATGGTAGCTTTTCAATCTACGAAGTATTTGCAATTACTATACTTAATTTATATAAATTTTATTTTGCATGTAAAAACCAATTTTTGAAATTGAATGAATCAAAAGCACTTTAACAAATGAGAAGGTTTTTTTTTTTTTTTTTTGAAAAAAGTTCATTAAACCTAACATATAACTGTAATATGATTTTTAGGCTCTGGTAATAACTAATTACTGTCTATAGAAAGTTGGCAAATTCTAAAAAATTGCTTAAGGTAGAAAAAAGAAACTTGAAAAATTAAAATATATACAAATAAGATCAATTAAATATTACAATGAAAAGTAACCTCAGAAAGGTTTAATTCAAAGGAAGGAAAATTAATTAATAAGTAAAAAAAATATTGGAAGTAGAAAGTAATCTTACTAAAATCATGATGTATGAATAGATTAACTTTAAAATTTCATCATGTTCTCTTAAGCACTTGAAAACAAAATATTCTTCAAATCTCAGATCAATAAAGAACTAGGGAAAATTAACTGCTTCATGTAACAATTTTAGTATTATGTTTCTTAAACATCTAATAAATCTAATGAACGTCTATACAGTAATTAAGTTAATTTAGTTGAAGTAAAGAAGCTTATGAGTTGATTGCTATCGTAATCAAAATAAAAAAAATCATAACAATAAATCATAATAATAAAAATCAAATCTATCACGGATATTTTTAATGTTTTTAATGTTTTTCATTTGTTTTGGCTCAGTAAGCAATAACTATAATTTGCAGAGGAATTTAATGTGAAACGGCACAGTCTTTTAATGAAACGATGTAACTATTGACTATGGATGGAAACATGGGAAATGAAATATTTTTGTTACTTTATTTCTAATAAAACAAATATTTTTATCGTTTCGACTGAAGCATTTGTTACTTCAAATGATGTTTTCTACTATTTTCGCATTATATGTATAATTTTTTCCCCGTTTCATACAATGTTTACTCATTTATCTTTTGTACCTTTAAGAGATATGTATTAATTATAAGTGAAGTATATACACTTGAGAAAACCAACAAGATTTTTTTTTTTTTGATTCAGCACGAGAAATAATGCATTAGATTTATCGTACTGATTAGAAATGTCCAGATGCATTAAACATATTAGGCTTTCATTTTTAAAATATCAAATTTGACAAGACAATAAAATATTTTATTTAGAGCATTATTGTATAGATGCGTTGTGTTCATGTATTGTTTTCATGATATATTTTAAATTTTGCATCTCTTTATACAAACACTGGCATTTAAGTATTCAAAATTAGATATGTAAATACTTTTTATCAACTTGCGTATCTTTCTATGGACTCTTCAATAATATATATTTACATTATGCTTACTCATAAGTATGTTAGCTCTTGAGCCATAATGCATAACTAACATAAGTTAAGTTATGTTAAAATAGCTTTTGAAAATTTGGAAAATTACATATCTATATCTTTTAGAATTTCAAAAGTTCTATATTTAATAAAACAAAAAAAAAATCTTGAATACAATATAAGATTTACTTTTAGATCAAAACTATATTGCAGTCATAAAATGTGAATCAGATGAAAAAAATGTAAATATATATTGTAATATTTCTTTTTCCAAACAATATTTAAGAAAAGATAGCAGATATTTCAATGTAACGAGACATTAAAAATCTCTAATATTTTTATTTTTATTTAGAATATGATAAATTTTACAAACTAATTTAAATTTCAAATATCTTTAATTAGTGAACAGGAATGTATATGTAAGAAAGTTCTCAAAGTTATGCAATCATATTCTTATTATTATCATGATACGACTAAATGTAACCATAAATCCAACATTACTTAGTTCTAAAAAGATATAATTTGTAAGGAAAGCTGTTGATGTCAAAAGAGTTCTTTTGAAGGATTATGGGTTCTTTTATTCTTCTTCTTATTTTTTTCAAATGAGCATTTCATAAGTAGAATGCGATAAAGAGAACTATTTCAAGAACTACTTGAAAGATATGTTAAATCCTATGTAGACTACGCTAATGAATAATTTATTTTACTTTCAGAGCTAAATTGCTAAATTTTACTTCTCATTGCTAAATTGAGCAAATCAGACACATTCATAATGATCGCCTATCTGTTAAAATAATAGGATTATTTCAAACTATATGATACATTATAAGTTTCGATTGCCGATACGTACCATCACATAATAACTAAAAAAAATCATTAAAGAGGGAACGAATAAAAATTAAATCTTCTATGGCTGGCCCCCTCGGTTCATAAAACCTTATCATTCAAGAAAAATAAAATAATTCAGCAATCTGATCGTTGTTTAAAGGGGTCTCAATATTAGAATAGAAATCATTAATCAATTACTCAAATTAATATGCCCTGTCAAAACAGAAAGAAAACTTTTATTAAGTTTATTATTTCTCATTCTCATTTTTAAAATCTCCTGGTTTTTGAAGAGAAAGTAGTTGTGACTCCAATGCATAATCACTGAGAGCATCATCGTTACGTTAAAAAAAGTTCATTATACAGTTATTGAAGAGTTTGCATTCAAAGCAGTGATTTAAATTCGGTGGTTTTCCTTTTGATAAAATTTTCATCTCTTAAGTAGAAAAAAAATATATTATAAAACTAAAAATTATTTTAATCTGTCGTAAAAAATATATGTAAATATAGAGTAAAACTTTCCAGTTGGTATTCAATTTATATTGCAGAAGAGAAAGAAAGATAAATATGTCTCCAAACTGTAATCAGAAAATTCTGCTGTTGCTTATTGCAGAAACTGATTCTAAATACCTTCTTACAGATATTGACAAAAACTATGCAAAACTTGACAAAGCTTTTAAAGAATGAATAGTAGAAAAAGGAAAAATTCGACGAAGACATGGATAAAGTTACTGGATTTTTTAGGGGTCAATCATTACTTCACATTGATTAACAAACATAATATTTCGTTTGATATATTACATTGCATGAATCGAAAAGATTAAATTCTCCTTCTTTTTTTAAAATGAAACCAGCTGCTCATGAAAGAAAAAAAAGGATGGTATGTCAAATCGAAAGGCAAAAAACTCTTAAGCATTATTTGATTAAATTAATACTCTTTACTATTATTTTTAATTTATATTAAAGATAAGAAATAAGATGAGAAAATGACTTAATTACCTTAATTAACTGTCCTCAAGATGTTTGAATTAATTGTCATCATAGTTTGAATGTACTATTTGATGAAAGTTCATGTTTTATAGTCAATTACTTTTATCACACGATATTAAAAATAAATATATGACAAAAAGTAATAATAAATTTTTACACTGGTAATTTAGGACATGAGGGTTTCTTTGCTGTTCAAACTACAAATGTAGTTTTTTTCTGGGCAATGAAAGTTTCTATAATAGTTTCTATGGTTGAAGATAATTTTTTACAATTATATTTTTAAATAAAACTATTTATTTTCTTCATAATTATGAGAAACTCAGATAAATATTTTAATAAATTAGCATAATAAACCGGAAATTCCCCGAACACCCCTAAACAATTCATAGATAATCTTGTATTTCATTACTTAGATGATATTAATATTGTGTCATATATAAGCAAGAACTCATGCATAGATGGATTAAAATAGCATTGTTTTTCATGTGAACTGTCAGTTTTATTTGAAATTCAAGAACAAAATATATGCATAATAAAGTAGGAAAGGAATTAACATTAAATGTATCATTATAATCAAAAATTGCTTAAGTTTTATGAAAAGAAAATTAATTTGAACTTTAATAAAAAGATCTCATAAAAGGTAATTAAAATTTTACGTAGTCATCACTGACAAACATCTAAACAATTTTATCATGAATGGAACATTTTCATTGAGTCTCTCATGCGAAAATATTTTGGACAACATTTTGCTGAGCGATTGGAACCCAAATTTGAGCTGCAATTGTAGTCATATGATAGCATATCGATATTCATTCATTTAAGTTATGACGTTTACATGTATTCAAAAATACAAAGGGATAAACTTTCATTTTTTTTTTTTTTTTGAAAAATTGGGTTCAAAATTTGATGGGAATCTACTTGTTAGAATCTATTTGTTAGATTAGATACTCTCCTGTACGTGCAAAATTTTATCTAGCTTTTAACGTTTTATGGTTATCGACTTCATATATTTTCAAATAACCACCGAGGCAGACTTTTTTTCATTAAAAAATGTGATCGAAATCTATAATTTAGGTTTAAAATGGATATATCAAAATCCTTCTATCTAGCTCAGTGTTTTTATCTTATTATGTTCACCAAAAACATACATGAAGTCAAAGCTTGGTTTTCAAATTGAGGAATGTCTGATTACAATATTTTCTCTATATTGTTATTATCTATTTTCTCTATATAACTATTGTCTATAACTACTTTACTTTCTCTTTCTTTTTAGAGTATGAGAAGTAAAAGGGCAAAATGTGTGCCCCTTAAAAAATGAGAAACATAAACTAATGAAGAATAAATGAAGACTCTAACACAATCACCAAGATGCCGCTACAAGCAAAACAATAACAAAAGTAATAAATAACACGAAGAGCTCTCTAACATACTAAAACTCTTAAAAAATAAAGAAATTCTTTTGAAAATTTTAATCTAATTTAATACTTAGAAATTCCTACATCAAAAATATTTTAAAATAAATGGGGAAAACAGAATTGGCTGAAAATTGGTTAAAATTAAAGAGTTAATAGTTGAAATTGAAAAGTTAAAGCAGCTCTTAAGCTGTTTAACTTTTTAATTTCGCATAAGAATAAATTTATGACTTCTTAAAGTTTTCAAGGCCCATCTACTGCAGGCCTATAAGTTTGCCATCATCAATTTAATATCTTATTAATATTAAATACTACTAAACTCTTTTCCCCTTTTTATTTCTTTTCTGCATTTTAAAATCAGAACTATTAATAATATCATTCAGTATTTTACTAAATCCTGACATAAGCAGGAGCATGCTACTAAATCTTGTTTGAAACATTGCAATATTCAATAACATTAGCGTTTCTTTCAAACTGTCTTTACAACTGTAAAACCGATGGTAATAATTTTGCCGCTCTCGAATCTATTGAATTTTTATCTTCACCTCATTAATATTTTCATTTTATTCATATGAGATTTATATGAATAAAAATGAAAGCTATTTGCAACGGATGAAAATGTGAAAATGGTTCAATTTCTGATTATTCCAAAATAATCTAAGTTATACTGAGTAAAGAATGGAAATAATGTTTTGATTATCAAAAGTGTAAAACTATTAAATAACAAGTAATTTCTTTCAGCTACATGAATTTTCTCAGATCAGATTTGACATTAATTCATTCCAATAATATATGTATCACTTTTTTGAAATCTGTTCATCGAAAGTGGTAAAAAAAGTATATTTTTATGGATAAATACTTAAATTTAACAATTCAACAATATATAATTTATTACCAGCAAAATACATTTTTGAATATAGCAATTTTTTAATTTTCGCAAATTGAAATAAAATTTTTTTTGCTTAATATTTAAAATGGAATAAAAATAAATGAAAAATAATATCTATACTTTTATATGGCAAATAAGAAAAACGAGGCTAGCGTTGATAACAATGATTTAAAAATCCCGGAAATTATTGCATTAATATTCATGATATTTCTTTTTCGAAGATAGAAAAAATAAATTCCAGCTAAATCCAATTCTACACCTGATAGAATGGAACAAGAAAGGAAAATTCACAATGGAACAGGAAATCGATTCTAGTCATTTAGCACATATAAGGCGACGAGTTACTTTAATGACCATCCTTTAACTTTTTATTTTCTTTTCAAAAACAGTTCTTACCCCCTTCTCTCCACAATCTTTAGAATTCTTCGAAATTAGAACAGTTACAATTTGAAAAGGAGCAACTTGCTTCAGTCTGTTTGGAACTAAACGGAGGAAATCGAAAGAAGGAAAAAAGCCATTTGCTAGTAGAACGATTATTTCAGTAGAAAACATTTTTAGCTTGCAATGGAGCACGAAAACGGAATCAAACTGATGAATTCTTTGATACGAGATAAAAGCTGAAAGAAATAAGAACTTCGCGAGAGAATATAATCCTTAACTCAAGAATTTGAAACTTTCTGACAGAAGACAAAGTTTTCCTTCGGTGTGATCATGTTAAATCTTTTGTTTGGAGAGAGGAATTAGTTCCAGCTGGGTGGATCTTTCTCATTTTACACAGTTCCTTGTAAGAGTTCCCCACGCGGGATTGAGTATTTTCGGATGCTATTTTGATATCGAACATAGTTTTACTTGTGTCGGGAGACGAAACAACAGGAACGCAATTTTCTGTTTTCATAGATCCTGTGGACACTTATCAAGTGAAATAATTAAAGCGTAACAGTTGACTCCAAATGTAGTCTTTGACTGGAAATTATTTCCGTTTCCTGAAGTGACTGCTCCGACTTATTTTTATTTTATCGATCGCTCTAGTTTCTCTCATTTAATACTCGACTTCATTTGTTATGCTAGATTCGCTACGAAATTAAATATAAATTGATAATATTATTCCGTAGTATTTGATTACGCAGAAGAAATAATGAAATAAATAAATTAAATATAAATTGATAATATTATTCCGTAGTATTTGATTACGCAGAAGAAATAATGAAATAAATAAATTAAATATAAATTGATAACACTATTTCGTAGTATATTGATTACGCAAAAGGAAGAATGAAATAAATAAATTAAATATAATTTGATAATATTATTTCGTGGTGCATTGATTACGCGAAAAAAAGAATGAAATAAATAAATTAAATATAAATTGATAATATTATTTCGTAATATATTGATTGATAAAGCAAATGAAAGAATTAAAGAAGCGATGCAAGTATGGCAAAATCATTAATTATGTTTAAATGTTTGACTAAAATTGCATCGAATCCAATCGCATAAAAGTATAAATCTCAATTATATAAATCTTCTATTTATATTTATTTCATTAAAAGATGTTATAAACTTTTCATGCCATCTGAAATTGTTTCCCCAGAGGAACCTTAGAAAAATATATCCGTAACTATTTCGCCATCCTCTCCTGTCCTCAAAAATTTCTCTCCAGCGGTCCTCTGTTTTTTCCTGCATATAATGTTGTTTTTTCTGAAAAGATTAGTATATATATATATGTGTGTGTGTGTGTGTGTGTGTGTGTATACTAATTGTATTATACCCTGTATAGTATAATATATTAGTACAGATATCTTTGTAGAGATTAGAACAAACAAAAATAAAAACTCAAACAAGGAAACATTTACAAAGCGTTTGAAACGCTTAAAAGTTTTAAAATCTGGAAGAATGCTTGAAGCACGTTTCGGCCACCCTGCAGAAGTTTCATTTGAACGCGCCAGGCGCGTTCAGACGACGAAGAGTATAATCCGTAACTGGAGGAGGGAATCAAAATGACTCCGCGTTGTTTATTAGCTCTGATTATCACTTGATATTTTGTCCTTGAATACAATCATCTCCTCAGTACCTACAAGTTGTTCTTTGAGCATTATGTTGGCAAAAATCTAAGTATGACCAAGTGCGTATAACCGAGTTTTCTTTTTGAAAGTTTTTGTTGTCAAAGTTTTTGGGAGTCATTCACTGCATGTCTCTGAAACTGCTTTCATTTTTATTAATTAAAAAAAGAATAAAGAAATATTCTTAAAAAAATATTTTAAAATACTGTATTCTTCATATCCTTTTGTTATATTCTAACAGTTATTAATATTAGTGTAATTAACTGAATACTCATAAAAAAATTGTTCAGGTTTTTCTTATAACATCTTTCCAACTTTTAAAATTATAACATACTATCCGCCTTTGGCGACCAGCCGGTTCGCCAATCTTAATGTTCGTTAAAATTTTGATAATTAAATATTTTATGCAATTCCTACTTTAATAGCTTCTTCATTAATTTCCTTTATTCTGTTTTATTTTAATTCAAAAGTACTTCAGAATGAATCTGAAAGATCGATTAATTAACAATGTTTAATTTTAAATGCATCAAACATTAAGAAAATAAACAGAATCGTTTGAAATAATCCGCCGAAAAATGTTACCCCTAGCCTCATTACTGTTGGGAGAAAAAAAAACTGAAGCCTTACTCATTTGGCGGTGGGGAAAATGGAAGATTTTTTTGGCGGGAAAGTTAGTGTTTAATTAATAATTAAAATTCTAATTAAAAATTCGAAAAAAAGGAACCCCAGGTGCACATTCCCAACCTCCAAGGTATACATGTACCAAATTTAGTAGCTGTAGGTCAAACGGTCTGGCCTGTACACACATACACACACACACACATTGAGCTTTATTATAAGTATATAAATAACATTTTTAATATTAATATTTTTTTATTGTTTTTGGCAACTGCATGATTTTCAGAATGCATTGTGTTTCCGAAATAAATTGCAATGCTGTTTACGAAAGACAAAAAAAGTAAAATAACGATGCAGTCGTTTTGACTCCATGTCTCTTGCCGCGTGAAAAATGCATGGGATTATGGTATAAATATAATTTAAAATCGGTTAAATTTACATTTCAAATGTCCATATATAGTCAAAATTTATTTCCAATCATGTGGTACTAATGTGCAGCCTTTAACATCTCCTTGCTAAAGACAGAAATAAAAAAGAAGCAAATTAAGCGATATCACTTCCATAATTAGATTTATAAATCAAGACTATTCTCCTGAAATAACATCTAATTGCATTATTCAGGAGCAAACAGATTCGGAAGTCTCTGCTTTAGTTGTGAATAGAAACTGGGTGTTGATTTTAAGCTGTATAATTTACAATTAAGAATTTAAGTAGATATTTTACCACTTATAATTGGGGTTTTAAGTACTGATATTTTCTTTTTGAAGTATAGGCGTATTTGCTCCCTCATTGTTTGTATAGATCAAATAATCCAGATTTTATGAATCAATGTCTATCTGAAAACTTATAATTAATCTTCTGACACTTTTGCCTTTGAACGATCTTATAAATCACCGAATAATCTGTTAGATCTTTGAATACAAATTGATTTTTGGAATTAATCTTTAATGAGTGCTAATAGCCTTTTCATAAAAATCGTTCTCCGTTCCTTTGTAAGATTAATTATCATAAATTAACTCTGTTCTATCCGAATTAAATTCTTAAGAAGTACATTCAAACTGCTCAATTTTAATACACTTGATTGCAGCCATTGATTGCTGATTGAAAATTTTAGAAAGAAAGAAATCATTATAAAATGTGAATTTAACTGCAGTTTAATAAAAAAATAAGAATTTAAAAATTACTAAATTATTTTCTTTCTCGTTCCTTTTTTCTTTGAAATATTTGAAATTTTAATTTATCCTGTAATTTTTCTTCATAAGATAAAAATAAAACGTTGGTTATATGCATAAATTTAGAGTTATAACTCTTTTTTAATTTTCTTTTACATATAATTTATTTAAAATGGGAAAAATAATTATTTAATCAAGAACCAATGAAATATTTGATCAAATCAAGATTTAGTTATTTAACAAATTTTAGGAGAAAAGATTTTCTTAACATTTAAGTTATTAATGTTTTATCAAATTGCTAAAAAACTCAAATATAATTTCCTAGAATAATTTACATCAAATTTTGTATATTCTAGAAATTTTAACATGAAAATTCTGTAAGGTTCATGAAAATTATTATAGTAATTATAAATGTTTAATGAAGCTGTTTGACCATGTTTATTTTTATTATAGCATTAAAAAATAGTTTTATTTAACAATGTGACATTTTATTTAAAATTCATATATTTTAATATTTTTCTTGTTTTATCGTAAATATTTTAAGGAAAAAATGAGCTTTATATTGATATAACTATCGAAATGGAAAATATACCCTGCTTAAGTAAAGTTCTAAAATCCCTTGATATATTTTTACTGCGTGAATTTCATTTCCTTGAGTAACTATACATATATATTAATCTTTAAAAACGGCTACATCATTTTTTTATATTAAGAATCATTTTAACAAGATTTTAAAGTAAGTATTGACGATACTTACAATGTTTCTTTATAATGTGCCTATTTAATTTTAAATTTTTAATTTGATACATGTTACAAAAAACGTTGAAAAACAATTTCATCCCTTTAAGATGTTAAGTTTCAGTTTCCAAAATTTGGGGAAAACAATTTAGAAACTGCTTCAGAAACGAAAAAATATATTGGAATATGTAAGAGTCAGAAAAAGAAATTTTGATCTTATTGAAATCCTCATAATTGCATTTTTTTTTCATTTGTCAATATATTAAATATTTCGAAATTTAATATTTCAAAAAAATTATATCCGAATACTATTCATGTAATTATTATTCTGTAGTGTGTAATTTCTCCCTTATTAAATTAAAGAGGAAATTTGTCGATATCATAAAATCCATTCTGCACTCGAAGAATTATCTTACTCTGTATTCCGAAATATTTTAAATTCATTATATATTTAAGTCATCCTTGAATTAGAATAATACTACAGAAACTGCTATTGCTATTATTAATTAATTCTTAAAGACAAATAATAAAATATGCTTATTGGGCAAAGCTTCAGGGCTTATTTTACATCTTATTTTGTCATCCAAGATTTTATAAATGCTAAGAAATAAAATATCAACTATCAGTATGTAAAACAATTTCAATTAATACAATTTTATGAAAGATATTATAAAAATTTATCGTGATATAGAAGTCCGTTTCTCTTATTTATAAATAATGAAGATTTTTGAAATAGACAGTTCTATATAATTGTTCCTCAAACAAATTTTGTTTCATATAAATGCAGTCAAAAACATATATAAATTTTTACTGTGAGAGGGAAATGAAACTCTTTCCGATTAAAAAGCAATGGACATAAAAGTTTAGTCAGAATATTTGTTTTGTGAGTGAATAAAATCTGTTGATTATCACTTGATTTTATCAGCTTAATCAAAAATAGCTAGCCTTAACACTAACCTTTTTAGCAAAAAATAGCTTACTATTTTAGTTTTATTGAGATAATTGTGTTTTTATCTCATTCGAGGGCTACAACTGTTTATTTTTGGCTGGTTAGCTGGTTTAAAATTCCAGAAGTGGAGACCCAAGCAGCAAAAGATCGTTGGCCAACCATTGGCCAAGCATCGCCCCACGGAAAGAGCGAGATTGGGGCGAGATCGGAGGCGATCTCGCCCCGACGTTGGTCATGTCCCCCGGCGGTCCGCCGCGCGATGGTCGCCCGACTTGTTTTCGACGAATTTGCCGATCCTTTTTCGACTTGTTGTTATCACGGGCGACGTTATACCAAGCATTTCGCGACCTGTTTTATCAATGGGCGACCCAATACCAATCATTTCCCGATGTGTTTTAACAATCGGCGACCCAATACCAATCATTTCCCGATGTGTTTTAACAATCGGCGACCCAATACCAATCATTTCCCGATGTGTTTTAACAATCGGCGACCCAATACCAATCATTTCCCGATGTGTTTTAACAATCGGCGACCCAATACCAATCATTTCCCCTTGTGTTTTAGCAATGGGCGACCCAATACCAATCATTTCGCGACCTGTTTTATCAATGGGCGACCCAATACCAATCATTTCCCGATGTGTTTTAACAATCGGCGACCAAATACCAATCATTTCCCCTGTGTTTTAACAATCGGCGACCCAATACCAATCATTTCCCCATGTGTTTTAGCAATGGGCGACCCAATACCAATCATTTCCCCATGTATTTTAGCAATGGGCAACTAAATGCCACTCAATAGGAAATTTATTTCTGAACACTTGCTGGTGTCAAATTGAAATATTAGTTTAATGGTTATTCAATTTTCTCAAACTCTAGAAACTAGTGTCATAATATTTAAAACTATCATACTTTCAAAATTTTGTCAAAAGCCTGAAAATACGAGATATTTTGAATAGTTTACTTTTCTTTTTTACCTATTAATAATAGTGTTTGTTATTTATTTTGATAAATTTAAAATTCCATAAAATACTTGTTTTCGATAAAAATTCATGGAAAATGTCATTCTAACAATTCTTCCAACTTTTTTTTAACTATTATTATAGCATAGATTTTACCACAATTTTACCCTATAAAATGTTTAAATGACATTTTTTTACTGTTCTTTAAAAAAAATAAACAAATGTTAAAATTATCTGAAATAATTTTAAATTTGATCCCCTGAACATCTATCTACATATAAGATTTATTTCCTTCATTGATATTTCCTATTTATTTTCATTGTTTAATGCATGGGAAGAAATGTTAACATAATCATAGTTTCAATTATATAATTAATCAGTATGATTTTAACTGATATTAGAAATTTAAAAGTAGATGTATTATATATATTGCCTATATCATTTGTTTTTAAAAGCTATTTTATAAAAATTCGAAACAGAAAAATATATAATTCCTATTTAAAAAAAATATATATTTTTTTTTACTATACACACTTTTATATTGCTTAATGTGAGCAATAAACAAATAATTCCTAAAGAATAATGAATAAAACACAAATTCCTATTTTAACACCCTAAAATTTAATGCATTGGTTAAAAATAGTTTCAAACACTAAATTATATAATTCCTATTATATGTTTCTTCAATAGAAAATATTTTACAAGCACAAATTAATAAGTTACTTCAAATTTCTAATATTTTCATAATTTATGTTTAGTGAGGTTTAGATTCGTAGAAAAATAACAAAATTTGATCAATGTTAAACCCCGAATATTTCACAAATATGTTTCATAAAAATTCCATATACAAAAATGTAACGCTTCTTTCAATTTTACTGATTCTATTTACTACTGATTTTACAAAATTACTTCATGAAGACATTTTATACCTTATTATAAATTTTAGTGTTAGCTAATGTCCAATAGATATCATTTTACAAGCACAAAATAATAATTTACTTCAAATTTCTAATATTTTTTTATTATCTATGATTAGTTTGTTTTTATGGCACAAGAATTAAATTTGATCTTTGATTAACACTGAATATTTCTCAAAAATTCCATACACAAAAATGCAGCACTTCTTTCAATTCTACAAAATTCCTTATATTTACTATTAACATGTAAAGTTTCTTCAAGTTGTAGAAATTTTACACATTATAAATGTTAGTGTCGGTTGATGTCCAACATACAACATTTTACAAGCACAAATTAATAATTTACTTCAAATTTCTAATATTTTCTTGATCTATATTTAGTTGTTTGGTTTTGTAGCACAAGAACCAAATTTAATTAATGATTAACACTGAATATTTCACAAAAATTCCATACCCAAACATGGAACACTTCTTCCCATTATAGGAAATTTTATTTACTATTAATTTACAGAGTTACTTCATATTGCATTAATTTTAAACCTCATTATAAATGTTAGTGTTAGCTAATATTCAATAAACAGCAATTTACAAGCACAAACTTACTTTTTATTTAATAACTTACTTCAAATTTCTAATATTTTCATAATTTATGTTTAGTGAGGTTTAGATTTGTGGCAAAATAACCAAATTTGATCTATGATTAACTCTGAATATTTGAAAAATATGTTTCACAAAAATTCCATGCACAAAAATACAACACTTCTTTTACTTATACGAAATCTTATTATTAACTTACAAAGTTACTTTATGGTGTAGAAATTTTATACCTTATTACAAATGTTAGTGTTAGCTAATGTCCAATTGATAACATTTTACAAGCACAAATTAACAATTTACTTCAAATTTCTATTTTTTTTTAAATCTATGATTAGTTTGGTTTTGTTTCATGGCACAAGAACCAAATTTGATCTATGATTAACTCTGAATATTTTACAAAAACTCCATACCTAAAAATGTAAACACTACTTTCAATTATACAAAATTTCTTTAGACAAATATTTTTTTAATTATTATTTCCCCCTCTTTATTTTTAGGAGAAAAGAAAAACAACTATGCAAAACAATTTATTTACAAAGACCTTCATTAAATAATATTTTAGAAATACAAAGTAAAATAATAATTTACTTGAAATTTTTTACTGAATTTTCTGTAATGACTTATACACCCAAGCAAAATCCTGAAACTATGACTTATAATTTAGAAGAATAAATAATATTGACACAAAGTAATTTATAAAAAATTTATTAAAACTTTATTTATTATGTAATACTTGAAGAGTTTGAAATTTCTAAAAATCCACAGACATTTATATAAATATTCTATATATGTATAACTGAATCTTCAGCTACATATAAAAAATTATACATTTATTTATATATTTCATTTTTCCTTTTTGCTGAACCTAGGAAACAATTATAATAGTAATTGAGATTTCGCTTCATTTAAATGTACAAATAAAACATTTGTTGACAAGTGGACATGAGTAATTAACAAGCAAAAGTCTTATAGAACTTCATAAGCATAATATTTTTGTTCTGATACTGGACTGTGTAAGCAAACTTTATGATAATGTTTAGGATAATAAAGAAAAAAAAAACTCATACTAATGGGAGTAAAATTTATGTTACTATTATATGAAATGCGAAATACTTTGAAACTATTCATATAAGAGAACTCAAAAGTGCCTGCATAATCTCAAGTTTTAAAGTTTTTTTTTTTTTTTTTGAAGTTTAAAATAAATACATTCTGCTAAACTTTTTTTTAGCCTCATGTCAAAATAAAAATAATTGCACAAATGTTATTTCAATACCAAAATATAAAAATGTTATTTAATACTTTATTAAACTTCTTTCATAGAAAAATTGTAAATGAAAAGGAAAATTAACTAAGCTAAATAGAATTAAAATCACTTGAATTGTCAGTCTGAAAAAATAATGAGGTTGCCATTAAAAAAATTTATTCAAATTATATAGAAAAATAAAATTTGTACAAAACAAAATTTATGACTTTCTAATTAAGGCAAATAAGTTTTCAGATAAAAAAATCAGAAATTAAAATTTCCCTACTTGTCATTCAAGCCTATCACATTGCAACATTTTGAAGTTTTACTACATTTTTCACGAAAAGACATTACATATTTTGGCACTTAAACACATACATCTGATAAATCCTTGATTGCTTCCACTGCTCTGAGTAATTGCAACTGACCAAAGAGAAATTTTCTGATTTGGAATATCTTCAATTCTAAACAAGTTCTTAGGATATAAAGTGAATTGGGACATATAATTGTTTTAAATTTCCTTCTGATGTTCCAAGTAGGTAGAAACCATACTCCGTCACATTAATTATAACTTCCAATATTTTGCTCTTTCTTGAAGTCAGAAATAGAAACTTGCACAGTAGTTTCCAAAAAAATATTGAGAAATTTTTTTTTGTTTATATTTATAGATCAATTTTAAAATTTATTTTATCTTTAATTGCATTTTCAGTTTTGAAACAAAGGTTGCACAAAATTTTTATTTTATTGAATGAGAGATGTATTTCATACTTTGCCAGGTTGTCATTTGGCATTCTATAGAATGCTTAGAAAATGTATGAAATACAAATTGTTTCATACATTACTGGCTTGTTTTAGGCATTATATACAATGCTTGGGCATTCTATAGAATACTGGATTTCATATTTTGCTGGTAATACATATAAAGAATTATACATATACTTTTCTTCAAGTTCACTCTTCTTTTTGCAGATTTGATGAACCTAAAAAACATATTCCTTAATTAGAATAATGATTGAGCTTTCACTTCTTTTAAAAGTACAAATAAAATATTTGTTGACAATTGGAGATATGTAATTAAGGAGTAAAATAGATATATAGAACTTCATAAGCTTGATAATGTTTTCAATCTGATAAAACTATATAGGGAAATATTATAATAATGTTTAGGACAATAAA
The DNA here is from genome assembly GCF_947563725.1 of Argiope bruennichi. Lineage (NCBI taxonomy): Eukaryota > Metazoa > Arthropoda > Arachnida > Araneae > Araneidae > Argiope > Argiope bruennichi. The sequence goes on along the minus strand of NC_079151.1, from coordinate 25,150,601 downwards.
GAAAAATAATATAAACTAATGGGTGTAAAATTTGTTACTATTTTATGAAAGGTGAAATAATTATAAACTATTCACATAAGAGTATTCAAATATAACTACATAATTGCAAGTTTTAAAGATTTTTTTTTTTTTTTGAAATTTACAATAAATATATTCTGCTAATCTATTTTTTTTAGCTTTATGTCGAAATAAAAATAATAACACAAATGTTATTGCAAAACCAAAACATAAAAACGTAATTTAATATTTTTTTTTAACTTTTTTCATTAGAAATTGTTGTTAACAAAAGGAAAGGCATTGTAAATGAAATGGAAAAATATCTGCAATAATTTAAGAACAGACACACACACAAAAAAAAGATAGGAAATAAAATCACTTGAAAAGAATACAAACAAGAAAAGAAATGATAATCGTAGCTTACGCCTAACGCTAATAATATCACGTGCAACTCCATGTTAAGCAACGAGTTCGGACGGCTTCAACAAAAATAATCTTTTTTATTCACTATTTAGAATAAATAATATATTATTTACAAATATATAATAATAAAAACTTTACACTTACCAAGTTTCTTGAAATGACAGTATGCGTTGCTGGTTGAATTTCAAAATCCAATACACGCCAGGTGATTCATGGGAAATTTCTAAAATATGTTCGCATAGCGCCACCTAGGAAAAGCAACTTTCCCGACATCGAGGCGACTATGGGCCGATTGCTTTGAGCCGGTCTTTTTCACTAAGTCGCCGTAGGAGTTCGCCCCGATGAAAAAGCGGTCTTCAGAGGCGACAGAAAAAAATATGGTCAAAATCCGATGTCGCGCCAATGCAAAGGTGACATTGGCAAAATACGGGCGGCGTATATCAGATGGCTGCGATGCTTGGCCAATCGTTTAGCGACTTCTCTTGCTGCTTGGGGAAGGTTGTTTAATTCACACCTTTATTATGCATTGAAAAACTTTAACTGTCGTTTCAGATTAAAGATCATGTATACATTTGTGCTTTTCTTGGTATCTTCTTCTTGGAAAAACTTTAACCGTCGTTTCAGATTAAAGATCATGTATACATTTGTGCTTTTCTTGGTTTGTATCAGAGAATGCCACCAGGAGAGTAATATTTATTTTGAGCACTTCTTGTCTAATTGTTCTCTCGCAAGCCGCACTAAATAAGATTGCCGAATATTTCTTGATATGCAAAACGAAAAATGACAGAGATCAATATGTAACTGATCTCAAAATTATACATAAACAGTGATTTCAAATTTATAAGTATTTTGAAACAAAAGAAAATGATTTTACCTATAGTTTTCGAAAAATATCTCGTTTCTTCTAACATTGAAATACTTTTGAAGATTGCTTATATAGATAAATGAATTCAATTTCGTTGAAATTGTTATTTTTTGTTCATTAACGTTAATACATGTTGAAGGATGGTGAGTTAATATTATAATGTGTAGCTTATAAATAAATATAATAATTTTTTATTTGTAAATATTTTTTTTAATTTTAAGTTAAAAATTTGACTTCTTAGAAATGCATTTTCCTGTAAGAAAAGACTAAAATATTTAAAGGTATTTCAAAAGAAGAAAAAATAAAGAAATACATTTTTAAAAGAATGCAAATCTTTTATATTGAAAATTATTCCATTTATTTTAAAAGCTTGATATAATAAATAGCTTGTCACATAACAAAAAAGTATGGATATTTTTAAAACTTAGACATTGTCACAAAACTTTCAGAGACTGAATCTGTTCTTTGTTTTACTCTTTTAATTAGGCAAGATGTCGCTTAACTTCACGCTTAATTATACCGAAAATTGATTCCCGATACTTCAGCGAACTAAAAGTTAGACATGTGTTGAATGTCATATTAACTAATAATGAGTCAGTTATATTCTGAATAAACCAAAAATTAAAGGAGCTGCTGGTTGAGTTAAACAAACATCAATTTTCAATAAAGTTGCTGAAGTCAATGCTATTAATTAATTTTTCTTTTATTAGATACCAAAACATCAAGTAGAGATGTATTTAGAATGTTAAAGTAATTTCTCTTGAAAAAATTAAAATTTATAAATGAAAAGTAAAAAAATTGTAGGCGGTTAAATTTTGAATTTGAGATGTATTTAAATTATTTGTTTCTGAATTTAGTCCTTTTCTCAAAATTTCCTCACATTCATTTTTTGTTTGATATTCATTTTGATAAATCTGTTTGTTCATCTGTCTGCTTTTCATACTGTTTGTTCATACTGATAAAAATTGCAAAGTCAAAGAAAAAAAAACATTTTTGCTGCTTAAATAATTTGTCTCTATATTAGGAAAAAATATTGTATTTTATATAATATACTGACAATATATCACTATAATAAGTAAATACTAATTGTAGTCTTTATTATATACTTTATATTGGAATACTTATTTTTTTCACCTAAAAAAGGCTTTTTAAAACAATATAACGTCCAATTTCTATTTAGAGGGGAATTACATTTCCATACTATAAATAGGTTGTTATATTTCATGGGTCTTTTTTTTTTTTTGGTTTGTTTTAGAAGTCAGTTTGTATTTACTAACTTCTTCCAATTGAAGTAACCATTAACCAAATTTTAAATTCAAGGTGCCATCAGCTTGATTTTTTTAAATTTATGTTTTGAGGTAATAAAGCAATTCTAATGTATTTTTAATTGTTTATTTTATTTTAATATAAATGTATAACATTTTTAAATGACATTTCAATAATTTTTCAAATTTTGATCTTAAAAAATATAAAAATATAAAAACCTTTTTCAAAATGTTTTTTTTTATATTTTTGAAATAATTGTATAGAAATTTAATGAAATACATGCCTTGAATTGAAATTAGTCTTATTCGTTTTTTTTCTCAAAATTTGTTACTTTTAGTAAGTATCATAATTGCATTTTTTCATTTCGAATCTCGCTGTCTTAATTAGTGCTTGTTTTTTTCATCAGTTCTAAAATTTTTGATTTAAAAGAATGAAAGTATGTCTAGAAATATTTTTCTCTGATGAATAAAATATTTTACCAAGATGATAATAATATTTTCCAGCAACTATCCTTGACAACTTATAAATAATAAAAAAATATAGATCTCGACTAATTACTTAACAGCAATGCTATGTAAGTTGGCGAGTCTAGACCAATTTCATTATTTAAATTTAATTTAAGAATACATTTGCAATAATTATTCTTATTTCGTTTTTCACTGATAATTTTAAACATTTTGCTCCTTATATATGCTTCTATTTGCTCAAATTATTTTGTTGAGACTATGCGAGCGAAACTGTTAGGAACGATTTATTTATATGTTAAGAGTTCACCATGGTTTCGAAGAACACGTCAGTAAATTTCAAATGCATATATGTTTCAGTTTTTGTTATTCAATCAACGCGTTCGTCAAAAATTTCTTTATGAAAATGAGCAGTTACGTTAAGATACTAACAACGATATTGAATGTTTGAATCTCAGTTATAAAATGTTTTTTTTTAGAAATTTAGCTCTTTTGAAATTCTTAATTTAGAAAAATCCTCGTCACATGATTCTTTTTTTTATTACTGTAACGAATACCATGTATATAATTGTATATGTCTGTTAAAAGAGATGTTTGTAATGCAATTTACTTTCTAATCTTCTTAGTATTCTATAAAGTTTGTATAGTTAATATAGTTTGATGTCATAGTTAAAAGGCTTTTTATGTTTCTTCAACATATATAGCTAATGATATTTCGGTAGGAAAGATATATTTGCAAATCAGCAGTGTGTCTTTAAAATACGTGAAACTAAAAGAAACAAATACACAGAAATTTATTATATTTAGGAATTCCATATGTACTTTTCAGTATAAAAAACAAATAATTAAAATAAGCATATGGTTAAGCACATAGGGTGCCATTTATGAACATTCATGTCTTTTTTCATGAATTTCTTAATAGATGGCGTTAATTTACAAAATGGCATACCAAAAAATGTAAATTCTGATTTTTATATGCTTTAAAAATATTAGATATTCTAGAGGTTCTCACAATCACTTAAATTTGAAACTTCAGTGATGAGTTATGTTGATATATTAAGGAAATATTCTTAAATTCTTCTCTTCCGATATCCACCATATCTTTGAATATGTTTAAAGAATTACATTTTGTATTATTTTTAAATATATTAGAGAAATTATTTTAAATATTTTAGAGACATTTATTTAATACTAAATTAGATAGTTCAGAAACAATTTTTAATATGTATCGACATTTTTTCCAATTCTGTCTCATATAAAAATCAAGAATTTTATCCACAGAAACGATTATATTTCGATCTGTTAAAAAAGACTTAGTGGTATACAGAAAATTAAGTTCATTTTGCTGCATATTTCATTCTTTATTTTTTCCATGAAAGAATCATTAGAGAATATATAGAATAAATATTTATCTAAATTACGATTAACCGAAATCGCTGAAACTTTTATTTTAGATATTTCATATCAATATTATTGACATTTTCAGAAAAAAAAATGTATAATTCAGCACGCTATTGCATGTAATTTACTTGGAAGGGGAAAAATATATGAGCCTATTTGCATACTATATTTCTGACTTTATTCTGTTTAAATGTATTGACTGGAAAAAATATTTAAATGAAAAATACATGTAAAAAATCCTTGCTGCATATACTTTTAATGTTAATATAATTATGCTCCTTCAAAATGTTTTAAAGAAATACTTCTTTCTTTTTATATCGAGTTAATTGCATTGCCATAAAAATTGGCTGTTCAAATATTTATAAGCAAATATTAGTTAGTTGGTAAGCTTATCTTCCCTATTAGAATAAGATATTATTCAATATTTTTCCGATATTCTGATATATGGTGTTCGGTATTTTGTGTACTGGGCAATATTATGAGATACTATCATAATATTGTTCGTTATTTTGTGCTAAGAGAATTTATATTATACACATTTATTAACTATGTTAAGTAGTCGGAGCAATTATTATGATATTTGTCAATTCAGTGTCTAATATTGTTTTTATTAAAAAATTCTTGAAAGAAGGTAAATATAATAATATGCTTGCTTTTTTTCGCCATTAAATTCAAACGCCTGAATGTTTTTCAGATTTTATCCCATACTTAAACATAATTCGACCAATTAAAGAAATTTTCTGTCATTCAGGTAAGCATGAAAATTGAATCCTTATCTATCTATCTATATATATATATATATATATATATATATATATATATATATATATATATATATATATATATATATATATATATAGTTCATTAAAGAAGTAATAATGTGAGTTCCAAATGTATAAAATAAAGTTATGAATAAAAAAGTTCTAAATATTTGATTAATGCATCTCAAAATGTGATTTTTTTTAATGAAATTCATGTATATATGACAAATTAAGATAAATATATGACATCCAAAATTAATTGCATTAAACATAAATTAAAAATTCAATTGTTGAATTAATTTCAATAATTCTAAGTTTAGTCAATTTTGAGACTTTAAATGCCGCGAATTAATTCTTTTATTTCAGAATATGTTGAAATGATCATTCTTGCAACATTAATGATGATGAAAATATGGCCGTAACTAGCTGCGATATAACCATTCCTGTATTACGTACATCCAATCATTGGATCGGAAGCACTGAAGGATTAAGGTATTTTGCGACCCTAGACAGTTTACATTATGGAGCTTCCTCTTTTGGTTAATTGATCAGGTTAGTTTCACATTTGTATAAATTATTAACATGACACTGACTTATTAACATGATGATGATTCATGTTGATAGTTCATTTTATTAACTTTTTGAAAATATAATAGTTTTTATTTATTTATTATTACTTCAAACTATTGGGAAATAAGTTTCTACGCAATATTAGTGAATCAACTTCTCAAAGATTTATAAAATTCTATAAGGAAGTTAATGTAATGATACATTTAGAGATCTGAACAATTTTACCTTATTTAGGAAATTTCAACATTAACTTCATAAATCTGGTAATTTGCATTTATTTCATATATTCATTCATTTGAAATCATTAAAAATAATATTTTTTTAACAGACTTGGTGATCTTCCAATCTCAGACCGCCGGCTTTAGGCAGCTTTTAATCAGAAATGCGTGGAGGAAATTCGACCCTACACCATTCCTAGATCTTACAAGAAATAGGAACAAACCACTATGCCTTAAGCGTCCAACCAGAATACGAGAAGAAGCCACAATACTGGTTGCGTCCAACCAACGTGCGAGAACAAACCATAAAACCAGAAACGTCTCATCACCATATTTGGGGTGCTCTTCAGCAGGACCAATATCATCAAAAAATGAAAAAACACCTTTTAAAATAAAACAAATGAATGTCATCCAAATTGTTATTAATTTTTTATGTATTAAATAATATACAAGCATAATTTTTAAATGTTGGGCTTTTATGTGCTGTTTTCACATGACTTTTCTATTAGAGCAAAGTACCCAAACAATAATAAATTATTATGTATTTATTTATAAATTTGATTATGATTTGGAATTTTACATATTTTTTATACTATACAAATATTTATATGAAAGGGTGAAAATACTGGTCAGCATATTACAAAAGATAAGTATTAATATCATAAACTAAGGTTCTTAATGGAAGCTTAAAGTTTATTATCATCACTCAGTTCAAAAATTGAAAGGCCAAAATCGTTTTAGCTTCGGGTTAATATGTACATATATTGGAATTAAATTCCAGACTATATGTGTCTTATATTGTATTTGAATATAAATATGAGACACAGTAAAATGAGAAACAGTTGTAATACTGTCTGCCAAAATCTTAAATTGTAAAAAGTGAGACAATATCACATGGTCAATTAATTATGATAAACTACGAAATAAATATGAAGTAATAATGTGTTTAACCTTGCATAGTGCTTATTACAAATTAAAATATTGCGCCTTTCATAATATCACTATGTGATCTGATGTGAACTTCAACGTATATCAATAGAAACAAATAATCTTACTAGAAAAGGAGTATATTTCCAATAAAAGGAATTAACGTTAATTAAATAACAGTTGAAATTTCCAATAATTAATAGTAAATAATATATAATAGTTCCATGAGTACCAGATAAAATGAACTTAAACTAAAGAACAAGCAAAAACCATACTAAATTGATAAATATATAATAAAAATTTCACAGCATAATATTCAAACAATTATGAATCCAAAACATTTGCTTTGCAAAATTACATTGATAAATGCATCGCTTGACTTTCTGTTTTATATAAGACAATGTTTTTAAATTCCTCAGAAAATATATAAATAAATCAATTGCATCTACATTTTATATCATTAATTTTATAAAGATGTTTACATAAAATCAGTACAAAAGGTTCTAACAGCATTGCGAAGTTTATAGATGAGATTCATGCACTTTATAAAAAACAATGCTTTGAAACAAGAGATTATTTGAAATGAAATCCTTTATATTATGTTCTATTACATGAAATATATATTAAAAATACATATAAGCATTTTAGTACATGCTTAATATGCCATATTGATTTGTATCACTAGTTTTAATACAAAAATGTATTAAAACTAGCATTCCCTTATAAACTATGTATTTGCACAACAGTCGTTTTTTTCTAAATATAAAATCGTCAATAAGTTATTCTGCTTATCCATTAGAGTTTCATTTCCGTCATGTAGCTGTTCTACAATACATATAAGTATTATAAATCTACTGATTTATAATACTTCATAAAAATAATAATAAGTATATAAGTATTATAATCTAGAATAATAATAATAAGTAGGATAAGAAATAATTATAAGTATTGTAAATCTACTGATTGGTGGCAATGACGTTTTATATTTTTGCGAAATTTCTTACAAAATAAAAATTGGATTTTCCAGTTAGCATAATCTTTAAAATTTAACAATTTTTTTTATTCGGCTGATTTGTTTCAGTTTCCTGGTCTAAAAATCTTCTGAATACCCGTTCTTAATAATAAAAAATGTATTCTTTGAACAGATTGAATATATGAATACAATTCGTTGCAGCCCTCTTTTACTTATTAAATAAGTAACATTTAGGAAAAAAAATCATACTTACAAGCACAAACTCCCAAAGAAGAGCAGTTCGTTCCTAAACAAGCTGCTCTTATTTAGGAATAAAATCAAAAATGTATTTAGCATGGAATGGCTAAATTAAATTTGCTCAAGGGATGTCGATCTCCAATTCACTGTTAGTCATCTTTTGTGAATGTGGTTTTCTGGAATTCGATCCAACTGTTGAAAAAGAATTTTCGAAATCAAATTCCTTACTAACGCATTATATGTCGTTCCAGTTAAGAATTAGGAAGGAAATTGAAATGCTAGTAGCGTCTGGAATGCTACTGGGCATTTCATGGGAGTAATTCTTTCTCTCCCAGCCTTTTACTTCTTGGGAAATTTCTTATTTTCTGGACAAGCCAATTTTATTTTTACTCGCTACTATGGAGAACTTTTACTATGGAACTTCCAGAACTCTTTTTCTACTCGAAACTTTTCTTACTTAAACATTTCTTTCCCTGTGGAATATTCTAACTAATCTTGCGAAGACAACAATAAACACGATAAGAAGTAGAAGAAATGTTACAGATTTTTTTTTCTGTTGTTTTACATTTTCTCCTGCTATGCATTATAAACACGAATTCACTAATTTTATAACTGAAAATAAAATTGTAATAAATGTGCAATGTTTAATAAACGGGAAAACAAAGTATTTATCGTGGAAGAAAATTAATTAAAAATTATTAAATTAAAAAATGATAATATTATGTTGAAAATTTGTATAATTAATACTTCAAGAGTTTATTCAATTAATTCAGAACAAATATATTAATTTATAAAAAAACTGTTTAATACTTCCAAATTATATTTTTGATGTTTAACAAACGAAAAATTGTAGAATTTGGTTTCTATATTTCTTTCTTTTTTGTAAATATTTGTCTGAAAAATGTAAAGTAGAATTACATATAAGTTTAATTCAAAAATATTCTTGATATTTAAAGTAATATCCCATTTATAATTTTAAATTTATATTTATTTGTCTTGCTTAGAAATTTTGATGGTAGTTTTTGTCTTTGGAAAGCTGGAAATTCATGGAAGAAATTTGATAAGGAATTTCCGTAAGTAATAGAAAGCAAATGTGGTCTGAAATTCGACCATTAAAAACAGTTGATAAATCTTTAAAAACTAGAAATGAACTTCATCAAACGAATGATTATTTCATATTTTTAGAAATAAATGGGAAGATACTTTTTTCAATTCAATAATTTAATTGAAAGTAAAGGAGGGATTTACAATTATTAAAAAAATGTTAAATTCTACTCAATTTTATATATTCACTTTACATTAAATTTACAAAATATCGGAAAGACATTTTTTTTTTTTGAGGATTTCCTTTTAAAACAGCAATTAATAGTATTTTCTGTCCCAAAACTGAAATGAAAGGAAAAGTTTCACTTTTAATTATATAGCTTCACTTCGTCGAAGAAATTTAATCATTTATCATGTTCAACTATTGAAAAAAGCGAAAAACTTTTTTAAGTATCACGATTTCGATTAGATAGCTTTTAAATCTCTAAAGGTTTAATACTTCGAATAACAATTTATGCTTTAATGTTTTCGTATCGAGGTTGTTAGAAGAACATAAAATATGACATCCATTCCCAAATTTACTGTTTCCTCAGGAGAACCAAAGAGCCTATAATTTTTCACTTAATTGAAACTTTTATTTTAAGTGGTAGTTAAGTAGTATGAGGAAATATTAACTGAAGTATTTTAGTTTTGAGTAGTGTGTAAATAGGTAAAGTAAATAATTGAAAAAGGAAGAAAGTAACGAAGGTTTTTGCTATCATAGAGCTTTCTTTTTAATTTTCTGTTTTGTTAAGAATCAATTTTGCAACTTGAAATTAAATTGATTTGAAACACAATTTCAATTATCTTCTGAAAATAAAATTTGTAATGTTGTTTTATAATAGATTTTTTAAAAAAATTTTTTTACAATTAAGGTCTGAAAAGTGAAAACGAGAAAGTTAGCTGAAGCTACATTCCAACATAAAATAACACAATTTAAAAGATTTAGAACATATCACAATAAGCATATTTTATACTTAGATATAATATGATTTTTTTTAAAATATTGGCATGCCTATTGCGATAAATGCTATATGAAAACGATAGAATTTTATATCATTTTGTTGTTTTCTATTTTATATAAGCTATTTAAATTATATTTATTACTTTTATTACTTAGTCAAACATTATTCTTCAAACTATACAAAATATATGTTTCCTTATAAAATATAGGTTTCCTTATGAAATTAACATATACATACTAGTCAATTAACTGTATATTCTAATTAGTATTCACTGCGGGTAATTATTGGAAATTGAAATGCCAATTATCTTGGATTTTTTTTTTTAATCATTGCCATCCTCTAAGCAGAAGATACATATTGGAGGAAAGTATAAAGTATGTTTGGAAACTTAAATGTGTGGAAACTTAAATGTGTGGAAACTTAAATGTACTTCAAACGTACTTACTATAATTTATAATATTGAAAAATTTATGCATACGCTTATACATAATGTACACTTATTGATAAATGAAATATTTGCACTTCTTGTCAAAATAAACAAAGCAATGTAATCATGAAACACTACTTAGTTTTGCTTAATTAATAATTAATTATTGTTTATATTACATTTTTCTAATTATAAAAATGTATGAAAGAAAATGATCTTGTAAGCCATAATCCATCAATTAAGCAAATATATGATTAAATATTGGCTCAAAATTAAAATTCATCAATCTCCAATATTAGTGATATTTTAAATAGGGATAGGAAAATATCTGAATGGATTTAGCATAAAAAATATTATTCGTCTTCAATATTCTATGAATTATCATTTAAAAAAATTACAGTAAGATGTAAATATTTCATCATGCTTAATTGTACTTAATTTGATTGAAACTTTATTGCTACCCCATAAGATCTGTTTGGGATGGCACTTGTCATTCTAGACCGAATCATATAACGACAACAGACGTATTATTTTCACTACCACACCATATCACCTTTACAAAGCTTTTAATTTAAGAAAGTTAGATTTCCTTTAAGTCTAGTTTTAAAAAGTAAGAATATATTGCTCAATCTGAGTCGCATTTGCGATCTTTCGAATCACTGTTAACGTTGTACCCAGTGCGTCAATGAGGATATTTATTATAATAAAAATATTATATAAAAAATGCAATAATTTTTCTGTCTTACTGGAAACTTTTACTTTTGCATTTGTATTGTGGTCATGTTACTGGGCTGCGAACCACAAGGTCCCAAGTTCTTTCCTCGCTCATATCATTCCGCTACAATATATATATATATATATATATATATATATATATATATATATATATATATATATATATATATATATATATATATATATATATATATATATATATATATATATACATATACATACATACAAAAGATAATATATTATCTTTGCATATAATGGCTGCATTGTCAAAACAACTACACTTCTCCAAGCTATAACTCAAGTCCTTGTAGGTTATAATTCATAAAATAGAATTTTAATACAGAAATCCATTGATAGTTGACTATATAACACTAGTGAAACGTGATATCAAAAAGAGGAATTTTATCTTCTGTTATGTTTACGCAAATGAAGAGTTCGATAAAAGAAGAGGGCGGATACTGCTCAAGTAAGTAACTCCTGTTCGTTCAGAATACAAAAATACCTTTTCTGCAATGGAAGAATTCTTGTAGCTGGTAAATGTAGACTGAAGACAATGTAGACAATAAGAAATTTAAATTAGAGTAATAATAAGTTTTTCTGGGAGATAATCAGAAATACTATTATTATAAACTTGAAATTTTTTTGAAAAGCGTAACAAATGAAAACATAATAAAATGATATGAAATTAAAAAAAAAAGATATTATAAACTAAGTACCCTTTTATAAACTAAGTAATACAAGGTATGTATTGTCATCATCGAAATATAACTGCTTTCTTTTCTATTCTTGCTATTCTTTTATAAAATAATACAACATTGCGAATTTGCGTTTTTTAGCATTATTTTATGTGTTTATTGTTTGATATGAATACAATACTTTTTAGAGTTGAATGGGAAAATTATTGAAAGCATTGTATAATCCAATTCCTTCATATAATTCATTGTATAATTGCATAATTCAGTAGAAGTAAAAAATAATTTTTTGAAGAATTTAATAATAATGTCGAAAACAAAAGAAGTGGCATTTCTGGTTTCACTAACACTAAACTAATATTTCTAGATATTTGTCTACTCATATTTCCAAAATTATGCATTCATATATGATTACCAGCTCTGTGATTTATTAAATATCTATGAATTCTAGTCCTCATTATCAAGAGAGTAAGTTTTTCCAAGAAATCTTGAATGTCAGCAATTTCTACGATAGTCTTACCTCCTTGATTAAATATGGTCATAGAATTACATTCATAGGAAACTTAATCTGTAAAGTTAGAAATCCCTGCTTTAAATTGAAGGAACCTGATATAAATAGATTTTAATAGTTTAGCGGTCATACTAGTAAGTTGCGTTTTCTCTGAATGGCCTTGGAACTAATTTCAGAATTATCCGAATGATGTGAAAATTTTTTGAAAAGAAATCCGAATTTAAAAGATATATTACACTAAATTATCTGCATATGTCAAAAGTTTATTACTAATATTTTTATAAAAATACGCGGTGAAAACAATAGCATTACGCTATATTTCCGAAAACAGGAGTGAAATTATAATTAATTTAACATTATTTTCAAACAGATTAAAGAAGTGTAATATTTCAGTTCTTCACATTTTATTGTTTGTTGAAAATTGTTTTGGGAATATATTCAATTAATTTGTTTATATATCTAATTTAATGAACTAAAATCCGGGAAACATGAAACATTAATTTTCTTTTGGAAAATTACAATTACGTCCTCGAATAAATATTAAGAATAATAATAAAAAAAATATTTATTCGTGAACCACTATAAAAAAAGAAAAAAATCTCTCAATTTATAAAAGCTTCATGTTATGGCTATATAATAACGTTTTCCTGATATAATAAGCGAATGTTATGATAAATGAAATGATCAGTAGGTATTCATTTAACCTAATTTAGAGGAATTCGGAATTCTCCGACATTTTTTTGAGTATGTTTTCAACATGAACAAATAATACAAAATATATATATATAAATGAAAAAATTCTGAAATATATTGAAATGTGTAAAATTATAGTAAAATGAATGAAATAAGAAATTATAATAACATGAGTGGAATATATAAAAGATTTGTAAAGTTTTTGAATTGATAATTTAAGATTATAAGAATCAATATAGAAATTTTTAATTTTATACCTTTATATCAAGAATTTTTTTACTATATACTTTTATTTAAATAAGAACTTCTATACAGTTTATCAAAAATATTTAAATTATATATCATATTTTTGTCTATATTAGCAAAACTTGATAAAGAGATGCAAAGGAGTTAAGATAATTATGTTATTTCGCAGAATCCATATCAATATAATGTAATCAGAGATTTTTAAAAAAAATCTATTTATGTAGAAAAAGAGAAATTAGTTTATTGAAACGTGATGGAATATTTATACGCTTTCCTTTCGAGTTCCTAAATTATATATATATATATATATATATATATATATATATATATATATATATATATATATATATATATATATATATATATATATATATATATATATATATATATATATATATATATATATAAAAGATTTTATAAATTTATAAATTTAATTTTTCTGTATAGGAATATTTCATAAGAAAGAGACTTGAGATAAATAAATTTTATTTTTAGAAAAGTAAAAAGCTCATTTTTTTTAAATATACAGATAGTAAGGCCTTTACAGCAAGAAATGTCAAAGAAAACTATAGATGCCAATTTCATTACTGGCGAAATTTATTGCGAAAAATTCTTAAAGGCCATTTGAGACGCTATGTTTGAAAGATCAAGAAATTATAGAATTCCCAATAAATATCTTGTGAGAAGTTCAAAGTTTCCAAATCAAGGGATACGATATTCAGGCGCTTTTTATAAATGGCCAGTATATTTCATTGTAAATTGAGATAACAGACACATTTGAAACCACATTGTAAGCCGGAAAAATTTATTATGCTTCAAACAGTACATTAAATGGGCCGTATCTTTCTAACTTCTTTATGGATAAAGTTGGGACTTATAACAATCATAAACACTTCAAAAAGAGATAGAAACTTCTTCTTATAAGATACTTTTCAGCGTAAAGCAGCATTAAAAATTTAAAAATAGGAAATTTAACTATATTTTGCTGATTTTTTGAGGCATTTTTTATAATCAGAAAACCCATAATGATTTACGATTAAATAAAATAAGTTATTGTGATTTCATGATAATTAGCATATCTAAAACAATAGAAAAAACTTTAATTTAATAATATAATAAATTAATTGTTGTTAGTTTTAAAGTTTCGCAAAAGCAGTTTAGCAATTTTCTCAAAAAAGGAATATATCATAAAGAATGTAAATTTTTATCAGTTGTAATTAATATTTTTGAATCAAAAATTTAGCGAGGTTAATATTTCGGCTATCGCAAGGAGAAGAAATTCTCTTTCAAAATATAAAATGCTCTAATATTCAAGTATTTTGAGAACAGTGAAGTGTAGCGCCTATTAGAAAGATAGCATTTATTTTAATTCCTGACTTCAAGTGCATTTATTTCGATAATGTTGTGAATGATAAAAAGTTACAACAGCAATCATAAAAAAAAATTTCTAATGTATAGAAAATATGATTTAATATATCACGAGAAACTTTACTTTTAATAAATGGTATCTGCAAATTATTTTCTAAATATACCTACAATGAATAATTATTTCAATGAATATATAATATAATATATATTCATTGAAATATGAATTTGAACAAGTGAAAAGAAGTTTTCGATATATATTGAAATTGTAAAACATGTATAATTCAATATTTTAATGGAAGTATGTATCTTTAAGCTTTTCAGAAAATTTTAATTTATATATATTGATAATTTTTGAAGATTAAGTAGAATTATAAAAAAATCTGCCAGTAAGTCAACATTTATTGATAAACAAGTAAAGGATGCATTCTTAATTTTCTCGCTTAAGTTGATGGATGCGATGTGAACCGTTTTGCTTACATGTATTTTCTATGATGAAAATTGCATTAGCCAAAATTTAGAAACGTATAAATGTTACTTAATATAACCCTTTGTATATTCTTTACAATAACATTTCTGAGGAGGTTATTATATTCAATAATACCTATCATTATTTTTTGATATTCTTAAAGTTTATAGAAAGTAATAAATAAAAAAAATAGTTATGTGGGTACAAAAAATGAAAGAATGTGGCAATTTCTACAAAATTTAGCAAAACTATCAAACGATATTCGTGAAAATATCGGTTCAATTACTTTTGAGTAATTTTATACAAGAAAGGAACACTCTCTATTATAATTTAACTTTTCGGTCAATGCTTATCGCATTTCAAATGTTTTGATATAAAGTAATAATTCTAAATCCAAGCTTTTCTTATTTATGTTTCATTTAGGCTTTTAAAATTTACGACAAATGTATTCTAAACTCGATGAATAATCCAGAGCAACTGAATTCAATTTAAAACAGTTTTAATTTTTTTAATCTGCCAATTCTTAAGCAGTCCCCGTGATAACAATAAATGTATCATAATATTTCAAAAAGCAGTTTCAATATATCATTGAAATTTCAATGTGTTAGGTACTAAATTCATATGTCTCATTTGTTGAAAATACGTAACATTACTTCAAAATAAAATTGTAATTAATAAAAATTTAGTCTAGAAGTCGAAATTCAGCTAAGTAAAATTAACATAAATAGAATTATGCTCTTTTTCAACTGCGTTATATTTTTAAATTAAGAATCATTCATCATTTATTAAATCAATCTTAAATTAATAGAAATTCAAAGGAATTTGCTTTAACAAATAGTAATTTTTTTACATATTGTTTCTTGATAAATTGTTATGATATTAAAGCATACAGAACAAATATAATGAAGCTGTTCCAACGGTTTGTTATTCTATGAAAAAAAGTAAGGGAGTGTATTTATGGGAATTAATCCCAAATATAACATCAAAAACATAGTGACGCATCTTTATTCAATGAGTTTACGGCAGAACGAGGGAAATGGTTAACTGTAAGAAATCTTAGATTTCATTTTTTCAATAAAAAGTTTCTTTCCACCATTGGATATGACTTTTAAAGACACAGAATATTTTATTAACAGCATCAAATGGATATAAAAATTGCAGATTACTAAATTTTAAAATGCGATTCAATTTCAAAATGAAAATTTTATTTATCTCAACATCCGATTTCATTTAACTTTCGTTATTCTTGAAAATGGTCATTTAAGAAATATATTTTTAAAGGAAATTTCATTTTCATTCCTTTACATTCTCAAGAAGTAATTAAAAAAACTGCAAACTACATGTTCAAATTCGTTTCCGTTCAATAAATAAAATAAAAGATATGTGAATGTAATGATTTAGTATTTGCAATTAGAGACATTTTTCTTTACTAAGAACACTATTTAAATGAAGGAAATCAAAAATTGCGAATTCATGCAATCAACGAACATCAATTTATTCATGAATGAACATAAAATTAAAAAAAAATATTATAACAATCTACTACAAAATTAAATAACGCCTTAGGGAAGAGAAATGAATTTTTCGTATGCAGCAGTATTATTCTTAATGATAGTGATTATCCATCCGTGCATTCTTCTAGCAAATCCAACAAGAATGTAAAAATAAAACCACTGAAATTAAGCAAATGCATTATTCTTCCGCTATATACTTTTTAACACATTTATTTCAACATCGGATATCTAATGTGACCTCCTTACAATGCAATTAATATTTTAGATTTGTCTTCAGACACATTGGTCATAAATTTATTTAAAAAGTGCAAATGGAGGTGCTTGTTAATCTCATTACCAGTGCGTTAATTTCTAATAATAAGCTTGAATTTTAAAATTAGTACGAGTGACTTTCCTAACATATATTAATCCCCGAAGCGTTGATTTACTGATTAAATCATCGATGCGTTATCAGGAAGTTATTAAATAGTCAGCACTTAAGTGAAGGACACGCTCAGACTAGACTGGTAATTGGTAATCCTATACTGCACATTAAATGAGCTGCCATTCATTAAATATGTCAACAGCCGATAACAAAGAATATAACTGTTCCTTCGTAATAAGCCCTGTATGATTGGTATTAGTTAAGTAGACATTTCCTAAATTGATATTTAATATATCCCTATCAAATTAGCTTGAATACATGCAAGTTGTGCTTTGAATATTCAGAAAATTAGATTCTATTCTATTGTAAACTCTTTGTAAAAATTGATCTAAAATCTGTTGTAATCTGTTAATAGATTTTTTTATAGATTCCATAAAATATTTGAAATTGATGGATAGGGAATCATAACAGAATGAAGTGAAGTGAACTCATTTGATGGGGGAAAAAATTATGCTACACAATTTTATGAAATTTATTAAACATTATTTTAAATAAATATGAATTATTTTTATAGAGTACAAGATTTTATTATAATAAAAGAAAATAATTTCATTAAGTATTGTCAGGTAATAACATATGTAGAGATGGTTATGGTTTTATACTATAATTTGACTATACATGGTTTTCTTTACATCCCATGAATCATTTACAGAATAAAACTAATTGTGGACACTTCAATTTCTAATCCATCTGCAGCTAATTTAAATAATATTCCATAGTTTTAAGGTAAGAGTTTTTGCTTATATTGAAAATATCATTAAAGAATTTTTGTATTAACTGTTTGTAATAACATTTTTTAATTAATTATAATTAACTATCTCTAATAATTTTACACTAGGAAAAAGCGTAGTAATTACATTCTAATATTGTAATTTTCAATTTAATTCTTATTTCATAATCATATTAAAGAAATGGGATATACACTCTAAATCGAATCGAAAATGAAATTCTTTATAGTGTGAAATTTCCGTAATAAATTAGGGGCAGCGGTGGCCTGGTGGCAAGGTCTCGGCTCTTGAGCAGTAGGGCTTCAGGTTCGAGACCCGATTCCACCGAAGAACCGTCGTGTAAAGGAGTCCGTTGCACGTTAAATCCGTCTAGGCCGAACGGCCTCCCACTGGTGTGCGTGGTGTGGAGAGGGAGGTGCCAGCTCAGGTGTCGTCCTCGTCATCTGATCGTACGAGGTCCTCGTACATCAAAATTACGAGGTCTGTCCCAAAATAGCCCTAATGTTGCTTAAAACGGGACGTTAATATAACTAACCCTAACCGTAATAAGTTAAGCTATCGTTTAAGTCTTTTAAACATTCTTAACAATGCAAAATTAATCTTACTAATATAATATGAAACTTATTTGTAAAAAATAATAAATTATATTTTATTATTTATTTTTTACGTTGGCAACATATGGCCACATTTTTTGAAGTAAGATATATTATAGGCTCTATGAAAACAATAACATTATCACTTTACTTCATAAATATAAATTTATGTGAATATTATTAAGTAAAATTGGGATATCTTTACTTATATAACATTATTTTCCTCACTTCTTTGTAATAAATACGCATACACCAGGTGACATTTATGATGGATTTTATTATTTATTATTATTATTACTTGATATTATTTAAATACATTAAATACTTGATTGTATATTATGTTGATACTTTTCAACAAGGAAAAATATAATTTCGATTTTTACTTCGCATCAAAGGGGAAAGAAAATGAGGCTTAAAATTTAAATAGAAGCTCAAAAGAGCAATCTCAAATCAACTGTTAAAATTCAGAATTGGCACGAAAAGGAGCATAACAATACTTAAATTAAGAGGATTATTCTTACTGAAGCTCCATAAAAATATTTATATGCTGTAATTTTAATCAGTCTAGTAATAAGTGAGACTTTGTTGAAGTTCTGTTATACAATTTACAACTTATAGAATTATTTAAGAGTATTTTGTCATACATTATATGAATTTTATATTATTTATTTGAAAATTGATAAAAATACTTTGGAAAAAATATGTTTTATCGAATAAACATGCTATATTTAGAGAATAAAAGAAAGTATTGTCTAAAGCAAGGAAAATCATTGTTGAAAATTGCAAAATAGATTTGTTTTTTATGCAACGGTATAAGTCATAATCCATTACTCCTTCATTAATTTCCCGTCCTGGTCCTTAAATGTCCTCCTGATCGAATTTTCATTGTAAAATGGGGGTTAGTAGATATTTTGCATACTTAAATATTAAAAATAGTCATATTCATGGAAATATTTGGAAGAATAAGTAAATCAGAAAATACATGGGTACTTTTGATTATAGAGTACTTCAAATGCCCTTGGCTTCTTTGTTAAAAATTCCCCAATACGAATTATGAAAATTATGTTGTTATCTACTTTATTAAAATATATCAAAAGTCCCCTTGTATACACAATTGCTTATTTTTAAGAGGGGCCATGACAGAAATATAATTAAAGGACCTTACTCTTGAAAGGGCCACAATCAACTGGCCCTGGAACAAAACTGTTATATAGAAATATCTTCAGATTTTCCCTAATGTTTGAGTTTGGGTTTGCATAGCTTCATTGAAAAGGTTAAACAAACAGGGAATTGTTCACAATTGGCTGTTTACATCAGAGGTTCTGTCAGATTTGGAAGACGAATTTCATTCTCAAGATAGCATTTTGCACAATCTCTACTTGAGTTCATTTCCCTTTTTCATCTAAGCCATGACATGAATTTTCCTCTTTCAATATTACTGGCATAGGTATGTTCCATGATGTTTGTCCTGAATTGTAGATTATCAGTATTTGTCTTCTGTGATTGAGTTTATATATTTTAAAATTCATCAATCATTTATTCTCTGGTTTCAATTCAATCATTTCTAAATTGAACTCCTTTGAGCCAATTCATCTAAAATTTATTGAATATTAAAAATAAACAATACGATATTTCCCCTTTTTAATCATTTTTTATGAATAAAAGGGTTTTTTAACTTCAGAATCAAGTGAAATTGTCTCTAACAAGAAATGATTCACTTGAAAAGTAAATTAAAATGCATTTAAACGCTACTTTATAATATGATCTATGATCCATTTATAAATAATCTGGAGAATTTTAGTAAAATTGATGTTTTCCAGAAATGTAACATCTTCCCACCTAAACCCTTCCTGAAATTAAGATGTAAGAGTGCATTTAATTTATTTTTAAACAAATAGTGTCAACGTACGGATTGCTGCCAAATTTTCTGACATGCAAAATTTTGAAATTTTTGTAGCATTATCCTTAAAGAATTTTGAACATTTTTGTTTATGTAAGAAAATGAGCCTGGAGACTAACTGCCATTAAAAGAGTTTCATTTCTGTTACTTTAAGGCATTAATATATTTCAAAAATGCATCATTTTTTAAAAACAGATAACAACCTTAGTGTTCCTGGCTAACCTAATGATAGTTCTTGTAATAATAATAGATCATTTTGCCTCCTAAAATCTATAGAGTTCCTGTCCCTTAAGGGAATTAAAATAACTGAATACACTTTCATCTTGGCCAAGGCCCAAAGCTTGAAACTTCTATTAGGAAGATAAATGCTCTCTAAGGTAGCACACTCAGTGTTAATGGTTAACGACATGAAAGACAGTATTATATGGAGTCAAACATCACTCTTTCTATAAAAGTAATGCGTTAAAATGTCTAAAAGACGTAAACAGAAAATTTGCATTGATGGAGTGGAGTTTATTAAATGCGACAGTTATATAATAAAGTCTTTTCAGACAAAATTCTTAGGTTTTGGTTTTATACAACTTGCTCTTTAATTTTTGTAACTAAAGAAGAATTTCTGCATACATTCATTTAGTTCCAATATGTTGACAAAGTATCTCTAATATTTCTTGCAAATCATTTGCATTGCAAATATTGATCTTTTTATGGAAAATTATAAAATGTTGTCGGATAATAAGAATATGGATTGTAATAAATGCTAGAAAAAACCATTAAGGCTTTTGTAGCTTATTTAACTAAATCATGCATAATTTGAAGACGATAACAATATTATACTAAACTTATACAGATGTTTAAAATTTTAAGCACACATACAAATAAATGAAAACATAAAAATAAAACTTGTATTATTGAATTGCATTTTTTAATTTAAATTTATTTTAGTGAATTGTATTTTTGGTAATTGGGTTATTAATGTTAAACTTTTGTCCTCTTTGTCTAGGAAAATAATTAAAAGGACTCGAAATATTCCACAATCTATTTAAAAGATGCAACTACAATACATCTGTGGGATATGATGGATTAACTCATAATTTCAGAAATGGATTATTATTTGATTCTTTCTTTTATATAGAAATACAATTCTTCTTGAAATTGTACAATATTCTTGAAATTGAAATGAAAAATTTTAATTACGTTTGAAAGAAATGCTATATTAAATTCTACAAACGGTATTATAGATATACCGTTATACCAATATATAGTATATGATAACTTTAAAAAAACTGTGTTTTCATAAAATCGGAAAGGATTTGCATGATTATACTTCAGAAAAGATTATATCTTACTACCATTTTGCTAATCTATCTACAAAAACATTATAAATAATTGTTTATATGTAAACATATTTAAGATGGACATCCAACGGTAAATAAAAATAATATATATATAACTTGAGACTGTGCATACTAAGTGACTAAACTATAAATGTAGTTCAGTGTAAAAAAAAAAATCTACTCTGTCGCTTCTAAGAACTTTTCTATTTATAAAATGAAGAATCAGCTTCTGGATCTTCTAGACAGCATCATGGATCTGGACATTTTACACCTCATTCTTAATTTTTTTTCAGTGTGCTGTTGTTGACATCTGTCATGACTTATTGAGAGTTATTTGTGAAGAACAACTGATTTTGACTTATTGATGTATTACTTTTGTCGTTATTTTGTATTTTTAAATCCTGCTTCATGTAATTCTCAATATTATTTTTACACGAGAAAGACCATATTTTATTTGAAGTAGCGTATACTGTATTCCTCACAATCTCTTAATATCATATGAATCAAAGCAATGATAATTAAACCATTTATCGTTTATTTCACAAAGGAAATATTCATTTATTTGATGGCTTTTATTAATTATTTATAATATATATTTCACAAATAGCATAACACAATTCGCTGAAAGTTCGCTTTCTTCAAAACAGAACATAGTTCTCGAAACAGGGCCTTAATTAACGGGCATTCTCTAAATTAATTTTTTTATATAACTTCCTAATAAAATTAGGAAATCTTTTGGTAGTGTATTAATTTATTACATGTTTGAATTTAATGGAATTAAAAGGCTATTTTTCTAAAATCAACTCAATAACATAGATTTATAGAAATATATAAAAAAATGCAATTGCAAAAAATTGTATTTAATTAGATTTTAATTTTAATATTTCGTTATGAGAGAAAACGATAGGCTATTTTATATCTTAGAATAGCATGTGTCTTTGAAAGCCACTCGCGATCTATTTTGAGATAGGTTTCAATATTTTCTAAAGTTGCGAAGGTATCTAAGCTGGTATAATTATACCAAACATCCATCTTGTGCCATTACCATTATGAAATAGATTTAATATAATCATAAATGGTATATCTTTAATAATTAATTTCTAATTATTAATAAGTTTCTTTTACAGCTGTATCCTACTGTTTCTCAGATTGTGCATCTTCTTGGATGAAATTTCAAATTTCTCATAAACATTTATCTAAATTAATTTATTATACTTTCTGAGCAAGACAAAATAAGTTTAAATTCGGAATCAAATAAAAATCTAACGTTCTGCAAGAATTCGGGAAACAAAGATCTACAACATAATGTAAATGAATGCTATGGTTATCATTAAAAAATCGATTAAGTAATCAGAAATAGAAAGCTATATTTTAATGATAAAATGTTGAATTTTATCATTAAAATACCATTAAATTACCATTGCAACAAAATTTCGAATTTTTGCCATATAATTGAATAAAGAAGTGTGCTTGTATGCATTAGATTTACTCTCTTTTTCTAAACATCCATTAAATTATTTGTTCGTTTCAATTTCCAAATGCTGTACTGATCATGTAATGCGTGATTTTTGATTACATATATTTGATTCATTAAGCTACTTTTTAATTCAAATGCAATTAATTCATATATTTTAATGTCAAATTACCTACACATATTAAATTTAGAACTGCGTTGTTTTTTAAGAGGAAATAACATGATATATATAATTTATGAATTATATCTGATTAAATCAGCAGTTTTTTTATTTTATTTAAGTAAATCTTTATCGGTTTGTTTAAATTTCAGTTTTTTTTTATATATTTTTAAATTGTATTTAATACTAATTTCAGTTTCTTTCGAAGGTTACTTCTTAAAATGCTGAAATAAAAGAAATAATTTTTTTAATTAAAGCATTATAGCATAAATACAAATTATTCTTTATCATATTAAAAGTGCCTTTTTTTAAATATTTTCAGTGATCTCTCCAAAATATGCATGTCCTTCTTCTAATTCAAGAACTAAAATAATTAATTTATTTTTAGTTATTTCTTTTACTTTAATAATTTTCTTTATATTTCTGCTCATAAAGATCATTGCTAATCGTTTATTTGGAATTTGTTGTGTCTTAAATTTGAAATATCAATAGTTAAATTCATTTGAATTGATCATTTTTCATGTTTATAATCAAGTTTCTTTAACAGGATTATATAAAAGAAAAATTTAGGGATATGCTTTTTTTCTTATAGAAATATTTTGACAAAATATTCATATTTAATATAATGGACAAACTGAAATATTGTTGCCAAACTGAGATCATTTTCAAAACTCCGAGAACTTGTTATAAAAAGTTATAGAACATATTTTTAAAGAAAATAGTATATTTTATATTTTAGTACAGATTCTATTATAAAGATTACTCTCATAAGATGAAACATTTTATTGAAATTGAGGAAGATAAAAATTAAGTCAAAATTATTACACTTCAAAAATATCACTTATCAACATCCCTTAAACACTAAATCACATATACTTTTGAAATGAAATGCCTTCGATAAAAATGTTGAAGTACAATGAATCATTCGTTATAAGGCTCCTACAAATCCATTTTCTCGTTCCCAAAATAAAATATCATCAATCATGGAACTAAAGAAGAATATCTTTCTGAGATCTAATGAGTGCAATTCGTCAGGAAGAAATTCAATCAAAAAGGAAACCCTCTACTGGAGATGATATTTTAAAAGAAAGCTAGTCTATCATTACTCACAATTAAAAACTCATTGGTATAAATGATTATACGGTACCAAAATTGCATTTGTTGAAAAATGAGTAATTAGTTTTTGACTTTCGATTCTTCTTCTCAGTTATTTTCGATTGAGGTTAATGATGGCAACCATGCCGACTCTAATTCTATACTTGCATCTCCTTTCCGCTACAAGAAAGAAATTGTGAAAAGGAATTTTGAGTAAACATCCAATTAATACAACAATATATTCATTTTTCTATTTAAGTCCGAAATTTTAAACTATTATTCTAGATTCTTAACATCGCTCGGGCATTTTAAGAATTATATATATAAGAACAGCCAAAAGTTTATTCTTATATATAAAATTTAAGAAGCCAAAAATAATGGTATTTCTAAAAATAATATTTAATTGGTATATCATATTTGGATTAATTTCTTAATTGTGCAGTTTTGAGAAGCACGCATTATTAATTAAAAACTATTTAAACCCACCTACGTAGGGAATCTTCTTAAAAATATGCACTTATATGTATCAAGATTAAAGCACATTTATTTTTAAAAGGCTTTGTTTATTAGAATAGGGACAGTATTTTTGGTTTTAAAAATATTTAATAATAGTAAAACCTTAAGATATACATCCATGTCATTAAACGTTTGAAAATATTAACTTTTATTATTTTTATCTTTTCTTTAAATACCTGTTTACAATCATTAAATCTTATGTCTGAACTGTTCTTTAATGAATTCGCTTTCATGTCTTAGTAAATTTTCTTAATTTTTTCCACTTTTAATTACTCCTTTATGCTTTCTTTTAGTTATTTTCCTTAATTGTTTAAGAAAGATGATTAATCGAAAATATCTCATTAACTTACATTCATCTATATAATTAATAAATTAATTTTTATTAAAAAATATATTTCCTTTATTTCTTATTCTTACGTTAGTTTTACCTTTTTCAAATACAGAAATAAGTTTCTTTCCATTTAAGTACATTTCAAATTAATACGTTGACTGCCCTGTCACTCATAGTCGGGGAGCAGAAAAAAATATCATTCAGAATAGAGTTTTATGCAAGTAGAACACATTCTATATTTAGTTCATATTTCATAGTTTTAATTTGTGATCCACACCTAATATCACTGCCGAATCTCCGGCATGAATCATGGAAGCAAATATGCTAAATGAAAATAAAAGTTTTCTTACATTCCTAAAATTGGAAATTTAGTAACTTCAGCAATAATTGACGGATAATAAACATACAAAATTCCGTGAATGCTACGCTCTATATGTTTTTCCTTTATTCCTTGATATATCAACTAAATTTAAACTGAATTAAAGTTAGAAATTAAAATCTACTTACATTGCTTTTGAAATCACAAGCAAAATAGTTAATGCATTACTATATTACAGATATATCTTATCATTAACTTAGTATATGTTAAATTTATTATTGAAGATATAAAACAAATCATGTTGATGTGATGTAATCGTTTAAAGAGTAAAGTATATTGTGAATTTTTAAAAATATTGAACTGATATCCTAATATAAATAGCACTTTCAAAGATTTTGCATAGAATCAAATTTGTGCATTTATTCCCAAATACTCGAAATAAATATAATAGACTTTGGAAATATTGCCAATTTTAATCAGAGTAGGGAAGAATTGTTATTATGCGCAGTGTAATATTTTGATATGTAGTTAATATACAGTTGCGATTAAATAAATTTCTTATTCAATAATTGTGAGTAGTTACTGCAAAATTAAGTGCACTCTTTTATAAATGTGTTTGCCTTAGTAAGAAAATGATAAACTATTTTAAAACATGCATTTTGTATTATTTTTATGTAATTTCGAATTTAAGGACTGACTTTAGAGTGCTTTTATGTAATATAGTTCATATTCCAGTAAAGTGCATTTTGAATTATCTCTGCTATAATGCTAATAATATTTCTGAATAAGTAATTCAAACGAAATAAATAAAAAAGCAAACCTATTTATAAGATAAATACACGGATAAAACGGATGAAGAAAGGTGAATAAGAGCGATTTATTTATTATCTGTATCATGATAAAAATCAGCGAAATTAAAAATCATAAATCTATAGTTTAGAATTGCGTTTATTGTTCGAATTTCACTTTTCATCTGTCTATTCTCGCATTAATCTTATAGATAATAAAACATTGATAGTTAATAAACAACCGTACACTCAATTTAATTTTATGCTTCTCATTTAAGTCTAAAGTTAATCGGAAATGATATTATGATAAGCAATATTGTGATGATTGCATTTAAATTCCATAAAAACGAATTTCTTTTCAATCGGTAATATTCAGGAAATTATCGGTATTTAAATTTTATCGATCTTGCATACATATCAAAATTGAATTCTTTTCTATGTGTTCTTACCCTGACATAAAATAAATTTCTGAAAATGATGTAAAAGCAAATATTAATTATTCTTTACGTGTATTTTTCTACACGATTATAACATCTAACATGAATAAAAATTAAATATATATTTTTTAAATGAAGTCATGCTTAAAAAAAGAAAGAAAGAAATTAAAATGTTTGTTTTAACGATACGATGGTATAAATTTTTTTTATAATACTTGACAGAGCCTATAGATTCACTATCTAATATGGAGTAATGATTCAGCGAAGAAATGAAATAAATTGAATAAATTCATTATAAATGAATTCGCTCGAAAAGATAAAATCTTCGCATTTTTCTCAGACTAAATCTAAGAAATATTCTAAGAATTCATATGTTCATTATTCTAATTCTATCTAAAAGAAAGAATTTAAATTTAAAATTTAAGTTATTAAACCAATGAAATAAATCATCATTTTTCTAATATATACACCTACTTTACTATATGCGACTAAATTCACTCTGGGGAAAAAGTAGAAATCAAATTTTGAGTCAATCGATTTAAATTTTGGAGCCACAAAACGTTAATAGATAATCAGTGTTTCTTTCGTTAATTGTTAGTAAAACTTCAACAAAAAATTGTTGAAATATTTTTTCAACTTGTATTTAGGTATATCATTAAATGTTCAACATGCAATGAGATAAAAATTTATTAATTTTCCGAGAACAATATGGCATTTATTACTAAAAGTATCAGTATTTATGTCATTATTTGTATTGAATATCCTTGCGCTGCATATTTCTTGTGGTTCTCTCTAAAGTGAAAATTTATAGTTAATGCAATGCTCTTCCTGGATTTCTCTAGCCACCTTCTTACGTAAGTCTTTGCTGGAAACCACGAATTGGATGACCTTGGGAGGAAGAGAGATAATCTTCATCGATTTAGGATGTGCGACTCAATAAAACAATTAATTAAAACTACATGAAATAAAATATTTCTACAATTCCTGTTTTAAATTAGGAATAAATGTTAAACTAAATCATCTAAAACAATCGAGAAAATAATGGAAATAGAATGCCCTGATATAGGAATTTAATTTTCACAGCTTCGGGAAACTGATTAAAATTTAAAAATTGCTCAAATCTCATTACTGTATGTTAAAAGGATAAAACAAATGTTTTAAGATCGAGAGCTTTTTACAATCTCTGATGGTGCTTTGATTTTCTTTTTTTTTTTTAGCCATTAGAAATTATATTAAAAGAGATGTCTCATATAATATCAAAAGTTAAGTATGAAATAAAAGAAAATCTATTTTAAATTTTAAAATGTGAATCTCAAAATGCATAAAGTAACTGTTACGTAAACCTGCAAGCTAAATTTTATGGCTCTAAGTACGTTAAATACAAACACAAGCAGATACACACATGCATGCACACGTGAGAACTTCCTGTAATAAATATAGTAGGTCGTAATAGGCCAAATATCTTATTTACTCTGATGAAAAAAGAAATGAAAAGTAATAAAATTCAAAGGAATTTACATTTTTTTTTTCTAATTTTAGACCGAATACGAAGAAAGACTAATTCTATATAATTAGGCGTAGTTAGAAACATCTGCAGATTTTTTTTTATCCAGACAATAATTCAGTGGACATAAGCACTTTTAATAAAACTCTCTGTCATTTCAACAATTATATTATTTTGACAAAATTCTCGCTAATAAGTTCACCTTCAATCGTGGTGACACTTAACGGGAATTTCCAGAGATTGTCCAAGGACACTTCTAAGAATATCTGATGCATTTTCGAGGTCCACAATGACCCTTCTACACGTTTTGTCCATATCCATGATTTGTGTAGAAGCATCATTGTCCTCTTTTTTATGTACTTCAAACACAGCTAAAATTTGTCTAAGGACTTCAACGACTAAGGACTGTTTCAAACTATGAAAATTAAGTTGACAGCAGAGATGACAGCCTGGAATTGAACTCTCAGTCAATATAAATATGGCGTACGCGATAAATAAAATGATAAATGCAATTATTTGTGAAAGCTATGTTATTTTTACCATTATCCAATCATTTTCGATGTTTAAACAACTAAATGATACTTATTTTCTTATATTAAATCCAGGATTTAGCTCTCGGATATGAAACATTTAAGTAATCTGAATTTCGAAACGAGATTAAAAAGGAGAAATTGTATTTTTCAGACATATTTTCTATTCATAATAGTCGTTTCAGTTCGAACAAAATCTAAAATTAAACAAAAATAAATTAGAGACGTAAAAAAAAGAGCACCAGATTACAGGAGTCATTTCATGAGAATCAAAATTGAATTTAGAAGAATAAATATCGCTTTTCGACCTTTGGAAATAATGTCGTTTCTTTCGCTTTCAAATATGCTGCATGCATTTTTAATTTAAAACATATCTTGATTCTTTTCAAAAGTAATAGATAAATAAAAGATATAGGAAAATAGAGCAATTTATTTATAAAAAAAATATTGAATCAAGGCCAAGCAATAATTTTTCTGATACTAGATTTGTTTGGAAAATGTTTCGATATAGATGAATGAAGATTTTAATCGAAAACCATATATATAATAGTAATAAAAACCAAGTTAATAGGGAAAACAGTATCAAAATTAAACTAAATAAAATATGTGGATTCTTGTGTGTGTGTGTGTGTGTGTGTGTGTGTGTGTGTGTGTGTGTGTGTGTGTGTGTGTGTGTGTGTGTGTGTGTGTGTGTGTGTGTGTGTGTGTGTGTGTGTGTGTGTGTGTGTGTGTGTTTCCTCAACGAATCAAAGCTCCTATCCGTAATGTTTTAGCTACTAAGCGAAGAAGAAATTTCGAAACAGATTCTCCTAAATTCTGTTAGTACAATGCCGAAGTAAGGCAATTTTATTACTTTAAGTTTTAAGATATGTTTAGGATTATTTTAGTGTGAACCAAATTTGAGAAGATTTTGAAAGACATATTTTATAAGATTAATTGCTTACAATTTCGTTTTTGATAATTTTTACTAGTAATATAAAGATTATTTTATATTTACCGATTTCATTTTAAATATGAATTAAATTAATTCTTTGATATTTTTTTTTTGAAATTTTATTGCTTTAAATGGAGAGAACAAAATGAAAGGAAGTACTTGCTGCAGCAATTGTACTGCACCATTATCTATGCTTAAGTGTTGAATGGATTGTTCAGTAGTCTAATTCTAAGCGGTTAGTCATAACATTACTTTTCGTCTGCGATTCTTTTCTTAAGAGGCCTTTCGATTTAATTACTTTTCTAATTTCAGATTGCAAGATTACTTTTATTCAGTTATTTAAACACTTCATTGATCATATCCGACAAAGTTCTGAAATAACTGTACTGCTTCTTTTTGCTAACCAAAAAATCACATAATTATTTCTGTTACCGAGATAAAAATGGTGTGATTATCATGATATTTTATCCTCAAAGCAATCATCAAATGAAACCGTTTGAAGGGATTTAACTGTCGCATTTAAATTTACTACAAACAGACAATGAACTATTGCATGTTAAAATCAAATAATAGTGATTAGCTTGTTTATATGATATTGCTAAACTGGTTTACTATAATTCGAAATAATGCAAAGGGAAGATTACAAATAATATTGTAGTTGTTTCAAACCTCGCTGCTGTATGTAGTTTTGAATTTTCTGTTTTTTATATTTAAAAAAAATACAAACATGTTGCGCATTACATTGTATCATTATTCGTTTTATATCTTATGCCCTTTTCATACTTAATTCATTTGCATTGAGACGTACACTGAATGTAAAAAAAATATACTTTATTGTTTCAAAATTTAAATTCAAATAAATTTCATATCATTCAATTAAAATCAGTTACTAGAATTTAATAGAATGTAACTTATTGCATGCAAGACGATTTTTTAAAATTTTCTATTTTAGGAAAATACGAAACATCTTATATTTGCTACCAGGCAGTAGTATAAAAACTATTTGGCTTTTAACAGAATATAAAGAAAGAAGCATGGGGTAAGAAAACAATAATAATTGCTAAAAGTCTTGAAAACGTTTGGCGCAGTTTAGCCAAGGTTGGCTCTTGCGCCAATAAAACTCGCAACCAACCAACCAACTTGAAAAAGTTTATATTATTCTTCATGAAAGTTTTGATTGGACGATAAAAAAAAAGTCAATTTGAAATAAAGGGAATTTCTTGCTTGCAATAATAAAAAAATAAATATAATGGAATAGAAAATCAAATGTAATTATTTAGTGTGCATAAATCGGTTTGAGTCTATAGTGATACACTTTATATTTTCTTTTCAAAAGTTAGTTTTACTACCTTCGTTCAACAACTTTTAAAATACTTACAAATTAGAGTAGCTAAGATTTGAAAGGGAACTACCCGCAGCAGTCAGTTCACAACAAAACGAAGGAATTCAAAAGAACGGAAAAGCCATTTGACAGCAAAACGATTATTGCAGTAGAAAACATTTCCCTCTAGAAATGGAACACAAGAACGGGATTTAACCGATGAAGTTTTTGATACGAGATAAAAGTCGAGAGAAATAAAAACTTCACGATAGAGAACATAATCTCAAATTCAAGAATTCCAGACTTTCTGACTGAAGACAAAGCTTTTCCTACATTGCGAGCATGTTTAATCTTTTGCTATGGAAGAAAAATTTTTCCAATCGCCTGGATGTTTTCTCATTTTACACTTTCTTAGGAAGACCTCGCCACCCAGAATGGAGTACCTTTGAATGCTATTTTGATTTCGAACGGAGTGTTGCTTGTGTCGAACTCGCAGCAACAAGAGTCCAATTTTCAGTTTCGTGCATTTACACTAGCACATTTCAAATGAAATGATCAAAGCATAACAGCTGATTCCGACTTCTGCCTTTCGTTCTAAATTATTTCTGGTCTCTGAAATGACTCTTAAAACGTATATTATCGATTGCACTCCGGTATTCTAATAAACATGAGTTTATGTGTGTCTTGTTAGATTTTGTTTGGTAATAAATAATGCGTCAATCTTTGGCTTATGTACATCGATTAGATTAAATTACATAAATATAAATAAAATCACGTAAAAATAAGAATTAATATTTTTTGTAAATTTAATATGATAAAATATGTGTTATGAGTTATCTATAATTAATCAAAGCATATTTTATTTTCAATTATAAACAACTCGCTCTTTTTATTATAATTTCCCGAAGGTCTAAATATTATCATAAAAGAAACTATCATTTAACGCTATAAATAAGATCATTAATTTCATAGAATTTCAAGAAAAAATAATTAATTACACTAAAATAAAATTAATAGTGATAGTTTCATTATCATACTATAATTTGAAGCAGAAATCATGGAGATTTTCTAATATTTATAATATTCCAGAAGTTTTTTTTGTAAAATTGTGTAAACCGAAAAGGAAGGCTAATCATGAGTGATTCAATGATGTTGTTTACATAATTAAGGAATGTTGCATTGTTATCTTTTTGAAAATTTATTATTACCTTTTTATGTCTTTAGTTTCAATTAGCGAATAATCTACTTTATGATTTAGAAAACAATTATATTTGGAATTAATTCTCTCTGAATGCTACATTTCCTCAAATAAAACCTCAGTTTCATTGTTTTAATCTGATTATAG
Organism: Argiope bruennichi; assembly: GCF_947563725.1. Taxonomy (NCBI): domain Eukaryota; kingdom Metazoa; phylum Arthropoda; class Arachnida; order Araneae; family Araneidae; genus Argiope; species Argiope bruennichi. The sequence continues at coordinate 25,118,066 of NC_079151.1, read as the reverse complement.
ATAGTGTAATTTTGTATATAAAAAAAAATGTTCTTGAACTTCCTTTCTGTCTAAAATTGTGCAATTTCTTCTAGTATTCAATAAATTAATCTGCGAGTGGTATTTTCTATTTGCGTATCATATTACATATAAAACTTTGAAATGAATTGAAATATATGTATTCAATTCATGAGTAGAGTACTTTGAAAACAAACGCACACATGTAAAACGTTTCACAATTTATACCTTGCTAAACTTATTTTTGGAAAAAAATAGATTTTAAAATATATTTCACATTTATTTATGTAATTCTTTCTTTTATTAACATCATTTGACATTTAAATTTTCATAATGAATGTTGTCCAAAAATTCCATTGAAACATTTGACCTTGATTTAAGCATAACATTATTTTTTTATTCAATCAAAATATTTTTTTTTACTGTACAAAAATATATTATATGTTTAAATAAAAAAAAAATTATATTTCAAGAAATGTTTGCCTAATTATTAGTTTTTAATTTAAAATCAATTAAAATTCGAAATTGAAAACAAATCATAAAATTGAACAGGATACTTATAAAACGCTTCATAAATTTTAAAATGTATTAAAAGATTACAAAATAATTCCTTAATTAAATTATGCTTAAATTTATACATTGCCTCAAAATCTTCTGAAACTGTCTAAAATAATTTTATAAAATGCTACTAATAATCATTATTAACATTAAAATAATAATTAAATATAGATGGCAAAGTCCCTGCCTTTATTCCTCTAATATTGCAATTTCATAAGGAACAAGTATAAGTTAAAAGCCATATATCTCTTTATTATAAAAATACCTTTACATTTCTAATTCTGGACCTCTGTATTGGCTTCTAAAAGCTAATGAAGCGCTGCAAATTAATTTTGGAGGATATACTAAAATAATTGCGCACGCTTCTGATTTTTATCTGTTTGTGGCAGCAACTAGCAAGCATAAAATTCAAGATCTGGGTAATAAGGCATTAGAAAAATTTGATTGTTGGAGTAAAGACTCTAAGGTTACTTTTGCGCATGAAAAAACGCAGCTGATTAATTTTGGGGAAAAAAGGCGTTATAACGTAAAAGCGTATTATTCTTATGCAGGTAAACCAATCAAAGAGTTTTTAGGAAGGAGTTTTCTTTATTAGTCTCTTGCCCAGACGATGGGAGTTAACATAGGTAAGTGATTTGGGACAAAATTTGTTTTCTATGGACTTACATCTTTAATTTTCTCTGCATTTTTTTTCTTTCAGCCTTTTTATATGACCAACATGATAGACTTTTCAGATAGATTATTCCTTTTTTTAAATTTCATCTTATGAAAATTGTTGTAAGTATTTAGATTTTAACATTCCATCTGGAGCGAGTGTGTAAAGATACGCTAAAGATAATTTTTCTTCTTATTTTACCACCCGGCATTATGAAAACATGAATTCCTTTCGACAAATTGTTAATCAACATTTGGAATTTTAGTCGTTAATAGAACTCTTCGAATCTGGTTACTTGTGTTTGAAAGATACGAGCGACCATTCATGAGGATTTTTTTTGTATATTCTTTTCTTAGTTTTTTAAATACCAATTAATTGTTTTCAAAATGTTAAGACAGCAATCAACAGAAACTTTATTCATTCGATAACTAATGATGAAAATCAGCATATTTTTTATTTCAAAGCTGGAAAATGCTCTTAAGAAAGAATGCTTGTAGCTTATAGTAACTTATTTTTTTACAAATCGAGCTAATATAAAAATATTGAAAAAGAAAATAGAGTGACTGAAGTGATAAAAAATTGATAAAGTGCCACCAGGTAAAAAAAAAAAAAAAAACCGTATGTTTTTATGTATGTTTAAACGTATGCCTCAAATGTATGCTGTTTATGGAAATTAAAATTAAATTTTAATAATTAACTTCTTTAAATAATATATTTTTTGAAAACGTATCTAGGAAATACGATATACCTTTTATGTTAGCACAGAGGGCTCGCCTGTTGGAAGATTAAAAAGTTCTGGCATTGACTCGCTGTGAAACAAAATTGCATAAATAATTATAAGAAAAGCATCTTTATTTTAGTCCTGATCTGGTGAAAAACCTTAATTAGTGGATTAAAAATCGTAATTACATTTTATTGTAATTTTACATCTATTGATTAGCAAATATTCTATATAATTTATAAATATGTCGTATGATTTATATATGCGCTGGAAGCCACATAAGAGGATTAAACATATTACTTTAATATTTGCCACATTATTTTCCCCTTCTTATTTTCTACTTAAAAATTTCATGAATTCAGTTAAATTAATACTAAGACTACTTTGACCTATCAAATTAGCCGTTTTCCAATTACAGTCTCAATTTAGTAGTTAACCCTTTCATAGGCGGCGGTCGCAAAAAAAGGGATTGGTTTTAAAAATTTCTGTAAAAAAAAAAAAAAAAACTGTTGTTTTTAAAACTTAAAACACTGTTGGAAAAGGGCAAATTGGGCAAAAGTGCTATTTTAATGAATAACTGCCAACCCGGGCAATTTTATATTGTTTTTGGTACTAATTTTATATTAAAAATACTTAAGTTTTTGCCTGAAATGTGGATTTTTTTTTTTTTTTTTTGAGTTTTTAAGAATTGAAATTTTATTTAAGTCAGCCACCCACTTTCTTACAATGTCCATGAGGTTTTAAATCATAATTCTTTTCAAGATCCAAATTAGTTTAAGAACGAACCCAAGTGGTTGATTTCTGGGTGGTCTCATTTGGGGACACCGCCATGTACGGCATTTGTTTCTTCGCTCGCTTATCTTCTATTTTGTCGCCTCTTGTATCTGCGAGAAAGCTATAACTTGATATGTTTCAGAGAAAGGCGCGATGCAGATTTATGTGTTAGAGAGGAAGGGGTTGTTTATGTCTTCGAAAAAAGACCACCCATAGTTGAAGCCAGAAAACATTACACAATTCAGATGTGTAGTTCTTTCCAGATGACTTCTTATTTTTAACACTCATGCTCTGCTTAATTTTTTTCCTTAAAGTTTCGAAAAAATGTGCATAAAACACGATTAATGTGCAAAACGTGCAATGTGCCATTGTGTGTTAGACAAAGACATTCCTACATGTTTCGAAAGATTCCATGCCAAATAATGATGTATTCTTAATTTTTTTTATTAAATTTGATATTCATCTATTTAAAAATATATATATTATTTATAAAAAATATATTTATAAATATAATATTATTTATAAAAAATATATTTAGAAATATTGTATTATTTATAAAGATATATATTTTCAGCATTTTAATTAGATAGTTCTTATTCTTAATTGATATTGTGTACTAAATTACCATAGTTTCTATTTTTTTATATATATAAGACATAATTTGGAAATTTCGTATTAAACATATCATAATTTGTATTTTAATATTTTAAATCTTTCAAATTACCTAAAACATAAATATAAATGTTTATTAGCCTAAAATATTTATAATAACTGCTATTATCATAAAATATTTGCGCAATTATTTCGCAAGATTTTTGTATATAGGGATTGCTCTAGACGCGCGGCGCCCTCAAACAAGGACACTATCCCCTGTGGAAGGAGAGGTAATAAAAAATGATTGCAAAATCTATGTCTACAAGACCTATTAATGATATTGATTGGGTTTGTTCATCATATTTCAAAAATTTTAATGACCCGCCCTGAAAGGGTTATTTGCTGGTAAGTTTAATGCTAATTTATTAATAGATTAATTAGTTCATATTAAAACAATATATTTTTAAACATATTTTAAATAATTAATAGGATTTAAAATTTATAATTCTTACATATCTTTTAATGACGTATAAAATATAAATGAAATTTGTTTTAATTCATTTTGAATGATATAATCTTTACTCCATAAAGGCATTATAAATGTCTTTTATATATAAATGTTCAGCAAACTTTAACTTTTTATAATATGTATACAACTTGCATTTAAATATTTATAAAATATCTTGCTGATAGCGAAAGAATAACTTGCTAAAAGCAATATATATATATATATATATATATATATATATATATATATATATATATATATATATATATATATATATATATATTAAGAATTAAAAACGTTTCTAATAAGTTAATTCAAGTACATTAACAAGTCACTGTTGTCCGTTAGTTGAATACATAATTAAGGCAAAATGAAACGTAATTACTGCAATTGATTATGTGACCTTATTTCTATAAAATAAATGTGAGTTGAAGTTTTAGAAATTTAAACAGCGAAGTTCTAAGTATACATTACATTTTACCAAATAAACGATCCATCGCATTGCTTTTAAACAACGAATATCAGTGAAACTTACAAACAGTAAGTAAACAAAATTATTTCACGGGTATTTTCCTTTTTATAAACTGATAACTATATTTACTTATATTTTCTATTTATAAACTAGTATTTACATCTCCTATTTGTATTGTTGTTCAACTAAAACATTAGAATTTCTTTTTCTTAGAGTCATTAAGTTTCGGTAATACAAATCGCTCTATAGATAGTTTCAATCTGCGATTCTATCGTATTACTCTTCATGTAATGACTTGATTGAAAACTAAATATCCTATTAATACTGACCTTGGAAAATGATGGAAAATATTATTGTACAAGTAAGGGAAGAAAGAATATTTTACATTTTCGTCATAATCCATGTCCTAAAATTCGAATGAAATTTAAAGTATATGTGTTTATAGTGTTAAATGACCTTCAACTTCATTAAAGGTCACAGGTTATCATGGATTTCTTTTGTCCAGGATAGAAGCTTGTAGTTGTTCCTTCTGTTCGACATTTACTTGTACACATTAATCCATTCGTAACGAGACTCTTCACTGTTTATTAAGGCAAGTTTAAGACGAAATTTTCACATTTAAAATCACAAACATTCAACGACGAGTAGCCGATTTTCTTTAGATGTTCAAATAGGTTCGGAAGCAAATTTAGAACTGAATGACTAAATTGAATTTGCTCGAGAAATGCCGATTCCCCTATTCACAACTCGAAGCCTTTTAAGAATGTGGTTTTCTGGAATTCGATCCGACTATTAAAAAAGAACTTTCAAAATCAAATTCCTTCGTAACACATTTTAGATGTAGCAGCAGTTAAGAATTGGAAGGGAAATTGAAATGCGAGTCTTTTCCGTGTAGTGCCTGGACACCTCGTAGAGGCAATTTTTCTTCTCTCTGACTTTCACTACTTCGGAAGTTTCTTATTTTGTGGCCGAGGTATTTTTATTTCTACTCACTGCTATCTCATGAGCTTTTTTTTCTCCTCTGAACGTTTCTGGCTCGGATATTTCTTTAGTTTTATAAGATTCGAGCTAATCTTTCGAAGACAGCGACAAACACGGAAAGAAGTTGAAAAAGTGTTAAGATTGTTTCGTACCGCTTTAATTTTCTTCTGTATTTGTAGTATTATACCGAGTTCATCGAGTTATTTTTAATGAAGTTTATTTGAAAATTTAAACTATTGCTTTAAAACAAAGCATTGTCTTTATTACTTGTGAGGAATAAATATAACTTAAAACAGAATATAAAATTTGAAAATTGATTTTAACCGCCTTGTTATGAATATTATTCTCCAAATATTCATAACATTATATGTAATATATATTATTCTCTAATTGTTTGTAAAGAACAATGTAATAAATACAATAGATTCAGTGAAATAAATAAATTTAATGCAATTACTCAGTAATACAATAAAATTAATTAAATAATTGGCTATAATTTCTATTCTTATCGAACTGAATAAAATAAAAAAAAAAATCGAAAAGCATTTCAGATTAATCAACAATTAATGAGAAAATTATCTGAACTAAATTGAGGAATAATTAATAGTGGTTATTTTTATTTCTAAATATGTGATTTGTGTTTTTTTTATTGAAAGATGACTAAATATGAATATACATTAAAAAGACTAGCATAAATTAGGAATATTTATTTATTGACACAAGTGTTTAAATAAATACAACGTAAACGTAAGACTTTATTGACTTATTTACTCTGCCAGCTCAAATCAGAAAGCACAAACCGTTTCATGGATATGGTATATACATTATGTTCATTTTAAACCTTTGTGTTCTTCTATTTTCTATTATGTTTATATTATTTATTTTTGAAGCATTCGTACATTATTAAGGAAGTCACATTTCTTTGCAACCAAATGAAAAGAAACAAATGAATTTCATTCCATTGTAAATAAATGTTTTTGAAATTTTCTACAGAAGTTCCTTTTGAATATGAAATACAAAAAACATTAAGCCTGGAAATTCTTGAAATCAAGTTCCTCCAGATCCAAATATTCTATTTGAATTTCCATATTTATATGTATAATAATATATATTTAAATATGGATAATTGAATTTAAACTATTTTCTCAATTTCAAGATAAGCATAATCTTTTCGTTATACTGATTCCAATCAGATTCCATTATTGCTATTAACATTTACCCTGAAATTTAAAAATTCGAAGATACAATTGAAAAATGCACTTCCGCGCATATTCTTTAGATCAAATAAAGAAAAATACTATATATATATACAATTAGATTTTTTAACCATCAAGATTTATCAATTCATATTTCTAGGCTGAGGAAATAATTTATTTAACAAAATCTCCAAATTTATCTAAAAATAGAAGAAAACATTCAAGAAAAAACCTAAATTCATTCATATAAAAAATAATAATATCATTCATTCCAAAATTAAATTAGCCTCTGAATAAACAGTGAATTTTGAAGAAGTAAACATATTATTTTAAAAATGGTGTCCAACTGTTCTTGCATTTTTCTAATTCTTCAAAATATATGATTAAACTAAAAGCAAGAGTATTAAGAAAATACATTGATTTTTTGCTCTGTACTTTTTCAATGTGTTATATTTCTAGGCTGAGGAAAAAATTTATCTAAGAAAAGAAACTATCCAAATTTATCTAAAAAAATAAAAGTTTAAGGGAAAAAAGAACGAAAAGTCCAAGAAAATAATAACCTAAATTTATTCATATAAAGATATTAAAAAAAATATTAAATAAATTTCAAAATTAAATAAGCCTATGAAGAAACATTGAATTTTGAAAAAAAAGTAAATGTATTACTTTCAAGGCTGGGATGAATTATTCGTGCATTTTTCTAACTAGTAAAAATGTATGATAAAATTAAAACCATGGGTAAAGTGAAAACACATAAATCTTTTACTCTATGCTTTTCCAATGTGTTGTATTTCTAACTTGAGGAAACAATTTATCAAAAAAAAAAAAAATCCCCAAATTTATCAAAAAAAAAAAAAAATCACCAAATTTATCAAAAAAAAAAAAAAAAAGGAAAAACCTAAATTCATTCATTCAAAATATAAGAGTGGTTATTACTATTCCTTCCAAAATTAAATACGCCTTTGAAGAAATATATTGAATTTTTATAAAAAGTAATCGCATTATTTTCAAGGCTGCGATTAACTATTAACCAGTTAAAATATAAGATAAATCTTTTGCTATATACTTTTATAACTTAGTTTAAGATACATAATTATAATAGGAGTTCAAAATCTAATAATAATTTTGAATTCTTTCCAAAAGCCAGGATTATTGGAAAAGTGGGAAAGGAAGTGCCTGTGGGTATCATTACTGAACCGAGAGCTTTTAATAATAAAAGTGAGTTTTGGAATTAGTTTAAGTGGTTTCTCTAACATATATTAATCCCTGAAGTGTTGATTTAGAGATTCAATCACCGATGCGTTATCAGGAAGTTATTAAATGGTTAGAAATTTATGCGAATGGCACGCACCAAATAGACCAATAATTTGTAACCCTTTACTGTATATTAATTGGAGCCCATTCATCAAATATGCCAGCATTAGATAACAAAGAATATATCTGTATTTCGTTATAAGAGTCGTATGATTGGTCTTTATTAGACGTTTTATGAACGGGTATTTAATATCTATCTCTTTCTGTATTGTTTCTGTTGATTTCGTTATGTAATTTGATAACTGGCTTGAATAGGTACATGAAGTGTGTCGGATTGTCAGATAATTCAATTCAATGCTTTTACAGCATCCCTTCGTTTAACTGGTTGAACTGAATTCCATAAATAGTAGACTATTCTGAAGTTATTTCTGTGGATTTCATTATGTAATCTGATAACTGTATGCATGGTTAACATCCTACAATAGAATAATGAGGATTGAATTCACATTAATGTATTTCAAAATGTTATTAATGCATTTTGATATGAAGTAACTGATCAGTTGATATTAAATATTAACTTCATTAATATAGTATAAAAGGTTATGTTAGTAGAATTGCACTAAACAGCAGATATTAACCTTCTGACAGCGTATTTTTTTAAAAATCACTATTTAGATACGATGTTTACAAATAAGTTCAAATATTTTCAAACAAAGTGAACTGATATTATATGTTAGTAGATAATAATATGATATAATAAAAATATGTAATCATAAAAATGAACACTCTAAACTGCAAAAAACACGGGATGCAATAGAAAATGTACTCATTACCAACCCGCTGAAAACGCGGGTAAAACAGCTGGAGGATTAAGACCCTTTTGATACTAATTGAGAACGAGTCTTGAAAAAGCTGCTTTTTCTCCATATTTTCAAAAATAAAAATAAATTAATTGAATTCAGAAGTTAGTTTTCTGCAATAATTGAATACATTTAGTCTTTGAATTTTTAATTTTTTTCTACAATGAAGTTAACATAAAAAGTAAGAAACAAATGCAAATATGATAAAAATAATTTATTAATCACAAAATAATATATGTTAATTTTTTGAATAAGACACAAATAGATAAATATAAATAACATAAAATAAGTACTTACTTGTTTGCATAGCAATACATAATGTTTCCTTTAATTTGTTTTATTGTTTATGTGCAGCATTTCTGAAGAACAGTCTATGAATTATAATCTAAGGACTATATATAGTATTTTAAAAAGATATTTTTTACTTAAAAGTTTCTCCCTTTTTGAATATATGTCTTTAAGTTTAAAAAAAACATCGTTTGCTTTGAAAATCTTTAAATTTCTAATTACCTCTAAAACCTCTGTATTGCTATGCTTTATGTGGAATTTAATTTTCATTTGCTATCTATCATGAGAAAATGATACTATGTAGCATAATTGTTTCTCATTTTTTTATCTTCATGTTCCTTTCCCTTTGGAATACTAAAATTAAAATTGTATTTCATTCGGTTTCTTTTTTTTAATATATGAACAATTTTTAATCAAAAAGGGAAAATTACCATTCGTAAATACGATTTCAAAATTAATATGAAAATGGCAATCATGAAATTCGAGTTCTTATTTCAATTTATCTCATTTTTTTTAATGAAAAACATCTAAATTTAGAATATTATACAAGGAAACAAAAATTATGTATAGATTTTTTTTTTCTATTATAATAAGAAAATAATGCAAAAAATATATTTTATCAAATCGCATGTGATGAAAAAAGGTATGGATGCATATTTTTATGAAATAAGATTACTGAAGTTAAATTTATCGGTATTTTGCTTATTCACTCAAATAGGGAACTCTAATCTCATTAACAACTGTACTTTTAGTGTTATTGCAATTCTTCATCCCAAAAAGTTAGTAAATAATTAAAGCTAAGGAAATCGGCATTAGCGAGAATAGTAATTTAATATTTCTAGGGAAATGCTAAGTATAATTATTTTCATAAAAATTGGCTTCAACATTTTTTTTTTATTTACATAGTGCATTTATCATATTACTTTCATCGAAAGAAACAACCAAATAATCTTGGATTTTTAAAGGTGGTTGATGAGAATTAGAGCTTAAAAACTGGTATTATCTGTTGAAAATGTTTTAATGTGATTTTGCCATTTACGGGGAGTTGATATCTTCTTTTGAAATATTATATGATTATTAAAGAATCATAGAACTATAATTTTCAAAATATTAGATTATTCTAAGCATTAGGTTAGATCACTAATAATAACCATTATCATAAAAATGACCTTCACCATTTTTGTGATTATTTACATAGTGCATTTACCATATTATTTTCATCGAAAACAACACAATCTTGGATGTATTATGAGTGGTTGATGAGCATTAGAGTTCAAAATAACAATATAATCTTTTATGGAAAATTGTTTAATGTTATTTTGATCTGTAAATGGCAAAGATATTTTCTTTAAAATTTTATCGGTTTACTAAATAATCATAGGACAATAATTTTCTAAGTTTTAGGATATTATATATATTTTTGCTTGGTTGCTATTTAAATAAACTTTTTTACTGTTTTTTTCCAAAATAATTTCACGATAATTATTTTAATTTTTAGATTAGTGTTATGGTTTTAAAATATATAAATTTTTTGAGGACACATTTTGTTATTTTTTTCAAAATATAGAATTTTCAAAGACGAAAATTCTAGATATTCAAGTTTTCACTAAATTTTTTTTACAAGAAACATTTTTATTTTTATTTTTACAGACATATTGCGAATCTAAATGTTTTTAATGCTTCGTGACATGTTTCTTCATTATTTTTTAAGTAATTGAAATTTCTACAAAAGGATATGGTCTCCGCAATACACAATCGGGTATCGTAAAAAATTCGGGTATCGTAGAGAATAATAGAATGACACCATGAAAATTGATTCTCCAGATATGGTAAAGGAATAATATTTAACTATTATAAAATTTGCATTATATTTATTGCAATAATACCAAGTAATTACATTAATTAAGATTTCAGTCATATAAATGGCATTTTAAAAAATGCCAATTAAATTTGAATATGATTGGTTCACAGTCCCACATTGTTCTTCTTTTCATAAAATTTCTTCTCTGAATGATATATATATATATGCATCTTTATCTAGATATAAAGTGCGGCAAAAAAATATAATTGCAGATGACTGATATTTTCTTTTCATCATTCATCTTCATTCTCATTTTTGTAAATATTCTTTTTTATACATCTCATAACAATAAAGAAATTAATCATCAAAATGGTTTTCTTCATTACACAATCTCAAGTGCATTAATAATAGAAATTTGAATCTATTATGAACATTTAGAAACGAAATCAACTTAAGTTTATATAATATATAATAAATCTTCATTTATAATTACATTGTCAGTTGTGATCCTCTACTGTATACATGTGCAGAATTAGAATTATTTTAATTTTGGGACCTCTAATTTTAGCAGCGTAATTCAGCGGATTACTGACCTAATTTAAAGAAAAATACTGTTGCAATCTTATGAATAAGATGGAGCGGGGCATTTTATTTGTAAGAGAAAAGCACTTTTAAAATTCACTTACTCTCTTGTAATTCATGTTTTAGTTTTGTTTGATATTCTTTTACTTCATTTTTAACATCTTTTTGATTCCTATTTTTTATGTTATATTATCGTGTAATGGGTTTTCTTGTAAATCAGAAAATGTTGCGGGTATATATTTCATTATTCATTTTCACCATTTCATCATTCTTCATTTTGTAGTGCTTTAGCAGAATTTATGCCTCCTGATTATTTCTTCATTCAAATTAATTAAATTACATTGGTTCTATGAAGAAGCATAAAATATGATGAAGTTTTTCGAAAATTCGTCTCATTACACAGGGGTGTATTTTCACAATTAACAATTAAAATATAAGTTCATTCCATTTGTCCACATTAATATTGGATGTGTATCTGTACCTAAATTTCTTTGGACCGTTTCTTTGTACCGTTTTTTTGAACAGCGATGTTTTTATCTAATATTAAATAAAATTTATTGAAAATTTCATAAGCAAATACGTGTAATTAAAGTTTGTTTATCCAAGATTTAAAGATTATATTTTAAAAGAAATGAAAGAAGTCAGATCAAATAAAACTCCACGAAAATACGAATAAAGTGTTTTCTTGTGATGTTGTTGATCGTCGGATAATTTCATAAAAAAATAATATGATAGTGCAATTTTCAGTAGTATTGCCATAGTAAAAAGATATTAAAGTCAGAAATATTTTTGTGTTCAGATATCTGCCCAAATTTCAGGAATTTATAAACAAAAATATAAAAAAAGTTCTACAGTATTCTATAGGTGATACTTCTTCGATAAACACGAATATAAAAATCTGGAGAAAGAAAATATTTCGGCATGAATCATTTTAAATGCTATAATGTTTTAATAGTAATTTTTATTAATTGCGTAATGCACTCTTTTCTTAAGATTACAATTTTATAGTAACTAAATTTTTCATAAAATATCTCATCCATATTTTTCCTTGAAATTTGTGAATTTCTAAATATGAAAATTAAAAGAAAAGTAATTAAAAACAATAGTTCTAATTCATTCAATCAATGTTAATCATTTTTCAATTAGGTAATAATTACAAATACAATTAGTTTACCTCTTATATCATATTTTTAATTCAGCATTCACTATAAGCTTTTGATATTTGATATAACCTGCTTATAAATTTAAAATAAAATTCTTCAGAGCATATATGAATATTTTTAATATTTAAAATTGCCTGTTCTAACCAGTTAATAGTTTTCATTAGTGTATCATTGAGAGCCTTTAAATGTAGATGTCTATGGGTTAGAAATTTTTGTGCTGATTAAAAAATACAGACTTTTACATATCATTTTAAATAGAATTAAATGCTTATTTCAATGCAAAATGCAAAATTCAAATATTTGCAATACAAAAAAGTTATTCTTATTTTAATATGAATAACATACAAAGTGATGAAATGGATTGTAATTTCAAACTTTCCTGGCAAATCACTGTCCATGTTCTGGGAACTAATCAAATGTTATTAACTGTTAGCAGTAGCTGACATCATGTTTAAAGTTGGAACAAGTCATTATTTTGTTTTTTCTGCAGAAGTAAGACTATTTTTTATGTAATTAAATTGCAAGTTAGAAGTTTTGTTAAACTTTTTAACATATAGTTGGAATATTTGTAAATATTTCTTATATTTAGTCAAGAATTGATGACATCAAATAAAACAATATATTGGTCTCCTAGAAAGACAACTAAGATTATTGTGATACATGAATGTAGCCTTTACTATGCTGAAATTGCAAGATAGGTGGATGGTTCAGTGACTACATCTGGAATCCGAAAATTTTATTTACGATATCAGGTGACGAATTCAATAAAAAAACAAAGCCGGAAATGTCTGAAAAAGGTGAACCACAACTGTTGATGACAGAAAAATAAAAGACTATGTTTCCAAGATAGAAGAATGTCATCAGCGGCCATCAGAAGCCAATTGATTGATGTTGGCATTTATGTCAATTCAAGGACAATCAGGATAAAATTATTAAATGTTGGATTAAGAAGTAGAATTGAACGAAAAAATCCTTATCTCAATTTAAGCAGCGTATAAAAAGATTACAGTGGTCAAAGGAAAGCATTAATTGGTCAGATGATCAGTAATTACAAGTTATTCGGAGTGATGAAGCAAACAATTGTTACTCGATAGTGATGGTGAAAATAGGTAAGATATAGAATAGGCGAAGAAATACATCCTGACATCATTCAGACAACTATGATGAATTCATTTAATGTTATGATTTAGTAATGCATGTCAGTAGACGATGTTGGTCTCCTTCATGTTATCGATGGGACATGAAATGCAAGAAAATACATTGATACTATTCTAAAGTCAACCTTTACACCTCCCATCAGTGATCTATTTCCAACAAGGCATAATTTATTTTTCAGCAGGATTCAGCTCCTTGCTACGCAGCAAAAATGTCGAAATAGTGTTTTAGAACAAAGAGCATTGCTATCATGGCCAGAAAACCGTCCTGACCTCAAAATTATTGAGAACTTATGACATCATTTGAAATTTCTTGTAATATGAAGCAGTCATCAAATAAAATCGAATTAATTGAGGCTATAAATGTTTCCTGGCATCCTGTAATAACATAGGAAGAGCTTAAAACTCTAGTCAGTTCAATGAAATATCGAAGCTTTAATAAAAAATAAAGGCTATCCTACTAAGTACTGATACATTGCGGTCAGCATCATCTAATGTATGTCGATAATTATTGCCACTTAACTTTTTTGTATTGCAAATATTTGAATTTTATTTGTAGTATTGAAATCAGCATTAGATTCTCTTTAAAATGATATACAAGAGTTTGCATTTTGTAAAACGTTACATTATATATAAGCATATACAGCTAAAAAACATAAAAATTTCCGAAAGTGGCCATAATTTTTGCCACCACTGTATAAATTGATTTTGGATAGAAATAAAATAAGCAGATATTCTAACATTTAAAAAAGTACTTTCAGAACTAAACCACGACAAAAAAAATTCATCTTGCTTTTTCTTAGATATAAATATAAAGATATAAATAAATTTAAAAAATATAGCATTTTTAAACACATAATAAATTTTATTTTTCTAGGTATTTTAATTTTTTTTTCCATAAGGATAATAAATCAGTTTTTCCTTCCAAAGCCAATAGATTTTCTATCCCTTAGGAGAATTAAAATAGTAGAATGTACTTCCTTCTTGGCCAATGCCCAAAACTTGAAAACAACTACGTTCAAGATAAATGCTCTTTAAGATAGCACAGTTCTGACTTTAGAGGCCAAAAGGTACTTTTATATGTAGTCAATATTATCCTTGCTTTAAAATTAATGTGTGAGAAAAAACCAAAAATGAAATATAAAAATTTGGAATACTCATATTTTAATTTCTAATTAGGTACTGAATACTTCTTTCAATTCTATCTAACAATACAGTTACATTAGTCCATTCAATGAAGATGTTTTATAATAATATGTCAAAATGATAAAGAAAAATCAATAATATGTTTATAAATATATTATATTGATTTTGGGGGGAAAATTTACGAAAATTATATTTCTAACAGTTTGAAATTAAGAAAAATTTAAGCTAAATGTATTCTAGAGTATAGGATAATTTTAAATGATTAAAATATTTTAATTGAATACATAAACCTGCTCAAATCTTTCCAACTAAAGGAAAATTGTTCGCTAAAATTCGGTATATTTTTAAAAGTTACACACACACACACACACACACACACACACACACACACACACACACACACACACACACACACACACACACACACACACACACACACACACACACAATAAAAAAAAAAAAAACTCATCAGTGCTCCAAAAAATACTATTTCATTTGTTGTGTAACAGATTGCAGTAGGATACATTTTACCATGAATTCTGCTATAAAATATTATTAAATTGGGCATTTTTTTTCTGATAGCATGATTGCGTTTATTTGATAAAATTCAAAAATAATTCAAATTATGGATTCATGTTTTAAAGCGAATAAGAATAGATTTAAAAAGTATAAATATTAATGATTATAAAATTCAAATAGTCAAAAAAAAAAGGAAATAATAATACCTCAAATTGCATAATATCTGCATGATTTTGCTCTCTATTAGCGGTTTCAGTATTAAATATAAAATGCACTCGATCCAAATACCTGCCATTCGTGTTAAAAGAAAAATAAAGAATAATGTCTTCATATTTAAAGAATTCAGGTACTTTTGACCAATCGTATAATCTGCCTAGTTAGCATCTACACGGATTCGCATTGATTATGGAAAGAAAAAGATATTTTTTTAAAGAATAAAGGGAAATCTTAAAAGAAAAATCGTTTTGATTTTATATTAAATATACTTTTACTAACTACTTACGTTGACATATATTTTGTACATGGCTGAATATTATTTGTACATGGCATTTAACTATGATATGTTGAGAAGTTAACAAGTGATGATGGTATCGAATATCTTAAATACTATTTTATACTTTAAATGTAACTTCTTCAGAAGATTTTTTTCCTTAATATTTCTCTACATTTTTTTATATTATTTATAAACTTTATTTTTTACTTTAAAAAATAAACCACATGTAATTAATTATTAAACCGCATGCGTGTTTTAATAATGAATTTCATATTCCATTCGGTCTGCTCTTGAAAAGTAATTACCATTTTTTAATTTTTTTTATAAAAAAAAACTGAAATTGTGGTCGAGTTTTCCCTGAAAATCCCCTAACAAGACAATCTACCCTTATTTATTAGAAATAATTCTTACTTGAACTTCAGGTGCTTTCTAGGTTGATAAAATAGTAGGAAATCTCAAATACAACTTTTATCACAAGCCGTTAATGATTCAGAAACTTCACAAATATAATGGATGATTTAGAATTTTCGACAACTTGTTATTTTTTAAGTTTTTAAATTAAACATAATGATACCGAAGTCACCCTAATTATTGGCTAGGCACAATTTTTAGGAGAGCAGTATTATTTCGGAGAGCAACTTCAACTACTTAGGAGAATAACAGCACTTGATTGTAGTTGAGTCATTAATTTTTATTAAAGTAAAGAATGACTTTTTTTACTAAATATATCATAAAAAACGAAGAAAAAATTTCATATAATTACAGATTTCGTTTCTGTTTTGAATGCACAAAATTGTACATTATATTAAATAAAATAGCATCAAAATAACTATTTATTTTCAGATTCATCCTTATAGGCATGGATAGGCATTGTGTTTCAAAGATTCTGTTGCATTTCATTAAACTATTTCCTTATTACCTTTGTATTAATTTTTTTTAATATTGACATTGTTTCTAGGTTGAAACTTTCGTCTACCAAAAATAATACTCATGTAAATATCTTTGGATTTTATTGTTTTTAATATTAATGGCTTTTATTGTTTTCAGAATCACAAGAAATACCTCAAGTATATTATAATAATTTAAGTCTGAAATCCATTAACCTCTTCCCAAATATAATCCAAGTTATACATACATTAGGTTAAAAAAATCTGTAATGTTGATAAATTGGTATGAACTGTCCTTTTACAAAGTTAAATTAATCTCATACATACTGTCTTCTATGTCGGTAGAATTAATTGCTCAAATCTCGTATTATGCTTACTTGGAGTTAAAATAATTCTGCTTTCATTTTTTTTAAATATTTTTTCTTGGAATTAATTATTATATTTGTATCACGTCTTGATTAATATTATCATTGAATTAATATAATTGAATTATATTGGCGTTTTTTGGATGTAATCGCTTATCGGATGGGGAAATTACAGATAGATGACTGAACTTTTACTAAGTGTTTCCACTTAGTATTTTATTTAATTATTCTGCTTTCTTTTACTTTCAACTCAATAACATAAATATTTGGTATGTTTTTCAATTTGGACATAGGCATAGTGCTTTTGGATATATTTGTTATTCTATTTTTTAGAATTTCTTTGTATATTAAAATCAAAAGAAATAGGAAAATGTAGATGCACCATTTATACATTTATTATATTTATTGGTACAGACTGTTCTGTAAAAGACTCATTTTTAAAAACTGTTATGTACATATTTTTCATCCAATGCCTTTGTACGAAATAAACATAATAACAAGCATATATTTATATGCCTAGCAAACCAACAAGGATTAATAAAATTGTTTTAATTGTCTTAAAATATTTGTTTCCAAATATTATTTTTAAAACATATTATTTGACTGCATTAATTCTTTTAATGATCAATTTAGATAATTATCTTTATGGAAACTAAACCGCTACTAAAATTAAGAATGTATATAAAAGACATAAAATTTAGATGGCGAATTTCATTATATTTTTTTCCCAGCTAAAATCCAAATATGCCTCTCTAATGAATTATCGTTTATAAAAGTGCTGATGTACAATGTATCATTGCTATAATTTTTCAACACATTCATTTTCATGTTTCTAAAATAAAGTATCATCAATCATACAGGTAAAGAAAAACTCTTTTTGATATCTAATGAATGTAATTCCTTAGAAACAAATTTAAACAAAAATGAAACCCACTACTGGAGTTGATATTTGAAAAGAGTGCTGGTATCTCATTACTTGCAATTAGAATATCATTGGCATAAATGAATATTATGTTTCTAAATTGCGTTTGTTGAAAAATAAGTAATTTGTTTCAGCTTCTTTTTAATTCTTCCTTGAAGTTATTTTTCAATTTCGTTAATGATGACTACCAACCGGATTTTAATTCAAAGCCTTCTACTTATTTTCTGTTACAGAATAGAAACTATGGAAAGGCATTTTAAATTTTTAAAAAGTTATTCATTATGATTTTTTTAAAAATATTTTTCCTCTAACGCTTGGGAATTTTCTTCTAATTTCTCGGGCTTTGTTTCTCAATTCTGCTTTTCCGGCTTCGATAAAGATGTTTTTCATTCATTTACTACTCTTATGTGTTATTTAAGATGCCTAAAGCAGTTGAGTTTCTCAAGTAGAATCTGAGGGCTTTGAATTCTTTTTCTTCTGATATTTTTATGTTAATTACTACTTTCAAAAATGTAAACTATGTTTTAAATCATATTTAAAAATTCGATTTTTAAGAAATTTGTTGAGATAAAGCTTAATTAGGAATTTAATTGCTTTGTATTCTGAATGGAAATGTTATCTTTGCTTTTTACAAAACTTTATAGAGTTTCAAATAGCAAAATAAAGTCGGCTACAGTTATTAAATTATAAAAAAAAATATTTAGAGGAAAGGTTTTTTTTTCAGTTTATTGAATTCCTAAATATGTGAAATTTTTATTTTTTCCTACAAGATTTAATTTAATGAATTAGTTATTATGTCTAGATTAAAATTTACTGAGCTTTAATTTTACTTTAATTCTCATTTTTTTCTCTTTTAGTATTTTTATTCTAGATTTTATGAAGAATGTTGATCATTATGAATTTAGAACTATAATGTAATTATAAAATGTAAATATCCAATATCATTATAAAATGTAAATATTCAATGTCATTATAAAATGAAAATATTCAATATCATTATATATTGATGTCATTATAAAATGAAAATATTCAATATCATTATATATTGATGTCATTATAAAATGAAAATATTCAATATCATTATATATTGATGTCATTATAAAATGAAAATATTCAATATCATTATATATTGATGTCATTATAAAATGAAAATATTCAATATCATTATATATTGATGTCATTATAAATGTCTAATATCATTATAAAGATGAAATAAATGTAAAAAATGTTATTATGATATTAATTTTTATTTACTTCAATTTGCAAATTAATGATACGTTCTATGATCAAAAGTATCCAGTTTATTTCGGATTTACATATTTCTAAAAATGTTTGTTTAAAAGTTTGAATGCACAACACTTGAATTCCAAACATGTTAAGTATAGGCTTTGTTTTGTTTCTATCTCAGTGATGTTTGTTCATGAACTTAACTAAAAAAATGGCTTAGGCTATATCAGTTTCAAGCAGTAAGGTAACAAATGCCATGGAATAGTAATAAGCAGATATACACATAGCAGTAGTATCCCATGCAAAATGTATAAATGGGCAGTATATTGGCAAGGCTTTCATTTGTTTTCAAGGGATTCATATGAAAAGATTTGTGACTTGATAATGGCTATACGACATTAATTAGCAGAATTTGAACACGGAATGTAGCTGGAATTAAAGGGATGGACTAGCATTCCATTTCCGAAATCATGACGTATTCATCATTTCTAGATCCACATTGTGTTCCAAGAATACTAATTTTATGCATAACCACCCAGCATGAACTATGCAGTGGCCGACCGCCTGCAATTAATGACCGAGAACAACGTGCTGTGTGTAAAATTGACATTGTCAACAAATAATGACAGGAATCAATATGGAAAGTGCGAAGGATGTGCCCGTTAGCACATTGCTGGGAGATTGGCTTTGATGGCTGTGGCAGCAGATGACAGTGCCTTTATTAACAGCATGACATCATCTGCAGCGTTTCTCCTTGGCTCATAAGCATATTGGTTAGACTCTAGATACTGAACACCATGGCTAGCTCAGATGAGTCGCGATTTCAATTGGCAACTCTTAATTGTAGTGTTAGCTTAGACCCCATAAAATTATGGACCAAGTTATTAAAAAGGCACTGTGGAAACTGGTGATGGCTCCATAGTGGCTTGGGCTGCTTTTACATGGAATGGACAGAGTTTTCTGGTCCAATTGAACTCATCATTTACTTAAAATGGTTATGTTCAGTCACCTGGAGACTACTGGCAGACATTCACGGATCGAAGTACAAAAAAAAATAATAAATAAATAAATAAATAAATAAATAAATAAAACGGTGTAATAATAATGGATGTCAATGTGACAAGTCACTGGACCACAACTATTCACGATTGGGTTGAAGAACATTCTGAACAATGTCAGTGAATGATTTGGTCATCTAAATTGATCCACAGGAATTCCATCAAACATTTGTTTGGCATAATCAGAAGGTTAGTTCGTACACATAATCCTGCAACGGCAGTACTTTCACAATTATGGACTTCTATAGACGCAGCATGGCTCAATATCTCTGCAGGGGACTTCCAAGGCTTTGTGCTGAGTCCTCTACTTTGAGTTGCTGCACTTCGAGTAGAAGGAAGTTCAACAGGCTATAAGGAGGTATTCCACGCCTTTTGTCACCTCAATGTAAAAAAGATAATAAATATCTTTTATTAATGCTTTTATTTTGAATGAAATGAATGAATTTTTGAATGAAAATATTACTAACAGTAAAAAAACACTAATAAATATCAATATCAGTTTTTTGTGAAATGAGTGAATCTAAATTCCTGCCACTTCATGACTTTCTAGCCAATACCGTAAATGACTTTGAGGTCGAATTTTTTTAAATAATATATATATATATATATATATATATATATATTCTAACACCATTTACCTTAATTATGTTTCCGACTGCGAAGCACTCTCAAGATAGATATCATGATCACAGATGGTTCTCGATATCTGACTTAGGTAAAAAATAACAAATTTCGCCACTGAAAGTTCTCGCTGACTGAGCATTGATCTGATTAATTGAGAAAACATTGATCTAACAAATCGATTCAACCCAAAGAATTGGTATGCAACGAAAAGTATTTGAACATTTTGGTATGATATATATTTATATTCATTCAGTTTTGACAGAAATATTTCTTACATACATTTTTGGCAAAAATGAACCAAAAGAAAGCTAAATATTTAAGTAGAATAGTAAAAAAAATTAAACTGCAGTAAAATGTTGAATAATAACTAATTTCAGAAGAAATGGAAGTTTCTATTACATTTGACACTATAAATCAATTAATATTACTTACGAATCTGTCGCTTTAAAACTTAACAATTTTGACATTTACACCCCGTTCAGAGAAAACCATGATTGTACAAGAAAGCAAATTAGTTTAATTTTTTATAGTTAATAAATATATACATTTAAAGAAAGTGTAAGAAAATGCGTCTCTGATTTAATAAAATTTAGAATCAATTATTCATTGTCCTATGATATGAAGTTGAAAATGATTAAAATAAGTTTAGTTAATAAGCATTTTTTTATTCTTTTATGTATTAAGTTTCTCAGTCTTTCTTATTTTTAATGCTTTCATTAAAAATGACTCAGAAAAGTCATTTGCAAATGCACCAACATATAGTTGAAGAAGCAAGTCAGAATAAGTCAAAATCTGGATTCGACAGCTTTATAGCTTTCAATTCAAGATCAACTCGCATTTCCAGATGTTATCAAGTATGCTTAAGGCTATTCAGCTAATGATCCATTAATTCTGAATCATAGTCGATAACTCCAATTGATTATATAGAGACAATAGGCTTTATGAGATAAGTTTAAGTACGTTAGATGGATATTATTGCATCACGTGCAATTTCTGAAGCACAGAATACACCACAGATGAATTTAAGGATGATAAAAATGAAATCTAAAATAAAAAAAGAGAAAGGTGATAATCTTTTTCTTATTTCTTTCCATTTTATGTATATATTTAATAATTATACATTATTAATAACATATTTAATAATACATAGGGGTTTCTTTATTTATCAGGTTTATGTGTATATTTATTTTAAGCCGATGGATATAGTTAAATATGATAAATTATGCTTGTGAATTGCTTTTATGTACTTAAACAAAAAAGCAATGACGGTAGCTATGGGTGAATGCATATAATACATGTCTAGATACAATTAGATTAAAAAAAATGCTTTAGAACATTTCTGCCAGATCAAAAGTTAAATGCCTTTATATTTATGAAGTTATTTTTGTTCTTAAGAAAAGAAGGTATTTGGTAACAAATGACACCTGTTTTCTATCAACACATTTCCGAAACTTAGAGATTATTCTCCCTTTTAGAATTTTTGATTAATTTAGCTTGATGCTAATTTGACAAAACAGGGCATAAAATTATTTTACATAATTGAATGCTTTCATTCCTTTCTTTCATTTGTTGACTGTAACTATTATATAAAATCGTGGATAGATTTTGTTGACTTTACAAATGAAAATGTATTATATCTTTTCATTATTCAGCTTTAAACATGAAACGAGTTATAAAATTATTTTCAACTGGCGCTCTTTGCTCAAGGGAATAATAAATATCGTATTTCATTAAGTTTTTTATGTCTTTTTTATTATGAAGTAAATTTTGTATTATAATTTTAATATTCTCACTAATTTTTATGAATGCTTCCTTGGGAATAAAATCACGAGGGACAAGGAAACTGCAATATTTTTTTTATTAATATATTAAAAAAGAATATGTCTGAGAATTAGATGAATGTTGAATTCATATAAAAAATGATTAGAAAAATGCTGAATTGATATTCATTTATTTTCATGAAATTTAATAAGATTCCAAAGGTCTGAGAAACTAATAAACAATACTGAATGTAAGTTATTATAAACAGTGTCATAAACACGTTTATTATCTTACAATATTACTTGGGCACTCTCTGTTAGGCAATGTCTATAGTTCTAATACTGAAAATTAGGTAGGTATTTTTTTTTATTTTCTGTGATTTTCAATAAAACTAAAAAAAAATAAAATAATTATCATTTATGATGTATTATGGATATAATATCAAATTGCTTCCTTTACATTCTAATCTAATTTGTAATATTGTGGTAGAATATAACTTTAATTTCAGTGAAAGAAACACTTGTTTCCTTTTTCAGAAAAACTAGTTAATGATGATCAGAACAAGATATAATTTTTTGTTATAATATAATATAATATATTAATGCTTAATATACAACATAAAATATATTTTAAGAGGCATTAAGATCTCCTCGCTTCAAGTAACAATCTCGCAATCGCATGAAAAATGTAAATAAAAAAAAATATCTAAATCCTCACATCGCATCCTTATTATTATAATGAATTATTCTTATAATTTATGTAAATACTCTTTTTAATCGATTCCAAAAATTAAAATGGTATTGCAAAATTGAGATGTATCATATGAAAATGGAATAACTTGATTCTTTCTTTTCTTAAGAGAATATATAGAGGTATGTCATATTGTCTGGAAAAATCCAGTGACTTAATAAGCATTTCCTTTTTTTGTCTAAATGTATTCTACATTTAAGCAGCAAGAAAAAAATAATAAAAGAAAAATACGAATCTGTTTTGTTTTCAGTGTGAATTTCAATATACGAAAAATGAGACCATGAGTAAATGGATGAACATTTACCTTATAAGCTTCTCTCCATGTTGCGGAGATGGTTCTTATGGACTTTAAACTCAACTGCTGTATTAATAGCTATTCGGTTTACCCGTGATCCCAAGGCTGAGCGAAAATGATTTCTTCGTTACTACAAGCATTTCATCACTTATGGACATACTCTTTTAAAAATAAGTCTCAACTTGATTTATGCTTCAGGGGAAAAAACTGTAATCAAGAAAAAATTGTGCTACATATACATAAAAAAAAGCTGATTACATAAATTAAGAAAAAAATGATGAAATTTGAATATAGGTATAATATTTAACCACTTCCATTAAATATAGAGCACGATTTTTGAAGCTTTTAAGTTATTTCAAATTTAACTAAATACAAAATTAAAAAAGGAATACGTTATAAGTTGCTTTTTAATTAAAAGGAACGAGAAAAATTATATGCTTTAAATATTTTCTTGAAAAAATGGGAACTAGATAGCTTTAAATGTCTAAAAATAGTTTTAGATAATCAATAACATAGGTAATTAATATTTCTAGAGTTTTGAAATAAATTCTATACGTTTCGAAATGATATTCCATTTATTTCTTTAATTATATTTTACATCATTAATTGCCAAGCTTATCCTTTATGGTATACAAACTAATTGTTGGATATTTCTCTCGTAGTTACAAAGAAGCGTTACAAAAAAATGAAGGTTTTCTGTAGTATATTTTAACTCTTCCGAACTTATTTAATAAGATTTAATCATAAGACTTCCGATTAAAAATAACATCAATAGGTTTCTACTAATTGCTTGCATCTTTTCACTTACAGTAAGGTAAGCGGCGCAAGAAGAAAATTTTCATTAAAACTCATGGTATTCAATCCTGCAAATGCTTTGAATAGGATTGCTTTAAAAAAACTCTTATGAAAAAAAAATGTTTTTTTCTTTCATGAAATCTTTCATTCGAATCTTTATTAATTTTTAGTGCCTCAGCAATTACTCTAACACCTTCATTAAATATTTAGGATGAAATATGATCCGCTCTTGAATAACTGGCTTAATTATTTCTGACGAAAGCAAATCTATTAAATAAAAATATTAAAAAAAGGAAACATTAATTTCTAAGAAGGATAGGGAAAAAAAAGAAGATAATGGTACAATTTATGACTACGCTCCGGGCAGTTAGTGATTTAATAATTCTCAGCTTATTTCATTATTTTTCCTTAACTTCATTGCATGAAATCCGTTTGGGAAAATAAGGCTGTTTTATGAGTGGTGTGTATATTAATATTTAAAAAAAGAGCCTAAAGTAGATTGTTTCTCCAACATATTTTAATTACGGTACTTGAAAAGGCAGGATATATAAGGAAGATTAGTCAGTAAATAAGCTATAATATTTAAATTAATTTACACTTTTTTCGAATATTATTTTTTTCAGTATAGTAGATTTACCCTTATTTCTTAAATATGCTTTACTCGGAAATTTCTTATTATAATCAGAACTTTATGAATAAATTTTTTATGCCTTCAGCTTTTCTGACATCAGCAACTGGTTTGAAAACGTATGTAATTAACAAAAAGCAACTCTTATTGAAACTACCGGAGCGATTTGAAAATGCTTAGATTGCATATTTGTATTCTCGAAAAATCCGTTAAATCGTTATGTTTTGATTGCATTACATTTTAAAATGTCCATTTTTTTTAAATATCATTTTTTGCTTTGGATTATTTATTAATTGAGTAATATATTTTAGTTCACTTTATGCTTTATAGGAAATAAAAATATAGAAAGTTTCTGTTTGTTTCTTTTTGAAATTTGTAGAGCCGAAATTGTTGAATGAAATTGGCACTATAGTGAGAATAAGTTATATGTTCCAAAACAAAATATTTTGTAATATTTTGGTATTTTTCTTATTTAAAAATAAATTTAGTACATTAATTTACTGTCGTTTGTTTTAATATTGAAAAACTGTCATTACTCCTCAGAATTATTAAGTAACTTTCAGAATTATTAAATAAGTAAACAATTCTAGGCAAATGTCAAATAATATATTAGAAAGGAAGTTATAAACAGTCCGATACGGAAATAAAGCGAAACAAAATGACACAAAAGAAGGACAAATTCATTTGATTATCCAACAATATGAAGAGTACACAGGGGCACAATAAGTTCATTAATGAAATATAATTAATAAATGAACCCATAATAATACTTTTATTTACTTAAGTTAAAGTTACACTATTAAAATTTTGCCTCATATGGAAATGCATTTCGCCTCAAACAATAATTGAATTTATTAAGCAAATTAATTTCTGTCAACCAATATAACATGGATAATGTAATTAGTGTCTCTTTTGATTTATGCAACATATTTTCGTCGATAAAGATTATCTAAAGATTGGTATGGAATATTCCTTTAGGATAAAAGAAAATAAAATCTGAAAGCAACTTCTCAAGATTCCTACTTAATTATTCTTTACCTCAATAACAATAAACAAAACCATGATGATTTCAAAAGCCAAATATAACCTCTGTGGCTTAAAATTTAAATCTTTATTATAAGTAAAAAATTTTTATTCAAAATTTGTGTTAAACTTCAAAAAAGATGCAAGAAGGTTTTTCCAAGCCCCAAATAGAAGTTAAAAAATGGCTATTTCTTGTATACGTCTTAACGCCTTATATAACGTATAATAATTACTTTATGAACAATAATTAGAAGTGAAATGTTTATAGATCGGATTAAAGCTTATTAATATTTTTTTTGTTGCTCTGTTTCTGTTCTTTTAAATAGCCTTTCGTGATTTGTATATTATCCCAGAGAATTACGACAAAAAATATAGTTCAGATATTCGTAAAAGTATGAGTAAAAAAAATTGTCTTTTAATACCTCAGAAAGCTTTACAGATAGAAACATAACACTTTGTATCCTTGTAGAAAAATATAAGAGTGACATTTCTGTGAAAAAAAAATTATTAAAAGGATCAATATAAATTATGCATTATTTGGTAATATCTATATATATCTATATATCTAACTATATATATATATATATATATATATATATATATATATATATATATATATATATATATATATATATATATATATATATATATATATATATATATATATATATATATATATATATATATATATATATATATATATATATATATATTATAAGGATACATACATTAAAATTTCATAATATTTATATCTTTTTATAAAACTTTAATAAAAAATATATTTATTAGATTATAAATATATTTATAGGTTTATTAGGTTTTGTACATGTATTGCGAAATAAGAAGTGGATTAGATGAATTTGAGGAAATTCTGTGTAATTGTATTAAGTAAGAACCTGTATAACTCTTTTATAAATTTTCAGACAATGGATTTTGTTCTGAATATTCTGATTCTGAATATCTTTGCTTATAAGTTTTTTCCCCTTTTAAGAAACTATTTATAATATATTTAAGAATGCTAATTGCTGTTCAAAAGGGCCAATTGATAATAACATTTTGAAGCAAAGCTAAACGTGATGGTTAGATAATGCTATGCCAAAGTTTTGAGCTAAGGTTTGCTGAATCAAAATCACAATTAAATTAATTTTTATTCCAATAGTTATCTTTTACTTAAATTTTTCAATATAACAGTTCCATTCCTTTTCTTTAAAAATTCTTAAATTGTTGATTTTGAATTAAAATTATTTTGGATATAACCTGAACCAAATAAAAAATAAGAATGTAAGGAAGAAAATAAAATATTTACAATATTCTAGAAATTTACTGTCATAATTTGCTTGATGATTCTGTATAAACAACAAATGTTATCTTCAAAGAGTAATTCCGGAATAAATATAAATATAATAATATTTCAGAATAAATATAAATATAATGATATTTCAGAATAAATATAAATATTTATTCCGGAATTATTTTTCTTATTTTTGACAACCTTTAAAAACTGGTAATTTAGTTTACTCTGCAAAACAAATGTATATATTTATTGTCTAAATTAGCTGATTTAAGCCACAAATATCAAGCCAAAAAATTTTTCGGTGAATATAACTTTGTTATACTACTCAGTTAATTATTTTTCATCATCTAAAGAGAAAAAAAAATTAAATCTCCATGAAATATTGTAATCTGATAAAGTTTTCTTTTCTGTCAAAACTTTAACATTTTAAAGACATGCAAGAAAAAAATTTGATAAAGTAATAAAAATAGTTTAAAGTTAATTGCCGCAATAGATAGCATTGGCACAATTTATATTTAGAACTAAATACGAAATTCATAAATTTAAATGAAGACGTTGCAGAAATATTCATTAAATATCAGAGAAAATCTAATTGTTTGAATTTTTTCAAACAATTAGAATTGAACAATTCAAACAATTAGAAATTGAACAATTTCTTTTCGCAATACTAGTCAAAATGATTTTTAAGAAAGATTTGTATTATTATTTAATTAATTTAATATATGAATCTTTTAATAGTGAGAAACTTTTATCAAGGAATAGCCATGTTTTAAATCTAGTCGCATAGAATCTGTGGAGTGAGTATCGTTTCAGTTTTTATGGCTTTTGTAATCACAGAATTTTATAAAAAATCTATACGAACTTAAGCATCTTGATGTTAAATTAATTATATTTGAGAACATATTAAAAATAAACAACCGATTTAATAATAATAATAATATGATTATTAAATCATAGATCTGAAAAAATAATCTTATTGATTTTATTTATTGATTTTATTCAAAATCATTAAATGTGAGAATTGGTATTGCTTCTATCACTTCTGAATTAACTTAATGCACAGTTTCAAAAATATTCCCATTTCAATCGATGACAATTTATATTTCATTTACCTTTAAATATCTGTAAATATTCAACATGTATATAAAATATTTAATAAGATGCTAAATTTTATTGCTCCAGTGAGTTTGAAGATTCTCAGTCTAACTTTTAACTTTGTTTCTGTGTTTAGAGGCTATATATTTTAATGATTCATTGTTTGTAACAGTTCTCTGGTGAAACCCAGATGCTGGAAATGATTTATCGAGCTCTTTGTGCATTTCAGTCTTTTCATGATTAATTATATGAATGTTAATTATTCTAAGTAATTCAAATATAAACAGTTTTCCTAATTGAAATGTACCATTTCTTTGTTTTTTTTAAAGAAAAACGTACTTAAATATTTAAGAAAATAAATATTGAATTTGTTATTTTTAAAAAAGCATAATTTTTGAAAAGCATAAAGAAAAACGTACTTAAATATTTAAAAAAATAAATATTGAATTTGTTATTTTTGAAAAAGCATAATTTTAAAATTATAATACAAGGAGAAGTTTCAGCAATTACTTTTCAAAATGCATTATTTTCTAATACATATCAGTGATATTAATGCAACTAAAAAATTTTTTTTCTCAGGATTTAAAAAAAAAAAAAATGTTTATTCTGTATTTAGTAAATTGTTAGAATTGTATTGCTTCTAAAGTTCAAAATCAAAGGAAATGTGACAAATTAATTATTAATAATTTGAAAATAAAAAAAATGCTGAATTAATATGAACAATTTATTTTTGTAATTTCATCTTTTTCACTCATAAAAGATAAACGATATAATAATTTATTAAATATCAGATCAATAAAATACCAAAGCGAGCTATGTTAATAGAATATTTCTTCTTTATTATTGTATTTGGAAGGCATTCAGTAAAATCTAATGATCGTCCATGTAGTAATTAAGTTATTTTTACGGATATAAAAAAGTGTAGAAGTTGATCACCTTCATAATCTTCTAATGCTTCGCAAAAATAACGAAAAAATAAAGGCTGAATCTTGATAGTGTTATAAGATAGAAAAAAATGTCAAATATCAAATTTGTCACTTATTTATTATTTTTTTCTCTTTTTTGTACATTTTGTTTCGTCTGGATCATCAACAGCTGTAATTGGCAGAGGAATTTAACGCCAAAACGATTTTTATTTAAAAAAAAGTATGATGTTACTTTCATTCTCAGAATAAAAAAAAAAAAAAAAATAGAATAAAAAAAAAAACTTTTTTATGACACCTGACTTCTAAATTGCCAATATTTTCACGACTCGGCACTTTCATGTCATCCTGTAATAAACTACACTCAATTTATTCCTCTGTAATCAAAATAATATAGCGACGGATTTTGTCTTATATTTGCATATGTTGGCTTGTATAGTTTTCCGTTATATCAATAATTATTTTCTTATCTAAATTGTATATGATATATATGGATGATTTAAAAGAATTATGTGAAAGAAAGGCTTCATTCTTTATCAGAATTTAAGCCTGGAGTTTAAAAAAAAAAGATAATTTATTGAGTAATTTTAGGGTGATACGAGGGGATAACTTTTTAAAGAAGATTATACATTTTTTAAGCATGTTCTTTAATGAAAGGTAATGCCTTATAAAGACATAAAATTATTTTTGGAAAATCTCAACTGCTGCAATTTTCACACAAATATAATTGTAGTAGTATAATGAGATAACGGCTTTTCGATAGGTATGTAACAATTTAACTTTCGGGTTGAAAAATAATGTTTGATCTATGAAAATTTTAGCGTCATACCATTATAACATCAATTAGCAATTTATTATGACATTATAACAATTGATTATAGCATTGATTTGTAGCATCAAATCATATAACCCATCATTCTTATCATTATTAATTTATTTAATCGTTAAATTTTATTATTTAATAATTCACTGCATTTTGTTTGATGTATTGATATTTGAGTATATAAATTTTAAAGCTAGAAATTCATTGCGTGAATATTTTTTGAATTCGATAGGTTCTTTCATTGGAAAGGGGTCTCATCTACTTTTAGAGAAAATTTCAATATCCTGAAAATAAGGACTATCATCAAAAGTAATATAAAAGATTTAGTGACAAGAAATGTGAAAATGCAGGCCAAATAAATTTCAAGCTTTTGCTGTTATCATACGGTAATGTTTTTTCGATATTAGCATTGTAGGAACTTCAATTTGTAGATTTTTTTTTCAAGAAAAGTTTGAAAAAGTCGGGAATGCGTAAAGGAGTTTTATCTGCTCAGTGGCAACTGCATTTTATCGATTGCTTAATACATGCTTATTTATTTATTTTATTATACAAACATTTATTTAAACTAAAACTTGTAAACTAAATAAAATAAATTAACATTAATATATAAACAGCTAAATATTGAATTAAAATTTTAGGAGTGGCTTAAAATTCACAATTATAGGAAACGTAAATGAACTTAAAGTGAATGCACAAATGTTAACGAATTCTACGAAATAAATTACTAGCCAATATTTTTGCATGAAAATTAAAATTTAAATTCCTATCATATTTTTCTGCACTACGTACATTTCAAAATTCATAGTTTGCATATTGATGGTGAGTGCGTTTGTTTTTAAAATGACCTTAGAATGATTGAAAATATAAGGTGACTTTTGAACTCATAAAATTTTTCATGATTTGAAGTTTCAAAGAGGAATTATTTTCCATTTTGTAATGATTCATTGCTCTCGTTTCCAAAATTTGTTAAATCTTTTGATACTGAAAGTTTTGATAACCTTTGAATTTCACGAATAATAATTGATTGGACACTTGCTGATCTATGAATCAATCAATCCTTACCTTTATTTGTTGCACATAATCTCCCAGATTTCCATTTTGTGTGTAGATAAGGCTAGCTAAATAGATTACTTTGATTAATTAATAATAGCCAAACTTTCAGAAATGAGCTTACCTTCAGCTTTCAACTGCCAAATCTCAGCCATTTGTTTGATGTTTTTCAATTGCCAAAACAAATTCTAAAAAACTTGTAATTGTATATAAACTTTTAGAGCAGACAATATTTTTAGTCCAAAAAAGTAGTATTATATAAAATTAAATAGTTGTGTCTTGATTAAAACATTTTAAAAGAGTCTTTGAATATGATTAAAGGGTTTTGTTTTTTATCTCTTATCACAATTCTAAGCCTTATAAATCCAATGACATATAACTAATATTTAAATTTCTGCCTGCATTTGCTTTCATTCCATTAATTGAAAGAATACGGGCCTCTCCAACAACTATATTGTAGAAGCAAATAATATTGATTTAATAATTTGCTAGTAATATTGATAAAAATTAATATTCAAAGAGTTAGATGAAAAATTCAGTTACTTGAATTCTTTCATTAAAACTCAAAGTTTTAACAGAATGTAAACCCAATTCATTATTCATGACATTTTTTAGCTGCATACTAACGTTTATACCAATTACACAATTCAAATGTATTAATATTTATGAAATACTTCGTCGTGAATTATCGAAAAGAAATTTATATAGTGCTGCAAAACTGCTCAGAATACAATTTCACCGAAATTCAGAAATTATTAGATAATATTAGTTCTCTAAAACTATACTCGTCTTAGTTAATTGTTTAATATTGATATATCTGAGATTCAAATGATATAAGAAGTAATTTTTTTAAAAAAATATAAGATGTCGATCAAAATTCGATTAGTTAAAGATTAAAAGAAATCAATTAAAATTTAATATAGAGGGTGATCAAGTAATAACATGAGGTGTTCGGAGCTCTGTAGTGTGTGTTATGTACTGGACGAAATATAACAAAATTTGGCCACCATACACATAAAAATATGCGGTTTTGATTTATCGCGAAAAAAAAAAATAATACCAAAAAACGCCGACAGGGGAAACCTGACCATGCAAGTATATAATATGTGGAAAAAGAACATAGAACTGCCAATGGAAATAGTAAATAGCAACACATCAATTACCAATGAAAAACGTTTATTATAGTAACTAACAAATTTGGTTCAAGGTGACACCAACTTGATGTTCCAATAACTGCATGCGGTACATGTGGCTCGCAGCTTATAAGCATTTATTTGTCTGACATGTAACGTTATTTGATCTTTCGTCAGGAACATGTCCTTGATACACAACGCCTTTCAAGTGAACCACAACCGCCTCTCAATCAGAAATTGACAAGATTCTTATAAGTGTCATCAGTTAACGGGTGTTATTTTTTAATTTAACTTACCGCAATCTTAACGGCTAAAATTTCAGAATCTTATGCAATATCTTCTTCATCGTCGAGAAGGGGTATTTGTTCATTGTGATATTTACTGAACCTACACTGCTGATAACCTGCTTATTAGCTATTGTCTGATCCATAAACGACAGTGGCAACTCTTCAACTTGTTCCTGCTTGATACTTTCACATCCTTGGCCTGGTTGTGCCCCAAGAAACTTCAACCATTCTTCTTAAGTTAGTTATGGTCTCTTAACTCTTTTAACCGCCGATATTCACGAAGAGCAGCACTGGCATTTTCATCCCGCTGATAAAAGAGCACAACTAATAAGGCGCGTTCACGTAGTGACAACGCAATCGAAGGTGCAAATTCTTGGA
Source organism: Argiope bruennichi (assembly GCF_947563725.1). Taxonomy (NCBI): domain Eukaryota; kingdom Metazoa; phylum Arthropoda; class Arachnida; order Araneae; family Araneidae; genus Argiope; species Argiope bruennichi. The sequence goes on along the minus strand of NC_079151.1, from coordinate 25,085,032 downwards.
AAATGTCATAAATTCTCGCAACCCTTCTTTTTATCCTCGATATCATGTCACAAAGTACCCGTATAAGCAAATTACATAATAAAGTTTTCAATCACAGCGCCAGGAGGTCCGCTATTGGCTTTTTCTGGTAATAATTTTTTTCCACTGATAAGTCGAAACCGCATATTTTAATGAGTATCGTGGCCAAATTTTGTTATATTTCGCCCAGTACATAACACGCTACAAGGCTCCGAACACCTCCTGTTATTTCTTGATCACCCTTTACATAGTGATATTCAGTTACCTCTAAATTGAGAATAGCATTGGAAATTTTTAAATATATTAATAATAACAACAACTATTTTCTTCCTTAACTGCATGCGATAACAATAAATATAATACAGTACAAATAGAAGACAATCACCCATTTCTATCAGGTACAGTTAAAAAAAAGAAGAGTGCGCTAATATTCGATTATACTGTCTCAAAAAAATTAATATGAATATTCGCAAGCGACTTATTTGAGGCAAGCGGCAATCAGTTTCCAACTAATTCTAACTCCACACTTGGTAGAACTAAATGTAAGAAATTAGACATACTAGAAAAATTGGGAACTGATTAGTCTTTTAACATATATAAAATTCTAATGAAAGCAGATTCATAGCAACTTTTTACTTTTTTTTTATTTCGTTTCAAAACCAGGTTTTACTTTCTTCTTTATCCAATCTTTAAAATGCTTCCCCATTAGAATCGCTGCAATTTAATAAAGAATTACCTCCTGCAGACTGGTACAAGATGGGTTAAACACGAAAGGGTGAAAAGCCCATTTGACAGCAAGACGATTATTTGAGTTGAAAACCTTTTCTGCTGACAATGAATTAAGTAAACGGCAGGAAACTGATGAAGTCTTTGATGTGAGATAAAAGACATATCACAAGAGAGGATATAATCTCTAACTGAAAAATTGAAACTTTTTGACAGAAGATTAAGTTTGCTTTAGATATGAGCATACTTAATCATCTCTTCCGGGCGAAGAATTAGTTTCTAATTCTTTGAATATTTCTCATTTGAAATAGATACTTGGAAATATTTCTCATATGGGACAGAACATTTTTGGATTTTATTTTAATACCGAGCAGAATTATTATTTTTGACGCATTGGAAACAATATGGTTGCAACTTTCTATTTTTATATTTTTTTTCTGAATTAATTGGAATTATGATCAGCAAAACAATTAGTTCCTAATGCAGTCTTTGATTGAAAAGTATTTCTTTTCCATAATAAACACTTTTACATGTTATTGATTTCTCTTGATTGATTTAGTCAGTAGTACTTTGAAAGCATTTTTTTTCCAATTTTGTTTCTAAATTAAGTAATTCCGTTTCAGTAACTCACTATGAGTGATGAGGTAGAAACTCTATTTTAGGATGTCTAAAAATATCTATGAATATTTTATGTAAATTGCAACTGGATGCTCTTTAATTCAACTTTGTATACTAATTGAGTCAGTAAATTTGGAATACTTCTATAATTATTTTCAGTGATTTGAAAATTTGATAAAATTTGAAAAATGATGAAATCAGAAAATGTTTATCATTATATTGTTTCTGATAAAGATCTCAGGCGCATATTCAAAATCTGAATTTACACAGAAACAACCAATCATACCTTATCTGATTTTGTATTTTTCAAGAATATTAGAGGGTGCTCATTTGCGCAAGTGTCCATAATTATTGATAATCATAAGAAGAATGAAGTTTCATCTACTTATATCTGATTCAATTTTGTTGAGGTATTTACAATTTCATAAAATTATTTCCATTTGTACAAAAGAAAATCGGAAGAAGTCCTATAACTTCTTAATTAAAATATTTCAATCATAGACGATTTCGGAAACAGTGACCTTGAATCTCGAAGGAAGGAGAGTCTGGCTTGATTCTGAGGGTCATATGAATGTCACAAAAATGCTGAGAAGCTACAGCAATCACATTAATTCCAGTTGTAATGGATGGGTGTTATTCTTTATTGGTTATTGGAATTATAGCACTGTTTAGTCAGCACGGTCTTCCTCAGAAGTTGTCGCTAACGATTCAGCACTTCTCTTATAAAATGCTTTCTACTAAATATTTCTCGAAGTTGCAAATACACTTATGAGAATTACAATACTTGCAGAAATAAATATAAAGGAAACTGATATTTCCAAAAATTCATTGTTATTTAGAAGCATTCGTATTAATTTTTCGCTAAATACATTGTGAAAAGTTCGGAAGCAACATAAAAATTTCTTAGATTCTAGCAGCTGCGTGTTATGATTAGATTGAACGCTAAAATTGGATGAAGGAATTAACACTATACTGCAAGTCAAAAGGCATTTCTGATCTAATATAGAATTGGAATACAATTTTTTTCTCTGTTAAATTTTAGGTTTTTTTTTTTTCAGAACAAAAAGTAACATCTAAATATAATCAAAAGATTTATATTATTGAAATAAGAACGTTATCATGTTTTTGCTGTTCCGTATGTAATTAGTGCTTAAAAAGTTAATAAAAGTTTACTTACACCTATTTTTTTTTCTTTGATCAGGAACAAATAATTATTCTACTGATAAGTCAACTCAAACGAAAGGCTCAAAAATAAAAGCATAGAATTACTAAATAGAGTTTGGTCGGGAAATGTCAATTCTGCATTAGTAATTAGTCAATATTAATGAATATGAATTTCTGGAATTAGATCTGAGGTTTGAGAAGAAATATCGAAATCTATCTTTTATTAACATGACTTTGATGTCATTATCATTAAGAATTTGGAGGAAAATCCAAGTGCGCTCGTGTTTAAATACAGAATTGATATACTACGGACGATTCATTTTTTAGAATTTTGCATTCATTATTATTATATGCAATAAACAAGATACTGAATAATTAATTAAGTAATCAAAGAAATTTCAAAATCTCTTTTAATATCAAAATTTAAAGCAAGTAATAAAAATGAAGTTATACCTCAATTAAAATAAATAATTAATTTTTCATTTATTTGTCTAATAATCTGTCATTTATTTGTTAAATGATTTTGATAGCATAGACCCTACCATAGACAACATATATCACTCGAAATTCGAGATTCTTTGCATAATTCACTTCATTTGATATAATTTTCTAAAAAAAATTCACCGTTGGGTTACAAACTAAGCCAAAACAGCTATTTCTAGATGTTTATCCGAATCAAACATGACTAATAACAGTTTAATTATGTTAATTTACTAAAATTATTTATGAAATTATTAAATGTACTATTTATTAATTTTTTAAAAAAATTTATTAGTTATTCTGATTTACTATAAACATCTTTTCAAAACTTAATAAAGCAAAAAAGAATTATGATAAAGCATTTTGTTTCAGCTGAAGGTTATTTAAAGGTCTGCGACCTATTTTAATGATTCACTTTTCGAACTCAGAGGCATAAATAGTACACAGATTAATGGTCCTTTAATCTGAAATTAGACTATCAGCTCTTAATTACCAAAAACTGAAAATAATTAATTGTTTTTCTAGCCAAATGAAACACTCTAAAGGTTGGAAGTATCCACAATGGCAATTATATGTTCGAACAAAGATAATCTTTTGCAAATAATGTAAAAGAAAGAAATCCATCGTTAACAACAAATTAATTCACCTTTAATGTGAAACTATTTCTTGGGAATTTGAATTTCATTAAATTAGAAAAAAAATCAAATTATTTCTTCCTAAAAGGCATTTTACAGCTTGAATCAATCGTGTTTGTAATTTAAAAATAATGAATAGAGGAACTCCACAGGTAATTAATTAGTTTCTTTTCGTTAAAAATTGCATTTACTACTTATTCTTAGCAACAATGGAGGCAAGACCAGCATAAGATATCAATTCAAAATGTACTACTTCCTTAGAGGATTATTTCCTAAGAGGAACAAATTTCACTTAATTAAAAATGTATAAAATAATAATAAATTTTGTTTGAATAATTTAAAAACTTTTGGAAAATTATACTGATTTACTAGATGAAAAAAATTAACCTTATGATTCAGTATTTTATGAATTATTTAACAAAGAAACAAGTAATATAAATTTTTTAAAGTCAATTCCTACTTTCATAAGAATTTAACTCGCATTCTTCATCTTCACATGAAAAATACTGAAATCCTCGCTTTTTATCGATTGAGTTACTCCCTGTTGAGTTCAGAGTTCATTACAACCTGCAGAGTTCATTACAAACTTGCATTAAAAATTAATTAAATTTAATAATTTATGAATTAATATTTGAACAAACTGTATTAACATCAAGTGTCATCCACTGCAAGTTTAAAAAAATATATTTGAACCTGAGTGGATGAATAAAAATTATTTTATTAACGATTGAAAATTTGAACAATATATATAAATATATATAGGGAGAGTGTAAACTAATTGTAGAAATTCAAAAAAGAGGAATTCGTTGTTGTGGCTTATTCTCCAGTTGTCTGACTTCGTCAGACAAGGTCTATTAGACCATTGACCCAAAGAAAGTCGAGGATCAGAAGGAGGGAGGAGTACATATCCTCTCTGGAAAAGAGCAATTCGTAAATATGACTTCATATAAAATTTACCACAATTTAATTGCTTAAATTAATTAAAATGTAGTTTTGTTATTTTTTATTGAAAACGTAATTTTTTTTCATAATTTGCTTCTTAAAAGTATCCCCTAAAGGAAACTTCTTAGTTTAGAGAAGAAGAAAAAAAAATTAACAGGTAGCAACAGAAATATATCTTTGGATGTATCGCTCCCGGAAAACATCTTTTCCCTTGAAAAGTTTGGAGTGAATTATAAAGTCCAACAACAAAATAACCAACTATGAAACACAATGTTTACAAATAATAAGATCTCTTGCAACAGAAACATTTACTGATATTCAGAAGAAACATAGTCTCCTAAATTATTAATTTGTTCTTCATTCTTTTTTATATTCATTCACCGCCGAATGGTAATAAGTTTAATACTCGCAAATGTTTCTCTAAAAGAAGCAAGAATTATATTTTCTACTGCAATGCTACATCAAAAATCATTCTGCTGTTCAAATAAGACGAAGTTTTCAACATATAATCAATGCTATCTTAGGCACAAAAAGTATAAGTTGAAGACAGTGTTTTCATAATATTAGTGACTGGGAAATGTCGAACTAAAAATGTCAGGCAATCGTATTCAACATTGTCAAGACTTTTGGTGGACATGACGAGTAAGCAGATGAAAAGTCGCTGGACAAATAAATAGGTTATCGTTCTTTCTAAAGTATAGTAGCGATGTTAGGACAAATTGCGTACAAAGTTCATCCTGCTAACGGGATTGAATCGTAAATGATGATAATCATAAGGATTCCATCCACTCATTGATTTTCATGTAAACAACAGACGACTATGTTTCAATTAAATTCTGAATATCTAAGAAGAGGGGATAACTTTACTGGCTATTATATATTATCTAATGTGAGTTCTAATATCGGCTATGGACTTTATTCTCTATGTAATGAACCAATGGGGAAGGTTCCCTGGAGCCATGGAGTATAATTAATCCTTTCAATTCAAAGATCATCCGGGAATCTCAAAATGCTTGAATGCCTTGAATCTCCCATTACTCATAAAAAAAGAATGACAGCTCATATTCTTAACGTGTTTGTATATGTTCTGATGTTCATTGAGAATTCTAAGAAAACCTCATTATCCATCAAACGTATTTACGCGAGCATATCCAGCGAAAAAAGCACCCGTTTCGGATTTTCAGGTGTCACATACAATGAAAGGGACATAAATTTCTGGATCCTAATCAGGTATCCTGGTGTATCATCAGGCGTAGTTTAGTTGAACAGGCATTTGGGGTCTTTTATCAATGATATATTTAATGCTCAAACCCTTAAGTGCGTGAGCAATAGTAAAGGTAGTTCCGAAAATATTTATTGTTATGTTACTCTTTGTTTTTCCGACATGATCTACGAGTAATTGATATTTGAAATGAATAAATATAAATTGCTTTGAAATGAAATTTCTCTCAATATTCAAAATAAAAGATATGTGGTCCATTTAATTGCATAAAGTGCTCTATTTAATTTATTGCTAGTCATTAAATTTTTTTCTAAGGGAAAATTTGTGAAAATTTAATTTAAAATATTCATTGAAACCGATGCAGAAATGGTGGACACAAATTAACGAAAAATTAAGTGCTTTGATTGGGAGATATAAGATGCAAGATTTTCCTTTTTTCTACACTTATCCATTTGTGGAAACATATTTTTAATATGATTGAAGTAATTGATTTTTTCAATTAAAAAGCAATTAAAACACTTAACAGTTTTCGCTGTTTAGTAGCAATTAATTTTCGTAGTAATCGAAATTTAATACGATTGCATTTTTAACGTTAAAAGTTTCTTTTATAATTAACTCATTTAGCAACGTTTTAATGAGTACAATAAATTAATCCAATAATGTTTTGATTGGAATTAAAAGTTTCTATATCAGAAATTTTAACAGTGTGATAGTGTTGGCTATTTCATATCGATATATGCTTCAAGAAAAGAATTTACTTTTTCATTATATTTTTGAAACTTTTCAAATGAGTTTATCTCTCAGTTTCTAGAATTTATTTTTTTCCTCCAAACTTATTTTTCCCATTCTCGTTAAGTTGAGTAAGATCTTAAAAAAATAGAAATGTTTGAGAACATGCAGTCTAATTATAATTTCTAAAAAAAAGAAGTGTATTGTGTAGTTTCAGAAAATCTTAATTGGGTCCTCGAATAAATATTATGATATATAATAATCTTTCATCCATTTGCATATGAAAACACGCAAAAATTATGTACATGTAAGCCCGTCACATATACATATATATATATTTGCAAATGTATATTTGAAGAAATTCTTCAGTGAAGAAATTGAAATAAATGCCAATTTCCTCATATGTTTATTTTGTATAAATACATGCATTAAATAATTTTATTACGCTTTCTTTCATTTGTTTTATTGCAAACAAATAGTATAAATATGACATAAAATATATTCAGGAAAGAATCATTAGTTTGAAACAGACATGTCTAATTATTACCAATTTTTTTCTTAGTTTTTATAAAATAATTTATGCAGTTAACATGCCCCTTCAATATATTGAAATGTCGATATATATCTTATATGATAATTTTCGAAAAAAATTCTTTTCAATAAGGACAAAAAAAAAACTGTTGAAACGACAAAAGTATCAGAACAATTTCAAATATCATTCGACTCTGTCTTAATTCCCATTGCATAAATTATTATCAATAAAGACTGATATTCCACATTTATTTTTACATTTAAATAATTAATTCAACGGCAAAACTTCAAAGCTAGAATCTCATACTATTTTGATACTTACTTTTAAGTATGATCATATATGAAAAAAATTAATTAAATATAACGAAAATTGCATGATATGAATAATATAACATCCTATATGAATATGTGATTCATTTATAATTTTTTAGGATAAATCATTTATTTAAAATACGAGAACGTACTTGCATTTTGCCGAATTCCTGCCACAAGATATAACTACTGTATTCGGATGGCATTTCCATAAATTTGTAATTTGCATAAAATTTTTAATATGTGAAGAGTAGTAAATAAATAGCCTTTAAAATATTGAAAACTAAAAAATGTTTTTTTTTTTTTTTTTTCATATTTCAGTTCATATTTTTACTTTTTTTTTATGTAGTTTTTTGACATCTTAAATTTCATAATTTTTTCTAATTTAAAAGTCTTGTCCGCCAGAATTTTTTATCAGTTAGTACACATAATAAATTGTTTCGCCAAATTGCCATATTTTGATTTTGAGCTATAAGATTTAATATTTATATTCATAATTCGAAAGTTTTTCTGATTACTTATTCTCTCATTTAGTATAGTGTTGTGATTTCATAGATGAATAATAATTAAATGTGAGTTGAAAGCGTACATTTGTAGTAATAGCAGTATTCTTGTTATTATGGTATGTAGTATTTTTTGTTAATTAAGCACAATTTTTATAATATATTTTTTTCGTTTCCTCCATTAAAATTAAATTTCGAATACAAAACATGTCAATTCTTAGTAAGAATAATGCAATAATCTATAAATAGATACTCAAGTCAGAAAATTGCAAATATTATTAATAAATCATGCTTTTATACCATATGCATTTTTTACAAAGTAATTATCTCGATTTTCTATAAAATTAATGGATACTTGCATTAAAAAAAGACTATTAAAACATTCTAATCTAAACTAAACATTCTAAATTTCAAATTATATGTCTTAAAGGCAATAAGTGAAGATACATTAATTTTTATGTATTTCTTAACTAATTAGGAATTTTAACTATTTCTTTAACCAAAAGGCTATTAAGAAGAGAAACATTCACCACCATGCATGTCAATTTATAATTATTTCGAGTAAGATTATGTTATACATTCTAAATATAGAAGTTAGGTTCTGTTAGAACGTATTTTTTTCTATAAGTGAAAGAGATCATTAATGCTAATTATATCACATAATTAATTCCGCAAATACGGGAATATGAAGATCATTTTGAATATTTTTAGACAGTATAATATTTTTTTAATCATGGGAAGAATGCATTAACTACTTTTATTTATTTTCTTTCCTTTTATTTTTAAATGCATTTATTTCCTTCTAACTGAAATGCTGATAATGCGGAATTAACTGATTTTAATAACAAAAGTCTTTGCTTATGTAATTATGTTTTAACATTGTTGTACAAAACCTTGCTACATTCTTAAAAAACAAAGCTTAAAGATGTAAATGGGAAACGGAATTTAATGAATGGGGAAGATAAAACAAGACGGAATTAAAAGCAAAACAAAATTGAAAATAATATTTTTGAACCGAGCAATATAATGAGGCAGTTTTTATTACCTCTTACCATTGTAACAAGATATAGATATAAAAGTATGGCTCATTACTGTTTGTGACGTCTTTAAAATAAAATTTTATAATTGCAGATGATATCAGAATAAATGTATTAAATAAAAATGCATGAAATTTGTATGCGCAGCTTGATTTAAAAAACCAGTTTAAATTAGACGGAAAATATATAGATAGATACAAATAGACAGAAAAATATCGTTTATTCTAAAAGAATGCCTGCAACATAATTATTTATAGATTTATTATTTTCAAAGATTCTATCCTTCTATTGTCACGAAGCCGGATTTATTTATATGCAAACATTTCTCAGAAAACAAGCACTTGGGCTGCGGTGGCTTGGTGGTAAAGTCTCTGCTTTGGAGCTGGATGGTGTTCAGTTCGAGACCCAATTCCACCGAAGAACCGTCGTGTAAGTGGCTCTGGTGTACATTAAATGTCCGGTCCGAACGCCCTCGTATGGCGTGATGTGGAGAGGGGGTGGGGCTACTAATTCAGTTGTCGAACTCGTCATCAGCCCGCGGTACAAAATTCAAAGGTCCGTCCCAAAATAACGTTTGTACTATTTTAAAACGGGATGCTAATATAACTGAAGTAAGTAATTTTTATGCATTCATTATGAAGATTCAACCTTTATTTTAACTGTCGTGATTATGTATGAAAAATTTCTTTAAAGTCTATAATATTTTTGAACAAAATTTGATTATAATCAATAAGGATGTTCTGATTTCTATAATACTATTCATGGATTTCATTTTCAATTATATAGGAAGTATAAAATATTTAGAGCAATAATTTCTTAAAATGAGAATGTTAGTCATTACATGGAATCAGATACTTTTATATATGTTGTAAGTCCTAAAAACAATCATATATTTTGTGAAAATACTCTGCAAAATATCAATCCAGTGGCAAATAAATCATTGAGGCAAGGCAACGTCATCTGGTGGCATACAATTATATCTTCTAGAATGTTTTTTTTTTCTTTTGCGTAATCAAAAATGAACTGTCACAAAACTTTTAGCAAGCCTTTGTATTACTTTGTAGTGCCATAGTATAGTTGAGAAAATATTGAACCAAACCTATTCAGCAGAAGGAATTATATAGTGGACAAAATATTTATGTATTTCACTTTTCATAGTAAAAATAGCTTATTACTATACTTTGTAGCACACATACATTGTACAATATTTTTATGATATAAAACAATATTTTCAATGTTGCATAATATTGTTTAATATTGAATATTATTTTATAATATCGTACAATATTGTGCTACAGGCTATGCTACCTGGGATAGTGCAATGTGTACACAAAATTATTATGTATACGAAACAGTGATTTTTAAATAAATATCGTAAGGCGTGGATTGGAGTAAATAGATACAATAGTGACAATTATTCAATACATTGTTCGTTTTTCAAAACAAGCTGTGAAGCGAGGAATCATAATTATTCACAGAATTAAGCAACATTTCTTTTGGTATTGCTCTATTATAACATTCAAAGTAATAATTAATGGAAGATAAAAATGTATTTTCTTGTCTTACTGGTGTAAAGAAAAATAGGAAAAGAACATCGATAAGCCATTACTGCATCGAGAGCGTTATTTTATTCACAACATAAATATAGTGTCTTATCAGAATTAAAATATACATTTGACTGCATGATCGATTTACATTTTGAAGATGTTATTATAGAATGTTACTCAGTTTATAAAATATAATAATTTTTGGTTTCATTCCACTAAATACAAATAGAGAAGAATACATATGTATATAGATACTTTCCATTCCAATATTAAAAGTTTTAATAGATACCAAAACTAATAAGTAATTATGAATATTATGACATTTAAAAACATTCATTAAATACGTGGTTTTGATAAAGTTTTATTAACACGGGCTTTGAATTCACAACTTATAAAATTTTGTTTGTCTTATAGACCAAGTATGCTTGTCAACATGAGACTCAAAGAAGTGATAATATCCAGTATCATAAAACCATGAACATATCCAAACTACGATTAATATCTTGCCTAACGGATGAAAAGTACTTTATTCATACATGAAAAATGGTTGAATCATAAAAAAAAAAGAAAAGAAACATTTGTATTTAGAAACAGTAAAAAACCTTTGGGTATAATGTAAATTGACTGGCATTATTACGATGAGATGAAGACTAATATTAGGAAGGAATAATAAAATAATATTCATTGTTTTTTTTTTTTTTTTTTTTTTTTTTTTAATTTCCGGAGGGAAATGGGTAATGCACTTGAAAACTTTTAAGAGTAAACAGAAAAGAAATACAGAGCTTTAGAGTGTTGGAAGGAATTTCAATATTTATAATCGAAATTATCGCTATTAGTATAATGATGCTTAAGCTATTGAAAATTAACTTGGATTTTTTATAAGATCATCTTTCAAATTCTAGATCATCTTATTCTAACTGAAGTCCTCACTAGAAAATAGGAAAACCGTTAACAAATTCAAGAAGAAAAGTAAAAGTAAACCCTAACTTCGAATTATATTGGATAAGAGTTCATCATGGATTTAAATGGAAAAAAAGGAGTTGGTGAGCTTATGAAACAGAACAAACAAACGAGGTGGAAAAAATATTCACACATACTGATTATCAAATTAAATAGTGACACTAAATTGGAATTTGAGAATGAATAGCATCAAGGATAGTATACGCGAATTAATAGTCATTGGATCAATAAGTTCTTTGAAAGGGTCAACTTTCTACTCTTTTAATCGGTTATGAAATTATTCCATTGGGGAAAATCCAAGCTTTTATGTTTGGTGTTGGGCTTTGGTTACACATAAACAATCAGAGGACAAGAATGAAAAAGCGTGTTCTCACTTTGAACATAAAATTATTTTTGTCTAAAACCTTGGGAAATAAAGATATAGAAAGATATAGTTGTCTTTGTTCAGATATTTAAGCAAAATTGCTAAATTTTGTTTTGTTTATGTTTTTTTTATTATATATATATATATATATATATATATATATATATATATATATATATATATATATATATATATATATATATATATATATATATATATATATATATATATATATATATAATTACTGGAAGCAATCAAATTGCAGAATAAATAAGAAAGCAATAACGATTTATTTGAGATCAATAAATCTTGTCCTTAGAAACTTTTAGAAGACTCTATCAATTTTGTTTGAGATTGCAGATAGTTCAATTTTTTCATTTGAACTATTAATGATTAAATTAATAAAGTATGATTTTGAAAATTTTCACTACGAATGAATTTCTTCCATGATAGAGTTACAAAAGTGAGCAATGTACACACACAAAGTGAGGAATCATCATCGAACAAAAATTATAATCCTAACAAAAAATTATGTTTAATATCTCTGAAACAAGTCTTCCCAAGATAAAGATCTATGTAACCTATGTAACAATGTAAAATCTATGTAACAATTTTTTCCAAGTTTAATTGGAATTGTAGCTGATATAAATTGTCTTTCAACAGAATGAATCTATCGAACATTCGAATTTAACTTTTCTTGACAATTTTACTAAAAGGTTCACATAAAAATATTACCTTCGTATAAACAACGATGTAAGGTTTTTCAAGAAAATAAATCAAGAAGAACAATGAAATCCTAAAATTGGATATGAGCGTATATGTTGAACCAATCATATTGAAGGGCAAAAAAATAGCTAGAATAATTCTAGATCAAAGATCGAATGTTCCTGTGCCAATAAAAATATTTTCTGGATCAAAACAAAGAAAGAATCTCGTGGCAAATGTTCCTAGTTTTCTGGCAATATGGGGATTAAATAAAGATATTTTCTTTCGTTTGAGATTCTTTGCTTAATTTTGTTTCAAACAAATTTGAGGAAATCGGGTGAAATTGTTCTATACGTTCGAATGTTTTCTTTTTCGTCTTTTGATGAAAACTGGTACTTAGAGGCAATCTTGAGAATTACAAAGTTTCATTTACAGAATTTTTTTTCAAAAGTGATTTTCTTTTATTATTTTTAGTTTATAAAACTTTCAACGTTCAAAATTAAAAAAAAATCCATTGAATATTTAATTTTATTTAACAGTGGGGTTTTGCTCAATTGATTGATAAATATTTTTTTTTTAATTCTAGTTGATAAAATTTTAAAAATTATTTGATCGTATTGTATCCGGATTTGTAAACTTTTTAGTATGTTCCAAGAAATAAAATGCTTGTCTTAGTCTAAATATATATTTCGTGAATTGATGATGATGTGTCCGCGCTACCACAGAAAAGGGGTGCAGTAGCTTCTGAGAGTAACGACCACTGAGCACCCGAGGGCAGAAGTCTGATTTCTAGCTCATATGGAGATGAAACTCACACATTCGGTTGCGCAACCACTTTTTACATGGGGGAACATTCACACACCTCACATATAGAACACAGAAGGAGAACAACCATGCCCGAACCGGGATTCGAACCCGGGACGCCCAGATCAAGGGGAAGATGCGCTACCCCTATGCAAGGACACCGATGTTTTTTGATTTAATTATCTTTTTAAAAATATTAAAGTATTGGATTAAAATTAATGCAGTTTTTATACAAATGTAAATTAAGCGAAACTTCGGTAAGAATGATGTGATTTTACCTTTATTTCCATGCATTTTATTTTTTTAAAGGTAACGTCAAAGTAGTCCAAACAAAGAAATAGCTAATATACTGTATTAATATAATTTGTAATAATTGAAAAAGTATACATTATAACATTAATTGATATCAAAATAAGTTTTAATTTTATTTTTAAATTTATTTAATTATATTTTTCTTTAATCATAATTTTATTGAATTATATTTTAAATATAATTTTAATAATTATAATTAAAAATACTATATAAAATTACTACACTATATTAATTATCAATATAGAGTTATATTAGTAAAAGTCTAATTTTATTTAATTATGTTTTTAAATTTAATTTTTATTTAATATTTGCCAGGATATTGAAGACATTGAAATTACACATTTTTTGTTGCTTAGAAAATGAAACATAATGATCTAATATTGTTAATGAAGATTTTCGGGATCAGCTAATGATTCGTATTCCTTCCCCTAATAATTGTTTTATTTCTATTCCTGAACTATTGACAATTATGTTTTGTAATTATATTAATTACTTTGTGTAAAAGGTTCCTGAATTAGACAGTTTCATTACTCTACGAAATCTTTTATTTTATGTACTCACATTCCGTTTCGAAGATGAAAATTGTATATAAAAATCAACATAAATTACTTAAACTTTTCATTTTAATATGTATTTACTTCTTTGACAAAGAAGTAAATAAGCAGAATAAAAGCTTAAATTCATTATACAATTTTCATTATTCCGGCATCTTGATACATTGCATTATTAAAACTAATTTTTAAGCGCACAATTTTTTTTCATTTATTTTAGTTTTGTCAAAAAAATTAAATATTTTTCATGCTAATTCCAAAGGATTAATTACATTTTTTTCTGTCATATATCTGTTTTTCAGATCGAGACCTTTTTCATGCTTTCGAAGTTATGGCTTAGATTAAAATATTGTGCTGTTTTAATTTTAATTTTGATACATATTGAACTCGTCTTTTTCTTTTATATCATTGTTTTATCCTGAATTATAATATAAATAATTTTCTGAAAAGGCTTATTTTTCTTCTAGCCTTCATCATTTGTGTGCAATTATGATTAAGTTCCACTTTTCATAGATAACGCTATTCCATTTTTTTTATATCCAGTCAATCTATGGTGTAATAATCTATGGTGCAAATAGCAACAAGGAAAATTTCCTCTCATATTGCATTTTTACACTTTGAAATTTGCTAAATCTCTTCAACAATAAATTTGTAACACTTTAGTTTCGAAGTAAACTAGTTACCACTAATTTGAAAGACTTTTTTTTTTTTTAATGCCAAGTCCTTGAACTATTTTTTTTCAGTTTTATTTTGAATAAAAAAGAAATGTTACAAAGTGTTTACAAATTCTTCTTTAAATAAAGCTTCAGACACATTTATATCATTTACTTTTACACCAGCTGATAGAAATAAAATCTTTTTAATGTCAGTAAAACCTTTTTATACCTTCTGGCCGAGATTACAATATTTTCTATTATCACAATTCACTTATACATTTTTCTTTTTTGTATGGCATCATTTACTTTTTTAAATAGCTAAAATTATATAAAAAAGTATATTTGTGATTATAATTTTAAAATCAGGGATTCAGTCTGTGGAAACACTATATGCATCAACTCCTAATCATTGCAAACTGCTCATTTGTGCTCTGATTACGAATGTTTGTTCATTGTCGATTTAAAAGTTTTTTGGCACTCATTTAAAAAGAGTGGAAATGGAGGGGATGGAATTGAAGGAGAATAGTGCTCAGAAACCTTGTTATTGTTATATATCGTGTGAAATAATACATTAGCATAAAAGTATTTGAGGGCAGTATATACATAATTATGACATAGTACATTACGTGACTCACTCTATTGCAAAAATGCATCACATCCATTTGTATTCCTTTCAATCTTTATAAGACTTTTTTCTTATATAGATTGGCGCATTATTAGCAAATGGCGTGTATCAAAAATTTATTTGCATCAAAGATACTTTAGAGATATTTAATTAATTTTTAAATGAAATGTGCCTATTATATTTTTTATCGGGAATTAAAAATTGTACTGTTAAAGCAAATTTATTTTAAAATATGAATTACTCACTTGAAAGATTTTAATTTTTTACATTATTTTCAAAATATGTTAATTTTGTTCCATTTGTCATATTAACAAAATGAATATGTGATGAATAACCATATATAGTTATCATGAATTTCTTTATATCGCCAGTTCTAATTAATATATAGTTATTATATAACAGTAAATCACCTTATGAAAAAAAATTAAAATACGTGAGATCTGTAGGAAAATTTTTAATGTATCACACATAAAGGGCATAACATTTTTATAGCATCACAAATAAGATGCATAAAGTTTTATAGCTTCACAAATAAGGTGCATAGCGTTTTACAACATCTAAAATAAACATCTAGTAAAGTCAATCTAACACCTGGATGCCTCTGTTAAAGCACTGAATCCAATTAACAGATAATCCAGCATATTCAATAAAACCTATCACCCGGAATAGATAGGCATACATCAAACGCTAGTTAAGAAAATGCCTACTGAGCTAAATGCTAATCATGCAATGCTTATTGAGAAGGATAGATAAGTTCTTAATTTTGCACTCATGATATATATACTGAATGGTATCTGATTAAATGTATACTGTTAGATTATCAACAACATCTGTTTATCACATTTCCTTAATTTAACTTGATTACAACTTTCTGATGAAGCATCAATAATTAAATCTTTAAATTAATGCTTCAAGGATCTCTATATATTAAGAATACTCAAACTAAGCAAATCATTCAAACTAATTACAAAACACATTCTTAATAATTCGTTTCCACTATATGTAATGATATTATCCACTTGTGTAATAATATTATATATGCTCTTCCATTTCAAATGTCTTAAACCAGGATTTGAAGAAAAATAAAATATAAAATATGTTTTACATTAATTATTACTGAAATTAGTTTCCTGATTTGAAAGTAAGTGGTAAATAAAGCAAATGGGTTGATTTAAGAATAATGAATTTGTCATACTTTATAGTTTTAATTTTCTCTTGCCATTTGACATTAAAAATATAGAAACGGATGACTACCATTCAAATTTAGTTGTGACTATAATTATGTTGACCCTTTTGAGATTTAATTGGTTTATATATTTTCATTATTAACTTAAAAATTTGTTTTGAAACGAAGCATTTCTCTTATCAGAAACAAAAAAAATTGGAATTCTTTTATTATTATTATTTATTAGCCTTTATTTATTTATTGTTGAAAGCCGGTATTTCAAAATTCTATTTAAAGGCTAATTCGAGTCTTAAATAAGACTATAGAATTATTTGAAAATTAATCGTTCCAAGTGAATATGATTTAAATGATTTTAATAAACTTTATTAATTCGTTCTTTAAAAAATGACTCTTTTATTAGAAGAGGGACAAACATAAAAGTTTTTCTTTCTAGTCCGATACATTTTCATATTGATGGCAAACTGCTTAATCTTATGTAAAACAGTAGTGCCTAAAAATAAATGAAAACCTCGCTGCTTATGCATTTTACTTACCATAACGAAAATCCAGGGTAAATGAAGCTGTTAAAAAAACTTTCATCAAAATAGTTAGAAAGAACGAATTAAAGTGCTCTAATTTTTCCGCCTATTACATTTCCGGAAAAATACAGTAAATTGAAGTGGAAAATTCACGAAATATTGCCATAATAATAATAATAAAATCCTTAATCCGTTGGACGTATTGAAGCATTTGCTTATCAGTGGTTCACTAAAATATTCAGAAAAAAAAACTTTCGAAGACATTAGAAATATACTTCAACTTTAGTTTTCTCTTCCATAAATTTAATATCTACCTGGAACAGGATCATAGAATTATTGGATTCATGGCCATGTTTATCTAAATGATACTATAACTTGCATCATGAGGTTAAACACAAAGGAAGCTAAATTAATATGTCATACAAAATTAATAATCTCGAATTAAATCCTAATGACACAAATTTTTTATTGTTGTTTACAGATTTCTGTAAAATCTTAATTATTGTATATATGTAATGAGACTTGCAGAATTATATAAATTCAATAATCAAGATTGCATATTTCTATTTGAGAGGAAACTAATCTATCAGGTGATGGGGCTTTCTAGTTATTTATTATCTAATAAATAATTTAATAAGTAAATGAAAAAAAAATACCATTTCTCATTTTTTTAGAAATTAATATTAGGATAATATGACAATAAAATTATAATCTGGAAATAATCTGCTCTTTAGTGTATTAAAATGAGGAATGCAACATATTTAATCTTTCTCTTAAACTAAATATTATTACGCAATGAAAAAAAGAAAATTAAAACACATTTTTACTGAATAATGTGAAAACTACATCATTCAACTTTTTATCAACCCATTTGCTAATTATGGGTTCCATCAAAATGAATTTTAATTTGTTTGTCTGTGTGAATTATAAATGAAAAGTTATATGATCCTGAAATTGAAATGAAAGCCTCGATATAGGATTTTTTTTTTTTTTTTTTTTTTTTACATTCTGAGAATTTCCCAATGGTTTCGAAATATTGAAACATACCTAACAAGAGTAAAGACTTCTCAAATTTTTCAAAGAGAATTTTAAATTTAAATTAAAATAAAAATCTTGTAGAAATAATCATCTAAAGTCATTGGGAATCTTTAGAAAATTTTTCAAAATTGTAAATATATTTAGAACTATTTTAAAATTCCATTTGATTTTTTTTATTTTAGTGCATTTTTATAAAGATAGTTATTTACAAAACAAATAAAAGAAAGTCACAAAAATATATTTTTTTTATAAAATTTTAATGAAGTATGATATAAGGAATGGCCATAACATCTACTGTTCGACCATATATAACAAAATGTGCCCTATATTCTATTCCTTCAGTTAAATTCAAAATGCGGTAAAAAATTATTCTAATTTCATTTATTGTCTGGAATGCAGCTGTGCCCACGCAGTTTACTAAATCAGTTAGTTGGAAAGGTTGCTTAAGTCAACAGTTAATTTAAGAAACAATTTTTGCAAACCATGCTTTAATCTTAGAGGTTCAGAAAATGTCAAGTTCGGTACTTATACATGAACTAATTCGATCATTAAGTATATTTAAACCAACTACTGAAGTATTAAAAAAGAAATTTAAAATTGGTAAAATGTTAAAAAAAAATAGGCATTTCGGACAAAAATTGTCTTCTAAAATTTGCCATCAAAATAATTACTCTATAACTGATATTATTTATAATCTTCTTTAAATATGTTTAAAATAAGTATTTAGGAATTAAAAATAAAATAAAAAGTGATTTATGAAAAAATAATTCTTCAAAATAAAATAATTTAAATGCTAGATTTATAGCAAATCAATTATAAATTAATTATGCTATTAAATAATTAATTTTAAATATTTTAGCTTAATTTGAATTATTACTTAGAATTCCTTGAAACGACAAATTATATTTTAGCCAAATTTCGAAAAGGATATAAACATGATTGGCAAAATACATAAAACTATCAACACTAAGGCACATTCGCTAAATAAATCAGAAGCTTGAAATTCGCGACTTCCAGCTCCTTCCTAAATTCAGAAAATTTAATGAATCATCCACTTTTAATGAAGCAGGATGTTACCACCTTTCAAATACACTTGTTTTACCACCAGTCATAGTGAATAGGAATTTTAACGTTCTTTTCAAGGCAAACTTTTGTATCTTACTAATTTAATTAAATACTCTGATTTTTGAGACATTTATGAAGGTGAAAGGAAAGTATTTCTGGAAGATAAGATGATTTTAATGTTTTAAGATATTTCACTTTAACTCAAGCGTCAATCATGTTTAAGCTACAGTTATTTTGCCTGCTCCATGTTAGCTTGAAAACAATATTAACAATAATTCATTCTCAATGGGTTTATGGTTCCACGTTTTGCTTAGTTACTAAATTATTTATTATTTAAAATTAATTGCTTAATTCGTGGTAATGACAATTATTGATTAATTGAAATGCAAATTAAGTAATTTTTTTATTTGTTATGTCACAAAAAGCGTCATTAAATTCTTATTCGTATACTTTCTACTTAACTATTTAAGATTAATCAATATGTGTTTTGTTAGGTTACTGCGTTTTTTTTACATTTCAAATATTAAGAGGAATGTAATATACATTGTAGAATTAAGATGTTTGTGAATACATCATTCCAATTGTAACTTAGTCATCTATACGAATTTACATTCCTGTTTTTATTCATTTCTAAATGTGATAAATAGTCATAGTCTTAGACAAAGTTGTATTTTTACAAAAATATATTCAAGATATTCTTTTCATTGACCTTTTGGATCCTGGTTGTCAGGAGGAGAGCAAATTGATATTTAGAAGACAGATTTTACTGAGGATTCAGTGCCGTTCTTAGAGAGGAAGAATGTTTTTAGCCATATTAGCTTAGTTTATTTTCCTGACCTACTCGCTATTTTCAACTTCTGTAAGTGACTATTTTAACCCTTGGTTCATATTTTTTCATTTGTCTTTGTTGTTTCACTTTTCAGTCTGTGAGAGGCTGAATGGATTGCTGGAATTTTTTTCCTGATAAAGTTCATTAGTTTTGGATATTATCATTTTTCAATCACTTTGATTAATTTGGTGTGTATTAGGCGAATTATAATGATTGTGTTTCGATTTTTCAAAGAAGAGGAGATCTAAATAGAAAAATAATGAAGATCTGATAGTTCATTGCGTGGCTCATGTGATGCTCTTGAATGCCCTGCATAACTGTTTTCTAAATAAACATAGTTAAAATAAATGTCGTTATAATTATTTTGTAAATGCTAAAATAAAACAATTCAGTATTGAGTGTAAAAAGGAGCATAATATATTTGAGCAGAATTCAGTAAATTAATAAATAGATATTATATTTGTCATATAAATCAAGAAAACGGCAAAATAAGATAAATAAAGATTTAATACTTTTAGATTTTACTTTTAAAAACCTATGTTTTAATTGATGAGATTAAAATAAGTTTGATAAAAACTAATTCAAAACATCAATTTTTCTAAAAAAAACTATTATTTAAAGAGACACTGTAATTATTCGAAAATTGGATATCGGTGCATCGTGTATAGAACTTTCCATCAATAAAATATTCCTTTTATATGGTTACAAATAATAATTGTAATTGGACAAAAATATTATGTCTGAAAACAATACCTTTTTTTTTCCTGTCAGCATTTTTTTTTCTTTTGATATCATTTATGCAAGTTTTTTAGCAGTTAATTGCTTATTATATGGGAAAAACAGTGATATAAGATCCCATATTGTCTTCATAATCAGCTTTTACTATTATTGCAGCATTGATTATCTTTTTTTGTGTAATTTCGCTCAACAATAATTAAATGTTTTTTATTGCATCATATAAGTTCTTGTTAAGCAAATAAGTGAATTCGAACTTATAATTAGAGTTGATATCCAAGATACTCGAAATTATATAAATAATAATAATTCTTCTTTAATAATTCTTCGGTTCTTTGATAAAGCTCTTCTTTTTCCCTATATGAAATCAACCAAATATAAATTTTGGAATAGTATATTTTGAATAGATATCTTGAGGGAATGTTTGAATTACTGAATAAATATCCCAGTACAAAGAAATTCCGCTGTTCGTGCAACGCTAAAATGTTAATCTTTTTAAACCCCATTTGTTTGATGCTGTTTAAAAATGTCGTTACCCAGCATTAATGATTAATATAAGAACTATTTTTTAAATTCAATTCTCATTCATCGTTTGCATATTTTTATAAGCAATTTTAGATATTTCTTTAAAATTTAAGATAATTATTTTAGAATATTCTTAATAAGTATAAATTCTGCATCCCAGATTTGTGGAAATATCTCTGTTTTACTAATTGTTTCATGCTAATAATTCTTATATATTATTAAACTATTCTGTACAATTTCTTGTATTCTTCAAACAATATTTTAATAACTTTTGATGCGCATTTCAATCATAAAATATATTTCATGAAAGATATATTTCATGAAAAGATTTCTATATAATCATTATATTTCTTGTAATTCGTTGGTATAATTTAATTTGCAATTTTCTTAGCTAGCTTGTTAACTTCAGTTTCTCTTCTGAATCATCTGGAATATAAAATCCTAATTAAAGTGTTATCGTGGACTGAGTTTTCTGGAAAAATGGAATAACTTTTCCTGTAAAAATTCCAATTTTGCCTCCATTACTTTATTCTTTTGGCAGAGCTCGTGATTCCTGCATGCATTTTTCTTCATTCAAATTAATTAGATTAAATCCATCTTTCTTTCAAATGAAATGCAGGCCATAATAAAATTTATAAATATAATTCTCATTAGAAATGTGCTAATCCTCGGGATTTGCTGTTACGAAGTTACTTGACTTTTTTGTCCTCTTTTACAATGAACATATAATTGTGGCTAAAAATGTAATGTAAATTAATATTTAGACTATCTGCTGTCTGTAGCTATATGGGGTTTGTAGTTGTATAATCATAATGTTTAATTTGAATTATGATTCAAAATTATTAAAAAGTTAATTCTTTTGAAAGAGCATATTTTTTCTGCAATAAAGAATACTCTTTTTATTTTTGATAGTATTTTCAGATTTCAAAATTTCTGTATTTTATGTTGAAATTTTTAAATTTATATTCTTAATGTTTTCATTGTAGTTCGAAATTTTTCTAATTTTTGATTAATATTATATTGAAATGTTCCAGTGGTCCAGATTATATGAGAATTCACAAACTTTAAGCCAATGTCACGGATATATTGGAGTATTAGCGAGTTATAACTACTTCGTAAAGAATAAAATACAGAACTGCAGTAAGATTTAAAAAGCAATTCTAAAGTGATGTTTATTTAGCATTTTTCTGAGAGTTTAAACACGTAATTGTTTCAAATTTTAATTTAATGGGAATTAAATTGCCAGTAGAATCTAAATTATGACCCAAAATTTCTCAACTTAATTATTTCAATTTGTTCGATCATTTTTGATGTGTAATTAGATTGTAAAATGGTCTTAAGCATATTTATAAAATAATATTCAAAATAAAAATAGCAACATAAGTTTTTCTTATCTATTGGGCAAATTATAAATTCTAGAGCATTTTGAGAAAGGATAAATCAATAAAAAGATTATTCTTCGGGTTGTCATGCATTGTCAAGCATTTTCCATTTTTCTCGATTACATCAATTTTATTGTAATTAAGAGGTACCTTTCAATAATTAGAAAAATGAAACATTGAGAATACTGTTGAGAATTATATTACAAAAAAAAAACATCGTCTTAAAAGGACAATAACTTTTTGTAAGTACATCATTTTTTTTTTAAATAGAGAATATATTTTGGGAATGAAGGAAAACGGATCCTACAGAAATAATAAAGAGTTTTGCGTACCAAGTTTATATATCTTCTCTCTCCGAAGGAGATTAAAATAACTGAATAATAATAAATCTAAAAGGAATTATAATTTGGCCAAGGTCCAAAATTTGAAAACAACTACACCGAAGATAAATATCCTTTAAAATAGTGAAACCAGTCTTAATGGCTTGAGACATGAAAGACATAATTATAATTAGTCAACATTACATTTATTTCAAGAGAACTGCATGAAATATTCTATAAGATGCAAATTGAAAATTTATTAAAACAAAGCTGATGTGTTTTGAGAAATTTTATCGATAAAATATTCCATAGTTTCTGAAGAATGGAGAAAGCTGCATTTCAGGGAAATTTATACTTAAAAAATAATCAACATTTACTTATATTCGGAATCACTTCTAATCATGAAAATCACAAACATAAATGGAAATTTAAAAATTATATTTCAAATTTAATCATGATTTAAGGGAACTAAGGTTCCTAGAACAGAATATTAATAGAAAATAAATTTTGAACAAAATCACAATCGGTTCAGTAATATCAAATAATCAAAACGACTTTATCTTTTTGAAAATGCACTTAAAAATGGGCATAAATTATCGTAATTTGGATAAGATTCCTTTATGTTGAGTTTTTTCATATTTTCTTTTTAATAAGTCCTGTTTCGTTATCATTTATGATTATTGAAACAATTCATGAAATTTATATTCTTTTGTTGAGTGACATTTAAACAGTAAGTTTTACATTTTAAATAACTATATTACAGTTTACTGTTCTTAAGACTTTATTATATACTGAGGATTTCATCTTATTGATTTTCGTAATTTCTAATGTCAATAAATGAAACGTTTTTTATATTTTAAACATTCAAAACGTAAATTGTAATACTTTTCAAATATTTTCCAATGTTTGTCTTTTACTTTCTATAATTTTACTATATTGACACAAAAATTAAAATATTGAACATTGATTTTTAAAACATTCCAATGTTTTATTTATAATGTTCATAAAATTACTGTACAAATACAGATCCGTGTGATAATTTTATTAAAAATAAATTATAAACGGTATATATTATTCTTTCAGAATTTCTGAACCAACTTCACATATATGATATCATCCAAGAACTATTAATGTCCAATATAAAAACAATGTTTGTAAAGCAAAGTAATCACCTTAAAATGTTTAAATATTTAGACATTCTTTCTGACGTGTAAAATGTACTTACAGGAGTTAATATTCTTATGTTTAAATATAATTTTATGTGTTTTAAATTAAATTTATCTCAGGATTCTCCACATTTTTCTTGGTAATGAATTTTCTTCTGTCTCTTGTCAGTCGTTCGTTTTAAATTATTGTCACATCCATTTTCTCTTTTACAAAATATAATGTCATCGGACATAGAAGTGAAGATAAATTTCTCAGCTCTAATAAATAAAATTCATCAGATAGAAATTCAGTCAAAAATTATTCTAGAAAAATCAATTGAAAGCGATATTGTATAACAGAGCTAATAACTCTCAATCATAAGTAAAATTCATCGATATGAATAAAATATGTGAAGTCGAAATTCCTATTGTTTAAAGATGATTAAAACATTTTTGAATTTTGATATCTGCTCAATTCATTGCATTATGTCTGGCTTTTGGTATAAAATAAAAACGATAAAATGGAAGTTTTAAAGCGTTTACTAAATCCAGATTATCTTACAATTTTTCTATTTAAGTCCGCATGTCTCTTGTAAAAGTTATTCCAATATTGAGTAAGTTATTTTTTGTCTTTAGTTGATTCATTCAGAGGTAGTTTAAACAGATTAAACCATCAACGAACTTTCTCCTCTCTGATATACTTCTCCAAATATTTTTTTAAGAATATCTGCCTTTTTAGATATTTCTGAGATTTTAACAAAGTCAATGCAGTGCAACTAAGGTTATTTAAACACTTAGTATTGTTTAACAAAAATAACGAAAGGTAAGGGTGAATGTGCTGTTGAAATCCAGTCTGTAAATATGCATTTTAATTCATGATGTGCATAAAATGTATTATTTGCTTTTAATTTCTCAAAAGGAATAAATTGTGCAAGCAACGATGTATTTCATTCAAAATAAAAGGTGACCAAGAATTATTAATGTTTTTCTGTAATAATTGTTTTAGAAAAAAAGTAGATTATCCGCATGAAATATTACATACATACAATTGTGCGCTGTTGGTTATTTATTACTATTTATAGTACTATTATTATTTGCTTTTATATTTTATTCAAACGGTTCAATAAATGATTGAAGATCGATAATTAGAAACAAACTAAACGGTCAATTGGCTATTGAAATATTAGTAGATATTATTAAAATATTGAACTTTTTGTACACAAATTAAACAACAAATGTTAAATAATAATAAATTTAATATTTCCCTGGTTATACATTGGAATGGGTTAAATGACTTAATGCAATATATTTTAAAATAAATATTTGTGGAAATGTATCAATAAATTTTTATTGATACATTTAATCATAACTAAATACATTCTCTTTCCAGAAATTGATACATTTAATCATAACTAAATACATTCTCTTTCCAGAAATCCACAAATATTTATTTTAAAATATATTGCATTAAGTCATTTAACCCATTCCAATGTATAACCAGGGAAATATTAAATTTATTATTATTTAACATTTGTTGTTTAATTTGTGTACAAAAAGTTCAATATTTTAATAATATCTACTACTATTTCAATAGCCAATTGACCGTTTAGTTTGTTTCTAATTATCGATCTTCAATCATTTATTGAACCGTTTGAATAAAATATAAAAGCAAATAATAATAGTACTATAAATAGTAATAAATAACCAACAGAATTATTCAATAAAAATTGAATAATTCTGTAAAATTTACATTCGTTTATCTGATTGAGGATGGGCATTGCAAATCTTTATGGGAATCTAATTTATAAATTTGCATACATTGTAAAATGCAAAATATAATGGAACTTCGACAGGGTATTATTTCACATGATTTATATAATCAGTTTATATTTCGATAAATATTGCAATGATAAGAGCTATGTAAAAAACGCTGATCTTTCAATATTCCCATATCCCATACTTCGAAACAAAATACTTATTGCTTGTAAATTATTATTTTCTTTATTTCACTATTCTTCATTCCGAGATGGTTAAAAACTTTGGTTTTTCCTATATATTAATGTTAATTAAATAATTCTGTGGACGAGAAAAATATTATAATCCGTTTGTATTAATTCTCTATTAATAAAGATTAATGTGTGTGTATGTGCATATTGGTTCTCTGCATGTCAAATTATTTGACCGACATCTTTCAAATTTCAAACATGTATATTTTGGGATGTAAAAATGTACGCATGGATGTTATGTTCTATAAAATTTTAATTAATTAAGAATTAAACTCAATGTTAGTGTTTTTCCGGATAATTTCCAAAACTATTATTGACTAAAAATATGTTTTTTTTTATACTATTGCAAAATTTAACAAATATATTTCATAATAAATGTAATGGCTGTACGAATTGTGCCTGCATTTTGGCATTTTTTGAAAATTGTTTTTGTTTATTTTCTTATAATATATAACAACGCTGTTCTAAATTCAAATCGTTTACCTTGTTTTGTCAACTATTTAATGATGTGATTTTCTTCCATTATTGGAAGCTAAAAGAGGATGATTATATTTATTATCTTTGCAGTTTACAATAACGCCAAACTTAGAAGATTAATGAGTAGCATAATTACGTTTCTAATAGCATTTTATGATGCCATGATGGCATTGATATACACAATGAACAAAGCATATACAAAATAATTGAAACAACACAGTTTTAATGTCTGATGATTTGATGGAATCATAAATATGAAGTTATCTTCAAACTATTCAACTGAAATAAAATATATTGATTTTCTCCGCTTAAACAGCTAGTCACCAAAGACGAATAATAAGGAATAAATTTTCATACAAACATTTTTAAAAAAAAGCAAATATTCAAACATTGTCGTAAATAAAATTTCATACTTTTAGCTTTGATACCCTTAAAATGTTTAAAATCAAAGCATTAACTACATATTAGTAAATATACAATTAATTAGCATTATATACAGCGCCATAAAGTTAAATGGAGTTTAAACTCAATACATCCATTGCATTCTCCTAACTATACAAATTAATTCGCATGGTTTGAGGAGTCATAAAGTTAAATAAATCACCTAAAGTAACTGTCAGGATAAGTTAAGAGCTATATTTGATGGTTTTGTAGGGTAATAGATGTGACATTAGATTTGCTCACTTCAAGACAAACTAACATTTAGATATGATATCAAATAGGCCTCAGGATATTTAGTTAATAACGCATTAATCATGGAATGTCAGAACCTTGTAATTCCAATTGACTAAATAGAGATAATAAGTTTCAAGTCATGATCCTGCTTAAGGCATACGCATTGCTGCGACAACATATTAATTCTTTTGTGCTCAGTTTAATATTTACGAATTGACACTCAGAAGAAATAAAAAATTTTAATATATAAATAAACATACTCTGATAATAATTTACCATATATTTTAAGATTATTTACACACATATATTGATGTATAAATGCATATCATAAAAATAATCGTAAGTATTTTAAACAAGATAAAATTTATATATATATATATATATATATAGATAGATTATAAAGTTTTTAACCTCGTTTTTATTTTATTTCCTTTATATTTAATATTTAATATTTGGATAGAAATGTGATATATGTGAATTGAAGATTTAATGTTTTTAATTATATTTAATAGTGTGTTTAATTTATTTTAATTTTCTTGTTACTTTGTTCGCTTGCGTTTATTATTCAATTGTAAATTAACACTGGAATTGGATAAATCATTTCTTCCTTTACTCTGTCATCAATCGGCTAAATAACATTAGTCTTCATTTAAATGGTGGTATTTTCTTGTTTGAATACTTTCTAATTGCATAATACAAGCAAATTTGTATCATGCAAATAAATATATTACCGGTTCTACTTGGTCAATGTGTTTCAGTCCATTTAGTATTGACTTCTATCCAAAAAAAAAAAAAATGAATTAGAAACAACACTACTAGAGAAACCATTATGAAAAATTATTTGATGTCGGGAATTTCTTTTAACTTCACAAAAACATATATTCGGAAGTTGCTGCAGAATTTCCACATGTCTTTATTTATGTTATAAACTTCTGTTATTTCTAGGTTTTTATAAGGTTTGCTGCTAACCTTATAAATGTGCATTGCGCCCATAAGAATGACAATTTTGTTCTTTTCTATATTATAAATATCTGCAGTTATATCATCTGTAATGTTAAAACTTGAAGTTTTATCTCTTTGTTTACTATTTAATCAGAAAGGTTTGGCTTATTTTTGCTCGTGGTATAGAGTATAGTGATATTTTGTCTTAGCAGACGATAACCCATTTTTCCATTATGAAATTATTGGATGTACCTCTAGATTCATTTACAAAAATATTTCAAACTCGTTTTCTTAAAGATCACAGATTTAGATATCAATTTTCTCCATTCGGATTCTTTTTCAGGGTAAATAAATTGTTTTAGATCAGTTGAAGTTATAGTATAATATAAAATTATAATTTTTATTCATTATTTTGATAGTTCCATATTTAGATGGCTAAAAAAAGAATTAATTGTTGTTTAGGTGAACAATTTTCATGCTGATAAAAAATGCCTGAATTTTTAAGCATTTTCTCCATATTTCATGAAAGGGATAATGTTTAACTGACAACTACTGTTTTATTAAACTAATGTTTTATTAACCTCTAGCTTACGACTGGTACAACAGTTGTACAAGATTTTTTTTTTTTTACCTTTGCTTACGGCTCGGTGCAAGAGTTGTACCGTAGCCGCTCGTCGGCTACGGTTGTACTAGTAACGAGTTTGAATTTCGTCCCCCACTTGAACTTTCTAGTTGAACCCTAATTGCAGCGTAAAATCGCTTCCCTTTTGTGTCGCACCCCTTAGGGTCAGGAGATTTCGTCCAGCAGTTGTTATTATCATTTGTTGGCGCTAATGAGTCTTGTGAACCCTGCTTTGGCGGCATTTTTTTTAAAAGTGGAATGAGTTTGCATAATTTCATTTGTGGGAAATACTCGTTGAAAACTTTCATCTTTCCCCCTATTTTTTTAATTTTATGTATTCCTTAATATTTTAACTTAATATAATTTTGTAACTTTATAATAATTCTAAGTAAACCATATATAATCTTACTTTTTAAAAATTACTTGTCTTAAATCTGGTGAATACCTACGTATTAGTAAATTTTTCTGCAGAAAAATAATTTTCCTTATAATTTAGGTATTTATTGTCTGCAAAATTGAACATAGTTTTCAAAAATACTACACTGCAATAAGTAATTGAAATTCTCGGCAAAAAAAAAAAAAAAAAAAAATCACTATAAATTGTAAGAATCGACAATAGAATAGGAAAACGTTACTGGTAATTATACTGAAAACCGTTCAAACTATGTTAGGAATAAAAATTATATTCGATTTCTATGGGAACAATATAATATTGTAAAATCATTTAAAGGTGTTTTTAATTTACAAAACAGCAGATAATTGTTATCTATGTGATGCAAGAAGAGATGTGAATACTTTTAAAAAGAAGATATAAAGAATTAGGATCTTAGTACATTATATATAAATCGTTACATTTTATTAAAATTGATGAATTAAAATTATAAAAATGGAATAAAATTCACAATGCAGTGTTCAAGCGTTGTCAGTTAAATTCACAGCTTCAGTAATGCTTGAGAAATTGATTTAATTTTAAATATAATCGAAAAATTGCAAAATTATTGTTTAATGTACTAAACTATTCAGCAGATATCGTATTTGCAATCTATTTATTATTGCAAATTCTCCTACAGAATTGCTGAAATAATTTTCAGGGGAAAAAATAAAATAAAACTGAGATTAAAAGCCTTCTCTAGGGTTCGGACGAGCCGAAACCACAAAAAAAAGCAACCCGCTTTCTACGAAGGGGACAGATGACCCATTAACTCTACGGGTGGTTGAAATCGAAGAGGTTCTTTTCAACAAACGCCTTTAAAAGAAGGGGAAAGCATCATCTAGTTTCTCTCACTGAATGCCCGCATTCAAAGTAACTTTTTCGAGTTTGGGTTGCCGAAGCTTAAAGGTTAAAATAACGAATAATTGAAATAATTTATTTTTACTATTTTTAAATGAATTGTTAATTAGCAAATACGAATTTAGATAAATAGAATAAAAAATGAAAGGAATTAATCATTAATACAATTCTTAAAAGTAGTAGAATAAACGTAATACGGAAAAATGCTTTTCAAAAAAATAAATTCCTTACTAACAAAATCATAAAATATTTATAAAATAACATTATATCGTCCTTTCGCATAAGCAGCATGAATATATTTTGGATTAAATAGATAGAAACAGAATAACAGGATTAAGAAATTCATTCGATAGATATTGTTAGAATATTAAAAGTATATAATATTAGATATTGCATTTTCTATATCTATTCTGTAGATGTAGAAAGAATAGTTTACATATACATGCAAAATAGAATATCATAATATTCAGAACTTTTATTAAATCTCATATATAATCAGTTTTATAAAAAAAAAATAATAATGTTTGTGAATGTTAATGTTATTCTAGAAAAAAAAATCTCTAGATAAATTTTTAAAAAAATGTCACCAACAAGAGAATTAAAAAAAAAAAAAAAATGTTGATAGAGAGGACGTGAGAATGTGAAAAATATCCTATTTTAGAATTTAAAAAGTAAAATAAATTTTTAAGAAATCAAAATTGAATTTGGATGATTATATGACTTTCTTCAGTCTTTGGTAAATATGATTTCTTTCTGCTTCGAATACGGTTTATAAATTTTTAAAGTTAATATTAATCTTGATTCCTCACAAGTCGGTTGGTGAAATTTCTTACATAAAAAGTTAAAAAAAATAATAATAAAATGATTTTTGTAGAAACACTGCCGAACTAGAAGTATTCCTGACAGCTAATATAGTAGATTTAACGCTGTCTATAAATGCTGTTTGAAATCTAAAATAAATCTTTCTTCAAGATTTATCTGTAAGATATATCTCTGAAAAACAGTGGTTTGTCATTTGATTAGATTCTTTGCAATGTATTTTGTCTTTTAAAATGATCAATCTTTTCACCTATCAAATTAAATTTGTCTGGATAGTATTAGTAGTGACACTCCCTTCCCCAAAATAGAACATTAAAAACTCCCTTGAAGGTTCTTTTGATAATAAAGAGAAATAATAAAGAACCCTACAGTCGTGTAAGTGCGTATCGAAAGAAAATCAGTTCCAATAGCAATAAAAATGTTCTAAGACATTTCGATCTGATCAAAGGTTAAATATCTATTTGTTGCAAAAGTGTTTTTTTTTTAAGCAAGGAAGGAATGCCGTAATAAATGGCAGCTGATTCCTGGCAATATATTTCCGAAACAAAGAGATTTTTCTTCAATCTAGCTTATTCAATTTCGTTTAGGGCTGATCAGATAAAAACATTGTGTTCAATTGTTTAACAAGTTTAAATTCTAGCCGTCTCTTACTTTCGTTGAAAATTTATACTCGTGTCGTATCAGGTTTATTAGCAGATTTTATACGAAAAAAAATGTGCAACTTTCTATTTTCATTTTGAGATTGAGTAACTTTAATTCAAGTTCAATTTATTGATGCGACTCAATATAATGCATTCAACTATAATTTAAAAAAATAATAAAATAATAGTTTTTGGCAAATTTCTCAGCTGATTTTCATATTACTCCTAATTAACTAAACACATTTTCGAGGTTCTGGATTTTAGAAATAAATGTTTTCAATCAAATTTTAAGGTTTCTTGAACTCTAATTCTGCACATGAAGTGCAAAAGTCATAACAATACTATTTTCTTAAAGTCTATGTCAGTTAAAAGTTTCAAATGGATAAATGTTTCCAGAAACAAAATTGCGAATTATTTTACATACATATTGTTACGGATTCCACTGCTACTACTAAGTCTATAAAGTCACGAGTTCACTTGTACTAAGTGTATGGTTTGAAAACACAATCAGCAGGCCTCGGTAGAAAACAACGACGATATTTATTTAACACAAAGACACTAACGCAAAGACGAAGGATGCATAGACAATAAATATGCAGGATAGCACACTAAAGCAAACAGTAGTCCACAAGTAGTATTCGACCACATCACACAAAGCGGCCAAATAGAATTCAGCAGAAGATTTGATCCTCGGGAAGCAAGAAAGAACATGCTGGGGCACTTTTTGTTAAATTTTTTTTTTCCTGCTACTTGTATGTTTTTTCCTTTTTGAGAGTTCTTGTATAGTTTATATTATGTTATTCTATTTTTCGTTTAAATTGGAGATTGTATTTCTTCTGTAATTTATTGTTTTACTTCTGTAAAAAAATTTCATCTCTTAGGAAATTATTGCAGTGGATTTTCGGGTCACGAGGGGTTAATATTGTTGGATAAAAAGTCAGACCCTCTCACAGAAAAATATCCCTTTTTGTGAATCCCTGCCTGAGGGTGACCCTTGAGAAAGTATTCAGGCCAGATTGGCTTTTATTTTGGTTTAAGTTGGATTCTATGTTTTTTTTTTTTTTCATTTTTACTTGTATATTAGTATATTACTAATTAGATTAGGTTCATTTGCGTTTTAGTAATAGCTGCATTAACGATCTCTAAATACAATATATATATATATATATATATATATATATATATATATATATATATATATATATATATATATATATATATATATATATATATATAGTCACGAGGAATCATTATTAGACTTAATGTCTGTATGTCCTCACAGAAAAAATCCCTTTATTTGAATCCCTGCCTGAGGGTGACCCTTGAAAAAGTCTTCAGGCCGGATTCTTTTTTAATATTTTTTAATAATTTTTTTGGTTTAATTTTTATTTGGTTTTTGTTTTTCCTATTAACTTGATTCTAATACTTTTGTATCAATTCATCTGTGTTTTAGAAGTAGCTGCAATTGCGCTCTCTAAATACTATGAAGTTCCTTTTTTGTTTTAGTTTAAATAGGTAATAAATTTTAGTTGCGATTTCGAAACTGTTTTGTTTCGTTTTCATTTTAGTTTCGTTTTCAAACTTTTTCTTACTAGTCACGAGGAATCATTATTAGACTTAATGTCTGTATGTCCTCACAGAAAAAATCCCTTTATTTGAATCCCTGCCTGAGGGTGACCCTTGAAAAAGTCTTCAGGCCGGATTCTTTTTTAATATTTTTTAATAATTTTTTTGGTTTAATTTTTATTTGGTTTTTGTTTTTCCTATTAACTTGATTCTAATACTTTTGTATCAATTCATCTGTGTTTTAGAAGTAGCTGCAATTGCGCTCTCTAAATACTATGAAGTTCCTTTTTGGTTTTAGTTTAAATAGGTAATAAATTTTAGTTGCGATTTCGAAACTGTTTTGTTTCGTTTTCATTTTAGTTTCGTTTTCAAACTTTTTCTTACTAGTCACGAGGAATCATTATTAGACTTAATGTCTGTATGTCCTCACAGAAAAAATCCCTTTATTTGAATCCCTGCCTGAGGGTGACCCTTGAAAAAGTCTTCAGGCCGGATTCTTTTTTAATATTTTTTAATAATTTTTTTGGTTTAATTTTTATTTGGTTTTTGTTTTTCCTATTAACTTGATTCTAATACTTTTGTATCAATTCATCTGTGTTTTAGAAGTAGCTGCAATTGCGCTCTCTAAATACTATGAAGTTCCTTTTTGGTTTTAGTTTAAATAGGTAATAAATTTTAGTTGCGATTTCGAAACTGTTTTGTTTCGTTTTCATTTTAGTTTCGTTTTCAAACTTTTTCTTACTTTAGATTGGTTATATATATATATATATATATATATATATATATATATATATATATATATATATATATATATATATATATATATATATATATATATATATATATATATATATATGTAATGGTATTTTGATGATTTTATTATTAATGTAAAGACTAGGAAAACTGAGGTGTCACTTGCAAAATTCTTTTAAATTAAACTTACTCAGACACCACTATAAGGTATAGATGTGTGCAAAAGTGTCCTCATGCGCTTCCACATATTGAGGTTGAGGGAAAATTGTAATGCTATTTTAAACTCTCAAGTTAACCAAATTAATTTCAAAACTTTATCTTATTTTAGCCCATAGTAACTTCATTCTAAAAATATTCTCTTATTTCATGATCCAATACCACTTTCGGTTTAATTAATTCCTCTGAAAAAATAATGCGCAATCACTTCTACGTATTAAATGAAACTGATATTCTCGGTACTCTTTAAAAGGTGACAAAGGTCACCACGTGTATTGAATTGGCGTGTAGCCAGAAATCCTATGTTATAAAGGACTAGTGATCATTTGCTTTTGTTCCGCGCTGCGTCTGCTTGCAAATAAATTGCTTCCTCGAGATGGATATTAAAGAGAAGGAAAAATACAACGTCTCGTCTATGTCTTCAAACCTGCACTCTGCTTCTACCAAAATAATGTTACATATTATTTAGCCGACAGGATGCGAAATCTGTTATATATATATATATATATATATATATATATATATATATATATATATATATATATATATATATAAGGGGTTGTAGCATTTAATGTAGATACACTATCGAATTATTATGATCTTGCCCCAAATCCTATTGTTTTAATTCCAATATCTTTTCACTTCATTGTTCAATTATATCTGCAGAAAATGCTACAAGTCATTTTGCGATCTGAATTGTCTTATCCACTTATGAACAAATGAATGAGTCTGTCGCTAACATTCGCCCTCTGGTGTCACTTTTAATATTAAAACTTATTTCCCCAACGTTCCTTGAATTGCTGGATTTTGCAAATGTACTCGTATACGCTTTCTCTTTATAGCTCTTTTTTCATATGCTTCAAATATTTTTCTACTTTTTATGGTTTAATTTTTATTTGTTATTTCTATAGTTACATTTTATATGGTTACTTCCACTTTTGCTTATATTGGTGGGCGTGTTTGTGCTCATGCATGAGTGTGTACTTTTGATTACATTATAAATATAATTTGCTTTTTGATTAGTTTTTATTTAGTGAAAATTCTATCATTCTAAAATTTTAACACTGAAAATTTTCTGAAGTATCTGTTAATATTCTGTTAAAATGCTAAAAGGGAAATATGCTCTGTACTGAAATTATCCTTTCATAAAAGTTAAGTATTAGAAATTAATTAAGTAAAAGAAATACATTTATTTTTGTTGCAAGTTAAGTATAAAAAAAAAAGAAATTTCAAGATATCATAATTAAAAGAGATAAGCATTTTCAAATCTCTTTTAGCCTCCAAATTTCTTTTGATTTCATATAACCACTGTTTATTGTTTACTTTATTGCACTAATTTATTTATAATGTCCTTGTGTTTATTAACAATTTGAAAGAAATCATAATTGATGGAAAAATTGTGAAAAAAAATCGATAAAAACATTGCAAATTAATCTTAAATATTATAATCTATTTGCTGTGTAGATTTCTTTGCTCATTATGCGTATCTGAGAATATCAACATCGCAGTAATTAATGTTCGCTGAAACAACAATGCTCACAATTAGTTTTATTTCTTTATATTAATAGACGGGTCACACACACACACACTAGTTTCCTTAAGCCTATTTCTCATAATAAAGTAAAGGGAAAAAAATCATGAAATAAACTGAGAATTATTAAATCACTAACTACCCTAAGCGAAATCATAAATTGTACCATTATCTTCATTTTTTCGCCGCTTCTCTGAAATTAATATTCTTTTTTTTTAATATTCTTATTGAATAGATTTGCTTTGGTTAAAAATAATTAAGCCAGATAGTCGGGAGTGGATCATATTTCATTCTGAATATTTAATGAAGGCGCCAAAGTAATTACTTAAGCACTAAAAATTAAGAAATATTCGTATGAATGACTTGATGAATGTAAAAGGGAGCTTTTTTTCCAAAGAGTCTTTTTTCACAGTAATTGCAATCAAATTATTTGTAGAATTGAATATCACTGGTTTTTTAAGAATCACTTTTTTTCCTTCTAGTTAGCCTGGCTTAAAGAATATTCAGAATTTTCGTTATTAGAAAAAATTTAATTTAACTTTATTAAAAAGGATTGAGAAAATAAAAGGAAACTACTTAAAAGATGAAATTTCTTCAAAACATATGATCTTTAATGCTCTGCAGAATACGTAAGAACTGATAGATTTGTCAATTTTAATGCTGCTTCCTGGCCTTTCTTAATGCGAGTATTCATTAAAAGAAATACATAAATTTCATTTCAAAATTAATGGCTTTTAACTTGAAAATTCTTGGAACGTTAGTAAGCATTTACTTGATTTTTACTTGTTATTTTTGTCCCTTTATTTTTTTTATTAAAAACAATATCAAACTAAATTGTTTTCTTTTCAACCATTCTGCTGTTGATTAGCATCTATAAGCATTATTCATTTAAATTATAATTATATTTTTTTACATTTACAGTACAATAATTCAAATATTGTTTGTTTAATATCAGTAAATAGGAAGAAGAAAACTAGTAATGTAAAAAATAGTTTTAAATTATATTTTTATTGAATGATATTATTATAAAACTTTCAGAATATTAAAATTCATTTCGTAGATATAATGAAAATCAAAACCGCAGTTTAAGCATTAATTATTCATTCAGACCTGAATAATTTATTGCTTGTTGTGACTACGACTGTATTCATGTAATAAATTATTATTACATGACTACAGTCGTAAATGTAATAAATTATTCCGGTTATATTCATATATTATTTCAATAGGTTATATTACTATCTTGAAACAGTAATTCATGATTAAAAATAAATATCTATATGGTGAAAATTAATTAAGAATGTTTTGCTAATAATTTTGTCTGTTCATGTTCGTATCAATAATTGTACTACTGTATACAGCCCCTTGGATTTCGAAAGTTAAGTTAATGTAATAAAAGTTAATAAAGTAATAAAATAATAATGTAATAAAAGTTAATATAGTAATAAAATAATAATGTAATAAAAGTTAAGTTAAAAGTAAAGTTACTTCATAAGTTAATTAGCAGAAAAAAGAGGTTTTTTTCCACATTTTATTTTGTAAAATTATCTAAAACCTTATTAAAATGAGTTAAATGTTTCTAATACCGCTGCGAACTGTTCTCTGGTATATCCAAATCAAGATTCAAGAAATAATATTCGTAAGTTAAGATAATTCATAAGTTCCAGACAACACGTAAATGAAGAAAAACGATATAACATTCAAAAAAGAAATAAACGAGAGAAAAGGCTGAAAATATTTCAATGTACGAATGTACTACAGAAGGAATATTAGCACATTTCAAAATAGAAGGGTGTGATACAAGTGAGAATGCAAATTTTCCTCTTCACGACCGATAATAGTGTGAAGAATGTTTAGATACAACCAAATATCATGAAGAGGAGCTACTTTACCCTGAAATATCCGAAATAGTAGGAATATCAAACTACTGTTTAATGATGAAAAGAAATTAGTCTTGAGAGAATTACCAAAATAAAAGCTTAAAATGTTTTATGAAGAAAGAGGAATTTTAACTTTCTTCGTAAATTTAATTAATCTTAAAACTGTGATATATCTAGGATACAAATGTAAATATATATTTATAATGAACTAAAGATAAAAATGTATAATTATTTTAATATATTTTACCAAATTATGTGATCATTTTTTAAAAATAAAATTACGTGATAAAAAAACTATTTTTTTTTTCCTGAATCTCTATTAAATTTATATATATATATAAAAAATCAGTTATCAAAATTAAAACAAATTAAATATAGTTTTGTCAGTCTTATATAATAATTTGAAAACCTATTTTGAGTCATTCTAAAGCGCAATTAATATATTTGAATGCTTATATTAAGGCAGATAAAATCTTATAGCAAACTTTTGTAATGTTATTTCTAAGAAAAAAAATAAAATGAACTTTTTAATTCATTAGTTAAATTTATTTGCAATCTATCTATCCATCTATACAATTATATATATATATATATAATATGAATTTTCAATAGAATAAATTTTAACGTAGCTGATTTGTTTTATTTTATTCATTTATTACTTTTTTCGAAAACGCATTTTGTTTGACATAGCATGGGCAGTTATGGCTTTTACCACAATAAACTCACCAATTCAACCAACCAATCCAGATATTCAAAAAAAGAAAATTAGAAATTAGAAATATGCAGTATTTAAATTTCAGTATCAGTACTATCAGTATTTAAATTGTACTTCCGTTTAGTCTCAGAGTATGAAATTAATAATGAATATCAAATGTATATAGTTTAATATTAACGAAGTTATTTATTAACTAACAGAAATAAACGAAAGTTTGACAATTTCTTACAAAAAGCAAAATTCATATAATTAAAAAAAAAATTATAAATTTTTTTTGAGAACAAACTTTTTATTACTTTTCTATCTGAAAGATATCTTGTTAAAATAATTTTTTTCTCCCATAGTCAAGAAAAGCAATTTAATCAGCAAATGGAGTTTCTTGAGAAAACGATATTTTAACTAAGTTTCAAAAGTACATAAAAACAGCTCTGCAGTTTTTATTTTTAAATTTATAGCTTAATATATCTTAGATTTTTTTTATCATAGATTTTTGTTTCTTTATGGGTAATAAAGAATGAAATGTGAATTATTACAAACCTTATTTAGGATTTGTTTTCTTAAATGTGCCTTTTTCCTGTTATTTTTAAAAATTTATGGCAAAATTTCATGTCTGTTCATATTTTTTCACAATGCAATTATATACTCGTAGATAGAAACATCTTAATAGAAGATATAAATTTTTTTTTCAATCGAAACAAATAATTACTATAATACTAAGATTTTTAACTCAAAATTATTATAATACACACATTTTAAAACAATCACTCCTTAGATGTTGAAAGCAATGTTATAAGGGAATTAAGCTGTAATGAACATCATAAGAACCATCACAAAAAAAAAGAGACAAAAACAGAAAAAAATGTATTATAAATATGATTAATAATCTGTTTGATTTCCGTCTCTCACGCGCTCATGCTTTTATAATTATATTCTAATCATTCTAATGTTGATACATAATTATCTATTTTCATTTTTCTGTAAATTAAAAAACATATATATGTGTACTTTTTAATGTTTTTGAAGTCGTAATATTTATAGAGATTATAATTATCTACTTACGCATTGTATTTCAAGTAAGCTTGTTTGAAACAGAGTAGGAAATTGTTAATTAACAGGAAGCATTCGATTGAACAGGAATATAAGAAACACTTTTTTATATAAAATAACCTCTATTAAAGTTCTAGTTTGCTAAAATATCATGAGTTGATTATAATTTAATCAAGCAAAAATTAGATAATTTCTTTGTCAAAAGAAAATGCATGAAAAATATGAAAAAAAAATTATTCAGTAGAAAAGGATAAACGAGTGATACTTTCCTAACATTAAATTTCCAATTAAAAAATAATATCCTTATGATACTTTAAAATAAAATGCAATTACAATTGCTAAAAATCTATAACTCCATAGTACAAATAAATAAAGAGAAAGTAATCAGAATCAATATATCTACTAGGTTTCTGAAATAATTGTTTATATTAAAGAAAGGCATAATATCTTATAACATTGATTCTTTTATATATTATGTAAAAACGTTATTAAAATTTAATAAACAGTTAAAAGTGTCTTTCAATTATCCGAAATCGATTCTTTCCGCAACTACTGAAAACTTTTCTTCAAGTCTCTGTATTTCACCAGATATTTCTAAATCCCTTAAAGAATTTTTAAGGGATTTAGAAAGAAACTATTTTAATTAAAAAACTATTTTTATTGTCACTAATAAGGTACATTTTACTAAACCATTAGACATATTACATTTCATTCAACATTCACCTTAAAAATTACATTCGTGAATTTTCATTAAACATAATATTATCCTGATTAAGAAAAAATATGTCTGTGATGTCTGTAAACTATATGTTTTCTTTCAAATTTATATTTGATCATTTTAGTTGATTTACGAAGCACTTTCAAACTCTGATTCATGTTATGATCCAGCAGTTTAAAAATGTTTTGATATCTCTGAAGAATAAAATTTATATTGAAGTATTTAACTCCATGGTTTGGGATAAAGATTTGAGATATAGTGGTGTATTTTCGTCTCCAAGTTGGATATAATATTGGTAAATTAATATTGGCACTTAGAACACAGTTTCCATCTAAACGCCATGGAATTAGATGATGTGACGGTCATATTATTCCATATGTTTATGCACGGTAGGAGTAATTCTCTTATGCTTACTGGAGTACTGAGATTTTTTTTTGGGGGGGGGATAGGGATTTGTAATTTTCTTATTCCTCTGACAAAGTTCAAAATATGGGAATGGAAGAGAAAACCATGATTCAATTTTCACTCTAAAATATATTTCACAAATCTAAATTAAATTTTACTTACCAATATTATTAATTAATAGCTTATTAATTAATAATACGTCTAGAATTATATTATTACCTAAAATCTATTAGGAATAATTGGATTTTAGTGCCTAATAGAGACAAAAAAATGTCAAAAATATTTCCAATTTTGTTTCCTTTAGATTCATACATCCCGAAAATATATGCTTGTTTGCTCCTTCAGAAGGATTAACACATATTCTGTGGATCATTTTAAACATTTCCTTATTTTTAAATATAAATATGCTAAATTTTATAAAATATTTTCTCAGACTTGAAATATTTGATTTAAGTGTATATGGAATGCAATATTAGGGATTTAAGTGAATATAGGATAAATTCAGAAAAATGAAGAATTATAAATTCATTAATGGAAATGAAGGTTAATTGGATTTTTAATATTCAGTAAAATTTGCCACTTAAAGCTCAACTCTGTTAATCCTGGAAAATTTTAGCTCCATTTTTAAGTTGATTTAAAAGTCAATTTAATTTCATGAACAAACGCATTTCATGTAACTTTGTAGTCACCCAATTACCTTTCCCATAATTATTTCCTCCTATAAAACAAAATGTTCTGTATATTTTATTATCTGAATCTCAAATATAATTTTTACTTTTTATCTCAGATAGATTAATAACTTTAAGAAAGTTTTAGTTATGACTCAGATACAGATTTCACACCAAAGAAGTTAACAATCAGCGAAGAAAATATTTTTTCTCACCTTTTAAAGTTATTTGTGTGATTTATTTCTTTGAAATTAAAAAATTCCAAACGGTTTTTGCACCACAAAATGCTTATTAACCAAAATTTAATTTTGAAATATTGAATAATAAAATTTTATCCTTCTGACATGAGAACCCATATCTTCTACTTTAGATAACAATTGTAACATCTTTTGACAAATTGACAAGAATATGTAAATGATGTTGAAAATTATTATAAATCACATCTCTACGAGTGTTTTGCAATTAGTTAAGTTAAATGTTTAATTTAAATTTCTAAATTTCTTCTTCAGGAATAATAATAATAATTATATCAGGAATAATAATAATAATTTTCAGGAATATATGAAATATTCCTGAAAATTCATTATTATAATGCATGTATTAAAGGAAATTTTGATATTCAGCACTGATAAGAAATAAGTTATTCGTATCATCAATCCTTCTATAGAATGGGGTATTATTAACATCTTTATGAATAAGTTGAATGTAAAAATGCATTAATTTTTCTTCAAAAGAAATATGTGATTCAAATTTCTCTTTCAGTGATTATTAAATAAATCTAACTTTATAATATATCTATTATAAGATACAATTGAAATAATTATTGCTCCACTTAATTTCAAAATTTCCACCAAACATTCAGCATCATTTCTAAGACGATAAACCGTATATTTTAATGATTAATTGTTTATGGCAAACAATTCTATGTGAAGAAGCAGGCGCCAGAAATGATTTATTGAAGCGTATGTATGTTTCAGGCTTCTATAATTAATTAAATAAATGCTTATTACGCGTACCTAAAATCTATGATGTTTTTCGATTCATCAAAGACGTGGAACTATCTTATTATTGCATTAGAAAAATTTTACTGTTTTAATTTTTTAATTAATTAGTAGAAAATTAGCAAACTAAGCATGTGAAAGTCAAACATAATTTCAAATGTATGATGCAAGAACATTTGAAGCAACTTATAACGTATATGCTTAAATCAAAATATATCATTAATGCGGTTCAAAATGATAATTATTATTTAAAATTATATTTGCATATTTCAGATCTAAAAACTGTTTCTATAGATAGTTCATATAATGCCATAGGCAGAATGTCTCTAAAATGTTCATGTGAAAGTAGGAGGATTTATTAGTTAGTATTTATTGGAAGAAAATTTTGATAAATCAATTGGAAAATAATATGAATTGCATCTTGTTGCCATTTTCCATTAATGTGATTCAAAGCGATAATTAATATTTTAAAATATATTTGCATATTTCAGATCTAATAAACTATTTTTATATATAGTTCATATAATGATATAATCATTGTGTCTCTAAAATACTGATGTGAACTAAAGATGATTAATTAGTTATTATTTATTTGAAGAAAATTTTGATAAGAAATAAAAATTCAGAAAATAATATGAATTGCTTCTTGTTACAAAATTACATTAATGCAATTCAACGAGAAAATTATTGTTTAAAATTATATTTGAAGATTACTTATATTTAAGATGTAATAAACTATGTTCACTGATATATATAATGTCACATTCAATGTGTCTCTAAAATGCAGATATGTGCTAAAGATGAATATTAGATGTTATTTATTTCAAGAAAATTTTGATGAGAAATAAAAATTTGGAAAATAATATGAATTAAATCTTGTTCAAACAGTTACTTTAAAGGAAAATGGCATAGCCTTTCATTAAATCTGAGATCAATAAAAAAAACCCAAGTAAATTGCCTTGAAAGAATCATGATTTTTTTAGTTACTTGTTCTGAGGGCATCCAGTGCAATATAATGATCTTCTATAGAGTAATTAAGTTACATTTGCAGAGGGAGAAAACTGAGCGAGTTGATTACCATCGAAGACTTTAAATGGCTTCAAAAGTAATCGAAGGAGAAGAAAAGTAAAGCTAAACAACAAAAAAGAAAGGGGGAAAAAGAATGACAAATTTGTCACTTTGTCAGTTTTTATTTTCTTCATATTT
Organism: Argiope bruennichi; assembly: GCF_947563725.1. NCBI lineage: Eukaryota > Metazoa > Arthropoda > Arachnida > Araneae > Araneidae > Argiope > Argiope bruennichi. The sequence continues at coordinate 25,041,669 of NC_079151.1, read as the reverse complement.
TCTTATTTTGTTTCGTATGGCTTAGCAACAGCTGCCATTAGCAGTAAAATTTAACGCCAGATGTCACAACTTTGTGCATAAAAAAATCTGCTACTCTTTGAATTTTGGAAGAAAAATTAAATAACGGCGTTTCTTATATTATATGATTCATAAATAAACTGAATTTGTTATCTTCTGCTGATTTTAAGTTCTGGTAATATAAACTGCAAAAAATCCCTTCTGTAATCAATTATGTATACTCTTGTAATAATATTTTCCCTTTGATTTATAATGTTTCATTAGTGCATTTTCATATATTTCAACTTGTTTTGATATTTGCAATGTAAGAGAAATATGTAGGATTTTTGAAATTTTTTAAATAATATTGCTATTTATTATGATTCGTGCTTACTATTTGTAATAATAATTTTATGAAACAGCGTTCATTTTTTTCAAACGCTGCAATTGAAATAAATGTATTTTTAATGGATGAAAAGCTTTAAACAGAATTTTAATAATCGATATGAAACTTCCAATTATAAATTCTCATCTGATACTACAAGCTAATACAATGATGGAAAATAATTTTTTTTGTGACTTTCATATTTTTTATATGAACTGATGCATTAGATATAATGGAATCGTTTATTTGAAATGATTTTTGTTTTTGGTTCACTGACTCACTAAAGTGTTTGGATAGTTTAAATTATATTAGATTGCTTTTTTCGTTGAAAATTTTAAAACTTTATTATTCATAAAGTTCCGAATGCATTCTTGATTTCTTATTATCTAATGATGGGAAAGATTATTTTCTAAAATTGAAAGATTACTATTCTTTTAAAGATACCTTATTCATTTTAAAAATGAGTTTCAGAGACTTTTTAATTAATGAATTCTCATAGGTATTGTACACGTTCTAGTGTTAAGAACTATTTAAAAGCAAGTCAAATTAACTTACACAATATTTCAGCATACAACTACTCGATGTTAAGTTTTTTGCAAACATGAAATTAAGCATGATTTGCCTATATTATTTTTCACTACTAAAAGTTTTCAAATTTCTAATTACCAAAGGTTCTTTATATTGTTTAAAAGTATCTTAGATTACATTATGGGTTTATTTATTAATTTGCTTCATTTATGTTTTTATTTTTACATAAATTTCAGTTGGAATAGTTTTTTATTAAAGACGTGTAGAAAATAGAAATAAACTAATTTGTAATAAGAGTATATAATATAGTCTTAATTATATAAAACAAATCTAAAAAAAAATACGAAGATGTAATCTTGATACCAGGTGTGTTTAAGTAAAAGTTAATGAAATAAAACGAATTCCCATAATTAGAAAATTTAGACATAAAGATTTATAAAAATGCACAGTTCAAGAAATACAATATTAAAGAAATAGTCAGTACAATAAATAAATTACATATTCATACCCCTGGGTAGAAATTATAGCTTCTAATGAAATGATGTTCTTATAAACAAATTGCAGTTTTTAATTCATATTTCACACTTTTATATGTAAGTTATATTAATCGTGTAGATAGATCCTTTGGGAAATAAGTTTTGATGGTAGATAATTGGACTAAAATATTTTTTTTTAATTTGATGCTAAATAATATAAAGAATTTAAATTTGAAATCCATTTGATATCCAGAAAATGTTTTAGGATGGAGAGTCCTTTGCGCTGAATAAAATAATAAAATTGTGATGTTTTTATTACTAATATGAATATAGCGAGGCTCAAAAATAAGAGAAAATATTGAAATTTTGCTAGTTTGAACAAGTTTTTTAATCATTTCATTTCTTCCCTTAAATATAAATGTTTGCAGTCACTTTATTAACGCTATATTAAAATTATAAATAAAAATATATGAAAAACGATATATGATTCTTTAAGTAAATTAACATTTTTCTGGTGCGGTAGAATATTTCATTCTTAATATTCATTTATGCAAAATCGATTAAAAAAAAGATCTATAGAATAACAATCTGCAATTTATGAATAGTTACCTATGCCCTCATTCGGCGATCAACGACTCTTTTTTTATTTGTATTTGGTTGTCGGCCAAATATCCAGTTTTGTAATCGATACGCCACATTTTCACCAATCAATCATTTTCCTCTTATAAATAGACTCCTTATTTATTTTTAAGAAATATAAAATGAGAAGCCTTTTATTTTATACTTCTTATTAGCTTGTATCTACTTAGCAAATCAAAATCATTATTGTCTTTGATTGAAGAAGGATATATTAAAAATTCCCGTTTTTATATTCAAAGTTAAAAGCAGAAATTCAGTATTATTAGTTCATATGTATTAAGAAATTCTGTAGCATGCTGTTGCGTTTCTAGTTTTAACTGACCGAAAAACAAATTAATATCTAAAAACTTAATATTGTTATTCAGGAATTGACACTTATTTTAATGAAACAAGGCTAATGTTTACAAGGAAAAAATTTGGTGTCAAAGTAACATCTTTCAGATATTTTGATATTAAATTTTTATTAAATCTTTTTAACTATATTAGATGTATAAATAGCTTATAGAATTGATTTACTAATCCGAAATGAAAGCCATTCACAAAAATTCATATATTTTGTGAACAAAAGCAGTAATGAATGAAAATGTTTACTTTTGTCAATATATTATTTTTCGGAATTATCTTACGAAATATTTAAAGAAAACACAAAAAAGTATAAATAACTAAAATAATTTAGAAAAGATTTTTAAATTTGTTGTCAATATTGCAAAGAACGTATTCTTGCAAAATGCATAAAATGAATCCCACTAAAGCATTTCCTCAATCACAGTTCACTTATTACAATGGATTTTTAACACTGATTATCAAACAGTCTCTCCTTCCGAATGTTTTATAAGAGAATTTAGCATTAAAATCTTATCCTCATACTTTAATGGACATCATAGAAAAACAGGATTATTATCTGAAAGGAGGTTCAACAATTGTTATCAGAAAATTGAAATTGAATAAAAAATAAATTGGTTTTAAATTACTTGTTATAAATTATGAAAGTAATATTTGTTTCGAAATATAGTTAGACGGGAGAAACTTTATTGAGCCCTGATAAAAACAAAGGGGTTTCTTTAATGATTTCTGTGAAAAGTTTAAAATAAGATTTTCATATATATTTGCTTTTTTTCTATGCAACCATTGTTTAGTAAAAAAAATGATAAAGAATTAAAACCAATCATTTCACGTATACAAAAAAATGATTTTTTTTGAGAAAATAAATAGATGTCCAATAAAAATGTTTGCAAGATTTATTAAATAAGTATACAAATGTCTCCAGCATATGAAAGATTGATAAAATTAACAATACCTGAGGTGAAAGATTTGGAATCATTAATTAAAAATTTATTTTGAAAAAAATTATAACTGTCCTTCCATAACTTAAAAAAAAAATTACAATAGCTGCTAAATATGAGAAAGATGAAAAATATTTGTTTTTCAATCGGTAAAATAACTCAGTTTTGTGTGCATTTCAAAATAATTTCACATGTATTTCTTTATGAAATAAAATTTACATTATGTTTACAATGAAATTCATGATAAATTCTTTTCATTTCAACTTCATTTCTTGTCATAAAAATATTTTTATACTTGAAAAAAAAAAACTCTATAAAATAGAAAAGTGAAATTGAGAGAATACAGGGTTTTTAGATTGCTTTTTCTCTTTCTTTCCCCATGATGGTTCTCTCTGCCAAATAAATTGCACAGAAGATTGTTAAAATGAATTCATTTTCTATTCATACGAAAAGTATTTTCTACACCATTATTATTTGCATTATTATAATTCAACAAAATATTACAAATAAGTAAAATTTTTAAAATCAGCGATATTCAAATTAAGGAAAATATTCTCAAATCGAATGTGAAAGTGAAGTGACGAAAATAATTTTCTTTCCAAATTTAATGATTGAAAAGACGTTAAGTTAAAAGTAAAAGTTATTAATTCTTTATTTTTTTAAATTACAATCAAAAATAGAACGATATGATAAGTAAAGATAATATCACCTTAATAATCTTGAAACAATTAATATTAAATATTTGTAAGTGGTTTTTGGCGGGGGGAGATTGTAAAATCAATTGAAGCGAATTTGAATTTTTAACCTGAAAGAATTAATTAAACGAAAATCTTATAATGGAATATAGATTTGATTTCGATAATTTAGTCCACAAATTAGATAGTGATTTTAACAAATATTCCAATAATTTTCGTTTTTCCTGAAAGACATGCTTCAATCGTTTCCTTCCTTAAACTTCAAAAGTTTTCTAAATCAGAGCCTTTACGATTGGAAAAGAATTTTTTTCCCCCATCTGCAACTACAAAATAGCAGGAACTCGAAAGAACCGAGGAAGTTATTTGCTAGCTGAACGATTATTTCAATAGAAAACCTTTTCAGCTACTAATGGAGCAGGGAAACGGAATCAAACTCAAGAAATATTTGAAATGCAGTAAAACCGTAAAGGAATAAAAGCTGTGACAAGAAATATAGTCTCTAAGTCAAAATTTCAATCCTTCTGACAGCAGAAAATATTATTTGCTGTGAACGCAATCATTTGTTTCGGAGAAGAATTTATTTCCAACCCATCGAATTTTCCTGATTTTACACTCTCGCCTCGCAAGTGTTTTTCACACAGGAATGGGTCAATTCGGATACTATTTGGATTTCGAACAAAATTTTACAATTATTTGAAGTAGATTTTACAGGGTACAATTTTCTGTTTTCATACTTTATATGGACACTTCAATAATAAAACAGTAGCTATTTACACCTAGCTGCTCTCTTACTTTTTACTTTTGAAACTTTCCAGTCATTAACCGATTTTATAAATTGATAGTTCAATAAACGTGAATCTTGTGAGATTTCTTATAGTTTTAGTACGAATTAGTATGAATTACGCTAATGCATATTAATGATAAAAATGCCATATAAAATAATTGCATTTTCAGAGATCTGTAGTTATTTTGTAATTGTACTTGTAAGTCAAATTCTCCTTAAATAGGATTTAAGGATAATTTGAACTCATTATTAGTGAGTAGAATTTCGATTTTGCGTTTTACGAGTTTTTTTTTTCATACAAATGTAACAACAGAAACAATTTTTTTTCCTTTAGAAATCAAAAGTACCTATTTAAAAGAGTATGAGTACATAATTTAGGCATTTTTATAAGCATCTTCTGAGCCTGTGCTTTTTGCATAGAAGATGTCTATAAACAAATGTTGCATTCGGATTAACCTGTGTCAAAAGAATTATTGTATGAGAAACTTCGTCAAAGGTATGACCCTTTCACTTCGTACTTCAAGCGATATCATATTAAAAGATAGGATCACTGTGACCGCGGAGAATTGGGCGATCCACTTTATTATGCCAAAAGCAACCCTCTCACCTCACCTTTTCATCTTACCAAACTCACCCACGACCTCAAACCAATTTGGTGGATCAATGTTATGGGAAATCAGATGTCCAAAACAAAAATTAGAAATCTTGTGCGCTTTCTGCAAGACAGCGAAGAATTGATCTCCTCAAATCCAAACTCTGAATAAATTTTTGTATCGCCCCTCAATCAGCCCTTCTCCAAGAAATATTATCTTCGTCAAAATTCCTGAACTCATACTCTCCACCGAACACTCCCATTTTCAAAATTGTATTATATATAGTTATTATTTTGTACACTATATGTAAACTTTAAAATTTTTTTCTTCTTAAAAAATATTTTTACATATATCCATTCAACCGACAGAGATTCTTAGAGATTCTAGGTTCGGGGATATTCTGTGGTGAAAAGAAAAAGAATGTTAATGTAATTTTTATAATATGATGTTATTCGCTTATTTTTTGCAATGTATCATGATTTATTACTATTAGATCCTTATTCACATCTTTAAATAGTATTAACATTAATGCTATAGAATAGAACAAAGGGAGTCGTTGTCCAAACACACGGAATCCTTAAATGCAGAAGAAATAAATCAAAAGTGTTACAGTATTTACTAAATCAAATAATATTGGCTTCTAATAGTGTATAATTAAATTTGCTGATCGGCTAAGCTTATATGTCTTGATCATATATGGTTGTCGGTAAGTTTATTTCAAAAATCAGCAAACCACCTTCATGGAAGGAAATGCCCTCATTTTTAGTAATTTCTAACTATATACAAAATACTCTTTACTTAAAAATCAGCTCATACATTAGAAAAAAGAAAGTAGGCTTAACTGACCCGGTTTGAAAATATAGAACTTCTAGTTATATTAAGAACATCAATGAAATATGTAATGGATTTGACTGTTTATTCAATAAGTAGCGAGTAAGAAGAAATTATTTTGCCTTTGAATCAATACAGACCGAAACAGGAACCGGAACCGTTAATTCTCTGTGGAAGTTCGCAAACAGATTTAACATAGGATGACTTAAGTGAATTTGCTAGAGAAATGACGATCTTCTACGTCATATTATCCTTCTTCTGTGAATGCGGCTTTCTAAGTCAATCTGACTGCTAAAAAAAGAACATTGAGAATCAAATTACTTCCTGATGCATTTTAGATGTTGCTTCGGATAAGTATTGGGTGGGGAATTGAAATGAAGTCGTGTCTGAATAGCGTCTGGACAACTTCGGAGGTGGTAATTTCTCCTGTCTCAGACTTTTACTACTTCGGAAGTTTCTCATTTTGTGGCTAAGATCGTTTTATTTCTATTCCTCACTATTGCGGCTGCTGTTGTTCTCCGAAAGTATTCAGACTTAAATCTTCCTTTTAGCTTTGATAGATTCTAGCTAAATTTGCGAAGACAGCGACAAGCACTGGAAATTGTAGTGGAAGCTGTTAAGATTCTTTTGTACCATTTCAAATTTCCTTTTGCTTTGCATTATTTAGAAAAAAGAAGATAGAATTATCTGCAAAGAAATGTTTCAGTCAGAAGAGAATTATCCATTCGGTTTTTTTTTAAATCAATATATTTAATTCCTTCGTTGGTTTCAAAATTTTATTTTAGAATCATCAGATTGTCATCATTTATGTAATATTTTAGAAATATTAAGTTAAATGGCAAATTACATTTTTAAAGGGAAATAATAAGTCTAAGAGCCTATGATTTTTCATAATAAAAACTTACATTTTAAAATATTTGATTGTGTTGAAAAAGTAGATTACTACGATTTTTGATGAAAATGTCGATTATATTCTATTCCATATTAATAAACTTAAGAGTGTTTGCTATCAAAAATAACTAAAATTTTGCATCTATGTTAAGGCATTAGGAAGTTGCATTCATTTTTATACTTTCAAAATATGCATTTTAGGGGTATTTTACATCTTTAAATGGTATTTTTAAAAGTACTTTTGTAAATTCTTCTTATGAAAAAAATTAACTGCCATTATTACGATTTTTAGATTACTTATAATAGATATTAAAATTGTTTAAATGACAAATATTTATCTATTATGATAATATTCAGTTCGGTTTAAGGATTAGCATTTTAATTCCCACGAAAGAAAATATATGTAATGGCCATGCTTCAGTACAAAATGGCATTGTCTACAAAACACACTTAGAAACTTTGAAAAAAAAATGAGATTTATATACAATAAAAAAACATCCATATTCTTTGCAATCACAAAAATCTCTTTTCTCAAAAGATTTTAATAATTTGAAATTTCTTAATTTTTAAATGTTTCACCATTTCAGAAATATGACAATTGCACCGTTGAATACAAATCTCCAATGCCTTCTACTCATAAAGAATGTTAAAAGAAATTTAAGTGAGTCACAACGTATCAAATAACGAAGGAATTAAATTTCTGTTTTGGTAAACAAGAAAATAAATGAATTAAAATTTTAATATAATTTTTCTTCAATTCTTTATATACAAGAAAAAGAATATTACAAAAAGAAACACTTGATTAATGCATCTCGAATTTGAATAAATGTTTACGTACTAGTATTACAATGTTTTAATACTTTCGATCTAACGAAAACTATTCATGTTCAAAATGAGTATATGCTAAGGAACTGATATTTATTCAAAAAATATCCTATTAGGAATATATCTGTTAGATTAAATTTAGTTCAATTTGATTTTAAAATCATATTTAAATTTAAGAAAATAATTGTGAATGATTTTATAACTTTAAACAATGTGAATCAACAAAAAATTAGAAACATTTAGCAGTTAAAGTTCAAAGGTCACGTACATTCATTGATCATTTCATTGAAAGTTTCGAATTGATCTCCCTCCCCTACTAAATATTGTCTTTTAAATAAGGTCTCTAATCCTTTGACCTTGAAGTGAAGATTAAATTACAAGGTTGAAATGTATTTTAATTAATCCTAAGTTTGTTTTTTTTCAAAAAACTTTCTTTTTCATGAGCTCTGATTTATTTGGAAAATATATATAGAAACGAAAATTATTTTGGGGATACGAGCAGGCTTTTTCCTCTTACCATACTATAAATAACGATTAATAAATTGCCTCATCCAATAATCCTTCTTGAATATTTACTCACCATTTTATTTTAAAAGTGCACTTTTATCTGAACTTACGAGGATAAGGGCGAAATTAAAAATATATTATTTTTTCTGGTTGTGATTAAAATTTTCTTGTCCATATAAACTTGTAACATTCAACAATAAAATACACCAAAACATTTATCTTATTTAGTAAAGAGAATTGTTTTGATATTTATTTAAATTTATAGTCACCTTGGAATAAATAAATAGCCCGTTGAGATTATGAATGTCATTTTTTTTATGAAAACAAAATTATATGTTATAAAAATTGTTAATAAAAAGCCATAATTTTATGATTTCAGGAATCAACGTAGCTTTAATATATTTATAATGCGAACACTTATACTTTGCTCTTCCATATGTATAAAATATGATTTCTGTATTTTCAGAAATAAAAAAGCTCATCCTTTTTCCTAAATCTTCGATAATCAATTTACAACAATACTTAAATTCCTAATCTATAATTAAAAATAAAATTTATGATAGCAAATGGATTCCTGCACAGAATGAAGCAAATTTCAAAAAAGATAGAAGATAAGTCATTAGAAAAAGAGGAATACGTTACTTAATAAGCTAAAAAAATATTTTTTTTTTCATTATTATAATTGGTATAATAAAAAAGATAAAACCAAATAACAAAAGATGTGTGTTCTAGGATAGTCAACTATCTGTATTTATTGAAAAATTACTATTCTTGTAATTTTGTAGAACGTAAAATTCTTTTCCAAGAATTCTCTTGTAAGGAGAAATTTAATAAAAGTTCCTTAAAATTGTGTGGAAGAAAAAGAATTTCAAGGAATAACATTTTATAACCTGGTATAAAAATACCCTTTTCTTTTTGCTATTTTAACGTAAAATCTTGTAATTTTCTTATTTTTTTCCATTATAATAATTGCCGTGCTTTCAAAATCTTTCTTTAGAAATTTTTTTTAAGACATATTTTATAGAATAGATGTAGTTAAAAATATTAGATGAGAATTTACTTTTTCCAATGTTTTTTTTTTATAAATTTTGGTATTATTGATCATAAACTAATATTTATACTGAAAAATTATAAATATTTAATTTTATGTTCATTTAGCATATTAGGTACGGCATTTGTAATCTAACTTGTTATCGAAACATTATAAAAATGTTTTGGCTGGTACTTTATTTTAAATTTTAAAGTTAAATTGATTTTGTTTTAAATTTAAAAATCAATTTATTAATTTCCTTTTAAAATTTAAAATCCAAATACTTAATTTTTTTTTCTTGGCGGATTTCTTATTGATTGACAAAAGTCATTCTTTTAAATTCGAGTTTAACAACTGATATTAAAACACGCTGCACATAAAATATCGTATTACATTTTAAAATTTATGGCGTATTTGATTTGAATAAAAAGCTTACCAGATATATATACTGTTTATTGAAATTTGTTGCATAATTATGGATTTGACTAATTTTTCTTAAAAAAAAAATTTGATGCATTAAATGAATTTTCAGATCAGTACAAGTATTTTATATTAAGTTTCCGAACGGAAAATATTTCGTCATCGGAAAATATCTTTACATAAAAAGTATTTTATAAAGAACGAACAAGAGTTTAACTGTAAAACACTTCAATTCTTTGATAAAGTGTTTCTTAAGGAAAAGTATTGTAATACTTTTTTAGGGTAAGGTATGTGTTGTTACATATCAGTTTACACTGAGATAAAAAAGCTAACAAAGTGTGTTTTCTTTTCTTACCACCTTTCGACAAATTTGTTTTTATTGTATAATTTTGATATCATTAGATTCATTATACTTGCACAGAGGTAAAAGAAAATTAGCAAACACTTTCCTTTAGCACCTTCTGAACAGTTTTGTGCATGATTTTGGTATCACTAGATCCTGATGGCCATCTTAAAGGAATTTTTTAAATGTTTCTGATATGTTAAGAGAGCCACCTGGTTAGATTAAACCGTTTATATTTTTTATAGTAAGATTTTCTTTCCCCATTCGATAGTATGTTTGAGGAAAAAAGTATGTAAATGGAAGGAAAAAGTGTTTCACTAACACTTTAAGAAGGGAAAATTGTTGCAGCATCTCTAAGTGAAAAAATTTTGCTATATATCAAGACCACATAAAAGATTTATTTGGGGGATAATTTTGGTATCATTGGATTCGTTGACTTACATGAAAATATGAAAAAAAAAAGTTTAGTCAATTATGAGAACCAAAAATCCAATTTAAACCTTCCAAGTCTTTTGACAGAAACACCCGATATGTATTTAAGATAAAATCGTTGCAGAAAATAAATATCAAGTCTACGTCTTTCCTAAAAAAGTTATTCTGAAGGGTAGAATACCACACCTAAAGACAACTAATTAGAATCAGCCTTTGTTATTAATTATATAAAATTCATGGATATGTTAATATATCATGAATTTAAATTAGAAAATTGGCTTCTGAAATTGTCCCTACAGTCCGATATAACTTGGAAATTTCTGGTCTTACAAACGTAAAAATGACATTCCTTCTCTTTCATCCAAAGACACAATAATTCTCTTTCAAAGATATTCGCCGTCTACACTTTAAAATTGTTTTTACAGGTTTTATTACAACTCAGCATGATTTCATATATATATTTTTTTTTATTGAATTCGATAATTCAAACGATACAATCAACTAAATAATTGTGTTTCTTGTTACATTAACTCTAAATGTCACTTTTATAAGCATTTTCATGACACTGACTGGGAACAATGACAATAACGTTAGTCATTTGGTGTATATTTTTAAACTTAATAAATTTCATTCAGAAAATAAAAATGACTATGCAGCCTATCTGTAATTTTACATTTCTCAATTTTAAGAAATCAGTTTTCATTTCATTGTGATTACTATTAAAATTTATTTCGATCAAATTTCGATCACATTTCAACAGATTTTAAATTTTATCTAGAATGCTGAGATTATAATAGTCCACAAGAAATTAAAAATTAAAAGTAAAAATATTTTTTGATTCAATTTAAGATGCCCATTTAAATGGAAATCATGTTTAGATAATTATTGATAACATACACAGTGACAATCACAACAAATGTGAAATATCGCATTACTGATATTAGTGTATGCATATGCACATAATATATATATATATATATATATATATATATATATATATATAAAGAGAGAGAGAGAGAGAGGGATGAAATAATAAATTACAGACCGCCTTTATATTTCTTCGGGCATGGGATACCAGTTTTAGACAAGCAAACCAAAACTATTTATTTCTAAAAGTGATACGATATCATGGTCACTATTCATTCATCTTTAAAGTAGGATTAAAGTTAGAGCTTTTCTTTACAATGTTAAACGAAACTTTTAGTACATATATAAAGTTATTTTTTTACATTTAATAATTCACAAGATAATTATTAATCCATACATTATAAATTAAAGTACAGATAAAAACTTGACAATATGTAATTGAACTTTACGTCTGCGTTCATTTCGTCTATACAAAATGTTTTTGTTCAATGTAGGTTTTGTTTGGAGTTACAAACAACCCCAACTCATCTATGTAGTCCATAAAGAAAATCATTTTTTTTTAATATCGTAAATTTTTGTTCTAGAATGAACAAGTTTGAAATTGTACGGAGCAACTGGGTGCTTGGAATATTTCAAATTCTAGCACTCAGACGAATATAAGCAAAGGTATAAGATTATTGGCCTAAATCTTTGGTACTATACTTTCTTATGAATACACCCTTCTATAAAAAGATATTATATTAAGAAAAGTTTGGAAACTTCTCCTAATTGGAAAGCCAAATAAAGAAGAAAAGGAAAAACTCCAAAAATTAATAAAGAAGCAAAGTAAATCTATTGTAATTGAAATATCGAATATGTTTCAACGCGTTTAATCTTCTAATTCATTTTTTGTAAGACTGGTAGATCTAAATCACTACGATTGCGTCAGCAACGCAGCGCAAGAATGTATGATTTTTTTCTCCTTGCTTACTTTTATTGTAACTCTTAATCTTACGATATCAATAAAAGAAAAAAAAAGAGGAGTTCAATGTAGATAGTCAGGGAAATGACTAATGCATAGAATGTAGATTTCAAAGTTGAGCACATATATATATTTAAGACTTCATAAATAAAGTGCATTTGAAATAAATTTACAAATGTATTTCATATCAAACTGATATTCCCTAAGAACTTTGTTATTATTTTTCTTCATATTTAGATATTACAATATTAGTGATGTAGGAAGATGAACAATTTAACATATTTTGTCATAATAATAACTTTTTATTTTATCTTAATACACACTAATTAATTTTCAGAAAACAAACTAGTATTGTATAAATATTTAATAAATCATATTGATATTATTGAAGATAAACAGTTTCTTTATAGATATAAGCAAAAAAAAAAAATATTAAAAAAAATTAAAAAATTCGAGTGAAATCAGAGGGTTTTCGTTAGAAAAAAACTTAATATTGAGATAGAAATACTGAAATTACACAAATTGAAATTATAAATTTATAATAGTAGTTGAGATATTTCGAATGTTTAATTGTAAGATTTTACTACATTTAAATTTTATACTAATTATTTTGCTATAATATAAAGTGTATTGATAAATCCTTAAAGGTATTAAAAGTTTTGAAGAAATTTCTATCGTTAACAATATTCTTTTTTAACAAGCAGTACTTTCAAGAATTATATACAGATTTTTTAATTTTCAATTATTGATTAACTTGCATTATTAATTTCAAAAAAGTAAAATACATAGTATAATTATTGGTTAACTTGTATAATTAAGAGACCTTATCTGTAAAATCATTATCCTACACTTTAAATTGGGGCAGCATATTTTTCTTCTTTTCTCATAGGAGCAAATATTTCGGAACTTTTCAAAATTTTTCTACTATGCCATCATTTATCTGAAAAATGTTCTGTGTTTCAATGAACATTTCAAAATGGCTCTAAAATAAATCGCACATTATATGAATGATGGATAAAAATGAAATAAAAAATGCGCCTTCGTAAATAATTTTTTTTAATTGTGGAAGTTAAAAAAAAATATAATTGGAGACCATAAAAAAAGAAATATATATATATATATATATATATATATATATATTTTAAAAAATTCAGATATTTTAATTTAAAGGAAAAGTGCACTAATTTCTTTTTGTCTGTCAATAGGAATATGGTGTACATAAAGTTTTAATAAATGTTGAGAAATTAAATTTTTAATTATAAAGACAATTTACAAACACTCCATTTGCATGTTGAATTATGAGAAAATAGCCTTCTGACTGATCAAAATTATTCAATAAATACACCTTTTTTGCAAAGCCGTTTTTTAGTTTTTTTAGATATTATCTTTTTGTTATTTTTATAAATTTATTAATGCACTCTTTTAACAGTTAGATTTACATTTGAAAGTTTTGCTTTAAAGACAAAGATATGTTTGAAATTCTTTGACAGAATTTCATTTTTGGAAAGACAGTTGCCACTGCCAGATGAGAATGAACTTACCAGACCCTTTCTAGAATTTAATTTTCCTTCCGTTTTCTATTTTTCTAGATCTTATTAAATTATACAAATGCCAAAAGGCATAAAAAAGAAAGGACATGCAACTTAATGCTATTACAAGATAAGTTCTAAAATTCTTTAAGAGCAGAATGAAAGTTTTTAGAATGTTCTATTTAGGGCAAGTAATATTTTTTTTTTCTTAAAAAAGACCTTTGTTTGATTTAAAACATTCAACACAATTCGATTTCCAGGAAAATTAGAAATACTTATTTGGTAAAAGAAAAGAAAAGTTATTTAAAGAAACAGCGTTAAAGGTGAAATCTATTAATTAACTTGTGGATTAGAACTTTTTTTCTGTTTTTGTACATTTCCTAGCAAGATTTTTCATTAAAATAAATAACAAAGAAAAACATATATATTTTTTTATTTTTAGTACGCACAATTTTTTACTAATCATTAAAAACAATTTCACTTATTTTTAAGAGAAAAGTGAATGCAAATTATATACTATTTCAAATGAAATGTCGAAATTTTAAATACGGTTAATCTAAAAAATAATAATAATTGTTAAAAATACAAAAATAGTTAGAGCTAAAAGTAAAACTGCCAATTGAATCTCACAGTTATTTTTGAACTAGTTTTTTCTCAAAATGAATTAAAATTGCAAATAAATTAAGAAATTGTGCACTTTTTTTATTTCAATATAGGGATTAAAATCTATATATTCCCTCAATAATTCCTTAGAATGTTAATATTCCTTTGAAATTACAAAAGTAATTAATATAAATTTGCTAATTACAAGACAAGATAATTGCAATCATTTTAATTGAATAAAACAAATCGACATATTATGAACCCGTCATTTTTAACGAATCACATCCAAATAAATTTTTAATTTTTTGTAACTATTTTATACAATTTATTTCGACATAGATGCTGTCTATATATAATATTCATTCCAAATATTAAACATAACATTTTCATGATGTATGTAGAAAAATAATCTTGCTTTTTCTTGAATTTGCATGGAATTCATTTCTGCAATTACACAGACCAGCATACCTGCATTGATCCAGTGTTATTCAATTGATTTCTATTAAATTTTGACGAGGATTGAAGCTGCATAAAACAGCAATTCCGTAATTAATAAACAACTTGATTTCAGCAATTTCGTTCAAAATAAAATTCAGATCTCACTTTTTTTTTTTTACAAATTTGAAGAATGTTTCTCAGAAAAAATATGATTATTTAATTGTGCTGTGAAATATATTTACAATTTTCATTATATGTGTACTCATTTTAAAATACTAGTTAAATTTATTTTATAAAAAAAGACCGTGAAAAAGTTATATGAATGAACTATTTTAACTGTTTAATAACATAATTTCAAAACTAAAAGCAACTTTTACATAAATTCAAGTATTTCCCCTACTGGACAACTAATCTTTCATAAAAAAGTATTGGGGCGTTTCAATCGCATCTTTTCTTAGCTTCAATATCAATAATTGATAAGGAAATAGCAGGGCTAAATTTGTTTCGAATATAAGCTTTGAATCTTAAAGATTATATTCGAAGGAATCTTATTAAAGTTTAAAAAATTCAATATTTCCCCATATCCAATGGGTAAAAAAATTTCCTGATACCAAAAAAAAAAATAAAAAAAAAAATTGTTAACCTTAGATATTTTACATTTCAACATAAAGCTTTAATAAACATCGTAACACAACAAATTACAATTTCAACTCTGAAATTTTTTGAGAGATTGTTAAAGATTTATAAACCCATACATTCATAGAAAGAATTAATTGGATGATCTTATAATTCATAAATAAGTTGAATGAAATATTTCATATTACATAAATAATATTTTCAAAATAATTATAAGATAAATAGTTTAATAGATATAAATTTATTGTGTCTTACAGTTACAGTTATGCTATTAATTGGGAAAATTTCATTTTACAATCTATAAAATAATGATGGTTAAATTTAAAAAAATCGCATATTTGATATCAAGCGCCCATGTAATATCAAAGGAATGATGGAAACAAAAATCGGCGCAGACAACAATAGTGAGTGACCGGGTTACTATCGCAACGTATTTTTTACAAATCATATTAAAAATAAATTGTCATTTGTTTTGTTACGAAATTCGTAATTCGAAATTTATAATATACACAGAATATTGAATATTACCCATAACTTCTTCTAAGTTTTGAATGCTATGTAGCGTTGCTAAAATGTTGTATCAATATTTTAGAACATTTTGAGTTAATAAGAATGTATCTGCAATAAAATTCTAGGTGCTAATTTTTTAAAAAAAATTTAAATGCATTGAAGCTCAGATACACAAAGATTGCGAAATTTTAAACATAGTAAACCTTCGTAATGTATTCCATAATATTTATTACCTACTCCTACTGGTTGAATATATATTTTTTTTTGTATTTAGAGAGTACTGAAGCTCAGATACGCACAGATTACCAAATTTCAATCATAGTAGACCTTTTAAAATATATTCCATAGTATTTATTACAAATGGTGGTATTTCATCATTTAGAACTGCATTCAGACATGCTCGCCACACAGAAAATTTTCTTATAGACTTGATCAAGCATGATTATTGTCTGTTTAAGATTACACATTCGTATTTCAATATAATTTTTAAATTTATAGAACCTCTTACTTATGAATGCTAGCAATCTTCCAGAGGGAATTCAGATTTAGGTATGAGAAACTTCGACACAGTAGTTACTTTTTGAGGTTTTAATGGATAACAAATGGCGTGGAGTTTACTCACTCTACTGATGATGGGACGTGCCTCCATAGGATGGGATCCACAGTGAGGACATCTAGGACTCAATCATAGTTCTCGCAAATACTGTTCCGGATGTTCAGTATTATTTATATGTGCTTCAGGGGGGTTCAATGTATTGGTACAAAAAAATTTTTTTTTACTTCCCCAAGTATGATTATTGGGTGTTTGAAATTACAATTTTTTTATTTCAAAACATTTTTTTTAATTTATCAAACCTCTGCATTAATTTATCTTACCTTATTTTTGATGTTAGCAATCTTCCCAGAGGGAACTCAGATATAGGTATGAGACACTTATACATAGCAGTTGCTTCTCGAGTTTCTGGTGGATAGCAAATGGTGTGGAATTCACTGACCTTCCCAAAGGCAAGATGTGCCTCCTACAGGAGGGGTTGTACCTTGGCCAGTGATAAATTCTAAAACTCAAATATAGTTATCACCACTATTGTCACCAATACTATCCATGTGTCTCAAGGTAGTTCGGAATATTCGATTGAGATTATGACTGCTATGAGCTCATTTAAAGTAACCCATATTTTAATATAAATTTATTTATTTTATATTAAAATATGGAAATAATAATAAATTAATATAAATAATATTAAAGTTATTTATATAAATAATAATTTTTATTATTTATATAAATTTCTTTATTCTCTCTGTCTTTCTGTATATATATATATATATATATATATATATATATATATATATATATATATATATATATATATATATATATATATATATATATATATATATATACAGAGAGAGAGAGAGAGAGATAAAGAGAGAAATTAATATTTTAAAACCTTTCCCAAAATAATGTATAATTCACTCAGATAACTTTTAGAGCTTTTGTATTTGCCCTTGTTATAAGCACACAATTCTTCAAATGCTATTGAATCTGCAAATCTATTGATTTCGAAACTTGTATTAAAGGATTACTCAGCATAATTGACACTTTAAATCTAAAGCTATCGTTTACAGTTTAGAAGAGAGTTAACTGTGCTATCAGACTTGATCTCACATCAAAATCATCTAACATGTAGAGATTCTATCAAATGCGCTTCAGGATATTTAGTTAATGATGCATTAATAACGAAATGCCATGCACTCAATAATTCCAATTGATTAGTTCGGGACAACAGCTTTATAATCAATATTTGAGCACTTTGAAGTAGATTCACTTGAGAGGTTGAATATAAGGCCTAATCATTCTCAAGTCATACAAAAAGTAATCGGTAACTCTTAAAAAAATCCTTAGCTTTCATAAGCGGATATATTCTGAGCTAATTCTATCATATTCTAAAACTCATCTATATGATAAAATATAATACTTATATTGATAAAATATTTATTTAAGAAAAAATCGTAATGTTCTTTATTCCTTGGAAATACATTGCCGAAATAAGTAAAATCCCTCCCATTCCCTAATTTTTTTTTTTTTTTAAATTTAGTATGTAGCAAGTTTAAGAGAGAACTCATCATGTAAAATTCTTTAACAGGTCCAAATGATTTTATTACCTTATTTTGTTTGGAAATCAAATCTGTTATTTAAGTTTAGAAATAATTGGTTTTTGTTTGCCTATTTTACTAGGAAAAATGCATGTATAATAACCTTTCATTCTTTTGAGATCATGTAACTGAAGAAGGAAACAAACAAGACAGCTTTCTTTGTTATTAATTTTTTATGAAACGTTTTGCTAAAATGCTAATAAACATCTTATTCTACCACGTTAAAAGAGATTTTCAAAACAATTATAATAATAAAATGATTTAATATTTTCCAGGATTGAATTAATATCCTTATTCATAACCCTGACTCGTAACACATATTCGTTTCGGTGAAATGTATCATAATTCAAAATAATATAATATGCTTCATAAAATGCAAATTGTAAAATACTTAACTAAAGTTCTTGATAATATTTCATGAAAAATGAATGCAAATTGTATACAGAACAAACTGAATAAGATTCACTGAATTCAATTTGAATGGAATTCAAAAGCTTTTGAATATTAATAGAATCAGTTCTATGTATCAGATAATAATATCAAATACAAAAATAAAAAATATAGTAAAAAGAAATAACTTTAGAAACAATTTACATTTTAATAAAAAATTATAATGTAATATGGAATGTGATGATTTATATTTATGCATGATTCTTTTACATGTGGTTGAAACATAACGTAAATTAAGAACATCTATAAATATTTTCTATAAGGAATTCGAGTATGTCTTCAATATAATAAATTTTTAAATTGTGATAAAGTATATATTTTGATAAGAAACCATAGTAATTTCTTTTTATTTTGTCATATAATTTCATCTTATATTTTCACATATTTTCTATAAAGCCTCCACTAAATTTTCTTCTACAAATGTGATCCACTATTCTATTGAAGGAGAGAAAGAAATCGTGATTTATTTTACTAAAAGAAAAATTTGAGAAATTATATCGGCAAATAAGTAGAGCAAACAATGAAATTATTTCTTAATTACCCACTATGTTTTACAAGGTTTGTTTTAAATGTCCTTATGAAGTATAACAATTTGTAGTTGTAATTGAATGAATAAATATAAATTGAATGAGTTGTTAATACTGCAGTAGGAAATGAGTTGTAGTTATAAATGAATAAGTATTTGAAATAATATATAAAGAAAAAACATTGACCTTTTTTCCTTCATTTGCCCACATGTTAGAATCTTAAAATTCTTCTTTTCATTAGGAACTGAAAGCTCGAATACTTTATCAAATTATTTGTTGATATGACTCACATAAAAAATTGGCAATAGCTACATTTAGTTTAATTGAAATTCATTTTTACTTCTCCCGAAATTGCCTTAAATTGTTGCATAAGAATGGGAGAATTTCAATGTAATACTGCACAAATAAATTATAATAAAAAAAGAGATGATTCAAAATAACTATTTATAACTTCAATTTTCCCATTTTTTTTAAATCAAAGTAACATATTGAAAAATATATTTGAGTATATAGAAATGTGTTAAGGAGGACGTTTCAATAAAATTATTTATTATTATAACAGAAGCATTTAAAAGGCATATATTGCTAAATACTGCATGTCATATTTTCCTTTCCCACCTAAAGTCCTTTACAAATGGCAACGGTTATAATTTTATTATGTGTTTTCTTTTTTATAATGTACTCTCTTTTTAATAATTGCTTGGCTTTTGTTATTAGATTATTTTGATAAACATCTATTGTCGGTCACTGATGATGAAGTTGATGAAGCCCCAGTATTCACAAATTCCTGTTTTTGAAACTTTTCTAATATTTCTGTTTATCTATCTACATTGTATTATTTTCTTTGTCTTAAAATTAAAACATTTCATTCTTTTGATTGCGGCATATATATAAACATATTTCTTTAAAAGAGAATAATCAAATAATTTCATGGAAAATAAATAAAGAAGTATATGTTTATTTCTTAAAACTGGTTTCGAAACAAAAATAAATTGAAAATATTAAAAAAAAAATCCTAAAAAATTATTGCGTCAAATATAATCAGTATTTGAAATATAATTTATTAAAGCTTATTATAACAGAAAAAATCTAATTTGTATTTATTTGTGAAAATGTCTTTTTAAAAGTTTTAATATTCCCGAAGTTTCATGAGAGAATTTAATGCAACATATTTGACTTTCTTCCATGAAATTCTAAGAAAAACGTAGAAATAAATTACCTTGAATAAAATTGGTGAACTACAATGTAGCCTACACCATAAATCGTCTAGGAGGAAATTTCTCATCAATATACAAAAATATTGATGAGAAAATTGAGAAAAACCTCTTAAATTTATTCAGAGTAATTCGTCAAGAAAAGAAAAAAAAAAGGCGAAAAGGAAATTCTAGACTGGACATAATATTTAAAAAGCTATCTACCATCTCATTACCCGCGATTAAAAATTCATTGGCATAAATTATTGTACGCTACCGAAATTATATTTAATGAAACACTAGTAATTAGTTTTAGACTTTTGATTTTCTCCTGCAGTTATTTTCGAAGAAATTTAAGGCTGGCAAGTGTTCTAAGTCAGTTCCAGCACCTTCCATCCATTTTCTGATGCAAAACAGAAACATGAAAAGGAATTTTGCGTAAACATTCAATTAATTCGGAAGGTTTCTCGTTTTTTTTTCCCCGATTTTTCGTTCTTTTATTTCTCTTCATGATGTCAATTTAGTTTTACTTCTTTCGATTACTCTCATTAAATGTAGTTTAAGAGCTCATGATTTGTGGTAGTACTGGAAAAAGATCAAACGAGGCTTAGCATCGACGAATTCTTTTCACAGACGCTCTTTTCGCGCATTTTTAAATATCGTTAATTGCAATGTGTACAACTATATAAAGCTTTCCAAGGCTTACACAATTAATTAAAATTTCGTTGTGTGACAAATAGATAAAATATTAATTCATTCAGTTTTAGAAACATTTTTATCTAAATAAAAACTGTAAATGCAGGTTTCAAACATTTAATAATGTTCAAGCATCGCAAAATTCAACACTAGGATTGAACGTTTAAGAATTATTCTTTAAATAAAGAAAAAAAATATTTGTTTATCAATTTACCATTGGAACATATTACTGAGAAAAAGAATGAAGCAAATGATTACCCCTGGATAATTAATTACAGAACAGGAAACATATTTCTTAAAATGTGAGCCAAATAATCTGTTTATTATATAATTTAAAATATTTTATATATTGAACTTATCTTTTATATGTTTCAATTTATAAAAAAATTACGTGTTTCATATTTTTGCATTCTAAATGTTACAAAAGCTTAGTTTATCTTTTCAATAATGAACTTCAGGTCTTCCTAATTTATCTTAAATGAGACTATATCATTAAAGACAGTGACAGATTTGCTTTAGATGACAGAATACCACAATGCTTGTGAGAATGAAATTAAATTTGATTTTGTTTGTTTGTTTGTTTCTTATGGCACTTGCCACTGACAAGCCCGCTGTTACGAAGACAGCGATTTAAGCCTGAGGGGGACGTCTCTTATTTTTTTTTATAGCAGCGCCAACTAGGGCCAAGAGTACGACTTTGCCACTCACGCATCACTCATTCGCTTGCACAACCCTTTTTTACAGGAGGGCACATTCACACATCTCACAGATAGAACAACAGAAGAACAACCATGCTCAAACCGGGACTCGAACCCGGGACGCCCAGATCACGGGGAAGACGCGCTACCCCTATGCCAGGACGCCGGCAAATTTGATTTTAAAATGCACATTTGGGTTTATCAATATGTGCTTTACCGAATAGAATTAAGAAAATAATTAAACTTGTAAAAATATTTCAAAGCATGAACAAAGCTGCTTAATATTTGAAATGCGATTATCTTAGATACTAAATGCATAATTACTATAAAAATCTTGTTGTTTAACGACTGATAGATAATTCCCATCGAAACTCAATCTTAAAACTCTCTTTTGTTCTCTTACTAAATAGTTTGAAATCATAAAAGTATTAATAGCACAAAAGATGAAAATTTCGATTTCCTGAAAAAGACAGACATTTTTTTCAATCAAATGTCTGAATTATAGATTTGAAGGTATAAACATAACTGACATGAATGTAATTAAGTGTCATAATTTGAAAGATTTTAGCTTTTAATTTTTCAGTTTATTTCCAAATAAAAAGATTGGATAAGATTATATTATGTTAAATTACATCATATATTTTTTATAATATAACTCTTTGTGTGATCATCTTTTTAAATGTTTATTAAGAACTCAAAATTTACTTAAATTACATTTATTTTTAATTGTTAGTAATTTTAAAGTTCTATTTAGAAGTATTTTGGAGTGTTTGATTGCACGCTATAATTATGAGAGTAAATAGTAAATCGAAGAATACTATTAACAAAAAGTCATTGTCGCTAATTCAAAGAACATTACTAACAAAAATGCATCGTTGCTCAATTAAAAAAACATTATTAACAAAAACACATTGGTGTTGAATTAAAGAACATTACTAAAAAAAGCATAGTTCCTATATCAAAGAACATTACTAAAAAAGGCATTGTTTCTAAATTTAAGAACATTATTAACAAAAAAAAAAGGTTTTGTAGCTAAATCAAAGAACAATAAATATTTTTTGCAGTAACAATTAAAAATTTGTATAGCAACCACATTAGATATTGATAAGCTATTTTATCATTTGTGTTATATAGTATGAATGTCTTGCTCCTTTTAAAACAATCAATACAAGTATGGATCTCTGAAATTTTACATATTGCAGGTAAATAAGAAAGCAAAGAAGAAAAAGGGATATTGCTGCCTTTCTGTGCATCTAAATTAATTGGAATGGATTTCGTTTATGCCGTTTCGGAACATACGAATTCAACTCGGTTTTACACTGATAAATAAATTAGATTCTCTGTAAATTACTGAAACTTTCAAGCATGAAGTAAAATATATTAATAAGTGCAATATTCATTAGGACACAATTCATGGAAGTTGAATAATTTAATTAAATTTCATTTGAGATCTCTAAAATCGGATGAAACTCAAGCGTCAGCAAATTAAGCATATCAATATCTAATGACGTTTTGAAAATGATAATGGCTTGTCGAAGTGTTACGTCGCTGAATACAATTAATCCAATTATTCCCTGCAAAATTTTATAACCAAATGCTTGAAATAACCGAGGAAACGGAAACCGCTAAAAATATCCCAAGGCATTAAAATTTGTGCAAATATCGAATATCCCTAATACAACTTGTACAATTAAGTCTGTTAAATGAATACTTAACTGTGATAATTGAGAGAGTGCACACAGAAGCAAAATGAAGCGGTACGATTTATTTGAATTAAATGAATATTTGAAATATCATAATAATTATCTGCACTTAATGATATATTTGGATAAAGATTTCCAAGATAATAATGAATAATGAGTTCTATTCAAGATAATAACTTCTCTATTACAAGGAAACTATCCAGAGGAAATTGATAAATTATTTAAGAGTGATTCAGATTAATGTGAAATAAATATTATTTATTCAATATTTTCAAAAAACAGATTTAGCTATAAATTGTTCATCTAGAAATGAAATTAATAAAAAAAATTATATATATACATATATATATATATATATATATATATATATATATATATATATATATATATATATATATATATATATATATATATATATATATATATATATATATATATATATATATATATATATATATATATATATGAAGGAAAATAAATAATTAAATAATTTTAAGTGAAACAAATGGATTAATCACAATAACTGTTAGAAAAATGAACATTTTATATAACCTTAAAATTCAATTTTTCTGTGAAGTATTAAGAAACTAAACAAATCATCTTAAAATATTTATATTGAAATAAATTAATTCTTTTAAAATACTATGTCTGATCCGATTTGATTTTTATTAAAACTATTGTGTAAAATGCATCGTAACAGATATTTTTTCAGAGTTATTAATTTGCATGTTTCGGTAAAACAAAGAAATTTCGTTTCTCTTAATTGATCAGCGTTCTCACTATTGATCAGCGTATTCAACTGATTTTTTTTTACTTGATTCTAAATAAATTAAGCAAGACGACAACCATAATTGAAAGAATTTAACTATTCGAAACAAAATAGTCAACAGTTCCCACAATTCATCATCATAATATATGTAAGCGGTTAATTTAATTTATTTACGATTATGTTAGCAATTATTAATGATAACCTGTCGAACAATTAATTGGTATGTCGAAAATTATTGGTAATTTTGAGGTAAATAGCTAAATAATAATCGACTAAGTAAAACCATCTTTGAATGTGTGACAGCACATATAATGGTCTTGAGAAAACATTTATCAGTTTCACATCAAATGAGAGTTTTTTAATATCAGGTATTTTGAAGCGCTACATGTACAACTATTGCAGGATTTCCATTATGCATGACGTATTATTCGTTATACCATGTGGAATTAGCTGAATCATGGAAATTTACATATTTAAATCTACAGTTTTCAAAGAACGTACTTTTTTATTGCAATTTTTTTTGTTGTTGGTTGCCATCAAATAGATATAAAAATTGCAGAACTACTTACATAGTGCGAATATTCCTTATACCATGAGCAAAATGGCAAACTCCAATTTACCTTTCTACCAAACTTTCAGACGATTATGTTTTACTACTTGGAAGAGAACACACACACTGTTTTATTCATTTCCAGAAGTTGGAAGCATCTTTTATGTTGCTGTTATATAACAAATGCCATGTTTTTTTGGAAAGATAGATTATTTTTTATTGCAATTTCTTTTGTTGTTGATTGCCATCAAATAGATATAAAAATTGCCGAACTACTTGCATAGTGCGAATATTTCTTATACCATGAGCACTATTTGTTATGTCAAAAGCAGCTTCATTTATGTTTTTAATTCTATCATCTTAGTGCAATTATTTTCTTTATAATAATTTGCTTTTCGTAATTTGGTATACCTTTTTGAACTACATGATGACATTTGATTCATATCTGTGATTTAATGTTCCGAAAATTTAGAGAAAATATTTTATGACAGAAAAAAAAAGGTTTTCAAACATCTTTCTAAAGAATAGTTTCAAAAAAGCAATTTTTGAAACATTAAAACACATTGTTGATGTATAATAAGAAGGATGTTTTTAATTTGTTTTTTTTTTTCACCACTTAGGCTAGTAGTTTATAATCCATTATTAAAAATATCATAGAATCTTAAAAATACTTCGGTAATTTACTTCTAGTTTCATGAATTTAAGATTTAATTCTATAAATTGATTTTCGAAAATTAAGTTCTAAATATCTTAAACCGTAAATTGTTATCAAGGATATGCAGATGTAAAAAATGTATATTTTATTATGAAAAAGTGTTACATTTGATTAAAATATTTTATCTCCAGAAACAAGAAATATATCAAACTGAATTAAAATAACGGAAATAACGATATTTGAATCTCGAGAATACTGCAGATTGCCTTATTTGTTTTAAATTGCAAACCATTTACACTTAATCTTTAGTTGTAAGACAATTAAATCAGCAAGCCAATGGATACGGAGTGACCCAAAGATAAATGGCACACTTTAAATAAAGTGATAAAGGATTGGATTAAGAAGGACTATAGAGGATTAGCGATTAAGGAGAACTGTCAGATAGAAAGAAATCGACGGTCAGAATAAGTAAAAAGAACAAACAGAGCAGTTCGAAATTTCATTTTACGATCAATTAGCATTGAAAGAGCTAGCAAAATATAGTTCTGGCTATTTGGTTAACAAAGCTGTAATTACCAAGTTCCATAAATTTGGCAATTCAGATCAATTAAATAATATCAAAGCTATTAGGAGAATATCTTAGAAAAATTGAAGCACAGTTGTGTTGCCTCATGTGATTCTTTATCTAAATAAATTTGAAACTAATATTTGTTCAGAAGAAAATTTTAAATAAATATAATTTTTTATGACTTTGATAATTATTATTTTTTTATTATTAACTTGCATGTTTAATTAATGTTAAACAAAGATTGCTCAATATTTTTTCCTATAAATTCAAGAACTTATTGATAATGTTTTAGCATGTTAGTCTCCATTACATGCATCACAATTATTTTATAAAATTATTTACGAATTACTGATAAAAATAATAATTCAATGAAAATGTATCATATATTGAAGGAAGAAAGTCTTTTCATGAAAACTTCTAAATATAAAACCAATAAATTTTTATATTGTTATGCTATAATCAATAAATATTACTAAAAATCTTTTAAAAAATATTATTTTGATTATTTAAATATCATCAATAGAAAATGATGTACATAAGTTCGTTAAACTATTTATAGTTCAACATATGCATAAATACATGCAAATCAGTTCCATGCACAGCTTAAGTAAATAAGTATATAAAACAGTCATTTTCAAAATTAAATTTAGTATAATTTTGCTTGTCGAAAGTGTAATCTCCAAATTTTCAAGCATTTATTTCGTATAAAAATGTATAAATTAATTATAGATATTTTGAAATGCATCTTCAAAGGCATAAATGTTATGAAGGTTAAAACAGTTTTGTCTGCAAGATATAAATTTGCATAAAATCTATACAATATATTTGTTAAATAGGGAATATGTGAAACAAAAATTAATTGTGCTTTCATTCTTCACATAAATTTAGAATGTGAAGGAAAATATTGAAGTTCAAATTTCAGAGAAAGCTTTAAAAAGTCAAACATTTAATTTTTAATAGAAAATTTTTCACATTAAAAAAAAAAGATTTTTTTATGAGAAAATTTCAGTACTTTATTGTCATGAGTTGCCAGAGTAACAACTCATTTTGATACTTTGATAAATTCTTTTATTTTATCATAGTATCAAATTTTCTGATGTATCTCTAAATTAAATCAAATCATTAAATACTCAATTATTCTATTACGTAAGTTCATTAAATATTTCAGATGTAATAGATAAAATAAAGAAAATGATAATTAAAAAAAGAAGAGAGTTCCATTAAATACTTCGGATCTAATGGCCAATGAAAAACAAATGAAGAGAAATTATATAAAATACATTAAAATGCAATGGAAGAAAAATATTTTTGCAACTTACGTAATTGCAGAACAGTGCTATTTTGATGAATAGCGTACGCATAATATTTAAAATAATACTTTAAGGAAAGAAATACTTCGAATGAATTCTTCAGTATCAACTGAAATTTTATTTAAATTTGGAACCAATGTATATTGAGTTTCAAAATAAAAATCCTTCGACACTGCGATTTCAATTTGCCAATTAGTATTGAAAGATAAAATTGCAACTATAATACACATTTAAATAAAGAAAATTAATATTTTTTTCATGAAAAAAGAAAGAAATTAAGAATTACGAAGCTCCGTTGTTGAGTATGAATGTATATCACAGCAAAACAAATCATATAATAAAAAATATGAAGAACTTCTTTGATCAAAAGTTAAACCTCGTATAAATATAAGAAATAATAATTTTTCCTCTACTAAGTAAGCAAAGAATTTTTCAATAAATATTTCTTGTTTTCTGGCGATATATTGAAAAAAAAGAGATTTTTTTTCCCTCTTCCATCCATTTTTTTATTTATTTTAGTTCGAACGAAACAGAAGAAAATAAAGCGAACAATTGTTTAACAACTTTAAGTGTCTCCAATTTCTTCTTTTATTTGGAAACTCGTAATATTATCAAAACTCGAGAAGGATTAGATTTTGTTTGCCGACATCACTCGGGAAATAAAATGTGTATCATCCTTTCATTATTTTGAGATTACGTAGCCTTAAGACGACAGAAATGATAAAAACTTCATGTGTTGTCGAATTTTTACGAAATGATTCTCTTTGTTTAAGGGCTTACTGGAAGGTTTACTACTTTGCTTAAAGACTATCTATTATCACACTGTAACTGGTATATATATATATATATATATATATATATATATATATATATATATATATATATATATATATATATATATTAATTTCTACTCTAATAAATTCATGGGAAATCAAACAATGATGCTAAAATAGTTGCAATATTGTTGAAACCAATATTTATTAATAGTTAAACAATAACAATTAAAATATTAGATGTTTTTTAAATTCAAATAGATGTTTCATAAAATGTATTAAAATTCAAAAATTTGTATAGAATGTTTTTTCGTATTTTTAATGAAAGAAAAATCCCATGATTTTAAATAATTTAATTTTCAATACAAATAATTTATAATAATATTTAACAATAATTTATCTCCTGTTTAAAGATCAGTAATTAATATATTATAAAAACTCTACAGAAGTACGGCATATAAGAAAAGTGACACTTACAAGAAAACATTTAATACGGTTAATAAAAATTTATGAATTATTTGCAAAAATTTGAAAATTTGTGAATAAAAAAATATAGGGATTATTATTATGTTTTAGGTGATAAATGAATTATACAAGAATATTGCAATGACTCTTATATTTTGAAATGCAATGAATAACTTGGACTTATTGAAATAGTAAGCTTCCTTTTATATGTATATTTCCATTTAAAAGAATATTACTTAATTTTAAAGTTTAACTAATTAATTTACCGCATTCATTAGACGATGCTGAATGGAATATACTCCATTTTCAAAGTTCCGCCTTATTTATTTTTGATGAGAGCAATAATTTCAATAAAAATATTTTAAAAAAATATTATATTTAGAGAAGGATTGGAAAATAGAATGAATTGCACAATTAAATATTTAATACAGGGTACTAAATATTTTAATAATTTACAATTTATTTCATATGTTGTTGTTTTTTTTTGTTTTTATTGCTGATGAGAATTATTCTTGTGAAAACCAATTAGCATTACATGGTGATAATTAATTAATTTTTGTATTAATATTAATTAACAATTAAAAATTAATAAATATTCTCCCTACACAAGTATCGGTGAGGAGGGTTAGGTGCACTAGGCCTCACAGAACCGAAGGCTTTTAAAATATGTAGCAAAATATATTTTTGTCTTCCGTGAAAACATTCTATCTTCACGATAGCAGCATTCAAAACCAGTTGGGAGTTGAAAATAGGCATTTTGAGAATTGTCCACTGATTCTTATTATTCCATTACAATTACATTAAATAGAAGAAAAAAATTATATAGTTTTTAAATTTTGGTAAACTATTCTTTCGATTATTAGGAACTGAGAATTGGAAGATTTCTCGGCTCAAGGGAGCTTCCACTTTTATCCCCTGCCACGAAAGTACCAAAATGTCGAAATGTAAATGGGTTGTACCTAGATTGTAAAACAAATTATAAACTACGATTTTTCGTAAATATTAACTTTTTAATGACTATTTTATGCGTACTAATATACTTACAAATAATTGCACTTTGCATACTAGTATGTTTATTATTAATTACAATTACGGAAGCCGGTCTTCCTGGTCTAGGGGTAAAACTTCTTCCCAGCGATCAGGGATTGCTCATCATCCTGTGTTCTGCTGTGAGGTGTGTGAAAGAGCCCCCCCCCCCATGTAAAGAGGGATTGTGCAATTGAGTGTCATCTTCATATGCACTATACGTCAGACTTCTATCCTCGAGTGCTCAAGGGGACCCTCAAAAGCTACTGCACATTTCTCTCCCCGATGTCTTGGCCTTTTTTTAACTAGGTGTTCAATCCAAAAGGGATAAGCAGAAGCAACAACAACAATTATGGCAAACTGAAGTGGCTGATAAATTATCCGCCACACGCTTTCAAGACACTTTTATGGAAAATACTATCTAAGAAATCTTTATAACTCTAAGGAATATTTCGGTAATAATAATAGAGAAACTGGACATTTCAAATGCAGACGATTACTCTCTTTCCAGTTTTGAAATCAAACCACAGTTGCTGATTTGTATTAGAAACAATAGCTAAAATCGCTTTGAAGAAGTAAAAATTTCAGGTAAAGTAGATTTAATCAACAAAGGAAATAAATCTCAGCACTGACTAAAATATTTTGAATCAGTAAGACTTCCATTCAGAAATCAGTATTATTTCCATTTTAATCTAAAAGTTTTTAATCTCTCGTTGTATCTTCCTATAAATGCATACCTTCAGTTTTGCTTTGGTTAAACCACGAAATTCATCACAAAGATATTTGAAGATTTATATTTTTTTGGTAAAGTCTTGAAAATATACATTCACATTCAAAGGGAAGTGGTGGAAATCATCTTAATTTTTAATCAATCAGATCTTATCTTTGAATATTTTGAACTCTCGGATCTTCTTGATTGGCTATTTTTACTTGATATAATGGCGTTTATGTCTCGGTTGTCTCTTTCAAAAAGAAGTCTGTGAGATTTCGTATAACATTTCTGCTGACCGAATAATGAAGAAATCAGTTTCAGATAATCTCAAATTTAGCATTTGTGATTTGAATATGAAAGTTTATTCAGGTTAAAATGAAGATTTTCTAACAAATAATATACTAAAAAATAATTTCTTCATTATTGTTTATTATTTCAAGTTCATAAATATGTTTATCGAATTAATATAAATTATGGTTTTTTGAACAGATATGTACTAAATCTAAAAAAAATTGTGATTTGGGATAAAATTGTACATGATGGATTTTTATTATTTTTCTAACGATCAGCATAAAAAAAATGTTTAAAAAATCATTATTTTCTTTAATCTTTTTACGACATTTTTTTTCATCCCATAGGTTTCTTTGCTTTAATTATCACAACAAATGTATATAATTAACCGGATTGAAATCATTCTTATTTTTCTTCTACAGTCTCAGATCAACTTAAATTACGATTCTATTTTCTATAAACTTTTAATATAACTTATATAATTATTTCCATAATTCTTCAATTTTTTTTTATTTTCCCATTTAAATTATTGCAAGTTTCTATTAATTTTAGTTAAATGTGAGCTTATGGATTTAATGCTCAAATATTAAACCATTGGTATTTTTTATCTAAAATTTGTATCCATATTTCATTTTTATAGTAGGAGATAAACAAATTCAGTAGGGAATTAAAGATTCATTTCCGTTTTTGAAGTTATTAGAAAGTTTAAAGAAATAAATTTTAGAAAAGATTTATGATTTAGAGAAGTATATTCTGTTTCTTCTTAGAGAACCAAGTTTTAGTATTTTTTTTTTTTTTTGAGACCATAAAAGGCTTTATTTTAGTTTTTAGTCTTTGGCAGTAGCTTAATCAGCAAATGGAACGACCAGAAAATATTGTTTAAGCCATGCAGAAGAAATCCACAAACATAAAAAAAAAAAAAAAAAAAAAAAACATTTTATATATTTTGTTGTTAAGTTAATCTCTCGAAGTATCTTACATTTTTTACGTGGCTGTTTTTTCTGAGAAATTTTTCAAAACAAACTTTACGATTTCTCTACAGAAATTAATCAATAAAACAAGGGCACATTTCTCTAATAAATTACTTTCAATTTAATAAGATAAAATCTTCGTTTTTTCAATCCTTTTAAAAATTAATGCTAAATTGTTAAAGTCAATAATTATTTTTATATACATATAAGATTATAAACAAATTAAAATAGCCGAAAATAGCCAATTGATAATTTTTCCCTTGATAAAAATTACTTTATTTTGTATTAAACTAAAGATCATTAATAGCGGCATATCAATTAGAATGCATACTGAGATGTATAAAATTGCATGAAAATACATGTTACTCAAGTTAAATAATTAGTACCAGAAAGATATATTGAGGAGATACAACAAGAGGAGTTTCTGAATATAATTAACGATATGTATTTATATCATTAAAATTTAATTTTTTTATCATGGGAGCATATATTAACTCACAACAATTAAATAAATTACCGAATTTTTAAAAAAATAACGTGTCATATTTTATAATCACTAAATGCATATTTTTTTTCACTCAATTTTTTCAATGCATACACCAATTTCTTATGAGATGTCATATCTGCAGAAATACAGAAATCACTGATATGAAAATTCTTGCATATGCTTATTTTATATTCGTCAAGAAAGAAAACCCAAGATTTCTCTGATTTGTCTTTCATTTTATTTTTATATCGAGATGATCTAAAATATATAAATTTCTACATCGAAAATAGAAGGTTTTAACAATTATTTGATATATTTATGTAATTAATGGAAATCTAAAGAATCTCAATGCAATCTTCACATATTTCTCCTATTACGTGCATGACTTATGGGCATTGAATACTGAAACATGAATACGCACATTGAAATTTATTGCTTTCCCTTAATATCCTACTCTGTTATTATGTTGCAAGGCTAACTAAAGCTAAAGCGTATATCATTATACTTAGTAGTAAGGAGAATATGATATTTCGAGCTTATGTCATGCCCATCTGTAAGCCTAATGGCAATAACATAAAACCACATATGGAAATTCCCTACTTCTTAACTGCTTTATTTAATACATGTCATAACTCTTGACACAGAATCATACTTTCTATTGTTGAATTCCCGAAAGACCATTATTAGTTTGTAAATAGGGTAGGGATTTGTCGCTGAAGCAATTAGAGAACATGCATTCTGGAAAGATATTTTTATAAACGTATCGATAATTTATTTGTATTTAAATTAATTTACTTTTGTTCTGCATTTGTTCGATAAAAATAATATATTTTGAGAATAAATATAACTGTATTGTAAATATAACTGATAATTTAATTACTTTTATTTTATATTTTCTCATTTTCATATACATTTATGATGAAATTGTTTCATAAGATATATTTTTCAATGAAAATATCTTATTTATATTAATAATTAGATTTTAGATTTAGGTAAGAACCTTAATTTATATGTGGTAATCATATTTATCTCTAATTTTGTATATTTATACCGGTAAAAGAAATTAGAGCTTTCAAAGCATCCTAGTTAAAAATCGAGAAACTATATTAAAAAGGATTTTATGTTTTCTAAAAGTCCAAATTATATGACCATTGTGGAAAAAATTAGTAGAAATTGCAAACCCCCCATAAAGTATTTTTATGAAACAACATGGAATGCTTTGCATGTTTTAAAATGACCGTAGCATAAATGAGTTACCTTTTAAATACGGAGTTGATATTTAAAAAATGTTAATAAAATTTTATTTTTTTTTAAATTGATTGGTGAAACACATTATGTAATTTAGTTGAAATTTGTTTAAGAGACTCCATTTTACAAATTTCTTTCACTTCCTTAATTGCACGAAACCCAAATTTCAAGAAATTGGTAAAAATCATATTTTACTAAAGATTTTAAGTTAAGATTTAAGTTATAATTGAGTTTATAAAAAATATGTATATTTTTTCAAAAGAAATTTTTAAAAACATTCTTTTTATGATATTTATTTCAGAACCTTGCAGTTCTCAGTTAGATAGCCTTCTAAATCAATATGTTTAACATAATTGTATAAAATATCTCAATTTAATTATTGCTAAAATTGTGAATTGCAAATTTGAAATTTCTATATATTTTCTAAAATGCCATATTTTGATGCTATTTTATCATATTTATATTTTTTTACACATGATTCTTCTTTCTATTATGCCATTGAAAATATTTAACATATTAGTAGAAAAAATCTGTAGTAATATTTCTTTTTTAAATTATGAAGCAATTGTTTCAATTCAAATATAAACACATTTTATGGATAATTTCTTTAATGCCTTATAAAAAGACATGTTTTACATATATAGATTTCTTTTAACGATTTTCTTTCAACCGATAAAATCAAATTACCTTCAATGAAATTGTTTGTAATTACTGCTATATTGTAATTTCAAAAACAAAAAAAAAACATTACAGTTCACCGTTCTGTTCAGTATTTTGATAACTAATATATAAAATAGTTAAAATATGTGCAATGAATAGACTGAAACTTTAAAATAAAAATATAATAAATATCGAAAATAAGATCGTTATAATAAAGATCGTTTTATAAAGCAATGCATAAAGCTATGAATTTGCTAAATAACATTCATTTCAGTTAAGATAACATCAGAACTTTCGGTTTCATTTCTCAAAATGTCTTTCCAGAAATATTTCAAATACTAATTTTTATTACTGCTCATTGTTTTAGATTTTCCCTTGTCTAAAGGAATAAATAATTTTACTAGAGCCATTTTTGATCAGAAATTTATTTCTCTATTTCAGGCAATAATTTATACTTTTTGATAGAGTTCTCAGGCGATAACAATACATTTTTTCTCAGAGTCTCAATATGTGAATTATCCATTGTAAGTGTAAATGTGCATAAACGTATTCTACTCAAAGATATAAATAATATTATATGCTTTGTAAATGTTCGTCTGTTAAATTATATACCGTTCTAAGTAATTTTATTGTAAAAAAAATTCAATAGCAAAAATTAGACAAAATTTAAAGGATTTAATTTTCTAAAAAAAAAAAAATACTTTACAGCACAATGCAACCTTACATTAAAACTGTTACTATGTTAGAACAATATTAAGTATTTCTTATAAATTTGTGTTCATGTTTTTGTCGCAAATTTTTGATTAAGGAAATCGCAATGGTTTTCGACAGATAATCGGCTGGAATAATTCTAATTTTAATTCAAAATTGTAATAAAAATCCCTTATATATTAAGAATTGTTAAAAAGATTTGGGCATCCACCCTAGGAATTGTTGACTAACTTCTGATTTCTAATATAATCTTGAATTCATTTTGTTGTTATTGTCTACTCATAGTAAAAAGATAGAAAAGTTGAAAATTATTTTTCTTTTGTCTTGCAAGCAACGGGCAATTTTTGAAATCTTGTTCTGAAAAATGAAAAAATTCAAAATATTAAAATAAGCTAAATTTTTTTTTAGATTTTTTTTTCTGTATTATTCTATTTATCATCATTCAGCCATATTATGCAGAAATAATTATCCACTATTACTTCGATTAATGTCTTAAATCTTCAATGTTTACAGAGTGACAGCTTTAAATGTGTTCCAATAAATTACTTGTATGCTTTTCAAAATATATGTATACTTCTAGTTAAAAAAATTGTTTAAATGACAAAGGAAATCGAGCTGTTTGAGTCATTGAAATTTTAAATATAGATAATTTTTATTGTAGACTTTTTTTTATTATTAAACATTGTTAGCAAAATAATCCTAGCATAAAAACTGATGAAACTTTGAATTTCATTTTTCTGTGTCAATCAAAGACAACTTCGATGAAGCGCTATCTGTTAAATAGTGAAATCGCCAATTAAAGACCACTGAAATGGCTAAATTTGCCTAAATAGTGGTTTTAAAACTTCAAATCGCTATCAAAAATCAGAGAACTGTGGGTAATGTTTTTAAGGAAATGGTAGCGTGGCGAGAATATTTCACTTAAAATGACTGATAGTGCAAGAGAATGTATATAATAATTATGGTTTAATTTTCCCCCTAAAATTACATTTATTGACTCAAACAGCATAATTTAATATTTTAGATTCTTCAGATCATTTTTCCAACTGACAGTATATCGCGTTTTTGCCAAGATTTTGAAAATAATTATTATTTTTCTATTAGAGTGGACACACTGCGTATTAATTAATGCCTTTCGCAGATATCAATTTAGGATTTGACATATAAATCAGCAAGTTCATTTTAGTCTTTTAAATCTTATGAATGTCAAATTGTATAATTAGAGAGTAAATAAATTTTTGAATAACAAAATGATGCACAGCATTAAAATCTCATTTTTAGTATATCATGATTCTTTCACTTTAAAATAAGTATATTATTTTTCATCTTTAAACAAATTCAACGGATAATGCATTTTAAGGTTACAGATCAGTTGAGAAGAGTAAAAAAAAATCAAATTTTTATTTTAATATTTATTATAAATCTTAGCACTTCTTAGAAACTTCTTTAAATGCCTTACTAAAAAAAGTAAGACGGTGAGAGAAAAGAAATCCAGCTTTTACTCAGATTTTCTACTCTGTGGGAACAGGAAAACAAAATTACATGGCGATCTGAAATTTCTGATTTGGCATGCAAAAGTAAGTCGTTTTAGCAATAAAGTGCAGGATTGGAAATGCAAAGTGGAAGGAAGATGAAAGCTACAGATGGCTCTTTCCCAGTGAATTAAATAAAACGATGTAAATAGAATTTATAAAAATAGATTTTAGGTAATACAGATTTAAAAGACTGTGGCAACCCAGTTACGGAATAAAGACTGAAACACATATGTAACACAAATGCGAATCCCCTGATCATTTTGTTCCCTTAAAATTTTGTTATCTGGGCTGCATCCTACCTATCGTAGCATTTGTAATGCTGCGCGCTGTTTGTAACAATAATACAATTACCCAAATAAATGAAACGGTATACTATTGCAAATTTTTATTCG
The DNA here is from genome assembly GCF_947563725.1 of Argiope bruennichi. Taxonomy (NCBI): domain Eukaryota; kingdom Metazoa; phylum Arthropoda; class Arachnida; order Araneae; family Araneidae; genus Argiope; species Argiope bruennichi. The sequence goes on along the minus strand of NC_079151.1, from coordinate 25,004,922 downwards.
ATTTTATTTTTATACTTAGAGAAATACATCGACACTGAAATAGTATGTGAATGTTATATAAAATACTAATACACAAATGTGAAAAATAATTAAGAGATATCGGAAAAAAGGATATTATTATCACTTTTTAACTAAAAAATAATCCTTCTCAGTTTTCTCTAAATCATTTCGGACTTCTCATGATTCAATATATCGATATTTTCTTTCATTTCCTTGTAACATACTGTAAAGTATTTCGGAATTAGTTTTTGTTATCTGCAAAAAATATTAAAATAAATAAATAAAAAAGAGAAAAAAAAGGAAAACAAAAAACAAAAAAAAGGACAAAATAAGAAAAGAATTAAAAAAAAAAATATTCTAATATATTTCAGTTAATATATTTTAAATGCTATATATCTAATCAATAAAATTTTCATTTTGATTCAAATATGATATGCAATGTTTGATTATATTAGACCCAAAAAAATTCTCATAATACAAGTTTTTGCTATTTAAAAGGATTTAATTTTAAAGAAATTTTTACTTCCATGGAATAAATAAATTAGAAGCCTTTTTTAACCTGGATATGTGAAATCAATGTGTTTTGTTTTGATTATAATACGACATTTGACGTAGAATTTTTGAATTTTTTAAAACTTTGAATTAAGACAATATTATTAGCATTCGATTTGAAACAAGAAAATGATATTATTTATAAATAATGCAATTTACTGATTAATATATTCAAAAATTAAAAATATATTAATTCTTTAAGTTTAGTTTTAAAAGTATTTTCGAGCTGCATTAATTTAACTATCTATATTCTTGTGTATTTCGTGATCCCATTAAAACTTTTGATGAAAATAGATAATAGCGAATAAATATAATAAAAATACTACTATTTACAGTACTTTCGTCATTTTTTCCTGTCACAGTAAAAGCAAAACAAGAACATTTATAGAATACACATTTATAAATTTTGCTTGGAGAATTCAGACATTTTGGAGAGTTTTATATTGTATTACAAATTTAGTGTTCTAGATTAGAAAGTATTAAAATTAGATTCAAAGTAATCATAAAAAATAGTTAACAGTTCTAAAATAAGTTGAACAGTGATTGCTGACTTCAGATTATGGTCTAAAACTTTAGCATATTTTTGAGTATCTTCTCTTTCATATTCACAACAATTTTCTATTAATTTAAATGTAGATTCATACAAATGATCTAATTAAAAATAGTGATTATTTTTTAAAAAATCGTCCTGATTGCCATTTTAACTATTATTAATTGAAATATTATTATTAATGAAAATATTCTGATTTTGGGAAAAAATTTCATAGATTATTTTATAACAAATAAAATAAAATAAGGATGTTAAATGACTTTCAAACTACTTGGTTTCAGCCATTTTACGATAAGATATGCTTTGAAAAATATAGAACATGAATATATTTATAAAGATAATGATATCTAAGCAATAATTCAATAAACTGCAATTAATCACGAATGTGTAAATTTTTAATCTCAGAAAAACTGAATAAATCATTAAAAGTGAATCGATGGAAATATCATTTATTTTGTATCCCACATTCAATAATTGAAATGACGTGACATAAAAAGGAATATTACATTCGATATCTGAAATAACGAATGAGAAATGATTTCAATACCTCACTTGAGATTCAGTAAGAAGAAAAGAATAATGTGAGCTAGAAAGATATTAACGTCTTAAAAGTCTTGAAAAGTTTTATATTAATATTCATGAACGTTCTGTTTGGACGACTCAAAAATCAATTCCATCTATATCGAATTTCACATCTAATAATATTAAACCAAAGGAAAAAAAATCTACAGCCGTTTAGAGTATCGATTTCTTTTTTTCATTTAGCTCATATAAGGTGGCGAGTTGCTTTAATTGCCACACTTAATTCTTTCCTTTAAAAAAATAGTTCCCCTTACATAACATTGATATTTTTTTCTCAAATTAAACAATTATTATTTAAAAAGGCAAGACCTGCTGCAATTTAATCACTTCGAATGGACGGACTTGAAAAAAAAAGAAAAAAAAACATTTGTAAAATAAATAATTATTTCATTCGAGAACAATTTGTGATAGGAAATTGTGTGAAAAAAAATATTAATCCCTACTGATATTTATCAATGAAGTACTTTAACTTCTGACTGCGTAATTTTTTTGAAATAACTATTTAGATGCCATGTTTCAATAACTTCAGATATTTTTCAAAGTAAATTGATACTATATGCTATACAATTATAATAAAAATTTGTAATCGTAAAATTAAACACTCGAATTTACGAAAACACGGGATGCAATAGAAAATGCACTGATTGCCAACCCAAGGAAATCGCGGGATGGACTGTTGGAGGGTTAAAGAGTAACGACTAACTCACAATGACGCAAATGTCCTATTGCTACTTTTGGCTCTAAGATTTATTATTCGAAATGTAGATCTATTTGGACCTTAAGAATAGGTGGACCTTCAGATCTATTTTTGTTTTATTGATTATAATTTTTGGATTTTTAATATTTTAAATATATTTTGCCAAAATTTCTTTGAAATAATTTGTTTCTCATATTTACCTTACCAAAGAGCTTTCCTAAAAATTGCATTATTTAAGTTAAGAAAGTTTGGTGAGGGGGAAAAATATGTTTTCTTCTTGCCTTAAATATACAACTAAAATGTTAAAATTACACTTCATTTATCTGCAATTAATAAAACTTAATAGTTCTTAATGATGTATCATTTTATTATATATTAAAATATAATATATTTATCAATATTTAACATGGAAAGCGCATATTGATTAATTATATAAAATAATTATTTAAATAGCTTTTTGACAAATGATGTAAAAGCCTATTTCGTTAATTTTAGAGGGTTTGTTTAAGTATTTTATAATAAAACAATATATTAAATATTGTATTATAGAGGGATTAAACTTTAAAGAAAATTTCGGAAACATCTGTCTTGATTATGAATCAATTTGGGCTGCGGATATCTAACCTGCGTCAATTACATTGCTGCTTAAAATTAATGTTGCAAATTTTGTCTTGAATAGATTTATTTATTCAAAAATATTATATGTATATATAGAAAAATACATCCTCAATGTTATAATCTATTTCATGAATTTTCTATTCTTTAAGTAAGCTTTTACAGTAATTGCAGTATTTTAAGTAATTTTTTATGTTAGCCAAATCAAATGGTGTGTTGGATAACGGAAATTGAAATTTTTGAAATTAATTGGTAAATAACTATACTCTCTTTAAAAAAATGATATGCTTTTAGACTATTCTTATATTTTATGAATAATTAATGTAGTTATGTAAAAGAATTATTGAAATTTTATGATAAAATAAGAACAAATATTGGTAAAATAAAAATAAATTAGAACTGCAATAAAATATAATATAATTGCATTCTATTTCAGAAATTAAATTATTTACAATTAAGACTATTTTTGGAACGAAGAAGTTACATTTTATAAATTAAATACCTTTCTTTGCTTAGATTATTAGAAATATTTGACGTTATAGAAGAAAATTTTTCTTAAAAGTTTTTACCCTGCACGATGTATTACTAAGATCATATGAAACATGCAGCATTGTTGCAGTAAATTATACAATATATATATATATATATATATATATATATATATATATATATATATATATATATATATATATATATATATATATATATATATATATATATATATATATATATATATATATATATATATATATATATATATATATATATATATATATATATATATATATATATATATATATATATATATTTTATGAAGCAACATTTTGTTTGCATTCAGATATAATGAAATTTAAAATATATTGAATGATATAAATTTAATTTCTGATTGTATTTGCTTCAAAATAAAAGTATTTCAATGAAGGATTTAAAAACATTCAATTTTCACAATTTTATATAAAAATGATGAAGTTCATTAATAATATGGTTAAAGAGATTAAATTCTTTTAGCATGGAATTAATCTTTCTAAGCCTTTTCATTCAAAATTTATATGTACATAAATGTGTCCGAAAAAAAAATTATTTTTATCAGATATGGCAGTGGAGCAGAAAGTGATGTTCTTCCTATGATAGTCCTGTGCGCTTGATTTCCCCTGATACAGCCTTTGAAATTTTGTATGAAGATGCGTGTGGCACTGACATATCTAGGGCATGTTTTCCACTTTTTTCTACAACAGTGAATGTATAGTAAACTTTTAAAAATAAATGCGCCATTTTTAGTTCAAAAGAATAATATCAAAAAGCGTCATATACTTCCTATTAAAGATTATTTAGAGCTAAATTGATAATTAGAAATAAAATTCATAATTAGACTTATTTAAATAAAAAAACAACCGATTATTTTATAAGGATGTAATGTCATATATTTACTTGAAAACTTCACCATAAAAAACTAATTTCTATTTACCTTTTTAATGATATACATTTTCCAAACAGTGAAGAACTTTAAATAGGAGGATTAACTGTTAAAGCCTTCACTATTTCAAGATTGATTTCACACTATCCCATTAAATGATGTACTTTATAAGGAAAATAGAGGGGCAATTAGACTCAAATATTTTAGAAATAAACCTTAAATTTTAATAATAGTGATTTGCAGGTGAGAGGGCATGTTGATGTAACCATAAGGACTTTTTTGATCTCAAATCAAATATCATTTTCAATCTTCAGTACACTGAAAATAGCTGGCTAAAATTTTTTAATAATCGTTTTTGAATATCAGTGGAATTATCCATAGTTTTTTCGTGAATTTCACAAGCAGGCATTACTTTATTCTTGCATATATGATACGAATATTAGGAAATTTAAAAGGAAGAAAATTAAGAGGACTTGATTCCATTAATAAATGAATCAAACAATATCTCATACTTATTAGATATTTCTAATTTCATTTCTGTCTTTTTTTACTATATTTAATCAAAATATATTTATTTTATATGAATATAAGGGAAATGTTAGGGGGATATTAGCATTTTTCGAATAAAAATCTTAAGTTGTTAAAAAAATTTTAATAGATGAATCTCCATAATTGGAAAATTATTTTTTTATTCAAATGAAATGAATAAAATAATATTTCATCCCTTAATAAAGTTTCTCAAATAATATAAATTCAATTTTTTTTAAATTACCATTTAACTCTACTGAAATGACATAACTCTTCGTAATGTGCATTTGTTTGTGCAATATTTTCCCTCTCCATGAATTTATTTCCAAAACAAGGTTACTCAGAAGTTAGACAAGTTTAAGATTTCATACAGAAGACTAAATTACCTCTCTATACTTAATAAAATGTTAATTATATCTATTTAGACAGAGAAGAAATATATTTATAATAAAACAACTTTAGAATAAATATATAAACTGTCTACTATTAATTTGATTTCCAATATATAAAAATTTTATTAATTTTGAACTACATGTGTTTCATTTCCGAATTAAATTCAAACATCTTTTGTTTGAATTCCGAGCTAAATTTATTTCGCATTATATCAAAATTTGCCACTTATTCTGCACTAAAAATTGAAAAACACAGACGCTTCCTCTTTGCCTCTGATTTGTAGGAATATATTTCTTTTAAAAAAAATTCTCCCTCATGAATGTAACATAATTAGCAAGTAAACTGCACAATTAATGCAAGGGCTTCTTCGCCCGACGCGGAGTTTTGGATAAGCGGCATTTAGCATTATCCTGCTGAAACATGCCATCATTCACCAGATAGAAGTGGCCGTGTAAGTAGATACCTATCCGCAACGAAGGATAAGCACGCGCGACTATTCAGGGTACTATCCACAGTAATTAATAGACATAAAGAATGCCAAGGAAATATGCTCCAGACCATCACAGGCATGCCTTCATCCTTCCAGCGTCCAAACAATTCACCTGACAAAAAAAATCAACCTTTTTCCATTGTTCTATAATCCAATACTTGTATTGTAATGCTGACGTTTCTTGCAACGCCCATTTTTCAATATGGATGCTGAAATCATACGTTTCCTTCGAAGGTCAATACGCAACAAAGGGCACTAACGGTTGTCTTGGTTAGTTTTCGGGTGCATTTCGGATTCATTTGGGCCATCAATGTATCTATGATAGGGCGTCGATCACCTCTATCAAGCGACCCTCGACCCTGTTATTAATGGTCCGTGGTCCTCAGTATGCACACATAAACTACACACTCTCTTGATTCTTCCATTTATAGTACACCTTCATTATAGCATGCTATGAATACTTCACTATGAATTCGCGTGCTCATGTCATTTTCAAGATTTAATGCACACAATAATCGTGTGACCATGACATCTGCTAACCGGACATTCACTATGAAACTACCTTTATATGCCTTCCGTCAAACATGTTTCTCGGTTGTACCAGTGATTGACCAACTGTGTTTAAGTCAACCTGCCTGATGTTGTTATACAACAGCGAAGAATAATTCTATACAATTGGAACTTTCATAATAGGTTAAATGAGGAAAATATTATTACACATTTATGATATTATGCCAGTACTGAACATATGAAGAAATATAAATTTATATTAATAAAATAAAATAATCTAAATTCATGAGAATTCTTTTTTAACTTAAGGTTAATCAGAAATAATAGATTAATAGATAGACAGAAATGAATAGATTTTTTTTTTTCATATTTCGATTCTCTTTTCCCAAATTCTTTAAAACACTTTCCTAATGGCGTAAATTTAAGATAATAATATTAAAAATTTCTTTTCATAGCGGTTTTGTCTTGATAAGTTATATTATCACAGTTTATCAACAAATTATCTAGTCAAAGTATCTTCGAAAAGCAAATGTTTCACATAAGTGGACACCCATCAATCACTTGGGACGTCAAAAAGAGCAATTTATTCCTCTAATAATCTAACATTTCTTCTTCGTCCGAAAATGAGAAGTGCATACTGTCATTTGCTTTAACATTTTTTATATATTTAAAAATTCTTTATTATTCCTTTCAAACTTTCTATAAAATAAAATGAAGCACTATCTATTTTAATTACACTTCATTTAAAATAAAAACTGCTTAAGGCTTGGGATTTAGACATAATTTTTATATGATATTATTTATTTATTTGTTTATATTAAATTGTAACATGAAGTATGCAAGTTTTCTAACTTTAAAGTAAACAATTTCTTAAATGAGATTTCTTTGTGAAAGATAATAATTTAATTCATTTCTGAATGTTGCATGAGAATCTTTTGTAATTTACATATGTTAAATGAAAATACAGCATAAATTGCTTTCTAAAAAGTTAACTCAACAATCAGTATTCCTTGCTGAATCAAAATACTTAGTTTCTAAACTGTTTTTTTTTACTTGTCATTAAATTTAGATTTTCTAATTTCACCTATTTTTAATCTGGTATCTGAGATACATAAATTTCGATATAGTGTTAAAAAGTTACTGTTGAAAGTCATTTCATCCAGGATTTTCATTTCATTTTGTAAAGGAAGTTTATTAAGGCTTAATATTTGTGATGAAGTTTCAAGTCATATATCTATTTAATAGAATGTATGCCTCAAGTTGTAAAGATACAAAATGAGTAAAATTTTAAAATTAGAAATAATATTTTTCATAACTGCTGTTGAATATTAGAAAAAAAAAGTCATTTTTCGAGTCTCCAATTAAGATATATACTGACACTAACACTTTTAAATTTATTTTCTGTAATTTCAATCAAATCTAATCTAAAATTTCAGTACGCAAAATGATATTTATTTTCAATCATATTTTTAAAAAAAAGAATATATACATATCATTTCCTCAGAAATTTCTCAGTTTACAGAAATAAAATACTGAAGGCATTTCGATTAAAAATCGAAAATAACGAAAGTGAAATGCGATTCTGTGACTTTCGAGGGAATGACAGAAAATAATTGAAATGAAAAGTGATTAAAACAGGAAGAGAATTCGTATATATATATATTTAAATAATACCATTTCCAAAATATGGTAAGTCACATTCTAATAAATTAAAATTGAAATAAGCCCATTAAAATTATTAAACACAATTTTGTCTAATTTCAACTTGCCCGAGATAAGTCATGCTCATCTCTCTTTTTTTTTTTCCCTTCATATATGACTTTCTGAAATTAAATCCGATTCTTTAAAAAAAAATAATAACCCCCCCCCCCAAGTATTTCAGTCAAATTTCTTCCCAAGTATTTTAAAAAATTCTACAATTAAAAATTGAGTATAAAATTTATTTATATGTTTTAAAGCTAACATTTGGAAATGCTGAGGCGGATAAATTTTCTGCTATAAAACTTACACTTTATCGAAAGGTTCTTATTTTATGGTCAAGGAAATCTTCTTTTTATTCAAACTCAGAATGTTTTTTAGACACAAAACTTTCTCTGACTAGAAAGTTTATCCCTTAAAAGGATTCCATTTAATTTAGCAAAACCAGGGGAAAATATGGAAATAACAAAACTGTTGGGATTCTACTTTAATATTTAAAGTGTTCTCTACATTTTGGGGAAATATCATTTCCATTTTAGAATTTGAAAGTTGAAATTAATATAATAAATAAGTAGATTAATCTTCCATTGACCAAAAAAATGGCTTTTGAAATTTTTTATCTCAAAATTTGAAATAAAGAATACAATCTATTTTATCCATTTGAAGTTTTTATCAGGTTATTTTTATCTACAGATCACTTACTCATACATTTTGTTACAAATTGTTGCAAAGAGCCTACTAATAAAATTAATTCTACAGATATTCCACAAATGGTTTAAAAATTAAGCTAACGTGCTTTCGATTTATATTTTTCGAACACATCACATCGAATTATTCTTAGTTATTATGCAATTAATTTTTAATCCTAACTAAAATTAATCATGTATTTTATTCAATTCACAGATTCTTTCGAAAGTTATATGATTCGCTTTAGTAGTCTATTTACAGAAATGAGATTCGAAATTGTGTGGTGTTTGACAGTTTCACTAACTTATCTCATGCATAAACCTTAAATTAAAAGTAGTTGAAGAGTTAATAATGATGCCTGCTTATCAACTGTTTTGGAAATTTCAATAAACTGGACATTTTGTAAACAGTGAGTAACACTTGAAAACTGTAATGATTAGTGGGAGATTTACATGACTATGCGGAGATATAAAAGAGCATTTTGTAGGGCGTTTATGAAACCGCACACAATGATAGATGTCAAGAGACAAACTGCTTTTGGAATTGATAAATAGTCATCTAAGCTACGTAATAGAAAGCCGAGAGACAAGTCTTTCAAAAGTAACAGAGGGCTGATGTCGGCTTAAAGTGTATGTAGTACAAGCAAATTGTATTTAATATTAGTAAAAGCACTTATTGAGGGATTAAAGTATACTTAATTTTAAACATCCCCATCTATAGATAAGTATTAATTAAAAGTTAATGAATCTCTACTCTTCCATGCATGTATTTTTAAAATTAAAACCTACTTCTTTGTCTACATTTCAAAGAAAGGCAATTAAAAGCATGTGAATTGAAAGAACTGTGCATTGAAAGGTTATTAACTTTACCTACTATTAGCATCAACAATATTTTAGAATCAAATTATTACATTCATTACACGTTGTTAGAAATAAAAATAATAGACGAAATATATTCGTTAAAATAAATAAATGATTTTTTAAAAATATAATGAGCTAATGGCATTGATTTTGTATAAATCGTATTAACTTGTCGAACAAAGAAATGGGAAGAAAAGACCCCTCTTGAAGCAGCACTTGTTCAAGATCACTTAAAGAGCTTCACGGAAGATTTAGGAAGGCACGTGTCTTTTTACATAGTTCTAAAACGTTTTATTTCCTTAATGTAGAGGTATACATTTGGCCACTCTGTTTGCTCCAAATAAGTCCTTAACAATACTAGCTCAGTGATATGTAACATTCACATCTATTGGCATGAACTAACAGATGAAAATGGACAGTCCGTACTAGTATCATACCTTAATATGATCCATATATTTCCGGTATGATATGTAACATTCGCATCTATTGGCATGAACTAATAGATAAAAATGGACAGTCCATACTAGTATCATACTTTGATATGATCTATATATTTCCGATATATATCATTTTTTCACATATAATATTGAACTTTGATATAATATATGGAAAAAGGATCTTGTCACTACCCTTCCTAACAGTGAAAGTGGTTCCATGAGATGTGACGAATTAGAGAGATTCCAGTTCAAATATTGGTTTCATTTCCTCTTAAACTCTTAAGAAGGTTCATAACAACTGGTACCGTCTTCACTCCATATCTCTTTGCTGTGCAATATCTTATAAATTTTTAGTTGCAGCAGGTTTGATTCCGTAGATGTTGTATCAGTTGAACAAAGACATGTGTATCAAATGTTGTATTAGTTGTGCTACTAGACATCTGAAAAGTGTGACAAAACGAATACATCAGTGGAGCTCGAAAATGGATGAAATTTCTTGTATATGAATGAGAAAACATTACTTTATAGTTGTGGTGCAGATTTAGCATGACACAAGATGCACCATAAGGATGCATACTTAAATCAGATAATCGAGGGAAAGTTTTTGAGCATTTGCAGTTCTTCGAGAAAATTTAGAATTTCCTGTACCAATTTAACTACCATTAATTTAAAAGTGAAAAATTAGTAACAAATATATACAACAAAATAAGTTATACTATATATATATATTAAATTACACATGTGTGTGTGTATGCGTAATCAAAAAATACCACACAATTATAAAAAATGAAAAGTTGTGAAACTCAAAATATAAATCAAACACCTTGTACAGCTCTAAGTAAAGACGTCCAAATCTACATTTAAAAACAAGTATTCGATTTAATAAACAAAGTAATAAATTTTATTCGATGATTTACACATGATTTCTCTAAAAAATTATTGAATAATTAATTTAAAATATAGCGAATTAAAAATGTTTCCCAACATTAGGCCTTCTGCCATTGTTGAATTATGGATCGACTTGTTATCATTAAAAAAATTTGTACAAATATTAAACCTATATTAATTTTATTTTTATTTGAATTTTATAGTTTGAGAAGCAAATGAAGTTAGGTTTTCCATTTAGCGGAACGCTATGGCATAAAGGGATATCATCACATGGGCATAATAACTTTTCAGCGTAAATTCTTTGAAGCGTTCAGATAATCATTACTATCTATATATAGGTAAAATAGTTGTAATTACTGTTAGTATCAGTAAACAGACATTTCTCTGTCGTCGATTAATAATGACACATACAATACGTATTGTCTTCTTAAATGCAAGCTTTGATTGTGACGATATCATCACACGTTATAATGGCTCATATTCTCATTCTCGTTGCAGACCGCAGACGCACATAATGGATCCCCCTCCTTCTGCAAGAATGTACTAGAAAATAAATTATATTGGAATAATAAAAACTGGAAGGTGTGGAACATATTTTCTTAAAACTGAAATTAGGATTGAATCTGATCCCAGAGTCTTGGGATTTCATTATGAGACAAATTAAACATTTCAAAGCATAAGCGTACGTAAAATAATACCATCTTCTCGTTTTTCTGCATTTTTAAAGAATAACATGGAAGATTTCTCCGATATTCAATGCCACCTTAATCGATAATATCGAAAACTAGCAAACTATCCAAATTTTCAGAGTAAGACACAATAGATTTCACTGACTTCTGAAAAATTACCAATTTTATTAAAAAAATTAGTGATAAGTATACATTTTACATTAAATTTAAATAACTATACCTAAAAACTAAATAATTATACTGTGCATTCCATTCTTCTCAATAGATGGAACTCTCAATATTACATTCGAACATTCAAGGAATAAATATATATTGTGAAATAAAATCGTACATTCAAAAACAAGGAATTGGTCATTAAAATAAAATGTGTGGAAATTACTTGTTTCATCTAACTCTTAGAAACTAAGAGTAATTTAATTAGAAGAAAATATTTTTTTTAAACTAAAGATTCCATTTCACAACCTCAATTAGCCGTATTTACGCTCTTAAGACTAAACTTAAAAGAGAATTTTCACAAGTAATTAGCTAGTTTCACTTCGTTGCAGACTACAATTACTTAAAGTTTTCCACTATTAGAAGAAACTGAAAGAATTGCTTTAAATATTGATTTTTCGATTAAACGGCTTTAAATTTTTAAAGATTTAATGATTCAGATAACGGTTTTCGTATAAGTACTTTACATCCATGGAAGTTAGACGAGTGTAAAATATGACATCTATTTCTGAATTTACTGCTTTTCCAGGAAATCCCATGAAGCTATAATTTGCACTTAATTGGAACCTGTATTTTAAGTGGTAGTTAAGTGTAATGAGAGAATTTTAATTGAAGGATTTAAAAGCCCTGGAAAGTGTATATATTCAAATGCGAAGCAAAATAATACTATCCAGCATCTCGTAAAAGGGATATTAGTTGTATATTTGAAACGTTTTCTTTGAAATTTTTCTCTTAGGTTTTCCTTTGAGAGGATAATGATGGATAATCTATATATTAAAATATGAATGCTTAAAAATAGATTAAAAATTAATTTAAATGAACCTTACATAAGATGCATTCTTTTATATCTTTTAAACAGAAAAAAAACTGTGTATAATAAATCTTCATACTTATTTAACCTATTTATTTTCTCCAAAGATTACACATTTAACATTTTTATTCGTCTCAGTTGGTTCCAAAAATTTATTTTATCCACGATTGAGAAAAGTGTATTTGTAATGAATGACATTGAACCAGCACATTGAACGAAATAGCTTTTATTGGTAGGACACTAATATGTAATCTGTAAAGTAATACTTTATTATAATTTTTTTAAATTAAAAGTTTCTCTTTACTACGATATCTAAGATTATTAAATGCAATATTTTAAAAATATATATGTTATTGGCTGTTTAAGAAATACACGCTTAAAATTTAAACCTTCCAATTTTACTTTACTTAATAATTAAATATTGCTTTTTTTTATCTTATATGTTTACATATGATTTGATATATTTACATAGTGGCATGTAAATAACAAAAGAATAAGTAATGTTATATTAAGAAATTTTTATTTTAGATAATTCAATTAAAAAAATAATCGAATTAAAAAAACAGAAAAAAGGATCATTTATAAATTAAATAAATATCAACTTTTAGATATACTGAAGATGATATAAGACTTTTCTATCAACTAGTCAACTAGATTGTTTGTCACAGAAAAATTTTGTCATTCCATCATTCTTTCATAGTAGAGTTGATTATTTTCGCATTTACTTCACGTTATGATACTTCTCACTCTTTCGAAGAAACAGCATCCCTCTTTAGATGGAGTCTCCGAATACGGTTGCATGGCACAGAATAAATTGGCACACTTTTGAACTACGTTTTTTTTTCGAACATAAATTTTGATCAAATCACAATATCGTGTTTGAAAGAATATAGTTTGTTTCATTCAAGTAACTCTTTCATTTGTAGCTTAGGATGATAATAAAGTTTAGCTTTCAACACATGAATTGTTGTTATTTGGCGTCTTTGATGAGCTTCAACACAACAATTTCCTTCTTTCATAAATTTCGAATGTTTTCATGTCACATCGTATTAGACAATAACTTCTTTAAAGGTTTTTTCAGAAAAGTTCACTTTGCGAAACAGTGGGAAGAGCATACGGAAACACTTACTTTTGTTTGCAAAGGACATTGTCTTTTGTCATAATACTTTTATTTTTTGTCTGATACTTTTAAATTTGAACCTTTGCTAGGTACTCATTCTATTTTGCATACGTCGTTAATTGGACCAGAAAATCTAGTTTTGTTTTATCAGGCTAAGGCAGAACAACATCCAATGGAGTGTTGACCATATTTTCATGAATTAAAAAGAAAAAAAGTATCCTCTTTGATTTTTTTAGCTCAGCAGAAATAATGATTATTTCTTGCTTTAAAGATCATAATTTCATTTACAGAAAATTCCGTGCTAAAATTCTTACCATTCCGCCTCTCAAAATTGTTGTAGGATCCTATCAGATCGATATTTAAACGCCTTGGTCTACTGCATATTCTGGAAGGCAGAGGTGTTATCTATCATCTAATAATTTTTTTCTATTCAAATTGGGATTGATTATATGTGCATTTATTTCACGCTTTTGACACTATTTTTATTATAATACTATAATATTAAAACTATTATACCATATTATAATATGATATAATCTTAGATTTAGTTCAATAATATTAACGTCATATTTTTAAATCACCGCTAAGGCTATTTTGGGACTGGCCTCGTAGTTTTGAACTGCTTTCAGATGGGGAGGATGGGACCTGAGCTGGCGTCCCTCTTTTCACACCACATCACACCGGGGCGGGGGACGTTTTGCCGGACGGATTTGGCGTGCACCAGACCCGCTTACGAGAATGTTCTTAGGCGGAATCGGGTCCCGTAGCTGAAACTCTCTGTTCCGAAGCCGACATCTTACCACCAGACCACTGCGGTCCCAATATAATGTTAAAGCTATAATGCTATAATAGTATAACAAAGCGATTACACGAAATGAAAATTATTTAATAAGTACTTATTAAATTGTTAATTAAATTAAAATTTAATCAATAATCATGTTGGTTCTGACATATACGCATCTATATTAGTAAAATCAGATTATAAAACTAAGCTTTACTATATAAGGAAGCATTGAGAAATGCAAATGGCGACACAGATTATGCACGAATACCCTCTGAATGTGTGTAAAACATGCAATGAAAATAAATTGATTTTTTTTTCTCTTTGTTAATAATTGCATAGTGAATTGCCCTTCAGTCATTTGAAGTTCTTGTTGCTTTAAAGGGTATTTGCAACAGTTTCTGAGCGCTGCATTTTCAAAAATAAACCTTGTGTTTCTAATAGCGATTATTTTTAAGAGTTAAAATTCGCTTCTTTGCGGAATGGTATTTGAATTGGCGTCTGCCAACAAATATTTGCGTGTTTCTGTCAAAATATGATGAATACTATATTTTAGCACAGGCATTGATGATGTTTAAATACATTATTTTATTGATCTTCGCTGACTCTTCAAATGAACTCACCAAACAGCCTTAATGCCAGTTAAATGTACAGTTTTGGACGAATTCGGAAATTTATGAACTATAACTATGAAGTAGGAATTATTATGAAACTTCAAAACTTATAATTAGGAAGTTTTTTTGCATAAGTGGAAATTATTGTTAAATGTCAGTTGCCCATTCCTTGTTATCATAACATTGCTATATTTTCTCAACTCTATTAAACAAAATACCCATCAATACTGCTCCAATATTTTCACGATTTCATACAGCATTCAGAAATCGAACAGTATCGTGGGTATGCTGTTAACAATTTGTGCAAACATTTTTTAACCTTGATCTTGATCTTACCCTAGCCCATTGCGGCTTCCTTTATGGTCTGACTTATCCTCTATATTCCTCAGAAATTAATAATGTGATTTAGAATCCTATTAACAGAAAGTTATGAATAAAAGTGTTCTATTGAAAGATATTGAAAAAAAAACATATATATTTGAATAACTAGAACAAACTTTAAATTCATTTTTAAAGCAATAAGGAAAGTACCACAATGAGCCAAACTGAAACTATTAATTTTTAACATTAACCATCACGTTAATGAATATTCAATTATTGTAATGTGGCAAAATTGAGTCTTTATTTAGGATTACAAGTTGTGTGGGCCAATAAGCGATATTAATTATTTATATTCCTTATTTATATCATAAATTTCCTCTAGTAATTCATCGATGTCAGCAATAACATTTTCGACAACTAGTACCTATTAGGAAATAAAATACAGATTTATAATGAATTAATGCATTTATATTAGTGTGAAATTTAAACCGTAATATCAGATGTACCTGCTTCAACTAGAATCAGAGTATCCTATTTCATTTGTTGAGTACGCGGATATTTATGGTAGATATCCTGTATGTATGCTATCCACATCTGTTCAAAGGATTATTAATAGTTGAAAAGGGTTTTAATAAATATGAAACTTATGGCTGACTATGATAAGTAATCAAACTATTAAAATATGTTGAAATTACGAGAGATTTGCCTGCGGGATTTGTAAGAGTGGGTTTATGAAATTGTAACTCATTTTAGAAATGTAACTTGTAATCAGTATTAGATCTTTTATTTGCACAGATAGTTATTTTATGAATAACTTTCAATACATATAAAAAACTCACAATTATACTATATACTGCTCTTTTACCAACTATCAAGTTTATGACGATGATTGTAAGAGGAATTCTTACTGGAAATCGCAAATAAATCTTGAAACACAAAATAAATCATATACAATTCAAACTACAATGCAGGATTAACTTTTGTTTCCAATCATTGAAAGAGCTATACTGTTCTAATTATCTTCCGCGTTGAACGGTTTTCTTAGATCCTCGTTTGAAATTGAAGCTTAGGAATCAATTAAATATGATTTTTTGTATCCGTTAGCCACATTTTTATTTTCTTAAAACCAATTTTACTTTCAACATCTGTATTTACTAATGATTTATCTCACTATTACTTTTTATCATCCTCTAGATAAAGGGATTTCATTTATGATTAAATCCAAGGGTGTTTTTTTTATTTATCACATATTTTGCAATTATTGTCTGAACTTTGAGCCATACAATATTTCCACATCTTTAGGCTTTAGTTATTTCTAGACATATTGATTTTCTTTTCTCATTTTAAACGAATACTTCTTTGTCTGAAGCAATATTGTAAAACACGCTAAATGAGAATTACAATTTTTTAATTACATTTCAGTGGGTCCTCTCACATTTTGGTTAAAATGGTAATGGGATAGCGGATAACATAGCTAAGATTGCCTCAGCTGACATATTTCATGGTGATGCAACATAAACTTATTTTGATATCTCTTCTATCAAAAAGAGTCGAGTGCATTTTGGAGAGTCTCACCTGCTCACCTTTGGTACTTTGGTAAGAGTCCCGCTTGGTGTCACCGTCTAATATCTCAAGAAAACAGCAAACGGCTCTCTCTCGTTTTTTGAGTGGACATTACAAATCTCTCACCTTCCAACACGGACGGAGGATGTTTGCTGAATGTCGGTGCAAGGCAGATCTAGCCTATCCCAATCATATTCTTAAAAGTTTAAATTTTGTAATTTTTGAGATTTTAAGGGATCCGCTATTGTTTATGGACTTTTTAGAGATTTATGGTTTCATGGAAGTGGTATAGCGCAGCTATACGACCTGGCATCAGAAACAACAACAACAATATTTCATTACTGCTAATCAATCAAATAATTCTTAATTCTTTCATGAAATTTAATTTAGCAACATTAAACAGAAAAAAAATCAGTAAAGTTCGTTCCATGTTGCACTAATTATAAGTTTTATCCAAAAATATTCATCAAAAGTCAATATTTGTAAGCAAATATTTTTCTTTTCAAGGCTGTACGGTTGCCTCAGAAGAAAATTCCGAACTCCTTTTACCCATACTAGTTTGAATGCCCGTACTTTTTATAAATTTGAATAAACTCTAAGGAATCCTCCATAATCAGACTACTCTAAAATAAATAGAAAATGTTTATGAAAATTATTGACCAGTATCATGATCAAAATATACTTTGATGACTTTTGATGAAAATTTGCTTTATTTATTATTAATTGCTAAACTCGCAAAAAGAGGTATTAATCTTTAAAAAATAAATCAAAGCCACTTATAAGTGATGAATTTATTTTATATCATTCTGAAACACAATAAAATATTTTAAAGATGATTGAGTTTCATTTTGAAATTCAACCTATTAGAAATGAAATGAATAGATAATAAAGAATATGTGCAAAAAAAGACATCTTTTCAGTTTCAATTCTATTTATGAAGATTGATTAATAGAGGACAATATTTAAATTTTATAAAAGTTGAAAACGCTTAATCTGCTGGATATACGATTCAAATTCTCCCTTAAAAATTGAGTTTTGCATTCAAAAAAATGAAACCTTAATCAAATATATTTGTCATTTAATACAGTGATTAATAAAAGGAATTAAATAAATTAAAGCAAATAATCTTCAGAGAAATAACAGAAATCATTTGAAAAGGATGAACTTTCAACGACATATAGTTATTCATTAAGGCTTTAATAATTCTTTTAAAGTTACATTCATTTGCGTGGTTGCTAAATCCTCGAATTCGATAAATCCAATTATTTGCCATAAGACTTTCAATCCCAATGTTTAAATAATAAGAATTCCAGGAAATAAGTGAAATCCCTAAGGCAATTACATTTTAGCAAATATATAATATGCATGATTCAACCTTTATAATCGAATCATTGTTAAATACATATAAAAAAAATAATTTTCGGATTTCAAATACGTGATAATATAAAACAGTAAAAATTGTTTGATTCAATGGATAATTAATCTATTCAGACTTTATTCGTTATTCAACAATGAGCAAATAACGTTTCTTTAAAAAAGGTATTATATCTAACTCTAGAGAAACTAAATCGCAAGTGTGGGTGGTTGACAGAGCTTCAAAATAATTATTTAACAATTCCTGATTGGTCATTCCGAGGAAATTCCGAGAATCATTCAAACAATATGTAGAAAATTTGCATAAGAGTTATGTGATAATTAAATAGTACTAATACTGTATAAAAAGAATATTATATCCTTGTAATTATACAATTTAGCATCAATTGCTAAAAAGGTTTATTTATTTAATTTTATTTTGGATTTTATTGTTAATGTTAGGAAATAAGTTTGAGAAATACAAAAATAATTACTAAAATGCACACCTTTTTATTCCATTTCAGGTAATAAAAATTTCACAAATAAAAATATATATGTAATAGATATTTGGTAAAATGTAATTGCCTTAAGAATTTCACTAATTTCCGGAAATTATTATTTAAACATGGGGAGAAAATCTTATGACAAATAATTGGATTCACCGAGTTCATTGATTTAGCAAACATATCCAATTTTTTAGCAAGATGATATTGGACGTTCATCCTTTTCAAATAATTTCTATTATTTGTCTGAAAATTAAATACCTTAAATTATTTAATATCTTATATATATATAACAGCTAAAGACAATAACAAGGAAATGCTATCTAAGTTTTTACATATTGATACCTCACTATCCCACGTTCCTGTATCAATTAGAAAATTTTAGTTTACATTAGAAAAAGTTGAAACTTAAAATAAACTATCGATACGTTTTTAGATTGCTCAATAAATTTGATCAAATTTAAGATTCTAAGAAAATCATTAAATCTTATTTGTATTTACAATTTGCAATAACGTTTCACTGCTCGATGTTTTAATTATTTTTATCGCAATTTCTTATTTTTAACGCATGCAGGATTTTAATAACATTTATAAATTCTTCAAAAGAAAATTTAATGTTATGCTTTTGAGAAAGAAAACACTTCGTTTCGAAACAGCTTTGAAAATAAAATATAAAAATACGGCTAAGTCAGTTAATTCTAGGAAGTTTCAACATATTTATTGCTGCACCTTAAGTTTTTATCCATCATCGACTTTGATATTTCATCGTGAAAATTAACTATCAAGACATTTTTTCACAAGATAAAGAAAATTATCTAGTGCAATTTTATTTTGAAAATAACAAAGTGTTTTCCAAGCTCGAGTAATTTAATTTCTTCTTGTGGGTTCTCCGAAGCAATTATAAATTTTGCAAAGTATTGAAGTTTGCTTCACATTTTAATCTTGGAAAGAACTTCTCCTTGTCTTTCAGATTCTGAAATTATAATAAAAATAACGCTAAAGTTCACACAATTTTAAAATATTAGAAAATATTTTGGAAAGTTGGTTGAAACTTCCTTGAAAGCAATATACTTTGAACTTTGAAGTGTTGAAAAAACATATTTTTTCATTCTCTAAGACGGCGCGTAAATTTAAAAAAAAGATTTAAAGAAATTTTTAAACATAAAATTATAAGAAATTAGCAGTATAATAGTAGTTTTAAACATAAAATTATAAGAAATTAGTAGTATAATAGTAGTTTTAAACATAAAATTATAAGAAATTAGTAGTATAATAGTAGTTTTAAACATAAAATTAATTCTGCTTTCAAGAACTGCTAATTAGCAACGAGATAATTCTTGTTTTGATCGTAAGTCTGAAGAAAAGGCAGACAATTTGCAATATGCATTTAAAAAAGCGGTCGAAGTTTGTGAAATGGATCTCAAAAATATCATGGGGCTTTAAACAACAACTTGCACGAACTAAAGTTTGAATTTATTCCAAGGTCATCCAATAATGTAAGATAGTGTTCAGTTTTCTTAATCAACTTTAATAGATATTTCAAATAATTTGATGTGTTATTAATATCATTGGTACTGTAAAAATATTTCTTATCATAAGCTTGTTGCTACATCTAATATTTCTCTTAGAAAATGGCAACCACTTGTGGATTTTGATTTCCAAAATGTGAAATATTGTCAAGTATGCAAAATACTGATTCTCTGCCTTTTAATTTTAATGTGAATTATATGCACTATCTTATGTTAATGCTACATAGCAGCAATAATCGAGGATCAAACTGAGGCGTTAATTCTATGATTGTTAAATTCAGCTTCTTTTAAAACCTCCACTCATTCTGTTGACAAAGAAATCAAATGAAAATGAATGTTTGTTTACTAGAATAGCACACACACACACACACACACACACACACACACACACACATATATATATATATATATATATATATATATATATATATATATATATATATATATATATATATATATATATATATATATATATATATATATATATATATATATATATATATATATATATATATATATATATATATATATATATATTCATATATATATATATATATATATATATATATATATATATATATATATATATATATATATATATATATATATTCATATATATATATATATATATATATATATATATATATATATATATATATATATATATATATATATATATATTCATATATATATATATATATATATATATATATATATATATATATATATATATATATATATATATATATATATATATATATATATATATATATATATATATATATATATATATATATTCATATATATATATATATATATATATATATATATATATATATATATATATATATATTCATATATATATATATATATATATATATATATATATATATATATATATATATATATATATATATATATATATATATATATATATATATATATATATATATATATATATATATATATATATATATATATATATAATTACATATGAACTGCATTAATTCCTTTCTATTAGCAATAAAAGTAATTAAGAAATTATAATTCAAGCAATAATTTTTAATGCGATAAAAAGAAATAACCACTTTAGACGTAAAATAGATGTTGACAACAAAAAAAATTAGATTCCCGCACTTAATATATATTTTAAGTGTTATCCTAAAGATTATTGCTCGAAATAAATGTGTTGAAATGCTGTATTTTTTATGACTTGAAATAATATAACTGAATACAATGTAAATTCTAAAGAAAAGGCATTATATGAGCTATAAAGCAAATTTTACAAATTAACAGTTGAAAATCAATTATTTACATAGAATACTGGTATTGTTTCATCTCTATAGACAATGCTCAAACAAGAAATATGCTTTGTCCTAATGGCTCGATTAAACGATAAGATTTCTTTTTTCAGGAAAATAAAAGTATTTCACATTCTAAAATATTTAAAAAATGAAGATATATAGTGTTGTTAAGCAAATTACATTACTTTTTAAAGAGAACGATCTTGATTGTTATGGCGTTTAGGGATGAAATATGAAAACTAGGAATATAAACTGAAAATTTAATTTTTTTAATAAAAGGATGAAGCATGCAATTAAACTTCATTGACAGTTATTCAATATGATGTAAAGAAGATGTTAATAAATCATATGCATTCAAGGTTTCTAAATGCATTTATGGTTCTTTAAATGCGGAATAAATTTAATACTGAAAGCAAGCTCTGAAAAAAAAAAAACGTTTCAAAGAAATACTTTTCTTTAATTAAAACTTTGCAATACATCTCTGCCATTAATTAAGAGAAGTAAATCTCCTTTTCCAAAAGAACTTCCAAGCTGTGAATTAATAAGGAGAACATTCGTTAGGAATGAAATATATTATTTGTGGTTATTTTTATCATACAAATTTCTTAAAGCTATACATTCTGTAAGAAAATTTGCTATTCTATTCAAAACATATCTTTAAATAAAGTCTGATATTACACAGATAAGAAATGCTTCAGAATTTTGAAGATAATTTTAATCAGAGTCTTAATGTTATCTTGTAATCGCGATGGTATCTCCTAAAAATTCTCTTTTTACATATATATACATTGTTTTCATTTTCATTTAGATTAACAGTTAGATTTTAGGTTGGACAGTTATATTGAATGATTTTCATTCCTTTCTAATATATTTTAAAAAAGAATTTTTTCTTTAGCTTAGCAAATTTTGAAAGTTTAGGAGCTTTAATTTGGTTTCTTAAGATATTTATCTATAGATCATATTTTATAAACTCTGAATTTTTTTGTCTTTAATGAATGTAATTTGTTATGAAATCAAATTAAAAGTGTGTATTTCAAAGACATCTTTATTGTTTCAGGAAGTCTCATTTTTGAGCAAAAAAATTATTAAAAAATATAGAATCGAAATTTTTATTAATTTATTATATAGTGTTATAAAATTTTTGTTGAACTAAAAGCTCCGAAAAATGTCTTTGACCGGCACTCAGGATTCCTACCAATCCTCCAAGCTAGGATTTAAAAAAGCGATGGTAAATTTGGTAAATAATTAAATAAAGTTTTCTGAGATGAAAATAGTGCTATAATTTGCTGATAAGTAGAAAATTCATTTTTGCAAACCTTGCATTTTTTCATATTTCTATAAACCTATGATAAGACCTATTATTGTTAAAGTTGCCTTAAATATCACTACGATATTTCTACTAAGTTATCTTCATAGTGATTTCTGTTGAACCAGAGTTATTTCCGTGGCCTTAATTCAAAGGACGCTTGTTTGAACTATCACAAGGAACATCATTAACCTCAAACTTCTAATTAACTCAAGAAAATTATTCACAAATTTATATAGAATCAAGTTTAAAAATGTCACTTAAGAACTCTTTTGTGGTTGGTCAGTTAAAAATTGAACTATTCGGACCATCTTATTTAACATCAAAAAAGTTTTACACACATAGGCTATTTGTTAGAAATCAGAATTATCATGTTGAAATCTGCCGCATCTTGGAGTACAAAGTCAAATACGTAAATATATAATTAAGTTTTATTTATAGTTAAATGCTAGCAAATACATAATGTAAAATTTGTCTTGAACATGTCAGGCACCAATTTTAAATCTATGATTAATAAAATCGTCCCTATTGTATAAATTATATAGTACTCGAGCTCTGAACAAAAATGCTGTCCAGTGTTGTTTTAAAATGAATTTCACTCCTTCTTGTAGAAAAATTAGAGATTGTGTACAAAAAATTGAAAAAAAAATGATTTATTAAAGCATTATTATTCATTCATTGCATACGATTATATAAATTGAACATAATCAGTTCTATTATATAATTTAAAACAGAAATAACCACTGATTCTTAAAAAAAACAAGCATAAAATTGTTCAGGAAGTGAGTGGCTAATTATACATATATGAAATAATTACAATTGTTTATCGCATAGTTGCTTAACATAGGAAAATACAAAATAAGGCATTTAGTTAATGGATTTTATTTGCATTCGGACATACGCTTCTTAAATTAGTTATTTCTACTGCGTAATCGCAAAATAATGATGAATGGAAAAAAGGCTTTAAAATATGAAGTCTAAAAAATAAAATGCTAAAGAATTTTTCAACTTTTAATAATACTTTTTCATTCACAAAATACTTTTATTAATAACGTAAATTAGATATTTAAAAACAAATATTTGAACCATAAAACGTATTCGCAAATTGTTAATAAAAATAGAATTCTCGCAATTAATTTCATTTACAATTACTATTCAAAATAAAAATCTTCTCTAATCTTCTTTAAATATAATCTCTTTGATGTAACTGACTAATTTATTATTTGATAATTCATGCAAATTTATATCATGAAATTAAACAATTTCGATTGATTATATTTTCAATTTAATTACATTTTTATGATAAAATTTATAATTAAATTAAACATTTTAAAGTACACTTTTGTTAAAATAAATAAATTCGCACCAAAAAAATTACATAAAATATTTTACAATATACCTAGTTATGTAATAATAAATAATTATTGTGCTTTTCTGCCCAAACTAATTATAAAAGTGTAGAATATTACAAAGTCAAGAAAGAAAAAGAAAAAAGAAAAGAAAAAAAAAACATTCCCGAAATATATGAATAATTCAAATGTCAGTTCATTCCATCCTTTTAAAAATTAAAAAATTGCCTTGAGCAACCAATTTTTATACTCTCATCTCACAATACCATACCCTCATCTTTAATAATCTTGAATATTCATTCTTGCATTTTTCTCACAACTGAAATAGAAAGGTAACTAAACCACTTAACGGAATAAAATCACTAAACCAAAGACATTATCTTTTCGTCCCTCCGTTTTAAGCCATTCACCATTGAGTTTCAAGTTTGAATTCAAAATCAGGGAATTATTATATAAATGATACGACTTTTAATTTCCACTCAGGGATTTGTTCAAAAGTTTTAAATACGCATAATCATTACAAAAATAAATATACAAAAAATTACATTAATTAATTAATAATTTACGAAATAAATGCAAATTTTATAACTGGAGACTGGTTAAGTGGTTTATACATTAATTCTTGGTGTTCAAACTTATCCATCGATGCGTTATCAGGAATATGTTAAGCGAAGAAAGGTGCAAAAATTGGTACTAAACTTACCCCATAATATTTTTATTTTCAGTTGAAATATTTTCTTAGTTATAATTCCAACATCTTTGGAACATTTCATTCTTTAAAAAGGCATATAAAAAATTAAGAAAATCCTTGTTTAAATCTAAAAAAATGTAATTTAATTTCCCAGTTTCCTGTATTGTATCATTCTGTTTCTGTATAACTGAACATTCTTTTTAAAAACTTGTTTCTTCTTTTCTAACGACATCACAATGAAAAGTGTTAGGGGTAATTTAGAATATCACCCGATCTTTCAGGAGAAAAATCCAAAAATCGGAATTGCATCTTAATCATACTTTTTTATTTTTATCTTACAAATCCGGCAAATATTTAAAATGTAACTCTGAAATACTCATTGTAGAAAATTAACAATGGGTTTTAGAAAAAAATGTTAAGTATAATTTGCTTTGCTAGACAAATTTTGCATGTTTCCGCATTTGCATTATTTTATATTCTTTGAACATAACCCACGCTGTTATAAATTCCATGAATACTTCTTGGAATACTCACGAAAGCATTTGAAAATTTTGACTGTTAAATCCTTAGCATATTTATTATTTATAAAAGGGTTTTTAAAAATTAAGAGATTATAAAACATGATTTAATAAGCAGACAGTAAAACGCGATGCGTGGTTGGAGTTCAAACTTTGTAAAACATGACTCTGTTTTCCATTAATTCGTATTATGTTATCTGGGAGCAAGATAAGTAAAAAAAACGATTTCATTTAAAATTACTTGCAATATAATGAATGGAAAGCGAAAATTTCGTCAGTGCTCAAATGAAGCAATCTTTGCATCTTCATATGATGGTAAATAAGAAATGATAAAAATGATCATGATGAAGATGAAAGAATCCATTATGATGGAAAATAAGAAAAAGCAAATTCAAACTGCAATATAATTCTTAATTATTATTTGCTCAGTGTCTTAAAAATTTTTGGGAAAGGAACCGTACTAAATTATTTTCGTATATAAATGTTTTTTCGAAGTTCTATTTTTTTAAAAAAAAATAGTTAATTATGTCAGAAAAGTAAAACTGAAATGTTCAGGAATGAAGAATTTCTTTGAAATATATTCGACCATTCGACTAAACATTTCAGTCAATACTTAATATTTTATCTACATCTGTATGTTGCAAAAATTTATTTGATTTTTATAAGACAGAAATCACTAAATTTCATTCATTGAAAATCTGTTTGCAATTACATATGAAACACGATTTGAATTTGAATAGAAAAAAAGTTTAATAGAGCAAAGAAAGTGCTTCATGTTCAAAATAAAGCTATTATAAATTCACGCTATTCAAAATATGGATTTATTACAATTTAATAATATTTGGATAAGACACTTGTTGAAAAAATATTGTGCCTAAATTACATATGTAAAACTTTCTGAAAATTCATGTTCGGATGAATGGCAAGATTCATTTTGATTAATCAGATTTATATATTGTATTTCTTTATACGAAGAAGAGAAGACACTCATCCGTATTCTCTTCTTCGTATAAAGAAAGCATATTAATACGATCGTGCATAATTTAATATTATATTGTATGATTTTTACAATTAAAAGTGATATGCTTATAGTATTTATTTTCTAGACACATGGCTTCACACAAAAAATATGCTGCGATTATTATTTTAAAGTCTAATTTCAACTGGAATTTCAGAGATGTCCGTTTCTAATTCTTTTAATCGTGTCATATGCTTTCAAACTACTTTATTTATTTTCTTTATACATTTTCAGATTTAGGGAAATTGTCCTTTGATATACAAAATATATATTGCAACAAATGACCCTTGACAGGCATCATCGTTTATGCAAGTATGAAACATTTGACTATGAGCCTTCTCCAAGCAAAAAAGCATTAAAACTCAGTCTAATGGAAATAAATCTTTTCACTTTTTCTGATGAAGATTTGTAATATTTTTAACTATCTACTTTTTAGTATTTTAAAAATTTAAGATATTGATTTTGTTTGAATTAATAAGATTTCATAAAGATGGAATAATTAAATGCTATTTTTGAAATAATAAACATTAATTATAAAAATATTTCTTGCAACAAAAGTTCAATCTTCCATAATACATATATATGAGACACTGTATAGCGGAAGAATAAATGCTTAAAAGAAATTGTATTATTTTGCATAATACTGAAGATTTTAATTATGTTTTTAGATGCATTTTAAATACTTAGTAAAATTATAATTTTATTAGAAATATTCAAATGTATTGATACATGAATTCACAAGAATTGAAGTAAATGTGTTCATTAAAAAAATTCTAAGGATTCAGCAATAAGAAATCATCATCCACAGAATTGTTAAAGTATAATATATAATTCGCTGTAAATTTTCTAGAACAGTTACTCCCTGGTTACAAAATAAGATATCATCAATCAAAAAACAGAACTTTCGTTTTGTGGCATCTAATGAACGCAATTCGTTCACGAAGAAATTGACGGAAAAAGGAAACGTTGTACTATATACGAGTACTCGTATGATATTTTAAAGGATATCCACTATGTCATTATTCACAATTAAAACTCATCCGCATGGATGATTATACGGTACTGAAATTGTATTTAATGAAGGATGAGTAATTAGTTCTTGACTTTTTATTCTTTCCTCCAATTATTGAAGTTAATGATGGTAGCTATCCGGATTGCGTTTCAATTCTATCTATTTTATGTTACAAATAGAAAGAAAGAAAAGGATCATTAAGTAAACAAACAATTAATTTCAGTTCCAATTTTTCGTCCTATGCTCTATTTCATTGATCTTGATTAAGTGATTTTTCTTTAAATAATATGGAATTCAAATAGTTTAAAGCAATTTGGTCTTTGAATAGCGAATAAACAGATTTTATTGCTTACTAATTCATTTCATTAGAACACACTCTCTACTCATTTTTGATATCGTTCAGATAAATAAGTTTAAAACATTTGTCATACGTAGTGTTAAATTGAATATTAACATATTTTACTTCAAGATTTCCAAAAAAAATTGTTTCCAGAATAGAAGAATAACTTCAAATGTTTTCAAATACGTAATAATAATTATGAATCAAAGAATGCTTCACTGAATTTATATTTTTAAAAATAATTTTAGTAATCAAACTTTTTAACATAGTTACAAAACAGGAAGTAATTATTTACGAATTTTAAGTTACTGCATGATAATATTCGAATACATTTAGATTAGGGAATAAATGCTAAACACAGATAATAAGAAAACAGAATTGAAGTTAATATCATAGATGAAAAAAACATAACTCAATTCAATAATGTTTTCCTTTAACAATAAGCAACTAAATAACGTTTTCATGAAATTTTCTTAAAAACTTATACATTATTAGAGTTATCAAATTCAATAATAAGAGGTTTTTTTCAAACACAGTTGTTATGGAAAATGAAAATAAATATGTGAATATATACATTAGCTTACGACATAGATACTTCCCTACCCACAAAGTGCAACATATTCTTCAAATATCTTACAACATTGGGAAGATTTGGGTATATTAATTCATTTTAACCCTACATGAAGTAGAAAAAGTTTCTGTGTTTTAAATGCAAACTTATTTGGCAAGAAAGAGTTCGTTATTATGCTAGTATGTATATATGTTACTATGCCTCGTGGGATATGTGCGGAATAACTGAATAAAATGATATCAGCTGTCTGTATGAAATGAAAAGTGAAAATTAATTTAAAAAATGGAATTTTAGCAAAATAGAACAATTAATTTCATTTGTTTCAAACTGTTTTCTAATAAATTTCAAAATGATAAAACTTTTGATTTGTGTGTATTTATAACAGTTAATTAAAAATTAATGGGAGCAACATGGCTGATAAATATATCACTACGCTGGCTTTAGAGAAAGAATAACTAACTTCTGTTAAAACCGCAATGTTTGGAGAAAATATTTCGGATTCCCTAAAATCTTTGATTTTATTGAAAGCCATAAAATAGGAAGTTATCGAGACATAGAGAAAGGGAAGCATCGAGACATAGAGTTAAGATTTATACTTAAAAATTACTGCTGCTCCAGATTATCAAATAAATTTAGATCAAACTGAAATTTTATTTGACGTATCAATGAGCCTAAAAGCCAGCATATATCTTTCACTTACAAGCTGATTTTAAGCCTGATATGAAATTTAAAAATAAACCAGAAGACAAATTTATAAGAGGTTAAAATACCACTAATGGAATTATTTTTAATTTGAAAAAACTAAAAACATTTATTGCAAAATAGCTCTAATGTCTCATATTTTCTCTTTCCTTTTTTTAATTTCTTAAAATATAATAAACTCCCCTAACATTCCTTCAATGTCTAGCCTAGTTTTTTGATACTTCTGAACATCATAATTCATATTTTTTATCACGCTTGTATTTCTTTATAATAACTTATCATTGTGCAAAACTTATCAGGTGAATGACCTTCTGTATCCTTTACAGAACCATATGTCAAAGAAATAAGAATATCCTTTGAGCTTCATTTATGTTGATGTGTTTTTCAAATTTAACTGAATATTTCGTTTCAGATTTCCCAAATGTATTTAACTTAGTAAAGAAGATGCCATGTTTAGTTAAAAATTTTTATGTTTAATTTCCTTTGCAATCTAATTTTTGCATGTTTCTTTAGATGCTTTATTTAATATTCTGCGGATATTACTCATGATAATATAATTTTCATAAATACTCATTGGAACAATCATAAAAAAGTTTGAAAATTGTAAATTCTGAACCATTAGAAAATTTATTCTTAAAAAAAAAAAGAGTTTCAAATTTTTGATAATAAAAATGGAAAATATATATATATATATATATATATATATATATATATATATATATATATATATATATATAACATGTAGATAAGTAGAAATTAGTGTAGTGTACGCCCGGAAAACAAACTTTCAAAAGCTAGATGGCCAGACAGCGATTTCTAATTATCTGCATATATAAGATGAAGAAGTTTTATACTATTTGAAATTGCGTGTAATACATTGCATGAATGGTGAGTTAGTTTAGTTATATTAACGTCCCGTTGTAAAGCAACATTAAGACTCTTTTGGGGCGGATCTCGTAATTTTGAACCGTGGTCTGATGACGAGGACGACATCTGAGCTGGTACCCCTTCTCCACACCACACCAGTGGGAGGCCGTTTAGCCCTGTCGGATTTAACGTGCAGTAGACACCCTTTCACGACGGTTCTTCAATGGAATCGAGTCTCGAATCTGAAACCCTAATGCTCACGAGCAGAGACCTTACCACCAGGCCACCGCGGCCAGCATGAATGTTGCAAACCACTGCAGAGTTAATTGGTGGATCATCCAGTTCAAAGCAAATGAAATGGTAGAAAGAGATTTGAAATTTTCATTTCCTCATAACTCTCCTACTATCAATAATAGAAAGAAAATCCCAACTGATTAGATTATTAGACCTCATCACAGTGCACATATTTTGTAATGGTAACATTTTGATAATTTCAATTTCTTTAGATTCTATTTAACCTAAAATCGCAGCACTTGGCTTGAAAACTCTCACCAATTACTTTCCTTTCTTATTTTTTCATTCTTATAGCTGCCTAGAAAATGTATGGATGAAATTGCAATTTTCTTTTCTTTGTAATTTCTAGCAAAAAGTAGTCTGTAATGAAATGTTTAGAGAAAATAAAAATATTCAAGGACTATTTTTTCCCCCAATACTTTCGCTTTTAGCTTCTATGCAAATATACTGCTTTCAAGCCGTATTGGAATTCTTGATTGAACTTGATGATTACTTTTTGTGTGTTTTTACCGAATAATAAAGACTTTTAAAGACATGTCTGCAGCGCAGTTCTAGTCAGTAATGCTTGGAATTGAAAGAAATATCATTAAACGTGTACAATAGAATGCTGGATTATTTCATAAAATGATATTTTAATTATGTGTTGATCTCCAGGATAAACAGAAATATCGAGGAGAGACGAAATTAAATTTATCCTCTGTGGAACTATATGTAACTACTTTTAGAAAAAGAATCTGCCGCGCATGCACACACTCACTAACATATGCAATTATCAGCACGGACGCTTACACGCATGTTGGAAATGATTTCCTGAAAATAGGAACGGAAAAAATGACTCCCGGAATACAACAAAGCAACATGAAGAAAATGAACGATGGTAAATGAATAGCATACGTTTTTCTATCAAGATTGCATTTATGAAAATTTGGAAGCTCTAAAATGAGGAATATGTTTCGTCGAATCATAAGAAAAAAAATATATATAACAAAAATAAAATTTATGTATGACATCAAACAGTTAATTTACACTCTCTAAACTGTAGAATTTGTAAAATAAGACAATATAAGATTTCTCATAAAATCATATTCATGCAAAAAAAATTAAACATCAAATACCCTTAAATATTAAAGTGAGATTTCATGCAAACTTACATAAAGCAGCAATGAATACTATTTTTTATTATATTCAAATTCTCGATAATCCAACCTGTATTATCGAGTGAAGCTAAAATTTTGAACTGTAAAACAAACTATTGGGACAAGAAGGCAGAATAAAAATTAACAAAATAATTACATCAATAACTCTTTTATTTATTCCATATTATTTCAAATAAATGTATTATTCTGAAATAATACTACTTCATTACAAAACGTAGAAATTTTCATAAATTTGTATTTTATTTTAATGTGGGGCGCATTCAAAACAATAAATTCAATGAAATTAAAATTTAAACATGCTAAAATCCTAAAATCATTACTTAAAGAAAAGGTATTTTTCAAAATAATAATTTAAATAGAATTTAATAATTGAAACTATAACTTATACTCTCTTGGCTGTAATTATTTGACGTTTAGATTAATATCAGTACTGAAAAAAATTGACTAGTATGTCCCTAAAAGTGTTTTTGATAGATATTTACTAATTAAAGGTAAATAATTGGCTGATGAAACACAAATTGCGTTACTTAATTAAAAAAACTGAACATAACAATGCACAACAGTGCATGATCATAACAATACATAACAATCTAAGCGAATTCATAGCGTGCATAACTCTAATTATGCATCTGTTCTTTTTAATTAAGTGATCGCTGGTGCTGAATTTACGAATTTTATTCATACTACCCAATTAATTATCATTGTTGTAGAATTTTTGTCACATTGCATGCTAATAATATTACATGAAATGTGGCTTAAATAAGCAGAGGTAAAAATAAATTAATAACAATGGAAAAATGAAGTTAGACGTAAGAAAATATTTATTTTCAAGCAAATTTATGACATAATATATTGGACAGGAATTCTTCTCAACATTTAGAGGCATAAAAGGTATTTATCACAAAATTTTCCCCCATTTTCATGCTTTTTTTTCTATACAACGATAAAATTATTTGATATCTATGGCGCAATTAAATTTATATAAATTTATGTATGCAAATCTGTAAATGTGGAAAATAAAATTCATAGAATTGTTCTAAATTATTAAGTACCTAAGCATTATTCACTACTTAACTAAAAGGAATTTTATAATAAGAAAATCAATCATATCGATTAATTAGTAAACATTTATTTATTACATTTTTAATGAATATAAAAATCATTTTAATTAATTAATCTTAAATTCAAATAACGAAAATTTTAAATGAAAAAGAATGAAGGTAAACAAATCAGAAATTCATTCCCACGGTTTCATTTACAAATAAAGAAAACAAGAAACGAATATATAAAATTTAGAAATATACGATAAGAAATTTCGTTTAGAAATGATATATTAATTTAAGACTCATTGGAAAAAATTATATTTTTCACAATGAAAATAATAATAATGTTGTTGTTTTTTTTAGTACCTTATCCATAATAGGTATTGGTTAATCTAATTCATAAATCGCCAGATAAATATGAGACGAATTCAACAGACATTTTCCCCATAAAAATTTTAATTATTTAATTTTAAACTAATAATTCACAGTGCAATTACTTAACTAATGAATATAAATATCCTAATTATTTATTAAAATATTGTATCTATATACTCAAAATAACTCAATTTTTTGAAATTAATTAAAAACTAAAGAATATGAACTAATTTTGGATAAGTTTGAATTAAATTTTATAGTTAAGTCTTTATAAATGAATGTTTATTCAATAATTATCAGATTTTTTACAGACTTAGTGTATTAGCTACAAAGAGTTATTTTAATTAGGTACTTTTCCGTTAGCCGGGCGAAATCGAAAAATCGCCAAATAATGTAGAATTCCGTCAAATTCGCGTTTGGTTCACAATTGGTGACATTTGCGCCTGGCTAACGGAAAAATATAATTAATTATATGATTAATTATTCATCGTTATCTTTACTTAATTGAACTTTAAATAAAGATTCCTTTGAGAATCGTAAAAATATTTTTACGTAATTTTCATAAATAATAACTTATTCATAATTTTAAAAATATTTAGGGAAAATTAGTGAACTGTTTAACAGACATAAATTCGAAATCATCAAAACCAAACTGTTTATTAATTTATCTATGCAACTAGATTTGAAACGATTAGTATTTCTTTGTACTTTTCGAAGGATATAAGAAATTTAATACATAGATTACAATATGTAATATTAGAGTTTTACTATGTTAAAAAAAGAATATGTTTATTTTTCATATTTATTAAAATTTCTTAATGTTCCAATCGGTCTTTAAGTGAGATTTTATAGTAAAAACTTTCACCTGTAAAAAGTAAAATAAAATAAATAATAAAAAACTAAAAGCTGGTTTGTATACCAATTGATTTTCTGGTATACTAATACAAAATGGAACAATGACATAATATGTATAATATTGTCTGACTTTTATAATATAACTAGCCGCCTTTGGCGACCAGCCGGTTCGCCAATCTTAATGTTCGTTAAAATTTTCATAATTAAATATTTTATGCAATTCCTACTTTAATAGCTTCTTCATCAAAATATTTTAAAACTTCAAATTTTGATAGGCATATAATTCACTCATAATATTATAAACGCCTTCAGTCATAACGTAATATGTATCTCTCTCATTTTCTGTTGGCTCCCATAGAATTCATACTTTAAATTAAAGTGGAAAGGATTAATCTGCAATTAATATAGTAATATTTTTTACTGAAACAAAGTATTTTTTTTTTTGTAATATGATTATTGAAAACAGTCACTGAGTGTTTAAACTTTATGGGCACTAAAGAATATCTTTCTTAATTTATGTAATAGTTCAAAAATTTGTCAACAAAATTTTCTCAGATTCATAATGACCAGATTGATCAATTAACAATGTTTAATTTTAAATGCATCAAACACTAAAAAAAACAAAAACGAATCGTTTAAAATAATCGGTCGAAAACAGGTTAAAAAAAACTACTTAAAAGACGATGGTCTTAAAACTATAAGCATACACAAAAAATATGTAACTAACATAAATACACTTTAATTACAAAAGCATGCAACTAATCTAAAAATAATTTAAATCGTCCGTTGATATTGGTTGTCATGTCAACAATCAGAACACAATGCGCATGCGTGAATTTACAACTCTAGTTACGGTAACGCAAATGCGTAAGTTTTTCTAAGCCAGTTGGGGTAACGCTATGCAGATTAGAAATTTTTATTTCCTTTATTCTGTTTTATTTTAATTCAAAAGTATTTCAGAATTAATCTGAAAGATCGATTAATTAACAATGTTTAATTTTAAATGCATCAAACATTACGAAAATAAACAGAATCCTTTGAAATAATCACCCGAAAAATCTTAAGCCTAGCCTCATTACTGTTGGGGGGAAAAAACTGAACTCTTACTCATTTGGTGGTAGGGAAAAT
Organism: Argiope bruennichi; assembly: GCF_947563725.1. Classification (NCBI taxonomy): domain Eukaryota; kingdom Metazoa; phylum Arthropoda; class Arachnida; order Araneae; family Araneidae; genus Argiope; species Argiope bruennichi. Next base: position 24,969,994 of record NC_079151.1, on the reverse strand, counting down.
GAATAATTTTTTGTCGAGAAAGTTAGCTTTTAATTAATAACTAAAATTCTAATTAAAAATTCAAAAAAAGGGACCCCAGGTGCACATTCCCGACCTCTAAGGTATACATGTACCAAATTTAGTAGCTGTAGGTCAAATGGTCTTTTCTGTGGAGCGCCAACACACACACACACACACATTGAACTTTATATATAAGTATAGATGTTTTTTTAAAGCAAGCCAAGAGGGGAAAAAACTATTCTAAAAAATTGGGTAAAGAAGGTGTTCTTATTAAATAAGTAATTTTTTAAAAAAATGAAACGAAGAAGGGGAAAAGTTATTCTATAAAATTGTGTAAAGCAGATGTTCTGTCGTAGGAACTTCTTTTCCCTTTCCAGCTGTGTTGCCATAGAAACCGGCGCACAGCTGTTTACACGTTTATGTTTATCTATTCAGATTTTATAACATCTAATCAGAGTAACGGTGAAAATCAGTGTGTTCGTGTTCGTCAATAAATGATAATTTTTTTAATAACATGATTAACGAAAACAGAGTCACTGAGCATTTAAACCTTATGGGAACTAAAAAATATCTTTCTTAATTTATGTAATATCTCAAGAATTTGTCGACCAGCCGGTTCGCCAATCTTAATGTTCGTTAAAATTTTTATATTTAAATATTTTATGCAATTCCTACTTTAATAGCTTCTTCATCAAAATATTCTAAAACTTCAAATTTTGATAGTCCTATAATTCACTCATAATATTATAAAGGCCTTCAGTCATAACGTAATATGTTTCTCTCTAATTTTCTGTTAGCACCCGTAGAATTTATGCTTTAAATTAAAGTGGAAAGAATTAATCTGCAATTAATATAATAAATTTTTTTACTGAAACAAAGAATTTTTTTATAATCTGATTAATGAAAACAGAGTCACTCAGCGTTTAAACTTTATGGGCACTAAAGAATATCTTTTTCAATTTACGTATTATCTCAAGAATTTGTCAACAAAATTTTCTTAGATTCATCATGAGCAGATCGGTTCATTAACAATGTTTACTTTTAAATGCATCAAACACTAAGAAAATGAAACGAATCGTTTAAAATAGACGGTTTAAAACAGGTTTTAAAAAAACTACTTAAAAAACGATGGACTTAAAACTATAAGCATATACAAAAAATATATAACTAACATAAATACATTTTAATTACAAAAGCATGCAACGAACCTAAAAAAAATTTAAATCCAGTCCGCATCCGTTATAATAATTCGTCAACACAATGCGGAATTCAGAACACAAAGCGAATGCGTGAATTTTCAACGCCAGTTACGTAACGCAAATACGTGGGTTTTTTTTCTACGCCAGTTGGGGTAACGCTATGCGGATTAGAAATTTTTAATTTCCTTTATTCTGTTTTATTTTAATTCAAAAGTACTTCAGAATGAATCTGAAGGATCGATTAATTAACAATGTTTAATTTTAAATGCATCAAACATTAAGAAAATAAACAGAATCGTTTGAAATAATCCGCCGAAAGATACTAACCCTAGCCTCGTTACTGTTGGGAGAAAAAAAAAAAAAAAAAAAAAAAAATCGAAAGCCTTGCTCATTTGGCGGTGGCGAAAATGGAAGATTTTTTTGGCGGAAAAGTTGGCGGTGGGGAAAATGGATTTTTTTGGTGGGAAAGTTAGTTTTTAATTAATAATTAAAATTCTAATTAATATTTCGAAAAAAAATGACCCCAGGTGCACATTCCCGACCTCTCAGGTATACATGTACCAAATTTGATAGCTGTATGTCAAATGACCTGGCCTATAGAGCGCCAACACACACACACACACACACATATTGAGCTTTATTATAAGTATAGATTAACTGTGATATGGTTTAGGAGTTTCATCTGATCAGCAAGATAATTTGGCAGAAATTCATAATTTGGACACAAATACCTTAGTTAGCCAAGCTGTGTTTTTAAGATAGAGTATTCACTTATTAACCATGTAATAGATAGAAAATTCCCCCTAATATTTTTTCAATCTCCAGGATCCAAAACATTAAATTTCTTTACCTTAAAGAATTTAGACAACAGAGATATAAGTTTTCTTCTTGTTATTAAGCTTTACAGGAGGTACAACATATTTATTCCACATTCTTTGTTGGCACTCCTAATGGGTTTGTAGGAAACAGGAGGGATTTTACTAACTTTCTTTATATGTGATAGCTCATAAAGCATTTATAAAGTTGCATCAGCAATAATATAGAATGCTTGTCATAAATAAATTTAGAATTTCTTTTACGTATTTTTTATAATTAGAATGTAATTTATATCAAATTAAATAATAAAAAATGTTAATTTTTCAAAAATCAAAATTGTTAATATTTTAAATTGAACTTCAAAAGATAACGTTTGCCAGCCTGGAAATATATTTTATTAGCAGAATTTAAATTAAAAAGAAAGATAATATTGGTTTTGAAACAAGCTGGAATTGGTTAATATATGGGACAATAGTAAAATATGAATACAGTTTTAAAAATATGAAAAACAATCATTATTTTCCTTTACAGTGTTTTTAAAATTAAATTTCAAAAAGCCATTTTGAAAAGTAAAAGACAAAAGTAATGATCTTCGCAATGTCCATCAATAAAGTATATGAGTACTGTCATAATTCTCAGTATATGTTATTAAAGTCAAGTAAATTGTGTCATCTGATTTAATAATATGCCTGTTTAAAATACCTGTAAATTTATTTCAGTAAATTGAAATCTTATTTCATTCCGTAAGATTTCCATATTTTCCTTTTAACTGTTATCCTATAAATCGATTTTTAAACTATATAACATTCCAAAAATAATCATAAAAAATATTTAATTTGAGGTAAAACAGCAAGAGATATCTGATAAAAAGTATGAAATATATCTCAATGTAAAGTAGAAATTGAGTTAGTTCGTTTTTATAGCTTTTTTTCATTGCTTTTATAAAAGTCAAATTACAATTTTCTTTTAAGTATTTTGAAAAATAGAAAATGAAAATGAAAACTGAAGTACAAAATATTTCTCAAAGTATGAATTTGAAAGTAAAACTTTCTACAGATTTACTAGTTTCATTTTTTTCTTGCCTATAATATCCACCTATAAATTAATATTCTCCTGTATTGCCTCGCCTTCCTTGTCATAGCTAGCATCATGCTAGCTGAATGTCAGAAGAACACTTTTATCTATACCGGATGGATTACATATTTCATATCGTTTAGGAAATATTTGGTTGATTGAACAACCATTAAAACGTCATTTGGGCCTCATTTCACTGATCGTTATTGCTTAATATTTAACCAAACAGGAGAATATAATGATCTAATTTAATGTACAAGAACTATTCACTCCTGAACGAAAATGTATTATCCAATCGGCAAACGTCAACTATAAGGTGTGGTTAAGAGGTCTAGGATATTTTTTACCATGCATCTTCTAGTCTATTCTGTGCTGATTACATCCCAACAGTATTCCTATTCTATACTAAGAACAGTTTTGTTTGCATTAATATCGTCTTGATTCTAAAAGGGTACTGTCTCACCATTAGGAAATTGTTTGTTTAGGCAGACAGGGTATTATAGAGAATGACGTTAACCAAACAGTGGTCTATTTAAATATTCACACACATGTTTCAATAATATTTTGTAGAATTGATGTAAGCAAATGGACCACTGTAATGTGAGCTGGAAATTTACATTTATGTTCAAGATAATGTTATTGGTCAAATATGTGTTTGTTATTATGTCATCATAATGATGACTTCAGTTAGTTAATATGGATACCATTACTATCCAGGTATTTAAGAATGCACTAAATTATTTAACTAACAATTTAATTCACTGATTCAACATAATGTTATTGTTTTGTTCCAATAGAATCCATGCAATTATATGAAAATAGTAATGTGTTTTAACTATTAGTAATTTCAATGCTATATACATCATTATTTTCAAATTCTCATGGTAGCTCTGACCTTACCATTGCAACAGGTTATCGCGATAAAGCTGCTTGTGTAAACTCCTTTCCTTTCTTAAATTATTCCTGTTCTTTTTAATTTAAATTTCCAAGGGAAGATATTTGGTTATTCATTGATGGTATATAAGCCTAGAGAGTATTGGGGGTTTATCGCAAATAATTTGTTTGATGATATAATTTTTTTGACTTTGAGAGACTTTTGTTGCAATAATTGTGAACAAACTTAATTGCAAATAAAAGTCAAAACATGCATTAGTAACTTATATAAAGTATTTTGTACATTTATAGAATGTTAAATATTTATTAATAGATTTTTGACAAAGTTCAAAAATATTAGCCCCATTGAGTGAAATAAAATCGCACGGTATGATTTTGTATTGTTTTGTCTGTGATTCATAAAATATGAAGAACTGAAATTGTATTTAAAACCAGTTGCAATATTGAGAGGTATTCATATGAGATAGCATTCTATAAAATAAATAAATAAAAATAATTTACTGAGAAAAGCTTACTTTTTTAATTTATAACAGTCACTTCAAACTTCAAAATCAGTAATTTGCATAGAAATACGAAACCTTAAAAAATATTTATATTCAACGCTGAAAAAAATTGATTTTTCATTCTTTTTAATTAAAGGAAATTGATTTTTTTCAAGTAAAATGTTTATTCTCCCGAAATTCTAATTTTGATTTTCATAATAAATCAAAAGTTCGAAAAAATGAATATTTCATACGAAATAAAGGATAGTCCGTTTATCAACAACTAAAGAAAAATAATTCTTCGACATCAAAACCAATCATAGATCATTTAAAGTTTATGTTGCTCTTAATTGCTTTAAACTTTATGGATAAATTTCTTGAAGGATAAATTAGCGGAGCAGATTATTCCGTATAAGGTTTAAAACATCAGCGATTAAAAATGAAATGTGGCATTGAACGTAGAAAGAAAAGGGAGTGAGGTTGATTAGTGTTTGAAATCTATAATGTTTTTAGGAAAAAAAATAGTTGAGATAGACACTTTAAAAGTAGAAATTTTTCATTTAATTGACTTATATATGCTCTAACTTATACGTTATAACTTTAGCAATTTTAAAATAATCAGTATTTTGGCTTTTTGAATTAAACATGCTGAGGAATCATGAGTAAGAATTCCCCATATGAAATAAAAAATAGTATTTATAAACAGTTACTTGAGCTTTTATCAGAAAACATAAAGAAAAGAATCCTCATACTTGAGTGCCAGGATATATCTTTGGCCAATCAGATTCATCAGTAAACAAAAAAAGAAATTCCAAACACTTCTAATTGATTGGAGGTTAAATGCCCTTATATATATAAAAACTTTTTTCAGCTGCAAAACAAAGACGGAATTGTGTAATCGATGGTTCCTGTTTTCTGGCAATACATTGCGGAATAAAAGATTTTTTCTCTTCCCTCTAGATTTTTCTTATATTGCAAACAAATATGAGAAAACATTGTGTAAAAATGTTTAACATTTAAATGCTGCCATTTTTTTCTTTGAAAAATGGTACAAATATTTGAATTCTAGAAGTATTAGTTATTATTTTCCAATTTTATTTGGAAAAATAAAATGTTTTAAGTTCTTTCTTTAGTTTAGTATTATTCAGTTGTAAGACAGCAGAAAGAAGAGAAAAATAATGTTCTTTCATTTTTTTTTTCTGAAAACAAAGCACTTTATTTAAGAAATGAATAAACTATTTTTTGTTATCATTTGCTCTAGAAATTAGAGAATCTTATTTTATATCCTTGGTTAGATGATATTTTAAAAATCACGTTGGCCTCTTTTTAAAATATGAAAGTGTAAGAAATAATCATAAAAAATGTAAAATATTATTTATAAATCGTTCAGTATGTAAGAAGAACATAAATATGATTCAATCAACACAAAACTTGTCTAAAATTCTTAAATTATTAAAATTTAAAGAATCAAGAAAAAAAAAACTATTTTTTTGTGAGTATCTAGTAAGAAAGTGATCTAGTGTAAGAAATAATCATAAAAAATGTGAAACATTATTTATAAATCGTTCAGTATGTAAGAAGAATATAAATATGATTCAATCAATACAAAACTTATCCAAAATTCTTAAATTATTAAAATTTAAAGAATCAGAAAAAAAAAATTTTTGTGAGTATCTAGTAAGAAAGTGATCTAGTATAAGAAATAATCATAAAAAATGTGAAACATTATTTATAAATCGTTCAGTATGTAAGAAGAATATAAATATGATTCAATCAATACAAAACTTGTCTAAAATTCTTATATTATTCAAATTTAAAGAATAAAGAAAAAAAAAACTAATTTTTTTTATGAGTATCTAGTAAGAAAGTGATCAAGTGTAAGAAATAATCATAAAAAATGTGAAACATTATTTATAAATCGTTCAGTATGTAAGAAGAATATAAATATGATTCAATCAACACAAAACTTGTCTAAAATTCTTAAATTATTAAAATTTAAAGAATAAGGAAAAAAAAACTATTTTTTTGTGAGTATCTAGTAAGAAAGTGATCTAGTGTAAGAAATAATCATAAAAATGTGAAACATTATTTATAAATCGTTCAGTATGTAAGAAGAATATAAATATGATTCAATCAATACAAAACTTGTCTAAAATTCTTATTTTATTAAAATTTAAAGAATAAAGAAAAAAAAACTAATTTTTTTATGAGTATCTAGTAAGAAAGTGATCTAGTGTAAGAAATAATCATAAAAAATGTGAAACATTATTTATAAATCGTTCAGTATGTAAGAAGAATATAAATATGATTCAATCAATACAAAACTTGTGTAAAATTCTTAAATTATTAAAATATAAAGAATAAAGAAAAAAAAACTAATTTTTTTATGAGTATCTAGTTTTAAAGTAACTAAAAGTTTAATTTAAACAAGAAAGAGTGTGTTTCAATTTCAAAACTGCATATATTAATATATTTCAGTAATGCAAGATCAATAGTAATATATGAAGAAATAATAAAAATATACAGCATCATATCAAATGTATTGAACTGCCAATAATAATTTCTTTGCAGCTTTTACCTTTCTCGTTTTAGACAAATATGAAAAGAAGTTTTAAATTTCAATTGATTCTACTTTTTAAACTTTTTTTATTAAATAGATTATTGCTTTTTTTATCAAAAATTCACGAATGGAAGTAATTTGATGTGAAAAAAACTATGCAATACTTGGTATAAATGACAAAGTCATTCTTCTTATCTGGGCTGACTTTAACATTCATTTATAGTCAGATATACATGCTCATTGAATTATTTGAATGGAATCTTATTTAAATCATTTTTATTTATAGGTATCAAATTTATTTTTTCTTGAAAAACTGTGTTTTGAATTATGCGCTATGAAACTACTTGAATGCAATTTTGTTCATGTAAATGCAATCATTGTTGATTCTTTTTGTCAAGTACAATTAAATTTCAGTGTTGTAAAATTCTTTCTCTCATTTACGATATTCAAAATTTTTTTTTATACAACAAAGATAATTTTTGCTGAACATTATCGTAAAATGGGTGTAATTACAAAGTTACAATTTTACGTCCTGTTCAATTTGTCCACCTAATACCATGAGATTTAAACATTTGTTGTATCTATCCCGCTTTTAACTACTATATTTAATACACGCCATAACTCTTGACTCAAAATTAACGTTTTCTGTGTGGAAATGTTCGATGATGATTATTAGCCAGTGAACAGGGTAATTTACACAATTAACGATTTTAATAAGTATAACAATATATAAAAATCATTAACGTTTACATTACTGTTCATCTGATTGCATTAATTAAAGAAATTACCCACTTAACGATGGAAAGGACAATAAAAATACCCCGTTATCTAATTCCCCTTCTTCTTCTTTATACATAGAGAATATTTTTTATTGAAGATAGGAAAAATTAAAATAATAACTTCGCATACTAATTTTTAAGAAATAGTACTCTGAATATTTATAACATGATATCATCATATATCGATATCTATCTATCTTTAACCAATTCCAGTAGTTTTTTACAAAGACATTGCTTCCATATATACAATTTTCAATAAAATTAATTGTATTTATCTACGATTTAAAAAATATATTACTTTTATACGCGAAAATGTAATTCATTTTTTGTGGCATTTATTTCATTTATGCGTGGAAATATAATTTATTTTTTGTGTATACCTGTTAAATGTATACCTGCCTTTTTTAATGAGTATAATTGCTTTTCAGATTTCGATTTTAGTGAATTAAATGTAACTATATATATATCTTCGTTAAATAATGATTGATGTTCTATCCTTGCGGAAATGTCTTTCTGAACACAAAATAACAATATATAAAGAGAGTATATATAATTCTATAGCAAAAAAAAAAAAAAAAAAAAAAAACCATCAACAACAACAACAATAATAATAATACTGTTTGGAAATTAGTAATTTTTTTTTATGATGATGTATTGCAAATTTGCTTTATTAAATCTTATTTTATGTACCAGGAACATATTTCCGAAGAAATTTACTAAAAGAGTTTTCATCATTCGAATTAGGTTGAATTTCATAATTTATGTTTTAATATTTATTACCAAACACTTGCAATGTATCTTATTATTGATAGAAATATATTTAGTGGTACAGTGACCATTTGATTATTTCGAATCTAATTTTTATCTATATTTCTAAGATAGCAAGATCTTCTTTTAATGACTAATTATAGTGTGTGATTGTTTTTCGGTTGAAAAGCAGACTTCGTAAATAATTTTATTTAACTATTTGTGTATTTTATTCATTTGTAATTAAAGCATGATTTATAAGTATCTCATACATCGAGAAATGGCCAAAACATGATACCAAAAATGTACTTCAGTTTATTGTATAACAAACTGCAAACTTATTATGAACTATATTACAAACTAAGTGCATTATTTTAAAGAAAGTTTTTAAAATACAGCACAAAGGAAACCTCAAAAGACTTTCTTAATTAAATTGTATTGTTTCGTATGATACGCAATTAAATTTATTGCAAATCAACCATACCTTGCCACCTCTTGGGAAGCTCTGATTAAGCGGGCAAGAATTATATTTACCTTAATCATATTAGATATACAAAATATAATAATTATCCTGAGCAAAAATTCTATAAAAATAAAAAAATAAAAATCTTTATTTGAAAGCATTTTTTTTAAATATCTGGATGTTTTTCAGAATAAAAATTGTTTAATAAAGAAGGAGCGTGATTACACAATTTCTTTATTTTTTGATTCTTCACGAAAAAAAATTCCAATTCAAAATTAAAATTTTATCATTTTTGTAATTAACCCTATAGAATGGATACTTAAATTTTATTATTGAAATAAAGTGGCATATATGATTGTCTGAAGAAAATTCAACTATTTGTTGGAGAAATAATTTAATTTTAGTCTCTTTTTTTATTCGATTCAAACCTTAAAATATTATTAATTGCAGTAAATAATACCGCTCCTTTATTAATAAACCCTTTTTTTAACATTCTTTTTAAATATCATTATACATTTGAAAATGAGATGCTGAATAAGGATCAATGATTTAAATAAAGTGCACGATGTTTAAAGAAATTAAATTTCTAAATTATGAACAAGTTAAATATGAAATTGTAGTCTTGTCATTCAGTAACTTAAAAGCATAAAAAAAACCCACAAAACCACAAATAACATTAACAGCTCATTAAATTTTTGATCAACAAAATATTAAAATAAATTATCTTGCCTTGTAATATACTTTATTTTAAATATCATTTCCTAAAAGCATCCAGTAAAATGTAATGATTTCTTTATAGAAATTAAATTACTTTTGTTGAAGCTTTAAAAAATGGTCATTTTAATCTTCAAATGGATATTAAAAGTAAAAGAAGAAGAAAAAGTCAGAAACGAAATGACGTTATTGCATTACATAACATTACCTACAACCCCGTTTCTAAAAGCTGCAGGCTGTCTTTCATCTTAGATGGATAGTGCCGAAAAAATAATTTAAAAGGGAAAAAAGAGAACATGCCAAATTTTTCATTATATTTTATTTTTATTAATGTATTTTTTGTATTTATTTGTTTTCTTTATTTGAGATAAGCGATAGCTATAATTAGCAGAGAAATTGAACGTCGAATGACACAACCTTTACTGAAATTATTGCTTTTTCTTTTAATAATGAAAGAAAAATATATTTATAAATATATTTTTAAAAAAATCACTTTTAAATAAACATAAATGTTTATTAAATTTCGATTTTATGAAGAAAAAAAAATTATAAAGCTTTAAGCATCCATTTTTTTTTTTTTTTTTTTTTTTTTTTTTACCTACGCGTTTTATTTAAGTAACAAATAGCAGCCGTTTCCATATTTCAAACGATTTTCTTAATTGTTTTATGGGAAATTAAAGCATTTCTGGTATCTTAAATATAAAATATAAGATCCTTAAATCATTTTTATTACAACTTTGTTTGCTAAGAAATTGATAATTTTTTATTCTTGGCAGTATTTATGATTGTATCAGACAATAGAAAAATGATTTTTTATAACTATTTCGCACAGTTATTGCAACTCATATAATGTTTTAAATAATGTGATTTTAAATAAATATCTTTAAATATGATTAGATGTTGAATTACCCATCTTGGAAAAGGATTATTTAAATATCTTTAATACTTCAAATATTTTTTTATAAAAATGCATGATTATGTATAATTTTAATTCTAATTTTAATAATCAGATGTTCTCTCCTCTGAAGAAGTTATCCAGATATTTCAAGCATTATCTTTAAAAAGAAAAAATAAATTTATAGAATTTTTAAAACAATTAGTTATTAATGTTCTTCAAGATATGTCTGTTGTTTTATTTTACAGAAGGATTTCAGTGTAATGAAAAAAAAAATATTATAGAAATTTTTTTATTGTATTTTGAAAAATTTAAATAACTATTTTAGTGATAATAAAATATTTAAATAGAAATTGAATCAGTCTTAACCTCCCCCCCCCATTTACTTATTTTGTCAGTTGGGAGATATTTGAAATTTTATACATAATACAGATGTCTCGATTTTTTTTTTCTTTTCAGGAAGATTTTACGTAATGTATAATGAATTTATGTAAAGATATTACTTCGAAATTCATATTCACTTCTATATTTTATATAGAAATCCATTTTAATAATATTCCATTCCTATCGTAGCAAAAGTTTTCTTATTAAAGTATCTGAAATCTCAAGAGGTCTATCAGTTTTAAATGCATTCAGGAATTTATGACTTTTTGATTATCTGTGCAATGCGAAATATTTATAACGATTCAGCCCTTCAGAATTTAGTTGCGGTTTGCAGTTACGGATTTTATTGAAATACCTCGTTTTTCTTTCGCATGAAATACATTTCTAAATTTATATTTTATATTTTAACTTGGATTTTATCTTACTGCTATCCATTGAATTTTTGAAAATTTAAAGAAAGAAATCTCTAAATTTTAATGTTAATTGAAAATTGCCGGCGTCATGACCACGTCTTCCCCGTGATCTGTTAGTACCGGGTTTATAGTGAAGCTTTATAAGCCAGATAACAGCTACTAGACATGAATAATTACTTTTGTTTTGTGGTCTTGTTACTCGGCTACAAAACCGAAAACATTGCAAGTTTGGTCAATAGCTACATTGGTGACCCGATGGCGCAAAATACGCAACCTTAATACAACTGTTGTGACGCCCTGTACCAGAAGTAAATAAAATAAAAAAAGTTGTTAAAAATCAGCCAATAAATAAAACGAAGCTGATAAATAATCAATGAATAAAAAAATGAAGCTGATAAAAAATCCGCCAATAAATTTAAAAAATGAAGCTGATAAATAATGAAATAATAAAAAATGGATAAGGCGCAACAGACAATATCATCGCTAATAACAGCAAAAAAAAATGTTTTTCTTACTTCCAATTCACTGGAGGGTGAGTAATGTGGTGACGCTTTATAAGCCAGATAACAGCTACGAGACATGAGTAATTACTTTTACTCGGATACAAACTTAAAAATATTGCGAGTTCGGTCCTCGCTATAACCAATAGCAATAGGTTCGAGTCCTGGTTCATTCATGGATGTTCTTTACCCTGTGTTCTATCTATGAAGTGTGTGATCGAGCCTCTCTGTATAAAGGATTTGTGCAAGCTAGTGTGTGAGTATCGTCTTCATATGAGTTAGAAGTCAGACTTTTGCCTTCGGCTGCTCAGAGGTCTTTACCCTCAGAAACTATTGCATCTCCTTTCCATTGTAACGCGGACACAACATCATCATCAATTGCAAACTGAATTATAAATATATATAAACAGAGAGAGAGAGAAGTAAAACATCCTTAAGGAATGGTCATATGCCGGTTTTTAAATTTGATTGAAAACAAGAACCTAATGAAAATTCTGGAAAAATTAATCGTTCTACCATTATATAAGAAGTGATAATGAACATTTCATTTCATACAACTTTTCTATGCAAGTATTTTTTTATCATTGAGAATATATCTAGGATTTTATGAAGTCTTTAAATTTTAACAGTCATCAAAAATCAATTTTTATTTTTTATATTACTTTGATTTTTTTAAAATATTTATAATAGTAATTCGTTAAATATGTCCATAAATTGTTCATAAAGGATACCTTCTTTGCGCATTACGCAAAAATAGGAATTAAAGTTTTCCTAAAAGATTCGAATTTTTATGACGTAAGCATTATTTAAATATTGAAGTAAATTTAAATTTCGGTAGACATATGAAGTACATCAATTATTATAGGATTATTATATAAAGAAATAATAAATTAATACACGGTATGTTAAAAGCCATTTCAAAGGAATTCATTCAATTATGCCGAAATACAGTGTGCTAACAAACAAAAAAAAAATCCAATGATCGTCTTAAAAGTTATTTGAACTTCAAGGTTAAAAATAAAGTATATTTTGGAATTTGATGCAAATCCAAAACTTTGCATTAAATGCATTTAATATTTATATGTTGTGATTTCTAAATTAAAGAAAATGATACCATATTTTGGGACTTTTATTTTAACACTATATTTTTTAAATTGTTGCCAAAATCAAAGAACTATTCCTTCAGACGCAAATTTTGTACCATTTTCATTTTTTTTCATTTCAAAATATTGCAACTAAGAGTCTTATAAATTTTATTTAAAATTACTAAGGTAATTCTCTCATTCGCCTTAATTTTCGAGAGTAATTTAGAAATTTTTCTTCACTGCTTATTCTTTGTTTGGGAAATCTGTGTCCGAGTTTTCCAGTCACATTCCCTAAACAAAATATTGAATGTGCAGATTTTAACAATTTCAATTTGGTATGAAAACTTATAATTCTTTTACATGTTATGAAATAACTTCCACGTTTAATTTCAAAAGATTTTACAATTTTTAGTTATTTCGTATTGTATATTATCTTATCATAAGAAAGAATACTATGATATATCTTTATCTAATTTCGCATATGATTTCTTAATTATAATGAATATTTCCTTTGAATTTTGTTAAATAGTTCTAACTCTGAATATGTTTCATAATTCATATCTTAGGCAATTCGAGATTCGATGCGTTTCTTATTGTTTCAAAATTCTTCCTTTGTTCTTGAATCTATAGTAAAATATATCAGACAATTTTTTAAACATTTTTCTGATTTATAAAAAAAAAGATTAGAAGAAATTAATTTATTAGGCTAGAAAAAAACGGAACCTTTTTCGTTACTTTCTTTTTACTGAAGGACAAACTGTATTTGGTTAAGCCACATCTCCCTTTCCTTTTATCACATACGTTATCATCTGTTGAAAATAACTATACATAAAACTCCGTTTGGCGGTCAACTCACAAATAAAACATGAAAGCATTGGCAACGGTCTCCTTAAAACTCTCTAGCGTATTGTTTAAGTAAAGTTTTATATCCCATCCCTAAACAACAGTGGTCCTTAGGTGGCAGAGAACGTCTTGTATGGCACTATAATACAGTAGTTACAAATATTAATCTTTGATATAAATTTATAATTTTTAATGAATTTTTGTGTGATCCTTGGGGATCAATCCTTGGCAATTTTGTGCATTATATGCATTTCTTCCCAAGCGATTGAGACCATAATTCGACACAGTTGTCGTTACAATATCACATTCCTAATGCAATATATTTTATTGCAGTTTTGAGTAAATTCGTTTTCATGCTTCTGAAATTACAGACCAAAATACCTTCAACTTCCAGTTGGATTTTAATCAGAATTTGAAAGGTGTTGAATTTGATACAATATAGATATTAAATCTGTTAATTTTGTCATTTAGATGTCCTTGTTTTGTAATATCGTGTTAAATTATATTAGCTATACAGGCAGACTTTCTATGCATACATTTTACCCAAAATTTGGAGGAAATATAGAGGAAAGTGTATTGAATACGATAATATTTGAAAAAGGCATTTAAAAGCATCCGATTATTTTCCACCCTTACCTCGTATATTCACATACAAATTTCCTTAGATATTTTATTTAAAACATGATATTGTGAACATGCAATTTTTATGATAATTGCAAATACATATTTGAAAAAGATTCAGAATAACAAATTGGTAGATATATCAAGAAACATTTAATGTTTCATTTCCTTTTTCTAATGGAATTATTAAAGCTGGGGTACGGTACTATTAAAGAAATTAATGTAATTCATTGATGGTTTTCTAATGTGTAATCGAAAATTATTCTTTTTTTCCAAATAAGAATATGAATATTAATTAAATTCATTCATCATCTGCGATATATATGCTGAATGTTTATTGCTTTTTCTGAAATGCCTAAACGAAAAAATGATTCATACTCGCATTACAATTAAATTTTCTTCTTGTATAAAAAAGAAACTAGAAGTGCTGATAAAGGAAAAAGCATTTGAAGAAATACTGAAATTTTCTAGAAATATTTTTGACCATTTCATGAACATATAATAATTCTACGATGAAGGGAATGTAATAGATGAGAATTACATAAAATAGTTATTAGCATTTTTTAGATAAATATTATGTTGAATTCACTAGTTTTCTTTTGTTTTCATGTTTATTTTGAAAAACATTCTTTGAAGTAACACAAACAGCCAGTTGTTTTATGTTTAAATAATTAGTAAAGATTATTATTTAAAAGGTCTAAAGTATATTGAAAAACATGTATTTTCTCCTTTTGTACAAAACTTCAAGTGCATTGTAATAAATCTTAAATCTAATTTTCTATTTTATATATAATAGAATATATCATTTGTAAATATGTAATTTTCTTTATATTGTTTCTTCTTTTTACATATCAGTGATTTGTCAACTTATTTCGACATATTTATATTTAAAATATCTTCATTTTGAATATATTAACATCGATTATATGAAAATATTTTCCTATAAACATATACATCCGAAAAAGAGATTTTTCTATTCAGAAGTTCAAACTGAATTAAGCAAAATAATCAATATAATTATCCTTGAATAAAATTTCTAGCTATATTTTAATGAGCTATTTTTGCTCAATTTTATAAAATATATTTTTAGGAAGTTTTAAAGAAAAAAATTAGATATAAAATTCAAGTATGTGATAGTAATTTTCTTCACTTACCTTTTAATATTATTTCTTTCACAGTATTTCCTACTGAACTTTTAATATAGACAACTCAGTTGTAGTTTAACTGCTTCAGTTTTGTATGTAGTAATCTATTATAATGAATAATAATGAAATATTCCATTATAAACATTAAGACAGAGGAATATAATCATACAAATCGTGTTTCAAACCTGATAATGCTGATAAAGTTATTACAACACGTAGTAAATACGGAAATGTAATTAAACAACACCAGATGATTCTAATAATGGCAAATTAGAGATTAGTCGTCAAATTTAGGAAGTTAACGGAACTATCTGGGAAAAGAGATACTAAAGGAAATTGAATTGTATTCCCCTGCCATTAATACGATGATCATTTATAGCTGTAAAGAAGTTTATTGAGTCATTCTATAGTCTGATGCATAACTATTATTTTAAGTATAAGTTTTATTTGAATTAGTCCTAAAGATTGATTAGTAAATTTTTTCAAAGTTATGGAATTTTTATTTGTAAATATAGCAGATTTTTTTGAATGGTGGTGAACACGTAATAATTAATAAGAACAAATCAAAAGAACATAATATAATATTTCTGCATTATGCAGTTCTAAAATTGGTACTCAGAAATTGTTGAAAAATTATTTTTTTCCGATTGATATTTCTTTCAAACTTTTACATTTCCACACTTGTTTGGTGTGCCCCGCTTTTAAGGGTTAAATAATTTTTCAACAAAATATACGCAGAAAGAAATTATATATATATATATATATATATATATATATATATATATATATATATATATATATATATATATATATATATATATATATATATATATATATATATATATATATATATATATATATATATATATATATATATATATATATATATATATATATATATATATATATATATATATATATATATATATATATATATTTATAGTTTTTAAGTTAAAGGAAGCATATCGCATATCTAAAGAAATAAAGTCTAATATTTCATCATCAAAACATTTGAAATTTAAAGAAAAAATAATAAAATTTAAAAAATAATTTTCAAATTTAAAGAATTATTCAACTTATGGTTAGCACCTTTTGAAAAAAATATGCAAATTAAATGGTTTTGTTTCTATTATATTAGATGCGAAGTTCTTCATTCCTTTTTAAATTTAGATTTTGTATTTTCTGTTCTTCCTTTATCTCACTTCTGAACTATATAGTACTTCGAGCTCCTCGAAATTCCAATACTTAAGCTAAAATGTGATTGCTGACGTTTCGTGAAAAACTAATTTAGAAGAAACGGGGTTGGGAAAACAAGCAGATAAAACGAGCATTGTTTCAAGCAATTTGGTACGTCTTTTGCTTTTTTTTGGAGTCGAAACAAATAACCAAAAGTGAAAAAAAATAATGTATCATTGTTTGTTCCCGTTTATGAACTGCAAGGTTCTTCATGCTTCTTGAAATTCCAATACTTAGGCTAAAATGTGATTGCTAAAGTTTCGCAAAATCTAATTTAAAGGAGATGTCATTTAAGAAACATGGGAGATAAAACAGACATTGTTTCATGCGATTTATTACAATTCTTCCTTTTTTGGAATTCCAAAAAATAAACAAACGAGGAAAAATAGCTTACCATTGTTTATTCTCGTATTTGATTTGCAAAGTTCATCGTGCTGCTTGAAATTCCAGTACCTAGGTAAAAATATAATTTCTAAATTTTATGCATTTTTAATTAATAGGAAATGACGTTGAAGAAGCTTGGAAGTTTAAAGAACATTATTTCAGACGATTTATTACGTACTTTCTTTTTTGGAAAGACAACGAATCAGTGAAAACGAAAGAAATATTACTATTGTTCATTATTTAAATTTAAAAACGTTACCGTTTTTCAAAGAATAACTATTTACAAAATGTACTGCGGTCCCTTTGAAATCAAGTGTTATTCTTCTAACTGCTAATGTTATTTCCTGAATAAATTTTAAATATACATATAAGATTAAAATTAAAATTATAATAATTGCACTTCTGTAGAATCAGAGCTTATAGAATTTAAAACTTTTTTTTTCTGTCGGTGCACAAATGGAGAAAAAATTTCGAATGCCAAAGTATGTTATTTAAAAACTGCTGACAAATCAGTTAAATAATTTTAATGAAAAAGAGCCTGTCGAAAGTAATTAAAATATTTGTCCTCAATTGGTGAAAAGCGTTTTCACGACACAAATTTTAATATTATTGGAAAGCATACACTTGAATATAACGATCAGTTATTATTTAAATTATAAATTAACTATACACACTTTTGAATAAGTGTTGAAACTGTTGATCTTTTCTAATAATGAAACAAGACTGACATTCATTTTCAAATGCTTAACAGTTCCTTTTAAAATAACAACATAACTTTTTTATAATGACTCTATTTTATTGCTTATATTCGAAAATCCTACTTCCAATTATCACGATTCGCTGCATTCGATGTAATAAAACCTTGTACAAAAAAAGAAAAGAAAAAAATCAGTATAAAGTATAATGTGAGTGATAACGAAGATAGTTACTCAAATGCGTATTCGTTTAATACAGTAAAGTCCTAATACACGTGAATTGGAAGTAGTGTTGTTCTTTTTTTTTACCACACCTTAAGTTCTATAAGTGCAAAATAAAATAAAAAAAAATCTAGATATTTTTTTGAATATGTATTTGTTTAATGCAGTAAAGTCGCAATTTATATAAACTCGAAGTTACATGTTGTTTTTTTTTAAATCTCTATCGACGTTGTAGAATAGCAAGATTCAATAATAAAAATAAATTAAAATTGATAAGAACATTTAACTTTTCTCAAAACAATGCTAGAATTTGATTACATTGCTAATGTAACAATAAAAGTTTGTCAATATTATCTATAATTTGTATTTGGAATTTGATATTTTGATATCAATGAGTTATTAAATTCGAATCTCAAATAACCGACAGTCACTAAGCTTATAGAAATGTTTGAGCAAATTGCTGTTTAGTAAGTCGACATCCAGATTGAGCAGGACAGAAAATGATAATCGAAACATCTGCGAACGTTTCGAATCGGTTGAAAATGGATTTATTTGTTTAAATTTGAGGGATAAAATATATATTTGTTTGTTAGGAAGGATTTCTTAAAATGAAAAATATTGTTCAGTTATCAGCATAATAATCTTTTTGATTCAATATAATAACTTTCTTAAAATACTGTTATTATATTAAGCACTATTTTGCATAGATATATAAGTGAAATATATAATCTTTTATATATATATATATATCTTCTAACTAAGCAATTGTTTCCATGCATTTTTAATTCATTAAATCCGTAAGTACTTAATGTAATATAATGATTTTCTCGTTTTTCATCATTCCAACAAATTGCATCATTGCAGCATGTTTATAACACCATTTTAGCTGCTAGGATGAATAATAAATTGAAGTAAAAAATAAATCACAATAAAAATTTCGATTCATTTAAAGAATTCGCAATATCCTTAAAATAGCTTTTGAAATAAAACAGAAATGGGTGAATAAAAAATTAGAAGCCCCCTCTTAAGTGCAATGAATTCATAAGAAAACAGTATAACATTAAAAGATTCCTATAACGATGGTATTTTTAACACACAGAGTTTGCGTTTAACGTGTAATGTTTTGAATGATTGTTTTTGCTTCTGAACATATATTACGCGTAATGGTGACGATTGATAATAAGAGAAAATAAAATAAAATATCTATGTGTCGTCAAAAGTGACCTCGCAACTTACATTGCCTCTGCAAAATCATTACATCATCCATCATCAATATATCTCATCAGATTTAAAGAAGGTAATACAATATAAGCTGGCCTGACCAAAAAAATGTCTTCCCATAATCGTAAACAGCCCAAATTATACATATAACAATTGCATAGGAACATAGGAAATAACAATTGCTACTGTCTTGTTCTATAGTATTGGCTTGAGCACACTATACTGTCTCATGTGTCACTGATAGAAGGTGAAAGAACAATCTTGATTCTTCACCAATTATTAAAAAATGAGATAAGATTTTATATGGATATCTTTTAAAGTATAACACGTTTTTTTTTTTCTTTTTTTTTAATCTTAGTTGCGTTTAGACAAGACTTTAGTTTTCAACTTCACAGAGTTAAATTATTTTGTTTTGTTTTTTTCTGTGCAAAATGTGAAAGCATTTTGCTTTTAGTTGCATTCAAATGTTCTATTTTGCTTAACAAAATAAGATGCGTAATGGGAATCTCTGTTTATTCAATCAGCAGAGTTCAAGATAAAATGAATTCTTATTTGCATCCATAAATACCAGAACAGAAGCAGCTGTGTCTCCGAATCGAAAACAAATTTAACGTAGAATGACTAAATTGAATTTTCTCTAGAAATGGTGATTCCCAGTTCATTGTTCACAGTCTTTTGTCAATGTGGCTTTATGGAATTTGATCTTATTGTGTAACCAAAGAGCTTTCGAAATCAAATTCCTTCCTAATAATTTTAAAAGTCACTACATTTGGAAATTGGGAGAAAAATTAAAATAAGATTTGTGCCTGTAGAATACCTGGATGTCCCATGCAAGTATTTTTCCTCTTTCAGGCAGTCATTACTTATTATGTTCTGCGTTTGTGCAAAATTTTATTCCTACTCAATCACAACTCAAATTCTTTTGCTCTTAATATTTTCTAACTTATCTTTCTCTCTCTGGTACAAATTAACTGATCTTTCAAAATCAAATTCCTTCCTAATGCATTTTAGATGCCACTACAGTTAGAAATTGGGAGAAAAATTGAAATGCGAACTATGTTAGTAAAATACTTGGATGTCTCATGTATTTTCTCTCTTTCAGACATTAACTACCTTGAATGTTTTGCCTTTGTGCAAAATTTTACATCGATTCACTAATAGCTCAAAGTTTTTTCCCCTGAATACATTTCTAATTTAACTATCTTTTTTTTTCTGGTACAAACTGACTAATCTTACGGATGCAGCTACAAACACGGACAGAACTTGAGAAAGCTATTAAGATTCCTTTGCTCTGTTACTAGTTTCTTCAGGTCTGCATTGTGGAAATGAAAATATTTCTTTTTTTTGAAAATGTATTTTGAAAGGTGAAGTTGAACTTTCAACAGAAGATACCGATTCTATTATATGAGCTAAATAATTTACTGAGCAATAGCTAAAAGTTTAAAATGCATTTGTAACTCACTAAATTTCAAAAGAGAATTTTTTTAAAATTCATTTTAATGAATTCAAAATCAATAAAAAGAAGAATAAAACATATTTTCTTTAGCTTTAAATGCTCTTCGTTATTTTAAAAACTTCGAAAATTCTATATTTAAACTTCAATTAAAATATCAGAAAGATGAATAGAATTATAAAAAGAATGCAGTTTCAATTATCAGTTTCTTCAACTCATTTACTTTTCTATTAATATTTGATGATAAAATTTAAAATTATACCGTAGGACTTCTTCAAATATCATAAGGTACTATTGAAAAACAATTAACTTTAGTGTTTATTTAAATCATTGATTTAAAACTCAATTTATATTCACTTAAGAAAATTCAGAACCGTTATACAGATTGGACTTCGCTTATAAGCTGAATGACACAATATAAAAGATTTTTAAAAATTTATTTTCAGATTTATAACGTCATCAAATAACTTACAGAAATGTGATATACTAATTTACTCATCAGAAAATTAATTATTTTTCTAAAATGACTAAGATTTGAATAAGGGATTTCCGCTAAAATTAATGAATTAAAAATCAATGCATATAAGAATTAAACCAATTTTTTCAACATATAATATATTTAATTACGACAATGGCTTCTTAACTTATATATTTAAACTTCAAGTAAAATATTATAAAGAAGCAAAGGAAAATTCCTTCAATATCATATTCTTCAATGAATATACTTTTCTGCTAATAATTGAAAAATACTTATTTCCTGTTTTAACATAGGGCTTTTTAAAACATTACTGATATTATGCCAATTTGGATTGATTCTACTGTCATTAAAACGTAGTGGCAATCCCGACTCTATTGCTCCTTAACATTTTTAGCCCAAATGTGTCTTAACTGGATTCATTGTATTAGAAGGCAATATTGTCTTAATAGGATCGATTTGCCCTCTAATGTAGCATATTTTTTAGCCCAAATGTGCACTTAATTAGATATTACTGTAATTGATATCAGTAATAATTAGATATCAGTATACTTGCATAAAAAGGCGACATTTGCCAATGTGATCAATACAAACTCTAATGTATCATATTTTACCTCCAAATTTGCACTTAATTGTATATCAGTTTCATTTATTGCATAAGAACACAGCGTTTGCCAATAGGATAAATCCCAACTATAACGTACAGGTTCATGTTTAGACTAAATACGCAATCATGTGGCTAAAATCCAATGATTGCATATTTAGTGACCAATGATGATACTTTTTAGTATAAGTGGACACTGTACTGGCTTACAAAAAATAGTAGCACATACTACTAGCAATGGTTACAATGAATGCAATCATTGTGCCAATTGATGATAATCTAAAAAATATCTAGCTTTCTTTTTAAATTAGTTAAATATAATTGTTTCCATGAAATGTATTGGTACGTTTTCCCTAACTTGGTTCAACCTAAATTCATTCTTTAAAATCTAAAAGAGATTATCATTTCAGTACAAAATCACGAAATCTTTTTATTACGAACCGAATTTGTAAGTGTTTTGTTTTTTTCAATTTCCATCTTTTATTGTTCAATTTCAGCATTGAAGGAGCTAGGAATATATAACAGGAGATATTTTGAGAGTGTCATTTTCTAAAAATCAATTGATGAAACTTTAAAAATAAGTCGTGATCTCATCCTCACTAATAATTCCTTTGAATCAAAAGAAAAGAGCTTTAAATTACCCATTCCAAACAGTCAAATAAGACTCAAATTAAGGAATTTCTCATTACTACCAAACTGAAGAATTTTACACAATTTAGGAAACGAACGATACGTTTAATATCACTAAATGAGGAAAAACAGAACGAATACTTTTTTTTCTTCCAAACAGTTCCATTCTACAATCTCAATTAGCCGTAATACGCTCTGAAAAGAAAATATTTTCAAGTAATTGATTAGTTTCTCTTCGTTGAAGAAACACAATTATTTACCATTTTCTACTATTAAAATGACAAGAAAGGAATGTTTTATTCACTTATTTCCTTATTAAAGGACTTTGAATTATCTCAGAGTTTAATGTTTCGGATAACAGTTTACGCTTTAGTACTTTGCAATCATTGAAGTTAAAAGAACATAAAATGTGACATCTATTTCTAAATTTTCTATTTTCTTGGAAGAATAAGAAGTCTCACTTAATTAAAGCGTGTACTTTAATTGGTTATTATGTATCAATTGAGAATTATTATTGAGCAATTTAAGATTTCCAGGAAATTTATTTTATCGTGAAATTTATGGTAAATGAAAAATGACAATGTCGCTTACTTCGTCCTCATTTTTTTCTTGTTTATCCTAAACTATACTTTCTTATTTACAAAATTGTTGAATTATATCTTTAAATATAACAGGTTAAAATATCATATTTCTGAATATTATTATATAAGACAGTATAAACATATTCAAATCAATATATATTCCGTATGAAATACCAAAATTTAATATAAAATTAAATGGATTTAATTGATTGTTGAAATGTAATATTAATTATCTATTAAATACAAAAATCTATAAAATTTCATTTTATCTGGAGTTTTTCTGTTCTATAAACCACACAACAGAAGGAGTGAGATTGTTCCAAATAGGTTAAAGACGCTCTAATACATTTCCTTTGGATTCTAATGAGGAGCAGTGAATGTCAGTAGTTTTGCAGATTATTATGAATCAGGAAATTCTACATGAATCAGCAGAGTTGTAAACTTACTGTTATTGTCTCATAATCACTCTATTTGACTTAATCTCATTTTATTTCAATCAATTACTTATGAGGTCATGTTTTCTAACTTATTATTTTGCGCATCAGTTTATAATGAGCATAAACTGATACACAAAATAATTATCATTCAACTATCATATTATCATTCAACTTATTTAGTGTTTATGGTTTCTTTTTATCCATTATCATAGCTTTTAGCTATGTTCTTTAATTTAATTTTATTTTATAATTATCAATTATCATACTAGATAATACACCATTAAAATTATTCCAAATTTAAAATTACTTTTAAATAAATTTAGGGGTTTCAGAAAAACTGGTTTGATTGAAACTGTTAATCAATCTTAAATTTGGTCTTTAAATCGATCTTTATTAGGTTTTCTTGTTTGCATGTATAGCAATATATATGAATAAATTGAGTTATCTCAACTCATTATTTTTTATATATAAAAATTTTAAATTTCAGTTAAATACGTAGATTAATATAACGTTCTGTGCAAGAAAATGCAAGCTAAATGTCCTCGATTCTATTTTATTTATTGCTGGTTATATGTTCAGAATTTATTTTCGAATATGATGCGCCAAATATACGGTATCGGCTAAAGTCTTGCTAATGAAATCTTCTTTAAAATTTCGTCCATATCAAAGTGCATAATCTGTTCAATCGTATAGACTTGTCAAATTGCATATTCTCTAAGAAACTATTATTGAGAAAAATATTGCATTGAATCATATTTTGAGAAAATCAGATCAAGTTGTAAAAGCATTACCTTTTAAGGAATAAAATGGAGAATTTGAAAAAGTATGTATTTTAAAATGATAAAATAGAAATGGAAATAATGTCCTTATGACGAATATATTTGCTGGATGACAAATATTTCCATCTTGACACAATCTTCTTAAAATGTTTCTCTTAACTAAAAAGACAAAGCGCGTTCTGTAATTCATGAATTCTAAATTTATTGAAATCCCAAGCAGCAAGAGAAGTCGCTAAACGATTGGCCAAGCATCGCAGCCATCTGATATACGCCGCCCGTATTTTGCCAATGTCACCTTTGCATTGGCGCGACATCGGATTTTGACCATATTTTTTTCTGTCGCCTCTGAAGATCGTTTTTTCATCGGGGCGAACTCCTACGGCGACTTAGTGAAAAAGACCGGCTCAAAGCAATCGGCCCATAGTCGCCTCGATGTCGGGAAAGTTGCTTTTCCTAGGTGGCGCTATGCAAACATATTTTAGAAATTTCCCATGAATCACCTGGCGTGTATTGGATTTTGAAATTCAACCAGCAACGCATACTGTCATTTCAAGAAACTTGGTAAGTGTAAAGTTTTTATTATTATATATTTGTAAATAATATATTATTTATTCTAAATAGTGAATAAAAAAGATTATTTTTGTTGAAGCCGTTCGAACTCGTTGCTTAACATGGAGTTGCACGTGATATTATTAGCGTTAGGCGTAAGCTACGATTATCATTTCTTTTCTTGTTTGTATTCTTTTCAAGTGATTTTATTTCCTATCTTTTTTTTGTGTGTGTGTCTGTTCTTAAATTATTGCAGATATTTTTCCATTTCATTTACAATGCCTTTCCTTTTGTTAACAACAATTTCTAATGAAAAAAGTTTTAAAAAAAATATTAAATTACGTTCTTATGTTTTGGTTTTGCAATAACATTTGTGTTATTATTTTTATTTCGACATAAAGCTAAAAAAATAGATTAGCAGAATATATTTATTGTAAATTTCAAAAAAAAAAAAAAAAAATCTTTAAAACTTGCAATTATGTAGTTATATTTGAATACTCTTATGTGAATAGTTTATAATTATTTCACCTTTCATAAAATAGTAACATAAATTTTACACCCATTAGTTTATATTATTTTTCTCTATTGTCCTAAACATTATTATAATATTTGCCTATATAGTTCATTATCAGATTGAAAACATTATCAAGCTTATGAAGTTCTATATATCTATTTTACTCCTTAATTGCATATCTCCAATTGTCAACAAATATTTTATTTGTACTTTTAAAAGAAGTGAAAGCTCAATCATTATTCTAATTAAGGAATATGTTTTTTAGGTTCATCAAATCTGCAAAAAGAAGAGTGAACTTGAAGAAAAGTATATGTATAATTCTTTATATGTATTACCAGCAAAATATGAAATCCAGTATTCTATAGAATGGCCAAGCATTGTATATAATGCCTAAAACAAGCCAGTAATGTATGAAACAATTTGCATTTCATACATTTTCTAAGCATTCTATAGAATGCCAAATGACAACCTGGCAAAGTATGAAATACATCTCTCATTCAATGAAATAAAAATTTTGTGCAACCTTTGTTTCAAAACTGAAAATGCAATTAAAGATAAAATAAATTTTAAAATTGATCTATAAATATAAACAAAAAAAAAATTCTCACTATTTTTTTGGAAACTACTGTGCAAGTTTCTATTCCTGACTTCAAGAAAGAGCAAAATATTGGAAGTTATAATTAATGTGACGGAGTATGGTTTCTACCTACTTGGAACATCAGAAGGAAATTTAAAACAATTATATGTCCCAATTCACTTTATATCCTAAGAACTTGTTTAGAATTGAAGATATTCCAAATCAGAAAATTTCTCTCTGGTCAGTTGCAATTACTCAGAGCAGTGGAAGCAATCAAGGATTTATCAGATGTATGTGTTTAAGTGCCAAAATATGTAATGTCTTTTCGTGAAAAATGTAGTAAAACTTCAAAATGTTGCAATGTGATAGGCTTGAATGACAAGTAGGTAAATTTTAATTTCTGATTTTTTTTATCTGAAAACTTATTTGCCTTAATTAGAAAGGCATAAATTTTGTTTTGTACAAATTTTATTTTTCTATATAATTTGAATAAATTTTTTTAATGGCAACCTCATTATTTTTTCAGACTGACAGTTCAAGTGATTTTAATTCTATTTAGCTTAGTTAATTTTCCTTTTCATTTACAATTTTTCTATGAAAGAAGTTTAATAAAGTATTAAATAACATTTTTATATTTTGGTATTGAAATAACATTTGTGTAATTATTTTTATTTTGACATGAGGCTAAAAAAAAGTTTAGCAGAATGTATTTATTTTAAACTTCAAAAAAAAATCTTTAAAACTTGAGATTATGCAGGCACTTTTGAGTTCTCTTATATGAATAGTTTCAAAGTATTTCGCATTTCATATAACAGTAACATAAATTTTACTCCCATTAGTTTGAGTTTTTTTTTTCTTTATTATCCTAAACATTATTATAAAGTTTGCTTGAACAGTCCAGTATCAGAACAAAAATATTATGCTTATGAAGTTCTATAAAAACTTTTGCTTGTTAATTACTCATCTCCACTTGTCAACAAATGTTTTATTTGTACTTTTAAATGAAGCGAAATCTCAATTACTATTATAATTGTTTTCTAGGTTCAGCAAAAAGGAAAAATGAAATGTATAAATAAATGTATAATTTTTTATATGTAGCTGAAGATTCATTTATACATATATAGAATATTTATATAAATGTGTGTGGATTTTTAGAAATTTCAAACTCTTCAAGTATTACATAATAAATAAAGTTTAAATAAATTTTTTATAAATTACTTTGTGCCAATATTATTTATTCTTCTAAATTATAAGTCATAGTTTCAATATTTTGCTTGGGTGTATAAGTCATTACAGAAAATTCAGTAAAAAATTTCAAGTGAATTATTATTTTACTTTGTATTTCTAAAATATTATTTAATGAAGGTCTTTGTAAATAAATTGTTTTGCATAGTTGTTTTTCATTTCTCCTAAAAATAAAGAGGGGAAAATAATAATTAAAAAAATATTTGTCTAAAGAAATTTTGTATAATTGAAAGTAGTGTTT
This sequence comes from Argiope bruennichi, assembly GCF_947563725.1. Lineage (NCBI taxonomy): Eukaryota > Metazoa > Arthropoda > Arachnida > Araneae > Araneidae > Argiope > Argiope bruennichi. The sequence continues at coordinate 24,942,537 of NC_079151.1, read as the reverse complement.
ACATTTTTAGGTATGGAGTTTTTGTAAAATATTCAGAGTTAATCATAGATCAAATTTGGTTCTTGTGCCATGAAACAAAACCAAACTAATCATAGATTTTAAAAAAAATTAGAAATTTGAAGTAAATTGTTAATTTGTGCTTGTAAAATGTTATCAATTGGACATTAGCTAACACTAACATTTGTAATAAGGTATAAAATTTCTACACCATAAAGTAACTTTGTAAGTTAATAATAAGATTTCGTATAAGTGAAAGAAGTGTTGTATTTTTGTGCATGGAATTTTTGTGAAACATATTTTTCAAATATTCAGAGTTAATCATAGATCAAATTTGGTTATTTTGCCACAAATCTAAACCTCACTAAACATAAATTATGAAAATATTAGAAATTTGAAGTAAGTTATTAAATAAGAAGTAAGTTTGTGCTTGTAAATTGTTGTTTATTGAATATTAGCTAACACTAACATTTATAATGAGGTTTAAAATTAATGCAATATGAAGTAACTCTGTAAATTAATAGTAAATAAAATTTCCTATAATGGGAAGAAGTGTTCCATGTTTGGGTATGGAATTTTTGTGAAATATTCAGTGTTAATCATTAATTAAATTTGGTTCTTGTGCTACAAAACCAAACAACTAAATATAGATCAAGAAAATATTAGAAATTTGAAGTAAATTATTAATTTGTGCTTGTAAAATGTTGTATGTTGGACATCAACCGACACTAACATTTATAATGTGTAAAATTTCTACAACTTGAAGAAACTTTACATGTTAATAGTAAATATAAGGAATTTTGTAGAATTGAAAGAAGTGCTGCATTTTTGTGTATGGAATTTTTGAGAAATATTCAGTGTTAATCAAAGATCAAATTTAATTCTTGTGTCATAAAACCAAACTAATCATAGATAATAAAAAAAATATTAGAAATTTGAAGTAAATTATTATTTTGTGCTTGTAAAATGTTATCTATTGGACATTAGCTAACACTAAAATTTATAATGAGGTATAAAATTTCTTCATGAAGTAATTTTGTAAAATCAATAGTAAATAGAATCAGTAAAATTGAAAGAAGCGTTACATTTTTGTATATGGAATTTTTATGAAACATATTTGTGAAATATTCGGGGTTTAACATTGATCAAATTTTGTTATTTTGCTACGAATCTAAACCTCACTAAACATAAATTATGAAAATATTAGAAATTTGAAGTAACTTATTAATTTGTGCTTGAAAAATATTTTCTATTGAAGAAACATATAATAGGAATTATATAATTTAGTGTTTGAAACTATTTTTAACCAATGCATTAAATTTTAGGGTGTTAAAATAGGAATTTGTGTTTTATTCATTATTCTTTAGGAATTATTTGTTTATTGCTCACATTAAGCAATATAAAAGTGTGTATAGTAAATATATATATATATATATATATATATATATATATATATTTAATAGGAATTATATATTTTTCTGTTTCGAATTTTTATAAAATAGCTTTTAAAACAAATGATATAGGCAATATATATAATACATCTACTTTTAAATTTCTAATATCAGTTAAAATCATACTGATTAATTATATAATTGAAACTATGATTATGTTAACATTTCTTCCCATGCATTAAACAATGAAAATAAATAGGAAATTTCAATGAAGGAAATAAATCTTATATGTAGGGGATATATTCAGGGGATCAAATTTAAAATTATTTCAGATAATTTTAACATTTGTTTATTTTTTTTAAAGAGCAGTAAAAAAATGTCATTTAAACATTTTATAGGGTAAAATTGTGGTAAAATCTATGCTATAATAATAGTTTAAAAAAAGTTGGAAGAATTGTTAGAATGACATTTTCCATGAATTTTTATCGAAAACAAGTATTTTATGGAATTTTAAATTTATCAAAATAAATAACAAACACTATTATTAATAGGTAAAAAAGAAAAGTAAACTATTCAAAATATCTCGTATTTTCAGGCTTTTGACAAAATTTTGAAAGTATGATAGTTTTAAATATTATGACACTAGTTTCTAGAGTTTGAGAAAATTGAATAACCATTAAACTAATATTTCAATTTGACACCAGCAAGTGTTCAGAAATAAATTGCCTATTGATTGGCATTTGGTTGCCCATTGCTAAAATACATGGGGAAATGATTGGTATTGGGTCGCCCATTGCTAAAACACATGGGGAAATGATTGGTATTGGGTCGCCGATTGTTAAAACACATCGGGAAATGATTGGTATTGGGTCGCCCATTGATAAAACAGGTCGCGAAATGATTGGTATTGGGTCGCCCATTGCTAAAACACATGGGGAAATGATTGGTATTGGGTCGCTGATAGTTAAAACACATCGGGAAATGATTGGTATTGGGTCGCCCATTGTTAAAACACATCGGGAAATGATTGGTATTGGGTCGCCGATTGTTAAAACACATCGGGAAATGATTGGTATTGGGTCGCCCATTGATAAAACAGGTAGCGAAATGCTTGGTATAACGTCGCCCGTGATAATAACAAGTCGCCAAAGGATCGGCAAATTCGTCGAAAACAAGTCGGGGCGACCATCGCGCGGCGAACCGCCGGGGGACATGACCAATGTCGGGGCGAGATCGCCTACGATCTCGCCCCAATCTCGCTCGTTCCGTGGGGCGATGCTTGGCCAATGGTTGGCCAACGATCTTTTGCTGCTTGGGATACAATTTTTAAACTTTTGTAAAAATTCTAAGCTGTCAAAATCTTTCAATTAGAATATCAAAAGCTTTTTCATCTATTTTTACCTATTGTTCCATGCTAATCCATTATTGTTATTTTCTTTCAGTGTCCCAGTGCACTTATGTATATTGTTACAAACCAGTAATGTTTCTTCCCAGCACGGTTAGTTATATCACCGGAAAGACTGATTTATAATCATCTTTATTGGATGCTGCTCCGGTGCCGAGCCAATAACCCCAGAGCTTGGCGACAAAATGGATAATGCTGGTAACTTCAAGAATTTTTACGATCCGACCAATAGGAACTGAGATACACCTGATTAGTCTAGAAGGTTCTAGGCCCGCCTCCCGGGAACTATCAAAGGACAGTAGTCTCAAGCTGTATTGATCCAGATCAGAAGCGTAGTCGAAGTCGTAGACAAGTAACGAGTCTCCGAGAGGATGGCGAAGCAACAACGGAATGAAAGCATTATGTGAAACCTAAGCTATTGTTGAACCGAGCTGTTTGCTGACTCCTGTTGTCTATTGTAGTGGAAGTAAATCCGTAACAATATTTTGATATTATAACGCAAGTGAAATTACGTAAATAGCATGATTTTTCAATATGGATTCTAATTACTATATTTTTAAGCCATAAAATTGCTATTTCATCAGATAAAAAAGTTAATTTATTATGCGTTTTGAAATTCGCAAGGCAACATTTAAATGTCTTGATTTCTAGATGCACTAAATCAGCTATGAAAAATAATAATAATACCGAACCCCATATTTCATTTTAAATCTCAAAATGGTAGATGTTAATGAAGATCTACTATATATTATTAAATTTATGTTAACATATAATCAGTTTTCATAGAAAAAAAACTATATGGAATGTGAATGAAATACAAATAAGTGACGAATGTGTATCATTATGCATATTTCATATAAATTTGCCGGTTTTTTTCTTTTTGGACAACAAATTATCTGATCACTGATCTATTCATAGTAATTTTATGTCTTTTAAACTACAATTTATTTTCCTTGCTTTTATTATTTCGGCTATTTGTATAGAAATAATTGCATTATATAAACTCAGTTGTGAAGTTTATAATAATAACTGATAATCACAGATCATTCATTGAAAGCAATATTTACCTGGATATAGCATTCTACGACTGCAATTTGCTTCTTAAAAACGCACTCGACCAGTCAAACCTTATTTCCACTACAAAATTATAAAAATAACGTGATCTCGTCATTATGATCACGTTAAGCATTTCATTTTTCAAAATGATACCGTATAGAAATTACCACGTTAAGAAAATTTAGAAACTGACATAGGAAGTAAAAGCAGCAAGAATATCTTGTGATTCAATGGAAAGGCATGATGGAATAGATTTGTTTGATTATCTTATAAATTACTTCAAAATAAATAAACTAAAAAAAAATAAACGGAAATCAGTTTTTTTTATGTATGTCAGAAAAAAATGACAATTATTTATAAAGAAACTCACTTTATAAGCAGAAGAATATATATATATATATTAAAAACATAAGGATCACCTTTAACCTTTTATTAAGTAAAAATACATTTCAGATTTTTTTTTCTTTTACTCTTAATTGGCATTTAGCAAAATCACGCGAAATTTTTTTTCATCATTTTTTTTTCGAAAGGGGACTTTATAATACTGACACTTCGTTTTTTTTAACTCCACAATTTCTCACCTTGTATTCAAAACAGATTTTATTCGAAATGTCAAAAGAACGCTATTTAGAATGTTATTTTGAAACAGTACACGGATTGGTAACTCATATATTTTAATAAAAGACAAGAAATTTTTAGAAATTTTTTTCAGAAATATTTCTTTACAAATATTTAATTTTAAATCTTAAATACTATTTATCATCGAACTTGCTTTAACACCAAGTGGCAGAAATATTTCTTGTTGTTTATTGTTTTAGCATGTTAAATACAAACTAGAATTTCCAGATATATCTATTAGATTTAAAAGAGAACAAGATAAATATGTTTTTCCAAAAGATTAAAAATATTTTCTAAATTAAATTAATGTTTTTCCTTTCATAATTCGATGAACCATGAATTATGAAAGGAACCGTCCATGAAATGTTCCTTTAAAATGATATTTTTGTAATTTTTCAGAAAACTTTCCCAAAATCAAAACTATTTTTTTTTCTATGAATTCCCTATTCGCAACATATAAGCAGTGTTTAGTAAAAATACTTAAAAACATTCTTCAAAACTTTTTTTGCTCAGTTGGGCTTTTAATACGTTCAAGAGTTTTTTAAAATATAAATAGACATTATTTTTCTTAGATATTTTATTTTTCTTACCGTCCATGATTTCTTCACATAGAATTATACTTAAAATTCAACGGGACAATTACAAAGAAAAAGTATAATCAATATTATAGAAATAAAATACTACCTAAAATCTGATGAAATACCTAATTTATTAAGCCTTAGAGTAATGAACATCGTTTCATAAAAACTCGACAGTACACAAGGCTTTTCTCATTTCTTTCGTCTTAAAGCTACATAATCTCAAAATAATGAAAGGATGTTAAACATTTTATTCTTAGAGTGGAGTCGGCAAACAAAACTAATCCTTTCCTGGGTATAAATAATAGTACAAATTTTCAAAGAAAAAGAAGAGAACGGAAGCATTTAAACTTGTTAAACAATTTTACATGATCTTTTCGTAGATTTGCTCCAAACAAAATTAAACAAAAAATATAAAAAAAGGGAGACTCATTGTTTCGAAAGTGTATTGCCAGAAAACAAGGAACATTTATTAGGAAATTCCTTCTTTGCTTAGAAACAAGAAAATATTTTTTATAGGCATTACGAACATTTAACCTTTGATCGAGTAGAAGTGTTGTAGATCTTTTTTTTTCCTGCCTTGTTCTTGAATCTGATTGGCGCAATGTATTGCGTATAAATTTTCTGTATTTTCTTCTTCTTATTCTGAAAAAATATCAAGTAATTGTTTTATGCTACCTGTTTTTTTTTCTTTGTGGACCTCTTGCTGCCTAGAAAAAATTGATATGAATGACTTAGAGACTGATTATTTTTTAACGCATTATACAGGGTGATTATAATTAATGTTTTTACTTTGAAATGGTCATAAAAGAGAAACTACTGAACCAAATGTTATCAAAATTGGTAATAAATTGAATTAGGTCATGAGAATTTCTTTTCTGCCGAAAACAGTTCAAAAACTCACCACCAGGGGAGAAATGGCGCTGTATCAATATTCTTAAGCAAAATAGGACATGAAGACACCTATTTAAAATGTGTTTTATCGTTTCAATGCTTGTTATATCAAAGAAAACTGTTTATGGTGATAATCTAAACAATTTGGCTGAACTGAAAGATACGATACACCGACATATGCGTAACATTCCACCTGATATGCTAAGACTACTGTTGAGAATGCCGTAATACGATTGAACTTGCTTTCAGGAAATGGTGGATGCCACATTGAACATACTTTGTAACAAGTTTCAGAAACAATCAAACACATTTTAAATTGGTGTCTTCTTGTCCTATTTTGTTAAATATTGCATAAAGTACCATTTCACCCATGGTGGTGAGTTTTTGAACTTTTTTTGCAGAAAAGAAATTACCATGACTTTCTTTAAATTATTACCAAGTTTGTTAACATTTGGTTCAGTAGTTTTCCTTTTATGACCATTTAAAAATGGAACTTTAAATAAAACTACCCTGTATATTTATTGACTGTAAAGATAATGAAACGAGTAACAAATATTTTTGTTATATATGTATATATGTTATTTTGTAATATATATGTTATAACTGTATTTTATATTTAAAAAAAATTAATTATTTTCATTGGTGCTATCATTATGCTAATTTTCAGAATATCTTTTGCTCTAATTTATTATAAATTGATCTATTTTACTCTTTTCTTTCACCTCTTCATACAATGAAATTTAATTTGTACCTTTATCGTAATTCGATATCGTCACGTTCAAGCATTTTTAGTCAGTATAAATAAATATTCGTGAAATAACAGTAGCAATCAGCAAATAACAATTAAATTCTGATAATTTGAAATTTATGCAAAAATTTTCAAATTAAATTTAGTTAACTCATTTTTCTCTATTTAATTCTTGTTTTGAAAGAAGATTTTATTGGATTTAAATTGGATATGTTACTTGCACAATTAACAATTTATTATAAAAAAACCTAATTAAAAACAAAACAAAAAAATTAATGAGAAAACAATAGGGAAACAAAATTATGAGAAATGAGATATTCAAGAAAAAAAAGTTAATAATAATTATTTCAATATTTTATATTTAAAAATTAGACTCAATATCGATATAAATGAAAATAATGGAAGTATTTAGTTGATTTATAGATTTTTCTGTTAAAGTTTTCTGCAGAATCAATTCTATTTGTTTCTTGTTTGCTTCGTTATAAACTTCTAAGTTTACATTTCCTTTAAAGGAAATTTCTCCCCATTTTCACCAAAAAGAACTCCACCAGAAACTGTCTCCTTCACAAGCCTCTCTGGTCCTGAGTGGTCGATAAAAATTAGCTTTCCTCTGGTTTTTAAGATGATTATTGATTCCAGAATTTGAATATTAATAATGAAAGAGCTATCGGTTTTATTATGTAACAATCATCTAAGACATTTTTCTAAAAATGAACGATTATGTTATTTATAAAATATAAAAAAGAAACTAATTAAACTAACTTAGAATTCTTATATTTTAATTCGAGAGAGATAAGGGCAGAAAAATGATGACAGTGTTCAAAAATTATATGTTATGTTCATAATAATGATTATGCTTAATTCATGTTTTAAACTTACTGACCTTTAATTCTACTTAAAAATGATATAAGCAATATGCATAAAAATTTCCCCATGCCAACAATAGGTATTTTAAAAATCTTGGATCCAAATAAAATTCTGTGAAATATAAAATTTTCAGAAAAATTATAGATGAATAGTTATACGCTGAAAAAAGGAGTTCATTCAATTATGCATTATTGACATACAAACAAGTTTACCAAAATATTTTTTCTTCTAAGCAAGTAACTTAAAAGCAAAATGTAAATTCTAATATACAAAAGTTTCTTCTGTACTTAACAAATGTCCTAGGATACACATCAGATCATTATTTATCAGAATATAAGAAATGTATGCATTTCAAAAATAATATGCTCCAAATCATCATTGCAATATGCAAATACTTCGTACCTTCAAAATTTTCTCACATTTTATTGAAATATAATCTTTTAAAAATATCTCCTTGGAATTAAATGACAGTTATGATGAATTATAGGTATGAAATAAAAAATGTTAGAAATGTGTTCATATATTATGCTTTGAAATAAATAACATGCTTATATTATGAAACGGACTTTCTTCGCATATTTGATTATCGCCAACGCTAATAAGTGTAAATTAAGTGTTATATTTCACAATATGACCAGTTGTTTAGTATTCTTTTGGTCATTACAATTGATATTTTTTTTTATGATTTTCTGGTATTTAAAAACTTGGATATTTTACTACATTTTTACAGATTTTATTATGAACTTTGTGATTACAAAAATAATGAATGTATAACTTCTATTTAGAAATATATATTTTCCTTAATTAAGGTAATAATACAATTGGGTATAACCCTTCATTAAAACGTCTGGTATTTAATCCTACAAATGGTTTGAATGCTATCACTATGATAACGAGTCTGGAGAAATAACTCTTCTTTTCAACCCATCATTTGATTTATACACATATTTCTTAGCTTTCAGTATGTAGATAATTACTCCAGCAATGTCATTAAATATTCATAATAAAATATAATCCACTTCCAAATTTATGGTGCAATTATTTCAAACGAGAAGGAATCTATTCAAAGAGAATATTAAGTAAAAAAAATTAATATCAAGTAAGAATTTCGAAAAAAAGGGATACTAATGCAATTTTTGCCTTTACCGAGGTAGCTAGTGATTGAATAATTTACAACATATTTTCCAATTTTTTTCCTTATGTTTATTGTGGGAAATTTGTTTGAAGAAACAGATTTATGCATTATGTGCGATAGGACTATTCGTATTAAGAGAGGAAAGTATTTTTTAGTTTTCCAATAAACTTTAACTGTTGTAATGTTATTATTCTGGGATATATAAGAAAAATTAATGAAGAAATAGAGTATGCGTGGGATATTTAGAAATAATTTGCATTAATCTGTTATGAATATTTTTATGATTTTCTCATTATCACAGCATATGCTTTTCCTAGAAATTACTATCAATCTAGAGGGCTTTCAGAATAATTTTTACTTTTATTAGCAAACCTTTTTTTTTTCTATTAAGATCTAACAATTCAAAATTAAATTATGGTATTGTGATTGTGCTTCCCCATTAATGCTTCAGCCTTTTCTATTTGTTCATTGTTTCATTGTCCAATATGCTCGTCACTATTCCCACTCTAAAGATACAACAGCATTTAATTCTTATTTTATGCATTGCCATAAATTAAATGCTAATCTGAATTTCAAATGAGCATATTCAAATTAGCGCACAAATGATAACTGAAATATTTTCACTTATCATTAATAATGGGAAGAGTTGTAAAACTAGTTTAAATTTTAATGGTAGTTATCAAAATTTCATGTTGGTAAACGAAACTCTTTTACTGAAGTAATACTGAAAGTATCATTAATTTTGCTCAATGTCATTTTTTATTACATATTTTTTCTTGTGATTTTTGTTGTTGTTGTTGTTTTCTTTTTTAACTTAAAAATACATTTTGCACTGAAAGAAGTTTAGAACGTAAAACTCTTGAAAACTCTCAAAAATTGAACAAATTTTAATAATCCCTTTCCACTCGAGTATGAAATATTTTCTTTATAAAATTCAACTATATAACTAAAAGCCTTGAAATATCTGCGTATTATAGTAATTATGTGTTCACTTTTCAAAATATCTTATATTCATAAGATGCATAATTCTATGATAACAAGAAATAATGGAAACAAAATAGAAAGTTTTGATTTCTAAGAGTAAATGGTACTTTTTATTCTTTCCAAAACTTTCTTTTCTTTCTTTTTAATTTAAACATGAAATAAGATTTATGGGTCATTTTTGGATTCTTGAAAACACCTTATGCCAAATTATTTTCGAACATGTATTTTAAAGTGTACGAATTTTGCGAATTTGATACAATTTAACTATTTTAACATTTTACATATTACATTTAATTATTTTAACAATTACTAATGTAAATGCTACTGAAACTTGAAAAAAAAATAGAAAATAATGGATATGAATTTTTTCGTATTTCTACCTTAGAAAAATACGCACAATGCTTTGAAAATATGTAAAACGAACATAAAGCGCAATTAATTGATGAACATTAACAAAATAATTGTTAAAAGGCATAGAAACACAATGGCTGGAATTTTGCTGTTAATATTTTTGAAACGATTATGAACCGCTTTATACAATATCGATTTAAATTCTGATGTAAAATATTGCCATAATTTTCTATACAATTGATAAAATGCCGTATACATCTCTATACAATACGAATAACGCACAATGAATCTCTATACAACTGAATGAGTATGAAAATTCGCTTTACTGCATATTGACATGAAATCAATCAGATTAGAAAAAAATTAATGTCTATTAAATAAATCCGTTTTATTTTATAAGGTATTCAACAGAAGTGTTCAAAGAAAAAGTTTTCACATAAGAAATCATTTAATTTATTTGATTTTTTTCCCTTTATTTCCAACTGAATATATTGACATTTTCTGGTGTTAAAGCATTTTGAGAATGACTAAATCATTCAAATGGCATCTTCATATATACATATATGTATATATATAGCCTATTCCAACACATTGTTAGAAATTGAATGTTTCTTCTTCATATATTGGACTACTATTCTGTTTCAGACCTAATCCATGCTCGTGACATAACGCTTACTAGAAAGGGGAATATGATAGTTCCAATTTATGCCTTGTCCATCTATCAGAATAATAACAGTAACCCTAACCGCATGTGGGGGTCTCTCTAGCTACTAACTGCCTTATTTAATACATGTCATAATCTTGGACCCTGAATCATCCTTTCCTATGTCCAATTCCCGAAAGACCATTATTGGCTTGTGAATGGGGTCAGACATTATAGTTGAGGCCTCTAATGGCATATTTATAAATAGTGCATGAATTTATGTATATATATATATATATCAAGAGAATATTTTTTAAATGAATGTTCATCAAATTAATCATATTCAATAAAACATTGCATTTTCTATACATAAATAATATATATACTTATAGCAGCTATAAATGAATTATGGCTAAAATTTCTATGAACACATGGAATAATATATTTACACTATTTAACATAATTTTGATCATGTTTTATAATAACCAACATCTTTCCACAAAAAGATTGAAAGATAATTAATGTAAAAATTTAATGGCATTTATGCTAATTTTTTTAAAAAAAATATTTTTAACTGAATTTTAGAATAAAATTCGTTTTTTAAATATGTATTTTTTTTTGTAAATATACTTTTTATTTTATTAGATACTTACCGCCTTTGGAGTTCACCAATCTTAATGCTAGTTAAAATTTTCAATCGAATATTTCATCTAATTGTCTATTAATAGGTTCTTCATAAAAGTATCTGTAATCTTCAAATTTTAATTGTCATGTAATTAACTCATACTGTTATAAAGAGCTTAAGCCAAAATAAATTATATATATTTCTCTAATTTTTTGTCACCTCCCGTAAAATTTCAACTTTAACTTAAAGTGGTAATTTATAAACTGCAATTAATTATTATTTTTTTTAGTAAAACCATGGATTAAAAAAAAAAAATGAGTTTTGAAAACAGAGTAGTTCAGCACCTATGTGCAATACAGAATAATTTTCGTAATTTATGTACTATCTGAAAGTACTATTCAACAAACATTTCTATTATTCATCATAAAATTCAGATTTAGTTTTATTTTCAAAAAGATTTAAAATGCGTTAATTATAATATTTTATTTTTATTCGGTCAATAAAATTTCATCAAACATTATGGAGTCTAAATTTTATACAGCTTTTTGGTCTAATATTCTGAGCTAAGGGCTCATATTCTGAGAAATATAATTGACACTTCAATTTCTAAATAAATAATAAAACGTTTCTATTTTCTGCTAAAAAATCTGACATATTTATCACGTTTTGAATAGAATAGTTAAGAACAATCAACATTTTCATAATCTTAGGCCAATCAGTCAAGCCCTGGGTCCTGATTGCGGTATCGTTTTTGAGGTGGTCCATGAAGTGGTCTAAAATCGCTCATTCTATTAAATAGCTACATTCAGATTTTCATAAATCAGTTAACTTTAGTGATTTATTTAGTTGATTATAATGCATTTTTTTATTTAAAATATTAGTGTTTGAAAATTATTTTGCTAAATATGATTCACAGAGTAGAGGATCTAGATGAAATCTAAACTTACGTAATTTATTAGAGCATTTATTGACTGAAGTTAATAAAGTATAAATATTTACTTCATTTAGACCATTTTAACAGACATATTTATATTTGTAACGGTTTACTAATTAGCCTTCGGGCCTTGAATTGAAAGATTATATTAAATCATTTTTTCCATTAATGGAAGCTGATTTATTGAATTAATAATATAGATATTGTAAGAAATCATAGAGGACTTTGTTTTGAATTTTTTTTTTAGAAATTATCATTTTTTATTTCATACAGGCATGAGCTGAAAATTATACTTTTCTTGGTTTGCAGTAATATTTATTCATTTTAGCTTTTGTCAATTTGATGACAACTCGTTGTTAAAAGCCAATTTTTTCCCATCCATGAAAAACGTGCTCGTATGGATTAAATTTTATTTTTATTTTATTCAAAATAAATTGTTGAAAAATGTGGTTAAATTTTCTTAAAAAAATTCCTTAAAAAAGAAGAACTTAATTTATAAATTAAAATATTTGTATCATTAAAAAGATAATCTTTTAAATTTCAACTTCATATAAAAATCATTTTTATTCTATACTATTTTCGGAAGCTATCACGAAAAAACAACGAAATTTCGCTTATTTTGTAATTAATTAAAGTTCTAATTAAAATTTTTAAAAATCTCTCCGATGTGCACATTTCCCACCTCCAAGAGGTACACGTCTGCTAAATTTTGTAGTTATAGGTCAAACTGTCTGGCCTATACAGCGCAAATACACATACAAAAACATATTGAGCTTTATTATAAGTATAGATAATAACAAAGTGTGATGATTTTGAAACAGTTAAATATTTTAAATAATAAATATATATTTTTATTTTATTTATAAACATTAAAAACCTTTATATTTATTTGAAAAAAAAATTATTATTTGTATCTACGAACTTTTGAAAAATATATTTCCAATAAATCAAATGATTTTAAATAAAAAAATGCTTTATTTGAAAGAACTTTTTTTATATTATTCTTATAAGCCAGATTTAAACATATAAAATTGATATGAAATATTTTACAAATCTTATAATTCTAGGTTAAGAAAAGTTTGGTAATTTTTATTTATATACACTCAGTATTTCAAATATGTTTAAAATACATGTTTAGCTACTTTAACTAGATCTTCAGACAACTAAATAAGAGTTTCCTTCATATCTCTAATATATCTCTGACAATTAGATTCATTGTTTTTTCGGAATTTCTTAAACTATATTGAAATTAAGTTATGCATTGGAAAGGAGGGAGATTCATGCATAGAATTTAAATGTATTCCTTGTTGGTATTTAGGGAACAAAGGAATTGCATTTCATTTTCTTATCTTTTTAAATATTATTAAATGTAATCATTTCATTAACATTTTTCTGGCTCCATTAATTTTAAATATTTTGAATGTCAAATCATTTGTCTCAAATGTATTCATACCTTATTGAAAATTTTGATTTTAAAGTGAATATCAAATTTTTAAATTAAATAGCTGAAATTTAAGAATATTTTAGCCATGAAGCTTATGTCATGTGTTTACTTATTAATAATTTGTTTAATGATATAATGCTGATCTAATTTGTTAATATGAAAGCACGAACAGCTGATCAGTCATTTAGAAGGTAAATTTCATTTAATTTTCCAATCTATCGAATTTCTTCTGGTAAAATATTCGAAATGACACTTTGTACAAAAAGATCTTTATATAGAAAATGCAAAAACGAATAATAGTACTTAAGAATATGATTCTTTTCAGATTTATGTTATACCATAAACAATACATTAATTTATGGCATGTAAAGCAAACCAAATAAAACATTGAATTGCAAATTTAAAAAAAATACAATAACTAAATTATATAAATAAAATAAAATAGGAAGTAAAATATAAAGAATACTCATATGGCAATAAAATATAAAGAATAATCCAAAAATATAAGAAAATCATATGGCAATAAATATACATAACAGGAGAAAAATATTATCAAAGTTTTGGAAGCAAAGTGCAAAATAGTTTAATTACCAAACAGTCTTCTCTTTGCAGCTTCCTCTATGGCAACTTTTTGTAAGTTTCCATTAGAAACGATCATTATTATTCTTTGTTTTAAATATTTCCATAGCAAGAGAAATCAATTGATTTTATTTCAAAGTTATTTTATTTCATATGTATATCTAATTGAATGAAGTTACGGCTTACTTTTTATTAATATAGAGGAAATAAATTTCTCGATTTCTTTTCAAGAATGTGTTTTGACAATTCTTCGCCTTAATATCAATTGAATTTCTGTATGTTGATTCTCCACAAACGATCTTTTGTAACATCTTTTGCAATCGTGTGCGTGGATGTGTAATGCACCAATTAGAATCTTTCTCTCTAAGTAAAACTTTCAATGCCATAAAAATGAAAATAGTTTATAAATAATATAATAATTTTTAATATAATAACATAATAATTTTTTCTATCAGAGAAACTAGGAACATTAAATGATATAAAATTTCTTTCAAATATTCAATTTCATCCAAATAGGAAAAAGCTTATTTAACAAAAGAAATGCTCACATTATAGTTTTCTGAAACTCCATAAATACAGAAAGTTAAATTGTTATATTTGCAAATGTTACAAATGTTCCTAAATAATTTGCATAGTACAAAAACTTTGCATTGGCAAGCTATATTAATTATACTAAATAAGAAGTACAATTTTTATATGGTTTCAGTTCTTTTTCAAAGAAACGGAAGAAGAGAATTCAAAAACTTACATTCCAAGCAATTTATTTCTAGTATGAAAATAGTAATTTTCTGATATAAAATCATTCTTGATTAAGATTGACTGGTTTCATTGCCAAAATATTAGAATGAATTTAAGGTAATTTCTAGGTGTCAATTCGGAAACCTGTGTAGTTTTTGTAAGAATTGATCTAATTTTGTAGATAGCTTTGAATTTGTATTTCAGTAATAATATAAACGTAGAACATAAATTACACAGAAATTATACTAAATATAAATCGGTGACAAAATTAAATCGATGCTATAAACCAACTTAATCTTAACGAGAATTCTAGAATCTACACAGAAAGTATATAGAATCTGCTCCAAATAAAAGTTTTAAAAAATTAAAGAAATATAGTAAATAAAATATGGAAATGCCTTTCAAGTGCCAAAATAGATCAATTTCAACAGTATACAATAGTATACTGAATTAATAACGGCATGTAAACTCTCATATAGTGAAAAAATTCCGATTCCAAACATATGAAAACTAGAAAAAATGGTTCAATTAATTGCGGAATAATTCCCCTTTTTTTTATGGAATGGAAGTTACAGCAATATTTTTCCATCATATGTCTGCCTTCTGCCTTTATATCGTTGTTCCATTATTTTGATGTTCCTGTAAGAAGACCGATAAAGATCATCATTAAAATAACCTAGAGTTCCCCGAAATCGGTATACGTAATTATGTAGAAAATACATCTTTATTAGCATTCAATTTTTCATAACATTTTAGCATAATTTGCAAATTTTCTTAACAGTTCTTCTCAGTTTTGTTATTACCAAAGGAATCTTATTAATTAAAATTAGACAAGACCAAGCAGAATACTCAATACTGTAGGAAAAGTGAGTTAATTAGTTATCACTAATCTTGAAAGAAAGCTTTTAAGGATATGAATTAAGTAGTTTAGTTAAGAATGAACTACTTACTGGCAAAACTTCATCATGTCTGTGGGTTCATTTAAATGAAAAAAACAAAACAAATTACTCATTAAATATCTAATTAATATATTAGAGAAGCAAATTAATTTACTTACATCACTCTTCATAATTAATATTGGAATTTGAAGACAGGTAGCAAAATCTAATGATCACCATATTGTAATTAAATTACCTTTGCTAAAGGAGAAAGATGTGAAGGATGATCATCATCATGTTATTTAAATGTTTATTAGTAGTAATGGAAGGGGAAAAAATGATACTAAATAGCGTTATTAGAAGAAAAAAAAATGTCAAAACTGTCACGTTTTGAATATTTGTTTATTTTGTTTTATCAAGATAAGCGGCAGTTGTAATTGACAGAAGAATTTAGCATCAATCGTTTTCTTAAAAATGTAGTTTTAATCTGAGTTATGAAAGTAAAAATAATAAACATCTTTTATTGTATCTGACATCTAAATAAGCTCATAATTTTTATCGTCTGTATTTCATTTGCAGATATTATAAAATATAACCAATTAATTAGTCTATTAACTTCATACCATGACATTAACAATTTATCCGCATTCCAATTGGCGATTTAATTAATGTTGGGTAAAAATTAATTTTATATTTTAAATATATACGGTATATACTAAACAATCTGTATTAGAAACTAGATTTCCTTTGATAATAAAGGGAAAAACAACCAAATAGATTGTCGCAAAAGGAAGGTCTGCGCATAGTCAGTGTGGCTCAGAGATAAAGCACGTACTTGGAAAGCACACGCTCGAGGGTTTGAATCCAAGTCAAGTCGTATTAATTTAAAGGTTGAACTTTAATTTGAATTTCTCATTATTCATTTTTTAATGTTATAGAGGCTTCTAGAACTTTCTATAACCTCCTTTATAATCCTAGTTTCTTCTGTAAAGATATAAATTATGAGTTCCACAAGAAGTGGAATCAATTCTTAGCCTGCATGTTACGAGTTACTTAAAGCTAATAAACTTGATGTAGTGTTACTTTGTGAATTGTTATTCTTGGCATCTTCGTGATAATATAAGAGATTAAATTACGTTAGAAAATATTGATCATTCTTTTAAATAAATTATTATTCTTTTATCTGGTAATCATATATTTATATAAAAATTATAATAAATATTTATACAATCCTTATACCCCATGAATAATTGCAATAATATATATATATATATACTTTTGCTTTCAAGAATTTGTTTTATTAATTTGGATTTATAACTATTTGGAGTTATATTTATTTCATTAAAGTTTATGTTAATGTTACTAAAGAATTGAAATAATGAATTATCTCAATAAATAATTTCTGCCTTATTTAGTACCTACGTAATTACTGTTCAATTATATAGAAGTCCAGATGCAGCCATTTTAACTGAGACTTTTGAAATTTCGAAACATGCGAATTGTTTGCAATAACGTACTTAATAAAACGTAACCGTTTGTAATAAAAGTAATAATGTATCGATTATTTCATTTTTTCAAGTTCTGATTTCAGATACTAGCTGCATTTTAAATATTTTGTTAAGCTTAAAGTTTTATCTGAGAAAACATATTTTTATTTTATATTTTGGTTGTTCCTTTGAATTAAAGCTTTACTTTGTGCTAGAAATTTCATCTTAAAATAAACTTAAAGCTTTTATACAATCTTAAAAGTTTTGCTATTGATAAAAAGATATGAAAGAACTCTTTGTAGAATTAATATAATTGGGCTTTTGTTTATTAGAAACAAAAGACTATAAAATTTTGTAGAGACTAATTCAATCAAATATAATTCAAAAATATTAGTTGAAAGCTCATAGCAACGATATCTAAATGAATAATCTAAATTTTTAATCTTTGAAAATGTGTCTATCATTTTTTGATGTCATATAACTTTTCCAAGGATATAAATTTCTTCTATAATTACTTAACATTAGTAACATTTCTTCATTTTCTTATTCGTTGTTTGATAAATATTTGCGTTTTTGTGTGCATGTTTGTTCAAGGGACGGAAAGAGAAGTTATGAACGGTTTAAACTTTAATAAATTGCAATGCGATATTTGAAACCTGAGGCAAATTTTCATTTCACTAAAGATAGGAAATATTTCATATATTATATATTTGGAATTTTTTCGAAGCATTTACTAGTCTTCCTTTTTGTTAAATCGTCTTGCATTAGCTTCAATCGAACAGATTTTCATCAGTATAAACAAAATATATTTTAAAAAATAAGAACGAATTGTAGATTATTTTTACTATTCCTAGAAATTTATAATAATTAGCTATAAAGGTTTCTTATAATTATTAAAAATTGGAATTCAGTTAGTATTTTATATCTTTGAATATCTGTGTTCTAAAAATAGCAATAAAAATGCCAAATTAGAAATATATTTTTTTTTATTTATTCTTCTAAACAGATGTAAGATAATAGTAAAAAATGAAGAAGAAAAGAAACATCTTTATTTTATTGCTCTGAAGTCTATCCTGAATATTTGAACAAATAATTGAATTAAATTAAAACTGCTAAAAATATATAGCCCCCATTTATGAAATGTTCTTTCACAAATACTTTAGTACCGCATTACTCTTTATAAATATTCTTTGTGTCGTACAACTACATTTCTGTATTCTCAATTTTCCTTAGCAGGGAAAAATGTGTTTTACTTCGACCTTAAATGTTTATAGAAATTTAAAAAGCAAAATAGAAGTCAATCTCATATAAAGGCAGCCATTGCTAGACAATTTGACAATACTTACACTTTTCAAATGAAAAATAACATTCTTTCATTCTTTTTGTCATGAAATCAGAATATATTTCTATTTTATAGACTTTCAAACACTCTAGTTTTTATAATAATCTTTAAAGTATTCAATAACACAAAATACTTGATCTAAGTAAGGAAATATTTCATAGAACATTTTACAATATTTTATCGATATTGAATAGAATTTTTAATATTTCCATATCAGAACTTTTCAGATAGTAAGAAATATATCCTGAAATAAAAGGAAATATAATGAAATTTCATTCATCCGATATTAAAAAATTAAAATAAAAGGGTCTTTAAATTATTAAAACAATTTTGGAATAATTTGATTGATTTAACAAATACCTATGCCTTATGTCCCATACCTAAAAAGATCTGAAGCACAATAGAAAAATGAATTTTGCACCTTAATATTAATTTCAGTAAAATATGAAAGAACTATGTGACAGAGGAAGAAAATAATATCTTACATCTTGAAAAGTTTTATATTAATATTCATGAACTTTCTATTTGGATGACGGGGAAATCAATTCCAACTAAATCGCATTTCGCACCTGATAGAATTAAACAAAAGAAGAAAATTCTACAATGGAATAGAGAATCGATTCCAGTCATTTAGTACATATAAGACGGTGAACTGCTTTAACGATCGTCCTTAGAATTTTTTTTCCTTATTTTCTTTTAAAAAACTGGTCTCATATCCTTCCTTCCACAGTCTTTAAAATCCTTCCAAATTAGAACAGTTACGATTTGAAAAGAAACAACTTGCTGCAATTTTGCTGTTCAGAAGGGGTGGAACTATAAAGAAGGAAAAGACCATTTGCCAGCCCAGCGATTATTTCAGAAGAAAACATTTTCAGCTACCAATGGAGCACAAAAACGGAATCAATCTGATGAAGACTTTGATACGAGAAAAATAGAAGAAAAAATAAATTCGCAAAAGGATATATAATCTGTAACTCAGAATTTGAAACTTTCTGACAGAAGACAAAGTTTTCTTACACTGTGAGCATGTTAAATCTTTTGTTTAGGGAGAAGAATTTGTTTTCAATATGCCGGATCTTTATCATTTTTCACATTATCCTGTAAGTGTTTGTTCAGAGAGATGAGATATTTTTAATTCTATTTTGATATATAGAAAAGAATTGTCGAATCTGATACGTCATGGTCGCAATTTCCTGTTTCAATATGTGCATAAACATATTTATTAATTCCAACGATTAAAGCTAACAAATCAACCCTTAATTTAGCTTGAATCTGCATTTTTTTTCGTTCCAAAAGTCTCTCCAGAAATAATTTCTCTTTATAGATTAATCTTGGCCATTTCAATATGCAAAATACTTTGGTGCCATTACTTATAATTAAATACGATTAAATACATTGATTGTAATAATCAGAAGCTACTCGAGCGTAAATTAAGACTTTCTGAAATGTGATAAAATAGATGATTTAAATACACTTATTAACATTTGAGTAACAATTATTACAAACAAATTAAAACAGTTATAAAACAATATTAAACTTAACAATTATTAAAATCCACTTCCTAAAGCTGATCAAAATCATGATAATCAATTGCTTGAGAATTATCAATTTATTTAAACTAAAACAAACATTTAAAATAATTTCCTCTTTTAATTTAAATTATTTTCCGAGATCTCCAATCTACAGGCATTTCAACCTTTGAAAATCTAATGGATTTGGGAAATGATTTTATTGATCACTCATAGAAACACATTGCCATTGTATTTTTCTGTTAATCCAGCTCTTTAATAAAAAAATTGGTTCCAGATATTCTTTTATAGAGTATTAAGTTCTTCTACGCAGAAGAAAGAAACGTATTAGTTCTGTATTTAATAGTTTTACGTCATTGCAGTTGCATGCATTTGCTTCTAGTTTTTAAATGCAAGTTCTTTTATAAGAAAATAAATGATTATAAAGGCTAAATATATAAAAATTCCATTTATGAATTGAAAAGTTTTAAATATAATGCATTAAAATTTATTTATTTACAAGTTTTTTCCAGCAATATGATTGCATACATTAAATAAATTTCTTCATTTTAAACACAATACGATATTGACTTTAGTGGGTTTTTTTTAGTTCTCTATTTTTTGTATATTTTATCTAATTAATATAAAATATATATTATTTTTATTGCTTTTCTGTCGATGAATATTTAATCTCTTGGAAACAATAAACCAAAAATAATTTCTCCGTTTTGATGTTTGATTATAATTTATCTTTTTTTTCTTACTTTTACTAAATACTTATAGTTTTCAAAACTATTTGATAATTAAAATGCAATTTTCATGAAGTATTTATTCAAACTGAATCAATTTCTGAGAAAGTACATGATTTATTGAAAGTTCCTGATTTTTATAAAAATGAGCATAATATTAATGAATAGTTTGCAAACTGCTATTACCAATTTTAAATGAAAGTCATCTTTTAAGCCTTTTCATCAAATTTTGTGTATGCATAAATAAACTAAAGCAAAATTTGTCGTTTGTATTTGATTTGAAAGCGAAGTAAAAAAGTTGAACTATCGTTGAGATAGCTTGACCGTCTGATTTCCCTTCACACAATATTTTGAATTTTATGTCAAGAAACTGACATTCTTTAAATTTCTTTCTTGTGCTAACGAATATCTATGAAAGTTTAATTTTAAATATTCCTTTTTTACTCTTAAGAAAGATTTGCGAAATATCTCATATATGTTTTTCAATGTTAAATAATTATAATACATCATTACTCATAGCTTTTATTCCATTATGTATTAATTTGTTATTCTTATATAGGATGCTTAAAAATAATATATATATATGTAGTGTACGGAGCGTCCCCCTGGCGGCGTTAGCGGTACGGAGCGTCATCCTAGCGGCGTTCCCGGTACGGAGTGTCATCCTAACGACGCTCGCGTCGTCTCTCAACAGCCAATAAGAAGCTATCTGATTCCCGCTCTAAGAACTGTGTTCGGTACTGTACTAGCGTCCCTCGATGTAAAGCGGTCCAGCCGTTCGTCTAGTTCATTAAATTTGTTTATGTTTAATTAGTGTGTGATTCTCTTAATATGAGCCATCTCCACGCATTAATCTCAACCGGGCTTTCCCCTAGGGCCCGTGAGAGATATTTAATTTGATATATTATCCGATTAGTAGAGGCATGTTTTTCGAGCCAGAGTTAACATACCTCTACATGTGGGGGCTCGGTCCGGAGTGCAATGACCTCGGAAATAGAAAAATAATCTTCGATCCAGTAAGAAGCTGGGAATTTCACCATTAGTTTTCGTCGAATTATCTTCGGATCGGCAGTGGCCGACAAAATATTTCAAGAAAAGTCTTCGGATCGGTAGTGGCCGACAAAATATTTCAAGAAAATCTTCGGCTCGGCAGTGGTCGACAAAAATTTTCAAGAAAATCTTCGGTTCGGCAGTGGTCGACAAATTTTTCAAGCAAGTCTTCGCTTCGGCAGTGGCCGACAAATTGTGAAGTTCCTGCATATTATCTCAACGGATATAATTGAAGAAGAACAGGTAGGAGAATTTTCTATATCATTTCGATTAAAGAATCTTGCAAGCATTTATTTTAAGATTTGTATATTTGTGAATGACTTTTTCAAGAAAAAGAAACTGTTTGAATGTGTTTATTTTAGAAATTTCTGTTTTGAAGAAATATTAGCATTATTATTATTATCGTTATTATATTAGCATTTGTTATTAGGAAAAATAAAGGCATATTCAAAATGTTTAAAAATACAAAAAAGAAAGATTTAATTATTGTCGCTGAAGCAATAGGTGAGGTAGTTCCGGAAAAAACAAATATTGTGAAGCTTAAACAAATTATAGAAAATAGCCAAGCGGCTAAAGATGATTTGGAATTTGTTAAAGACATTATCATTTCAACTGTAGAGGAACGCGAAAAAATAGAAGCAGAGGAACGCGGAAAAATAGAGGCCGAACGAGCGCGTGAAGAGGCAGAAAGAGCGCGTGAAGAGGCAGAAAAAGCGCGTGAAAAGGAAAGACAGTTTGAATTAGAAAAATTAAAACTAACTTTAGCTCATGAAGAAAGTATGAGAAACGTTCAAGCGACCGGAATAAGTAGTCCTAACGGACCTCCTCAAGAAAATCATGCGGAGTCCATCGAACAAATAATTAAAAGCATCCGCACATTAACAATGCCAATACCAACTAAATCAGAAAATTTCAATTTGTTTTTCAATATTTTGGAACGTGCTTTCGAAACAAAACAGGTTAAAACTGAATACAAAGCCGAAGTCCTTCTAAATTTGTTGGGTGAGAAATGCCGACATGTTTTGTTATACGCGAACGAAAGCGAAATAAAAAATTATGACGAAATCAAAAGAATAGTGTTAAGAGAATTCCAACCATCTGCTAAAGAATGTTGGGATAACTTTCAAGCCGCCAAAAGATTTAAAGGGGAAAATCACGTGCAATTTGTCTCAAGATTAAAAGCGAATTTAGAATATTATTTGGAACTAAGAAAAGTGAAAGATTTTGCGACCCTTTGTGAACTAATTGTAACCGATAAATTAACCAGCACTCTTGACAAGGACACATCCGAGCACATTTTGATCAAACAAGGCTCCGACTGGTTAAAACCGCTGATGTTAGCAAAAGAAATAGACATTTACTTTCGCGCAAGAAATAAAAGTTTGTTTTGGGAAGAGAGTAGATATACACATGACTACAGCTCAAGGCCGCGCGTCAATAATTCCCGCCAAAATAATGATAATGTACACGGTGGAAATATTGATAGGAAAACTTGTTTTAAATGTAATTCTACATCGCATTTAATAAAATTCTGTCCCCAAAATGTTGATGCTAGACAACATAACAATCAGGGAAGATCCCATAACTCAAATCCTGTAAACTCCGTGTTAAAATCAAATGAAATTCCACAAGAATTAATAATCGCTGAGTTGGAATACGCAGATATTATTGTAAACGACGTTCCTATTAAAGCTTTGGTTGATAGCGGAAGCGTATTAATGATTATTAATCCTAAATATGTAAAGAAATTAAATTATGTAGGACGTAGCACAAAAATTAAATTAGCGAACAGTTCAATTGTCAGTCTTCCGTTAGTGGCGATAGATATTAGTCATGGTAATAAAAAGTCAGTAACGAAAAGAGTTTTAGCAGCTGTTGATACTAATATTTCTTTTGAATGCATTTTACCATCTAATAGTTATTTAGATCTTAAAAATACTTTTCCCAATAAAAATGATAATAATTCAACTTCTCCCATAAATGAAAATAAAAAAGATTTTGATTATGAGATAGTACATCGCTCAGGTAGTCAAATGCGTCACGTTGATTCACTTAGTAGATACCCAACAGTCATGACTGCACTTTGTGATGATTTAACAGCGCGAGTGCAAGTGGCACAGATGTCAGATGAATACATAAAAAAATTGAAAGAATTATGTAAAGATAACAACCAAGTTGATTTCGTGGTACAAAATAACATTCTGTATAAATGTCAGGACAACCGTCGTTTGCTCGTAATACCTGAACTAATGAAACACGAAATAATTAAGAACGCGCATTCAAAAGGGCACTTCGCCGTGGAGAAAACTAAAAACATTATCGAACGTGACTATTTTTTCCCGAATATGCAAAAAAGTATTGAATCGGTAATACAGAACTGTGTCGAATGCATCCTAGTCAACCGGAAGCGTGGTAAACCTGAAGGGTTCTTACATCCTATTCCGAAGGAAAACTTTCCTCTAAGTACTTACCATGTTGACTTTATTGGACCCTTAGTGTCAACCAACAAAAATTATAATCATATTCTTACTATAATAGATGCATTCTCAAAGTTTGTTTGGTTATATCCTGTTAAAGGTGTAACTGCAAATGATGCAATTACGAAACTGCAATTGCAGGAAGCAGTATTCGGAAATCCTATGCGCATCATCACGGATAAAGGTTCCGCATTTACCTCCAAGGAATTTACAAACTATTGCGCGAATCAAAATATTAATCACATTCAAATCACCACAGGAATACCTCGAGGAAATGGACAATTGGAAAGGGTTCATGGAACTCTTATCCCCCTGCTTGCCAAACTTTCCATCAATGATCCCACGAAATGGTACACTCATGTTCAAGCAGCACAACGTGTATTTAACTCTACTGCTCCACGGAGTACAAAATTTACTCCTTTCGAACTCATGATCGGTGTGCAAATGAGGCATAAAAATGACCAGAAAATTCTCGATATCCTACAGGAAGAATATGAGCAAATGGTCATCGACAGCCGCGAGGATATCCGCGAAGAAGCGCGACAGAATATCTTGCGCCTTCAAGAAGAGAATAAAAGAGCTTACAACAAGCGCAGGAAGAAAGCTACTCAATATAATCCAGGTGACTTAGTGGCCATACAGAGGACCCAATTCGGCAGTGGTTTGAAGCTTCGCCCGAAGTTCCATGGTCCCTATCGCATCACAGCGAAGAAGCCACACGAGAGGTACCTAGTGGAGAAAGTGGGAATCCACGAAGGCCCCAACCATACTTCTACAGCAGCAGATTATATGAAGCCTTGGTCTACAACTGCATAAAGCATCTACTTTACAAAATCTAAAAATTTTGCAAAAATCTAAAATTTTCTTTTTTGAGTTTTTTCCAGATTCTTTCTCAGATTGACGAGGACGTCAAGATCATCAGGACGGCCGATTGTAGTGTACGGAGCGTCCCCCTGGCGGCGTTAGCGGTACGGAGCGTCATCCTAGCGGCGTTCCCGGTACGGAGTGTCATCCTAACGACGCTCGCGTCGTCTCTCAACAGCCAATAAGAAGCTATCTGATTCCCGCTCTAAGAACTGTGTTCGGTACTGTACTAGCGTCCCTCGATGTAAAGCGGTCCAGCCGTTCGTCTAGTTCATTAAATTTGTTTATGTTTAATTAGTGTGTGATTCTCTTAATATGAGCCATCTCCACGCATTAATCTCAACCGGGCTTTCCCCTAGGGCCCGTGAGAGATATTTAATTTGATATATTATCCGATTAGTAGAGGCATGTTTTTCGAGCCAGAGTTAACATACCTCTATATATATATATATATATATTATGTCCGTATATAAACAAATTATAATGGGTTTTTAATGACAAAAATCGAAAATAAATTTTTAATAATTAATTGCTTCCAGTGTTCATTTAAAATTAAATTCATTGGACATTATTTTACTTTTCATGTATTTTGATAATGTAGCACATGTTTACAAGATTTAATTCAAGAAACTTTATGTTGTTAGGAAAAGAAATGAATTAGGTTTATTATAAAGTAAACGGCATATGAATAAATGTTTCTCGAACACAGCCGTGTTATTAGCTAGTTAGGAATATTTCTGAATTATTTTCAGACTGGGCATTTCCACTCACAAATTTCTGAAACAGTCTGAAATGGAACAGGGAATTCCTAATCTAGATAAAGAATCACTAAGTGTATATTCATATTACTTAAGCTCCACAATCTCATGGATAATTTAGATACCATACTGCTAGACACTAAAAATTCACAGTGAAGAATGAGGCCACTGTCGTCTTTTTGTTGCTTGTCAGATTTTAGTGTATTTTGACTAACGTGTTGTGATTTCTTGTGTCTATAAAGTAAAATTAGTCTTAAGTGTATATTCATATTATGTTCATTTAATTTTGGTTACCCATGAATATTTGGGACAAAATATAAATATAAGTTTTATAATAGGTATTTATCTATATCATTTTCTGCCAATCCTATTTCAAATTAATTTTTATAAGAAGAAGAAGAATTGAGAAGGTTGGGCGTGGTAAGTTGACACATCCTCATCTTCCCTATAAACAGCTGAAATTGAAAAAAAAAATTATAATTAAACGGTTCACAGTAAAAATAAAATAGTTCTGCATTGTTAGAATAATTATGCTTTCATGTCTTCAAGAAATTATCAATAATTTTTTACTTAAGCATAATTAATCTTAGGTATTTTTATTTCCATTTCAGATATTTTTACTTAATTATCAAACAGTATCAGCAATTGAGAGAGGACTGTTTAAAAAGCTGATAAAGTAATCAAGGATTAAAATTCTGTGTGCTGTTATGACAGGTGTCAGGTTTTCTATTTAATATGAAATGAATAGAAATTATATGAAATTATATAAAAATTTATATGAATGAAATTTTCATAAATAATTTATATTATGATAAAAGGAATAAAAACGTTATATATTCTTCAATTTATCCTACGAGTTTGAGATTTTATATAGCCATTTTCTTAAGCATCGCATCGCCCTTTCTCTTACTTCCGTTGAATTTCGATTGTGCTTGTTGGATCTGCCTGGTGAGAAGTCTTTAATCTATACTACTATTCGAGACCGGAACTAATTAGCTTTTAGCTCTTAAGAACTCACCAAAGAAAATGTCAACAGAGTCTTTTTGTTTATAAAATAAAGAGTGTTTAAAAAGAGCGAATTCGTACTCGGCAGGACAAACTAGTTAGCTTTTAGCTCTTAGGAACTCACCAAAGCAAAATTTCTAATGCACCTTGCTGTTTATTCAATAAGTTGTGTTTAAAAATAGCGAATTCATATTTACATTCATAAATACTCGGACAGGACAAACTATTAGCTTTTAGCTCTTAGGTACTCACCAAAGCAAAATTCCTAATGCGCCTTGTTTTTTATTCAATAAATTGTGTTTAAACAAGAGAGAATTCATATTTACATCCATAAATACTCGGACTGAAACATCTGGCTCTCTGTGCAGGCTCGAATAGGCTCAAAAACAAATTTAACAAGGGATGACTAAATTGAATTTTCCTCAGAAATGTCGATCCCCTATTCATTGTTCACCGTCTTTTGTGAATGTGGTTTTCCGGAATTCGATCCGACTGTTAAAAAAGGACTTTCGAAATCAAATTTCTTCCTAACGCATTTTAGATGTCGCTACAGTTAAGAATTGGGAGGGAAATTGAAATGCGAATCCTGTCTCGATAGCGCCTGGACATCTCGGGAAGGTAATTTTTCCTCCCTCTCTCAGACTTTCACTACTTCGGAAGTTTCTTATTTTGTGGCCAAGACAATTTTGCTTCTGCTCAGTACCTTTTCAGGAAGTTTTTCCCCCTGAATTTTTTTCTTTATTCAAACATTTATTTCGTTTTGAAAGATATGGGTTAATTTTGCGAGTACGGCA
Source organism: Argiope bruennichi (assembly GCF_947563725.1). Classification (NCBI taxonomy): domain Eukaryota; kingdom Metazoa; phylum Arthropoda; class Arachnida; order Araneae; family Araneidae; genus Argiope; species Argiope bruennichi. Next base: position 24,914,638 of record NC_079151.1, on the reverse strand, counting down.
GTAATCATAGTGTGAAGTTGAGAAAGCTATCAAGATTCTTTTGTAGCGCCCCAAATTTTCTTCTGCTTTGCATTCCAGTGATGAAGCTTACTTTAGTTGGAGTATCTTTTTCATAGAACTTTTAAATTAGAATTTTGGAAGAAAGGACTTTATTTAATATACAACTTAAAGAAAAGTTTATTGAGCAACAAGAAGTATTCTTATGACTTGGTTGCATTTTCAGTATTTTGGCGAAAAAATTCGTAAAACATTATCTATATAAATATTAAACATATCTTTCATGTAACATGTAACATAAGATAACCAAAATTTTGCATCATTATCAATAATTTTAAATAATATAATTTTCGTTGAATATTTGTTGAAATCACAATAAAATAGTATTAAACAGCTTTGGAAACATAACTCTAGCAGTGAATAATATTAAATAGTTTGTTACTTAGTCTTACATTAATGTTTTCCAAAATTAATTTTATTTATATAAGGATATTAAAGAGTACAGGAAAAATAGGCTAGATAACACCAGGATGGAAAAGAATATACATGATTTTTGACAATACATACTACACATGATAATACCAAACGCCTAAATTTCCTAGCAATTGATTTTAATTTTTAAGAATCAAAATTGTTTTTTTAAGAATCAAAATAGGTATTGACTGCTTCCTGATGTAAACATGTTTTAAATGGTGTTTTCACCTCTTAAAACCCAAGAAATTTCTTTAAAAATACGCAAGAAATTTCTTTAAAAACTGAGATAGCTGATCAAAAATTTAAATCAGAAAGATTTCGGAAAATATGGATTCTTCAATGCAATTTGTATATAATTCTTATTACTACCAGTATTACGAACTCAACACAATTTCAGGAGCATTGAGCACGTTTAATACATAAATATTATAAGAAAGATAAAGCAGACTGTTTGCTCCAAAATCTAATTTTCATCTTTTGTTAGCAGAATTATCTTCTGAAAGGAGAAATCATTGCTTGATTTCTCTTCTTTTGAAAATGAAATTATGCATTTCTAAAACAATTTACCTTTGTTTGCCTTTGTGAGCTAACACAAAAAATTGCTTTAGCTATCGTTTTTTAATTACTAGACTTTTAAATCTCTAAATTAGTTTTATGTTTCACTGATTGCAATCGTAGAGATAAGAAAAACATAAAATATGGCATATATATATATGAATGTATAATATCTCAAGCAGACTCTAAGGAACTTATAAACCTCATTGAACTAAAATACGTATTTCAATTAACATAAAAGTATCTTGAAAAGAGTAAACGCAATTGCGTTTTTTAATTTTGTATATTATATTAAAAATAATTGAATGTATGTTCCTCCAGATATGACTGATGCATAAAAATCTCCTTTTTGATATATATATATATATATATATATATAAATATATATATATATATATATATATATATATATATATATATATATATATATATATATATATATATATATATATATATATATATATATATATATATATATATATATATATATATATATATATATACGATTATTAATATTTACGATTAATAATTACTAATTTTTATTTTTTTAATTTTTTCTTAAATTGAGATGTTTCGATTTCATGGGTTATTTGAATTTAATAATAAACTTCAATTTAAATAACTGTTATGGATTTTTATGCAAAATTTCTGCATAATTGATCAGAAAGGAGTTACACACTTAAAAAAACTTTGTGAGCATTTACTTTAGAATAAATGTGTACATAATTGTTTTGTTCGTGCAAAAGTAAAGTTTGCTCCTCCTTTGTCATTCCAATAAATTGAGCATGTATTTTTTTTTCTTTTTTTTCTGAAAAATAAAAGATAAGTTCTTTCAAATCTCACCCTTATTGACATAAATAAATCAAATTCTATTTATAAAATTATTGGAGGTCAAAGAGAATGCCGCAATAATTGAGATGTTCATTAATACATTCTAAATAAATAAAATTCATAATATGTAAATTTTTATGAATATTTTAGAGATTTTTTATTTTAATATCCATTATTTTTCAATTTCTCCATATACTTTTCTCAACGCATCTGCTTTTTTTGGTTTTTCCTTTGATTTCCGATATTTTGAATACATAAAATACTACATTGAAATGAATAATCTACTTAAAATAATTTCACTTATAAGACGTGTTCATAAAAATTTATGTTATTTACTATATTGAGTCCGTAATATGTTCATGATTTATTTTTGAAATTGCAATTGAATTTTGTAATACATTTTTCACAAATCCACTTCCAGACATCGCCCACGTATTAAATCAAATTAAATCCTCACTTTAAAATTTAAAAAAAAATGAATTAATATACGTTTATTAGACATACACAATTGCAAAGAATTCAAAATTCTACCACATCCCAAAAATAATGAAAAATCAATTTATGTTTACAATTAATTAAATTTCAAACTATCAAGGTTGAATGAAAATATGTAAACAGCACAGAAAAGCAGCAATAAGTAGATTAATTTATAACTGAATTATTACCAAATCACACTGAATGGAATTTAAACAATTAATTAAATTCTCACAAAAAAGGATTAATAAAATATGTTCTTTCATTTTAGATAACACAAAGCTGCTAAATAATTATAAAAATCATTAATTTCCATTATGCTTTATTCGGTGTGTGACAGAAAATTATAGTTATTAATTATTAAAATTAATTATGCTTCATTCATGCGGAAAGAAATACAATTATTAAAAAAATTCAAAGTCAAATTACTAGTTACTAATTATAATTAAAATTATTAAAAGATTATTCTTCATGCAATATTATCCCCATCGGAAAAAATAATATATTATTATGAACAGACTCGTGCATTAAACTTTAGAATATAGTAACCTAAAAATTAATAGCATACAGAAAAATATTAATTGAAATATAATATTTTCTCTAAGAATGTCCATAAAACAATGATATAAATAAAATTCAAAAGAATTGAAATTGTAATTTATGTCAATTAAGCGACAAAAAAGTATGTAAATTTTATAGAACGGGGGGGGGGAGGATTTGTACTGCATTTCAAAAGTAATAATTAAAATTAAAATACTGCATTTTTTTAAAACTATTTCTCTTCACTTCTATAATGTTTGGACGTCTTTTTATTCATAAAAAAATGAGATTTCCCGATTTTTTTTAAGTTCAAATTCAATGTCTCTCACGGTTCATTAAAATTTTATTAAATTACTAAATAATGATCAATTTTATAATGTCATAATATTTTAGTTTTATCTATATAAAATAGATAGACTTTCTGTGAGTTATAATATTTACAAATGCCATAATAATAATAATCATTTATTTAAATTTTATGGAAAATACTTAATTTTAATAATTAATATTAAATATTTAATTTATGGAAAAATATTATATTTTTTATTCTCAATATACATCTTACGCTTAATCAGTTTGTATCTGTAATATTCACAATACTTTTAAAACTGTTACTATGAATAATTACATGTTACTATTAATATCAACCGAAATTACTTTTAACCCTTATTAAAAATTCATTATAATACTAATATATTTTAGAAAACATTTAATTAAAATATCAATTTTATTTGCATTTATAGTCTGTAAGTTTGAAAATACATCTTATTAAATAATTACCCCTATATTTATCGCAGGTATATTCTTCAATTTTTCTAATGATGTAATTTGTTATATAAATATTAAATAATTTTCTCAAATAAAATTTCAAAATATTTTCAGTTACCATCATTCTTTGAAATAAGGCATTTTCATTCATTTTATTTTTAAAAAGTTACATATTGTAAAGGAAACATTTAAAATATTTAAAATGTTATTGAATAACAAGGACTGCAAATTCTTCATGTAAAAATAGGAATATTTTGAAATTAAACCCAATTTGATGTAATAAAGAATTTCGCCTGTCATATTACTGCTACAGGAAAGGAAAATCATTTAAAGTTTTACAAATGCGGATAAAAATTTAATCAACCATTAGAACCCTTTAATAACGATTTAAACACCAAAAGAACTCGAATGGATTCTTCATCATTTATTAGTTTATTTCATAATGCTGGAAAGGATCCCAGCCTTGTCCTATTGTTGAAGGATGCTTTATTCTCTAGTTCTATATTTAACTGGAAATATAAAATGACATAATGTTAGTATTATCTCAAGTATACTAAACTAAATAATTTAATACATGTTGTTTTTCCAATAATTTTCAGGTTTATATATATAAAAAAAAAAAATCTTATAAGAACAATTTGCAGATTTGAAAAATTCCATGGTCTTGATTCAATTTTTCTTTTGCCATCATGAATCGTTTATTTCATTCAATCATTTTATATAAACAGAAAAGCAAAACCCTCTTTAGCCTAAGTCATACAGCATTGACTTCTCTATTTTTTAACTTTATAAAATTAAGATAATTTTAAGCAAACACATTATGAAGCAAACGTTAAGGTACTTTATTTTATTTTCAGTATAGCAATCAACCTAACCATTTTCTAATCCGACGAAAGTAAAATTTAACTTAAAAAACTTTTAGGCTAAAAAAAAAACTTTATAGCCTAAGCCATGCAAAGAGTTATGCAATATTCCTTCTAATTCTTATAATATCAAAAGGAATTAGTAATGAATATTTATTTTCATAAATTTGTTTTCTTAGGTGCACATCTCGATGTAGAAACAGACCTATAAATGTGTAAAACATATCATTTTTACCCCTTTAGATACCCACTAATGATTATCAAAAGAATTAGAAGTGAATAAGCAACTGAATTAATTTAATGATAAAACGAATATAATTATTAACAATTTCAATTTTAGTTATAAACTGAAATATATTCAATTGATATGGTATTAAATGATATCAATTGATAAAAGCATATATTTCCCCAAATAGTTTTTAAAAAAAATAATTTAAATAGGATGTTTAAAATTAATTATAAATTATATGGATATTAGTAAGCATTACATTATTATAAATTATTTTTATCTACAATATATAAAAAACAAAATATAAATATAATTGTTTATGTATTTTGATAACGTTATACAAATAATGAGGATTTTTTTTTCAAATTTATTCAGGTTTATCAAAATTGATGACAGTTTAGAAACACAGAAAAACAAATGCAAATACCCATTTCTTTCTGGAAGCAAAATGCTTTCTATCTATGTAACAAACTTACATCTGGTTTGGTTTTTAATACAATCATGACACGTAAAACGGAATAAATAAAAGTAGTAGATCTAACTGTACAATATACGATTTCAGGATTGATTACAAGTCACGGTTTATAGTCTTTTATATAGCCTATACCTTTATTTGGGTAGGCAGGATCAGTGTGGGTTGTAAAAAGAAAGACATTCTCATCATGGCGGAATAGTGATCATTCAGGGAATTTTTAAATTGCTTCTGCCGACGGCAATTGAACAATAAATGTCTCTATTGAAAACAAAGGAAAGTTAGTCGTCCTTTCCATTTGAAACTTTTGCAATTAAATATAGGAAGTATTTCACTCCAGAAAATTACTTTTTTTATGCAGCGAGCAATAGTATAAGAAACCAAACGTAATGCCCAAATGCTACTTACTGTATTATTTATACAGTTGCGTACAATTAAAAAGTGACAGTCATAATGAATTATAACCTTTAAAGGTGAAGAATCAGGTTTTTGTCTAACATATTTTTATTGTGTTTCAAATGCTTTCCTTTTTAACTATTTTAACTCCTTGGGGTTTCTTTTTGTATTTATAATATTTCAAACATTACTGAATTTTACAACAAATGTTTTCTCAAGTTCATTACCGAATTGCTCTACTTATGAGAAATCAAAATTTTGATAAATAAATCTATAAACTAACTATTGTTCCAAAAAATTTTTTAATGGTGTTTAGAAGATCAGCCATCCCAATTCATCCGGACAATACTCTATATAAAAGTTAATCTATAACAAAAAACAATTTAATAAAGAAATGAATAAAATAAAAAAAATATATTCCGAGTGTTCTATTTGCATATCCTGATTAAAGAACATTTTAAATGCACGAAAAATTAGTTTCAAACACGCCTGAATGTTTGAATGCAGTTATAAAGGGTGGAATTAATAAACCGTCTCGCAATAATAAAGTCAAAACCATTAAAACTTATTCAATATGTGTTATCCAATTTTTTTTAAATATTTCATTCATTGTGTGCTATATATCGCAAAATATAGAGTAGCATCTTCAAAATTATAACTCTACTAGTGAGCGACTTAGTTTATCAAACATTATTAGAAGCAATTTATAAAATTTTAGAAAAAAAATAAGCTATAAAATAAGTAACACAAAAAAATATGGAATGTATTTTTAAAAATGACATCTATAAGCCTGGCAGTAAGTTTAGAAATAAAATAATTTTTCTTTGCATCTCTGTAATAAAATATTTTTAGCAGTTGAAATATTTAATATTAAGAAATTATTTTAGATTAATAAAATCATGTTTAATAACATATTTTTCATTTTTTTTTTCAGAATTTCAAACTAATTCATATATAGAATTTTTTTACACATTTCCTTTTTTTATTTGCGGAATTTATATATTGAAGAAACTTAATAAAAATTATTTACAATTTTGACTGAGTGAAAATTAATTCAATATAATATATATATATTTTTTTATTTCTAACAAAAGAAATCTTTAATTCATCTTAAAAAGAGCACAATACATAATGAAATGAATGAACAAGTCAATTATTACAGCATTTTTTTAAGAATAATAGATATTTACTTTACAAACGAGTACTTGTGAGAAAGGCTCTCTTTTCATCAGTAAAACTCTCTTCCCAGCAAAGTTTTTGAATTTTTGAAGCATCGTTAAGAACCATACTTTTCTGTCAGAATATATTTTACCGAAGTCTTAAGTTGTATTTCGCGTGAGAAGTGTCACTTCATTAATGATGTTTTGACGATCAGCCGTCACGTTAAGTGGCAATTCTTGAAATGACGAGGTTTATCTTTTGTTGTTCAGATCTCGTGCGAGGACTTCCGTTGATATTGCATCTCGTCCATTTAGGATAAATAAATATCTTGTTTATCTTTCCCTTACGTGATGTAAAGAGCAATAATTATTAAGTATCAGAATATATCACTTTTTTATCATTCAAAGTATTTGCCCTTTTCCTAAACAATTTACTGCCCATTATTTTTTCAAAAAATAACCTACTTGAAAAAGAATAAATTTTTGACTGGAATTTATAGAAGTTCATTTACTTTTCAAATTTCTAATAAATGAAATAGATGTTGAATTTCAATATTTACTCAAGATAAGAAGGTTTTTTTTTATCATTGTTTCTGAAATCTTTACAGTTATATTAAAACAAACGAAATGGAAATTCAAATATTGCATACTTGCAATGACATTCTAGGTGCTCTGATTAAATGTATATTTAAATGCTATATTAATGTAAATTTTTAATGCAGATAAAATGTTTTGTTTCAGTTAAAAAGGACTCGTTATAGTTGTTTTAAATTATACAAAACTCAAAAAAACATTTCAGTTGAGTAATTCAATTGAATTCTATTTGTTCAGTTGAGTGAGTGAAAGTATTAGTGGTAATAGGATAATACTAATGGGTTCAATTCAGGGTTTGGTGAGAGAAAAAGCAAAAAAAGAACAATCTATGCTTCTAAAATGTATACATTTTTGCAGCCGTCTTTATTTCTAAACTGATTGACGAGTGCCTTGTGAAAACGTTTTGAAGGTAATACTCATTATTTTACATATTATGCAAATGTGGTTGGTTTAAAAGTATTGGCGAGATTTATAACTGCTGAGTTTATTCTGAAATGAAAAAGTAATTTCTTTCTAATTATATAATGTTTAAGCTCTACAGAGCAGTTAAAAAAAGTAATATCGAAACCTCATTTTGTTGAAAAAATTTAATTATCTTTAGACATAGTTAATTTTATATAGAAATATTGTTCAGGTGATGTAACGAATCATTGGTTTTAAATTTTGATTGGTATGTTAAAGCTGCTAATTTAAAAAAAAAAGACTCACGAGAAATATTAATTTGCAACTATAAAGTTTGAATAAAGAAAATGCATGAATCTCATACTTTATTTTCAAAATAAACGTACACTTTTATATAAGTGATTTTCTAAATTTTAATCTGTGAAAAGAATGGCCTCAGTTATTTCTGCCTCAATGCTAATGTTCTCAACACTATACTAATCGAGCTCTTATGTATGTCTCTTTACAATTGTGGATTACAGGAATGAGATCTTAGATACCGCCTAAAGTTACCAGTTGGACTTTTTATAGGACTTTTTAATACCTGTTGGACTTTTTATCAGACTTTTTAATACCTGTTGGACTTTTATCGCACAGAACATGTCTGGGAAACTCTAGAGAGACCAGTGCAATTTGTCTTTCCTATCAAAGAACTATCCATGATCTGAAATCATTATTCCTTAAGAGAAGGAGCAACTGTTGAAATTGTCACGCATAAACTACTTAATTGTCGGCATGAATTCAAATTTATAAATTGTAAGAGAGTATACCCCACAAGAGAGACATTTTTTTATAAAATCTTGTGTCGCTTATTTTACAATTTATTTTTTCTAGTGATCTGTACAATCAATTAGGCTTAGGGATCAAATGTTTCACTATACTTCTTTTTGTATATAAAACTAAGTATATAACATATTTTGTAAAAATATTTCTTGATTTTCGGGAAACAATCAACAAAAGTGAAAAAACTCTTAATTTTGAATGACAAACGTTTTTTTAAAGTTTCATGAAAAGATGTTTAAAACAGGATAAAAATTGCAGTGATTTAAGCAATAGTGCTCCCATTCATATTTAATAAAATTTTCCCTTAAGAAATGGTAAGAGCCCCTTAAGAAATGGCCCAAGCTTCATTAAACGGTTAATTAGATAAAATTGTACGTTAAGAAATAATATAAAAGCATAAGAATTTTGTAATGAGAATTTCTGCCTCCATTGTATAGCAGGCCAAGTTATATAAATATTCTATAATATGATGAAACTTTTTTGCAATATTATTTTAAGACAGTTGCAATGAAATATTGTGTTATAAAGGAATTGAATTTGTATAAAATATCATGATTTAATATCATGATTTAAAATATCATGATGATAATTATGAAACCAGATTTATTTCAGTCTGGAATGTTGTGCAAAAGGATTGGAATATTAAAATATGGATGTAAAGGCTTTAAGATGCGAGGCATTTTCCATTACATATTGATATATTATGACAACCATTTTTATGTTCAAATTAAAGTAATTAAAAAGGGCTTTTAGTTACTTCAATTGAGAATAATTAGACATTTTATGGATTTGATTAAATGCTCTCTTAAAAATTAAAGCCAATGAACTGTTTGTAATGCTATATATATATATATATATATATACTTTAAATATTGATTTAATGGCTGAAGTATTTCAAAAAGAAAAAAATACCGGAATTTTGAAATAGATTTCATCTTTCTATATGATATGTGACAGATTTTAAATTGTACATATTTGAGCTCTCTCTGTAACGATGCTTTACATTAAAACTGCTGAAACATAATAATGAATTATTCTATATTTATTCTATATTATTCTTTCCCTTAACTGAACAAGTTTGAAAAATATTAGATCCTAAGATTAAAAAGATAAAATATTAAAAAAAATATCGTCCATCATTTACGTTATTAATAAATTATTTAGTTTATCTCAGTTTGTTCATCAAAATTATTACAAGTTTTGTTTATTATAATAATTATTAAAAACGCAAGCTGAACATTAATTTGGGAAAACATTGGAATCCTTATAACATTTTTACATCATAATCAAATGAATCAAATTTTCAAATCATAAATCAATGAAATTCTAACACACACTTAAACATACATGCATAAATGTACACTTAAACATACATGTAAGCAGATATATTTATGAACCGAATTTTAAATAAATGAAACTAACAAATTAAAATTTTTATTTTAAATAAGAATCTTCACATTTATATTAATGCAGGGTATAATTTTAAATATAATACTAAATCAAATATAAATGCTTTTATTTAAAATCATAGTATTGCTTTGAAGGTTTAAATACATTTCTATTTAAATAGCTTACTTTAACATAAAAAGAAACAAGCATTTGCGATTTTCTCTATTTAATGATAAGCATCCAGCTTTGAAAACTCGTAAGTCTCAGAGCTTAAAAGTCTTATTTTTTGTCAGCAGCCCATCAAAAAAATGAGAGCCACTCGCAGATACTAAAGATCGTGAGCAGTGTCGAATAACGGCTTCGATAAGAATATCTGGAGAATTTAATTTTTCATTTTCGAAACTACTTCATGCATGCAATGCTTTTTTCTTCCTTTAAAATATGACCAGTTTTTCGTGTTCCTGGTATCTAAACTTCGCTGGAAGCTTAATCATTTTGAAATTTTTGCAGCAGACATGGCAAAGCAGAAAAAAAAATGGCAATAAAAAATTCTTGTGGTCCTAGGGGAAGACATGTTTTAAATTACGAAGCCCCAAAATCTATTTCATTTTATCAGTTCTTTTCGTATTTTTAAAAGTTCCCGAGTTGAAATCCTTCTTTTAATACTCTCTTGGGTCATGATTTATTCTTGCTTTAAAAAAATAATGAAATACAGAATTTCTTTCTACTACGATTATATGTGTTAAAATAAGAGTTCGATCATAGCTCGGAGAATTCGTTTTCTCTGTCTATCCAATTTGCAAAAACAGATTTTGTGTTTGCTCCAGGCTCGTTTGCAGGAAATAAAATAGTATAACCGATCTTTAGACGAATATTATGTACAGATTCTTTTAACTTCTTTGCGAAATAAATAATAAATAATTTATTTAATTATATATATATATATATATATATATATATATATATATATATATATATATATATATATATATATATATATATATATATATATATATATATATATATATATATATATATATATATATATATATATATATATATATATAACATATTTTGATTGAAGTAGAATGCAGGTTCGAAACAGTGAAGAGACTTGGTATTTTTAATTTCGTTTTATTCTATTCCGAATGGCAGGCATAATTATAGACAAGAAAACGCAGCGCGGCACACACAGAAGTAAGAAAAGGGAAAAAAGAGCCAAACAGATGATCAATAGCCTTATATAACATTGGATTTCTGGCCAGGCGTCTAGGGAATGACCTTTGACACCTGTTCAAGGGTACCGAAGTATCACTCTCATGTGAAGTTCTCATGTGTAGTTCTTGATGGCGCATTTTTTTTACAAAGGGGTTAATTAAACTGAAAGGGGAATTGGATCACGAAATAAGAGAATATTTTAGAATGAAGTTAGGAAGGCTAAATTAAGGTAAAGTTTTCGAAATTAATTTGGATTGAATTAAGAGTTTAAAATTATATATATATATATATATATATATATATATATATCCAGAATAATCAGTATAAATACAGTAAAATAGAAAAAAGACTTAAATATTAATATCTTAATGTTTATCATATTTGCCAATTTAAGTCATGTTGTATCGATGAAATCAGCATTTTGAACTACTTTTGCTTTTGCTTAAAGCTAGATAACAAGTTTTTATTGGGAAATAAACATATTTAAAATGAGTATTCTATTGGATCTCATTTATTCTGTTCATCCTTTATGAAACATAGCAAAATTATTTTTTAAAGATTTATAATATTCAGTGGTTCCATGCATTTAACTATATAAGCATTCGTTCTGTCGTAATTTTTGTTTAATCTGTCTTAATTTTATTTAATGTCGTTTTTTTTTTTTTCTTAAAAATTCAATTTTGTGATGGCATTTTTTGATTTTATCATTATTCTAAACTGAAGGCAAGAACAAATTGTTTTCTTATTTATAATATTTTCTTCAAAAATGTTCTTATAAATTTATCTCAAAATCAGGGAGACTAAATCACGTTGCTGAGCGGGACAACATAAAAAAATGACCTATTTATGTTCATATATTTCAAACTTTACTACATTCAGGATTCTGTTGCAGTGCTGGACGCTGAAAATTTGCAAAATGAAGTCACTACTACTATTTAGCTCTTAACTAAGTGACTGCTTTTGACTGATGTGCTGCAATTTTCAAGATATGCAAAGTAAGCTTTTGATGGCTATTAAAATTATATGGGATTATTCTCTTTTGTGCATAATTGCCAACATTAGACAACACATTAAAAAATATCTGTTTATTTATATCACATTCGTGTTAGTTTTTTAATGTTTCTAATCAGGACCAGATTATCCTCGTCTTGACTAAAAAATTCCTAAAATTTTTCTATTTAGCTTTTATATGTGTTTACTACTAATTTTGGGCAATTTTTTAATCAAAATTAATTCAAACCGTATTGTAAAAATCCTAGGCTTACCAGTAAAATTTTAATATTATCAATCTTGGAAGATATTCTGCTTCCAATGGAAATTCAAAAAGCACAACAAGTTTTCATCGAGACTCTATCTTATGGTGATGTCTTGAACGCACTAAAAATAATTAATTGTAATCGTCTAAGTTTCAAGTTTAAAAAGTATGCTGATTTATGACTTTTTATCGGGATGGCATTTTTTACAAAACTAATCTTCATTACAACGACATCTTTTATCATAACATACGAATAAATAATCACTTAGGTAATTATTATTACAAATAAAACAATAAGAAAAAAGGACTGAAAAACAATACATTTGCATAGCGATAGTACATTGGTACTTATCGTTTCGAATCAACTATAGAAATTATCAATGTAGAAAGAAGCATGAGAAAATGAACACAGTAGAATTGCGATGAAAAGTCTTACTCATTTTTGGAGGGAAAGGAAATGGTTGAAAGGGAACAAGACTATTGTGTATTTTATATTATAAATATTTCTCCACTTTTTTTACTTGCTACAGACATGCTTCAAAAGAGCTATTGCACTCATACATATTTCTTGCATTTTACATTTTATAGTTTCTAAGTACATTCTCAGACTTTACAAATCAGATTATAAAATGTGCTGTAATAAGATTACCAGAAAATATTTTCCAATACACTTGAAAATTCGCTCTTCCATTATTAGTTATTCTAATAACATTCATTTACCCAATAGAATTAAAAAATAAGAGCTGGGGAAATTAAAATAATAAACTTATAGGTATGCGATTCTTTAAAAATTACATTTATTGTAAGGCTTATTTCAAAGTGTTTTTATTAATGCTTGGAATATGCAGTTTCCTCAATTTTATTATTTTTTTTCATTAAATATTTATGTAATGCAAAAATCTTTCGTTGAATTATAATAAATTTAAATCTTTTTTTTTTATTTAAAAGAACGAGTAACAATATAAAAAGGATTACAGATAAAATGAAGATTATTCGAATTCTACTATCCTATATTTATGTGAAACAAATAAAAGTTGTAAATTTCAATGCAGGCGAGCTTTTTCTTATTTAAATAAACATTTTATATACAAATTTCTAAGTACTATTTCTTAATTTAGATATATATTTTTGAACCAATCTTTTACACTTTTCTAGAGGACACTTCTTCATATAAACTTAGGATTTCGTATAAACTAACAGTTTTCTAGAGGAGAAAGTTTTTAGTTTATATGAAGTGTCTCAGTTCATCAAACTTCAGATATGTCTGAAATATTTTACATTAAGTAGTCATCTTAATTAAAATAAAATGAATAAGTGGTGTTCTGTCTATTGCCTATTTGAAAGCTTTCAAAGGAATATAGGCTATTGTTCTAAAGTTGTCTCAATTTAAATCGCTTGCAAGTTCTTTTCAGGCATGCTTAATCATAAATTGTTCTCATTACAGCCATTGCACTTCAGCTAAATGAATAGGAAAGGCACTGAAAGCGTTCAAGAAAGGCCAAAGGCTAATTTAAAACTTCATGTATTTATAGAAATAAAAATAAGTAATTCGTTAAAAACGTATTTGCTTTGCGAAGTATTCTGCTTTAAAAGGCATAGGTTTAATTGCCCCACTTAATTTAAAACTGCTCACTTCAATTTCGGTACTCGACTACAGAAGAACAGTTGCTTTAAAAATGCAAAGCAAACATTTGATTAAATTTGTGCTAAAGCAGTTTCAAATTTGAGAGATACTAAAAAAAAATGTCTTCTTGAATTTTCTACGACGCACTTGGGGATGGGGCAAATGAATAAATAATGAATTATGAAGGTAAATATTTTTCTTCCAATGTAGATGAAACTGGGCGAGTTTTGAAATTCACTTTTATTTTAATTGGTGTACATTACTCAGAAGGGAAAGCAATGGAGCTTTGCAAACAGGTAACAGCATTAGTTAAAAATGAGCTTATTTCATTTCCATTTTGCAATTCAAGTAAAACAAAAATCTATTTGCCCTAATTGAATTAAACATATTTTTAAGGAAATGAAACTTAGTTTAATATTTAATCATGTTAACGGAAAACTATAATCCTGCTTCAGAAACATTCGTCTCTTGAAAATGAAACACTCCAAACACTGTCGAATTCCGAATGAAAAATCAGCGGACCACTTTGCTTTTTCCTTCACTGCTCCAAGCGTAATTGTTTCCAACAAAAGTAATTTAAAGGCAAATAGTGTACAGTACACTTGCTTCTTTTTTTTTTGTCCCAATGCCTCTGTGTTATCAGTCACGCTTAATTAGTTGCAGAATCCCACCCCTCCGCCTTACCCACCTCCGGATCTGTAAACAGGATGTTTTATCCCCATTGTTGGAGACAAAACGAATTGCTTTCATTTAAATCTAGCGTAACATTTCTTTGTTAGAAAAATAACGACTAATAATGCCCAAAGATACCAGAAATGTGTTCCGCTTTTTGCGAAATGAAATGGTGTTTGAAGAAAAAAAATATGCCATCAGATAAATTCCTTTCTTTCATTTTTTTTCTGAAGACGTGTTTTAATTCCTATAATTTTAAAGATTTCTGAAGCATCTGGATTATTCATTGAAAAACGCATTATTTTAAATGCCTATGCGAAACTAATGTCTTAGAAATATTTTTTTTTAATGAGCCAAAGAATCAAAACCCGTTTTGTGTTCTCTTAACAAATACACTGCTTCATGTTAAATTGATTTTGTAGCAGACAGTCAGTTTGTTGCATAAAGAACAGCTTCCAAGACAGTGATTGTCACTGCCTTTTTCTGTAAAGAAAACTAATGAAAATGAATTTACTTTCAGTTTTGATAATATGAAATCAAGTTTAAAGTATTGGTTTATAATTTGAGATAGATTTGTTTTTACTTATTCTTTCTTGAATTGGGTTTCACTATTTTGATTAGCTTCAAAAGGCTCAAGTCATTTACAATTTTATGAGTTTGAGGAATGGACCTGTAAATTAATATATTAGGCTTTCATTTAAATAAGTATTCTAAGTTGTTGAAACTAGCCTCCAAATTTTGTACGCTCAGTTCGAAATTTGACTCGGTTTATATATAGCAAGTTAATGATAAAGATGAAGATTTCACCAAATCCCGAGGTAGATGATCAGTTCACGGGAGATGTTTAAATAACAACTCTGTGCTGTGATTTCTCTAAAGAAAGCAAGTAATTTGATCAAATACCTTAACAATTTAAGTGAAAAGATAAAATAATATTGTTTAGATATTAAAAGTATTTATTTAGTAAATCATGAATTATTAAATGCGGAGTAGTTAATACAACAATAATCATTGAAATATTCATTATTTATTCGAAAGTAATTAATAAAATAAATATGCATTTGAGATGATATGTCTAAAATCAAAAAGGCTATTTTAGTGAAATGAAATGTTATTAATCAATAATAATGTTCATTCATTTTTATTAAAATACGTAGTTGATTTGTGGCATCTCGAGTAAACAAATCAATTACCTTTTTAAGAGCACATCTTTTTATTTTACATTGTATTTTGGTTTGTACATAGGAACACTTCTTAAATCATTGACCTTTAAATAAGGATAATTTTCCTGCAATCTCACACTGACTTATGTTAGTCCGTGTAACTGTTTCGGTAAATGTTATAGTATCTATTTATTTATTATTTTTATTGCATCGAATTTTTACAAATATCACATGAATGGGTTCCAGTAGATTTCATTCCACAAATAAGAAATACAACATGCTTTATTGTCGCTGACAGCTGCTACCCCTTTTAATAACATTAAGTAACAATTCAGATGTTTTGAGAATCAGCTGCTGAAGCAAGGCAAGTAGAGTTGTTAGCTGCTTCGATCTGTAGAGTTGTTGTTTTGTTGTTGATATAGGAACTGATTTAATTTATGTTATATCCTCTAAATTTAAAGCATTTCTGGTCAGTAAATCAACTGCTGGTTGGGCACATCACATTGAAGTGTTATTGTTGATTGGTTAAATTATGGATAAATCAGTTGAAGTTGAAACATTGTATCCAATTGATTCAGCTGCTGGAAGATCATGAAGTTAAAGCGCCGTCGTTGTTCTCTAAGGAAGCTGCTGGTAAGTTTTCGAATTTTAAAATAATGTCATGGTCCTGCTGATTAAGAATATGCTTCGAGTCCTCTTCAGTGACAAGTTTTTCAAGCCACACTTTTAAAATATGACTAGATGGGAGGTCAGATTTTGATTTGTTTTTCTATATCTGAACCCATTTTTTTACGGTAGGCACTTGATGAAACACGAAATATAGAAAACAATAATAAAAATGCGCGCAGCCTTCCTCGCTTAATATTTGGGCGGTACTGTATGTGCCATGTCAGAGGTGTGGCGATGGTGAAGGGGAGTGGTAAGGTAAAGCAGAGTGGTAACAAGCGAACAAAACTGTGCGTGTGCTGACATGTTTATTTCACCTTTTCACTAAAATGGCTAAGGAATTTGATAAAATCACTTGCTTTCTTTAGGGAAATCACCCCACATAGATGTTATTTTTACATCTTCATTGAATTAATCATCGATCTGATCGAATCTCCATTTTCATCATTTCTTAACGTCATATATTTTAAGCATATGCACGCTGAGGCATATGTGAGTAAACAATTTATACTTTTTGGAGCAATTGAATCAGCTTAAGTATAATTTTATTAGGCGCATAGTTTTATTTTTACTAAATTAAACACTAAGAAATACATAGTAATTCGAATAAAATATATATTATTTATTGAATTGAGAATAAATGGCTAAATTTTTATGAAATATTTAGCAATATTTTAATTTCACAAACCATCATGAGAAATAAATTTAATATGAAACGTGAGTAGAATATATGCATTAATTTCACAAACCGTGAGATTATAGTTTATATCAATAAATATGTGAAAACTGAAAAGTAAATGATTATTTGTACTATGCAAGACGTTTCATAAGCTTATTCTGAGAGCAAATTGCTTCTTTTACATAAAATTTTATTTCATTGAATTAAACATTAATTTACCTGAATGAACCATCAATATGTGTAAAAAACTAAGAAGGAGATCCATTTTTGAGAAAATAATGGATACTGGAAAAAGAAGTTTCTGAGTGAATATAAAGGTATTTACATGAATTGAGTTAGGAAGTTTACTTTGATGCATTTTAATGGCTTTGTTTATGAACACTATAAAATTTTTGTAGAATCAATTATTGCATAAAATAAATTTATTATCCGATTACTCAATAGATAATATAGGTAATTTTTATGTCAAATACAGTCGTCTTTTTTCTTAATGAAAAATTAATATTTTCTATTTTTTATTTTCAGGGGTTTTTTTTGGTAATTTATATAAGAAAATTCATGTGTCCTCATTAATAAATTTTTTAACTGGTAACATTAGTATGTAGAATTATAAAGATATTTACGGATATATATTTTTTAAAATAATCTGTAACATTTAATCAATACTTTATTTCTGACATGAGTACTTTTTTATTTTTATTTTCAGATAAATTATATAAAACTCAACGACTTCTTTATTGCCATATAATAACGTTTCTTATTTTTTAAAAAAGAATTGCCAAATATCGTTTGCAACTTTGAAATTCTTTTCTATATATATATATATATATATATATATATATATATATATATATATATATATATATATATATATATATATACCTTTTTAAATAACTTTTAAAAAAAGAAATTCTTTAATTTTTTAACAGTTTTTTTTTTTCAATACTGTACTGACCTGGCATCTGACGCCGTAGGCAGTGAACTTATGTGCATCCATTTTTGATATAAATATAAGTTTCACAAATTTTATTGCGATACGCATATTTTAAAGCTTCATAAAAACTTCGACTGGATTAAGCCCATCTTTACGTTTCAACTAATAAAATTTTCGCTTTCCACTCAGCTAGTGGACCATAAAGTAAAAAACTTTTCACCCTCTATTTTTCCAAAGTTTTATTTCTTAGAGTCGATGTATATAAAATATATTTCAAGTAAGAAGAAATGATACAATATATATAACGAAATATATATGAATGATTATTATATAAAATTTCTTACATAATTTTAAAATCAAATACAGTTTTTCTAAATCCATGCTAATATAACATGAAAGGTTATTTGATTGAGCAATTTTGAGTGAACTTTGAGTCTTTTTTATGAACTTTGCATTGCAAAGTTATTTTCATTTTGACTTTTGAATATCTCTATCCTACGAATGAATATTTCTAGCTCGGAATTCGTAAACTTGGAATTCGGAAAAAAATTTCTAAGGAAACTCCATATTGAAGCTAGGAATCTATATTTCCGAACTCGGCTGATTTTGAATTTCAAACTCAAAATTATAATTTGAAGTTTCATTGAAAAAAAAATCAGATTTTTTATTATTTTTTAAAAAACAAAACATGTGTATATTTTCGGTTATAATTTTTCTTATGGTGAACAACAGAATTTTATTCAGTTGACAATAATATTTGAACTTGAGAACTTGCCTCATCAATTTTAATTCAGATGTATATGATTTGCTCAAGATAAATTCGTGCTATGAAATATCAAGAATTGTAGTTCCTAAAATGAAGAATTTATGCATTCCTAAAATGTAAAAATATATAATTTTACTAAAGTTAATAACAAAATTTAAAAAATGTATCACTGATTTTTATTTACTTAATCGTAAAAATATCATTGAACTCAAATATGCATTAAGACTTCAAATAATTTTCATTAATGATCTGATCATAAAGCTCCCCTTAGCACATTATATACACAAATTTCAAAATTTAATAGGCTACTTAATTTAAAGTGGCTAGAATTAAATGAATTTTCCACTTTGTAAGAATTTTGTTCTATATCTTTGATCGTTATATACTTTCAGTATATAACTTTGTATAAAGTATATACTCTTGCAAAAAAGTATATACTCTTAATATATACTTTTTATTGCGTCTCTAAAAGCTATTGATTACTTTATAGAACAATATAATAGTTCCGGAGAAGCTTTTATATATTAATACTAAACAAGGCCATCAAAATAATTTGAGGAGGCGGGTATATGATCTTATGTGAATGCAAATAAATATATAATTTATATGCGTATATAATCATGGTTCCCATATAATAATGAGCATGCCCATTATATATGCGGACCATAACTGACTCATTAACCAGTTTTTTTTAATAATTTATTATTTAACCAGTTTGTGTTTAAGTAACTTTCATAATTATCCCTGTCTAATCTCAACTATCGGAACAAATAGAGATAATTGAGAACACATATTTTGACTTATTATCGCAATAACGAATTGCTTTGAAGAAGTAACAATTGCGAGTAGCAACTGGGAATCCTTTTATGTTTCTCAGTAAAGAGTCTAAGAGTGAAAATCAAATATTACTTGTAATCGATATATCCTATATATCCAAAAAATGTGTTAATTAGTAATTTATCTTTCGCATAATCGATGCAGGGAATAAACATGTTTGGTCTTTTTGTAAACGGTTGTAATTAAAGTAAACAAACTCAACAAAATTTCATTAACAAGAAGCGTCAAAGATTTTATTGTCTTCCTCTAGAATGCATTAAAGAAGACTAAGGATTCACTAGTGGTTATTTTAGTAGCTGTTTCCAATCACACTCGCAGAATCTATTTACTTCTTCAATGTTCTTTTCACATTATTTTTATCCATAAGTTAGTAAAAACAATAAAATAAGAAAAATAATTGATTTTGATATGTAAAAAGATTCATTTTTGAAATCTATTCTCACCATATTTTATATAATTTAGTAGACAATAAAATCCACAAAAGAATATTCGATAAATAGTAAGGATATAATTACAAATTGTCAGGTTTGCAATGCAAATGAATCTTCTGAAATTTCCACAAGGCAATTAGTATAAAATATGAAATAACTTAAAAACACATATTTAAATTTAAAATAATTATAAATCAAGTTGCTTTGATGAAACTTTAAAATTTAAGCCAATATCAAATAAATTTATGAGGCGAACTTGTGATATATTTCATTATTTCATTTAAATTTAATGCATATCTAATGTCTTTAATATCTTTAACTATATGGCGAATTCAATTTTTAAAATGTGACCATTTTATGTTTTATCATGTTAGAGGGAATGCTATTTTCAATTTCTGAATATCATTATATCTCAATATATTGCTACAATTCGTATTATATAAATTCAGTTTTGGTTTAAATCAGTCTTTATTGGAAAGAATGAAATATTTCTTTGGAATGTTACCTGATTGCAATATTTCTTCGTATTATATATCTTAAAAATTTTAATCGAAAAAATAAAAAAGTAGTCATGCTTTCCCGGTATCTGAAAAATATAAAGAATATTATTTTTGTTGAAAAGAAATTGTGAGTTGCATAAATTATTTCAAATGACTTAGTCAAATGATTTCTCTTCATAGAAAATAAAAAATATATACATATTTATCTTTTTTTCTGCGATTCTATATCTAATATGAGTTATAAAATTTTATTCCAGGAAAGAAAGGACTCCAGGAACAAAGTTTTATCTTTTATACTGTAAATAGTAGAACCTCGATTTTCTCAGAAAATACAAAACCTTTCATGGATACAAGATTTGTTACTTACCTTTCTCGGTTGAAAGAGGAATGTTTAGTATTTTATCTTGCTTTGTTTTGTAAAAAGATTCAGCTTGTTTCTTTAAAAAAATATCAATTTGGTCCAATGCTTCCAAGAGAATTCCAGTATGTTTTATTGAATGACCTTTTCTTATGCTTAAATGGAAATCCAAATCGTCTATTAAATGTTATAATTAAGCTTACAACATTAAATACAATTCAACATGACATTATATTCTTTAATCAACTTTCAAGTGTGTTTAAAAAAATTTCTTTCAATGAACATTTTCTTGAAGATTTGCTTTGTATTCAAATTTGTATTTTTATGACGGTTTGAACAAATATTGAAAGGGATTACTAATGATCTGGATTTGTTGAGTATGTACGCATGTATTTTTTTTTTATTTTCTAAGTTATCTTTGAGCAAAATAGTTCTGAAAACAATGTCAGCTTAAATAAAATGTATGGAAAATAAGGGTAGTGTTTTAATAAAAATAACAAAAGATTAAATTTGGATGAAGATCTTTAAAATGAAATTTCTGTCTTATTTAATATTGATGCTAAATACATTTTAGGGATTTAAACGAAAGAAAAATAAATAAATTTTAACAATTTACAAATTTATAGTGAAGGAAACATGCAAAATTCGATTAAAATTATTTCAAAAGGCAATATGACATATTTCTATCCTCACTAATAATAATGATGAATGCGTGCGTGCGTGCGTGTGTGTGTGTGTATGTGTGTGTGTGTGTGAATGTGTGTGTGTGTGTGTGTGTGTGTGTGTGTGTGTGTGTGTGTGTGTGTGTGTGTGTGTGTGTGTGTGTGTGTGTGTGTGTGTGTGTGTGTGTGTGTGTGTGTGTGTGTTTCTGTAAGTGGATTGGCGCTCTGCAGGCGTTGCTACTATAAAAGCTGTCAATTGGATAGATTATTTTTGAAATTTTACCTAAAATTTTATTTAATTAGAAAGCAAAATTTAAAAGGGTTTTTTTCACAATAATTATTGAACATAGTACCACCCTTAAATAATTTTTATACCATTTTAAAATTCCGGAAATAATGTTTTCAATGATACTATATACACTCATGTCCAAAATTAAGGTCACAAACATAAAATCTGCGAAAAATGAAAAACTATTCACTGTGTTGCCACGAAATTTCGTGCAGAGGTACACTACAATGGAAGAAAGAACATAGACACATAACAACATAGCATAGCGATCTTGTGCAGGCGTCGTTGCTCTGTGACGGCCTTGCCGGCCTTCCTGGTTACAGAACCACTTGTTTGGAATTGATTCCACAACCTGGATATCACTTTCGGAGCCACTTGTAACCATCGAGCCACCTCCGCTTGAGACTGACCAGTTTCAAGCCTGTCAATGGACCAGATGCCTAAAAGGTCTAATTTCAATAGCTCCCCAAAAACTAATGCTAAACAACATTTTTTCCCACAACAAAGGTTAATATCGTGTTGACGATCCTTTACAATGTATAAAATATAATTTGTTTAAATTTTACTGGTAGACATTTAGAATTACTTTAAAAAACACTTTTGTGACCTTAATTTTGGACATGAGTATAGTTACTGCAATATTTTTTGCCTAAATTTGATTAACTGTAAAGTATATTTTATAACACAGTTTTTCAAGTTATAAGGGGAAAAAAATCATTTCATCTTTTTCTCACTTCCTTCGGCGTATATATATATATATTTTTTTTTATTTTGAGCAGTTTTAAGTACAAGGCGAATTTTTAATAAAAATTTTACAAATTTGTTGTACTTATAATTAAGGTTTAATTTCAGAATATAGCAACGATGAAGAAATTTGAAAATTCACCTATCCTAAAGCACGGCTGTTTTTCTTTTCTTTCTATAATTGGATATATAAAGATACAAACAGACAATTAACCCATTAAACGCCAAAACTCAAAATCATTATTTGTTTTCGATGCAAACAATACAAGTTATTATTTTGATCACTTATAATAGTAATTTAATGTAAAAATAAGGAAATTGCACTTATCTTTAAAAATATAGGGTGTTGCGTTGTCGCAACGTCAGCGGAAAAGAAGTACGAATGTTGGTCGTTATTACCGAGCGCTACGCCGCATTTTCTTTACGTTTTAAAAACTAGAAATTTTTGTGAGCTTATTAAAGGGTATAAAATAGTCAAAACACTTCTTTAAAAATTTTAATTTATTAAAAACTAACAAATAAATGTAGTTGACAAGCTTATTATGTAAGAATAAGGTGATATAAATTTCAAGCATGATATGCTTCATTACTATTGTGGTGTAAAGCAACTTCACAAACATTGCAGCGATAAATAGTTTGGATGTGACAATACTTGCAACGTAGTCTTCTACTGTCTGTAGACTTAACAATAAAATGTCCTTCGTATATTGGTTTTGTAAGGCTGAATTTCCTCGGACGTCCTCTAGATGATCTTTTCTTATTTTTCTCACTATCCAAGGGCGTCTGTAACAGATGAAGCACAACCTCTCGTCTAAAATCCAACAGTGACTTTTTACTTCCTTCTTTAGAAAATCTTGATATATTCTCCAAGCATTTCTTAGTGCAGCATCGATGAAATTGGAAAATATCGGCCACCTCCATCTTTTGTCACGCACCCTAATTCTGTAATTGGCAACAAAATTGTCACACAAATCTACGCCACCTATCTTCTGATTATATTGCTCAATGCAGTAAGGTTGGGCTACTAATATTTTCTTCTTCTGATTTTTAGAGTATGGAGAAACATTTTTTAGTGTTTCAATTTTTCCAAACGTTGATAATATTGTCACGACACAGTTGTCGTTCCACCGAACAACAAGTATCTTTTTGTTTTCTTCATACTAAAAAAAAAGATTGAAAATATCTGCACTAGTTTTATCTTCTATGATTTGTTTGATACAATCAATTGAAGCTTTTTCTTCATTTTTTGGTTGAGGCCCTGTCTTGTCCATCGTAATTTTTTTTAGCACTTTGGGAGGATCTAACTTTTTCTTTACATGAACTTCAACTTCCCCTGCAGTATCTCTAGCTAAAACTTCATTATCGTTATTTAAAATATTTTCATTACCTTCTTCTTTATCACTAGCATCTGCTGTTTCTGGAGGTACGAAAACAATATCGGTCTCATCTGCATCTTCGTCATCCGATTTCTTTTCGAAAATTTCTTCTAATGTAAGATATCTTGTTCTACGTATTTTAACCACAGAGGATAAAAAAGTTGCTATCAATAAGACGCACAGTACTGAAATGAAATCTTTCAAGATGGATAACAGTCTACCCCCTTTCCGCTGACGTTGCGCGAATGCAACACCTGTTTTTAATTTCCCCTCCTCCCCCAGAGAAACACCTGCTTTGTGGAATGTACAGACAAAGAGTGACCTTGGCTAATGTATTTCACAGCCAAACCCCAATTTGTTTTTAATTTTTATTTTTTCTAAGAAAAAATGAGTTTGGAAATTTGAACAAAAAAACCGCTTAAAGCAAAACATCGATTATTAGGTGTAAAATAATTTATTTAAGTCAATTTTTTCACTGATTTGTTAGTAGTGCTATTCTTTAACATAAAACTGCAATTTATTCAAAAATTTGTTTAATCGTTAATTTTTTATATTTATTTATATTGACCGTTGCGTCAACGCAACACCAACGGTTAATGGGTTAATAAGTGCCTAGTCAACCTTTGAAAATTAAAATTTCTTTGTTAAAATAGCTATTAAGTGTAAGTTACAAAAAATATTTATTTAAATTGTTAAGAAATCATTAATTATGATCATAATTCATCACTAAATATGGAAGATCTTTGTCGCATTTGGACTATTTAGATTCGGAAACAAAAATATCAGAAGCCCTTTATGCATTAAATTGCAGTGTAGATTCATAATATGTGGAAACAAACTGATATTCCTGGTAATACGGTGGTATTCGTTGCATACATTATTTCATAAATTTTAAATTTTCCAGAACTAAAGTCTGATATTTTTCTGTACCTTATTTTGCGATGTTAAGCCTCCACATGCCTTCACTTTCTTGTCTTTTCAGCCTTTGAAAGATTAGGTATGGAATGCCTTATTTAAAAGTTTGCAGAGATTTTAATTCTAATAAAAATAAAAAGGTATGATGTGAGTTTATGCTTGCTGATATTGCAACCGATACAGAATACAAAGGGTAATTTATAAAGGGTGATTTTTTTTTCTAATGAAGAACATTAAAACATATTCGACAATCTTTGAAAATGAATGCTTTAGGCATAAATATTTTGTAACAACTAAATATTTCTGTTTTGAGAAGAAAGTGCACGCTGTAATTGGAGAACAGATCATTTTGCTGTAACTGGAATGACATTGCAAAGAAAATATATAAGTTTATCGTGAAATATGAAAATGTCTAGTTTTTAGTAAATATCATTTTTTTTTTATGTCAGTATGACAAATTTTGTAAATTGTTATTGTTATGATTGTAGTTTTAAAGTAAAGTAATGAAAAAAAAAATACTTTTTAAAGGGCAAATGTGCTGGAAATCATAACTTTTCTAGAATTGTTTCAATTATATATTAATATAAAAATCTATCTTTTCTTATGAATTAAAACAATTCTTAATTGTTATAAAATGAAATTAAAGTATTTTTGTTTATAAATTTATTTATATAAAACTACTTCAATGCGCTGTATCTTCTAATTTGTTTGTTGATTGATACTTAATTAGGATGTATAAATCCCTTTTTCTCTGTGGTTAATAAATTCTTATGAAAATATAAATTATTTAAACAGAAGTTGCTTGATTTTAGAAATAGATGATTCGCAACAGTCATTGGAAACTTAAATGAAATGGTGTATTAAAACACTTTAGTTTTGCATAGAAACGTAGGAAACATCTGCAGGTCATAGAGGGCTTTGTTTAATATAAAATAAAATGGATGACTCTAATTATTATGTTTCAGGGAAAATCTTAATAAATGTTTAAATTTGGGAAAATTGTTTTAGGGAATTTCTTAATAAATGTTAACCAGCTATCTCAAAAAAAGAAGATGTTCATTTTAAGGTAAGGTTCATTAAGTTTCATCAGAAAAAAATTTATTTACTTATTTTAAGAAATCATGTGCCTTCAAACTCGTGACCGTTTGTCATGCCTTTTTATACACGGAATTCACTTGATTTTTTTATATAAGATACATTTACACCAAAGCTATTATAGAATTTGTTTGTCAATAATTAACAGTATATATAAGTATTGGATTGTAATGTATATAATAAATTTATGTAAATCCGATCTCTTAAACTGGCAATATACATTACTATATCTCAGATGTCATTTCCAGTTTTGTATTTTATTTATGTTTAATACAAACGAAAGTTTTAGAATAGTTAATATTATTGAAATGTAAAGCATAAAAATTATTATTCGGAGAATTTTTATGGAATATTTTATGACAAAATAAATCAGTATTATTTTTTCGAAAACAATAAAGAAAAAAAAAGTGGATGTCTCATGAAAGCATTTGTATTTAGTATTTTTCTATTCGACTATGTTTGGACCGACGATTATTATATGAAATATTATTTTACGAAGCTCAGGTTATAATATTCATGGTAACTCCACAGTTTCATTTTTAGCCAAAAGGCATATTCATACTCTGCTAAACAAAATAATATCTCTTTCCATTTTTCTTTCCCTTAAATTTATCCAGACACTTCAGATTATATGAATTTGTATGCATGCATCTTATATCATTTATAGTAATATGCTGTGGAGTAAATTCTTTCAAGTCAGCCATTTAAAAAAAATTTATCGTCTATGTAGTTAAACATATCATTTCTGCTCAGAATATTTATTATCGCTTGTCATCAAAAATAAGGATAATTTCATTGCTAAAATTCTAACGCAGGAGATAAAAAGAGATGCGTTGTGTCATATTTTCACTAAAATTTTATTCTTCTAGAAATAAAGTTTTCGATAAGAAAAATTGTTAGAACAACATTGAAATGCCTATAAGAAACTTTGAAGTGAATATACATATTTGTTTATGTAGAGGTAATAAAATTTTCCAACCGAAATTGTGATAGCTATTCTATACTATTTCTATAAATGACCAATTAATCTTACAAAAAAACGTATTTTATAGAAACAGAAAATCCTTTCATTATAAATAAACCATCCAAAATTTATGTACAGTTCTGAGTATTATTAAAAACGATTTAAAATTTTCAGCTCAAATACCTCACAAATAATGAAAAAAAGGACAGATTAGGTTACAAATTTAGGAAAATGAATTGAATAAAATAAAATTATATAATTTTACCGAATAAAATTGAGATAAATTGTTAGAAATATTAGTAGAAAATTCAATAATTTTCAAATATATATATATATATATATTTAAGTTCCATCAGTGTAATATCCCGAAAAATAGTTATACTTTTCTAACGAATAATATTTTTTCTAATATAATATTTTTCAAACAAATAATAATGAACCTGCATAAAAATTTACTAACAAAAACATTTTCAGAAATATATTTATTTCAATGAATGCAAAGTTTTTTTCATAATTATAGTTTGACTATTTCATTTTTTAAGAAAAATATCATAAATGTTTTCCTACTAATTTGAATAAAATGCTTATTTGAATTTTATTTCTTTTTGAAATTTTAGTTATATTTTTTAAATAATCATTGAATTTCTATTTTATATATATTCATTAGTTATAAATAAATAATAAAATAAATTTCTATTTTGTTATAGTACTTTCTCAATACATACGATTTTTAAATTTAATTAATAGACTCGATTTAAATTTTCTCATGTGTGTGTGTGAGTGCTTAAAAGCTGGTATCTGTTTTCATTCACGACATAAATGTATGACAGCTTATTTTTAAAGACATTAATGAAAAATATCTGTTATTGCATTTTCATCGAATTTCTTTTGTTAAAATATCGAAATAGCTGAAAAAACTTCAAGTTCAGAGAGGGAATGCATTGTCGAATGAATGCAATCAGAAATTTTTGCACAATTACCTTCGAAAGAAATATCTTCAAAACACAATTTTCACATTATATAAATCAATAACAATTTGTGAAAATGCAAATGAATGTCATCCATTCAGTCATCGATTTAGTGGTGATGTTTGTTTCTGAATGACTTTTTCAGAGCACAGGTTAAGTGGTAGAAATATAATTTCAGGCACCTAGTTCCTTTTTCCTTTTGCATTCGTTGAAAAAAATTCCAATAATTATATGATTCTCTTCAATATTTTTTATTGATATCTTTTAAGTTTCAAAATTCCATTTATTGGAAGCAGAATATATTTTAATTGATCATTTTGTTAAAGAACCGTTCTTTTATGCTTATTTTATCTTCCTAGTTTGGAAATGATTATTTCTTATTTCGTATGTACAATATTTTTTTTAATTTTAATTATCGCCTTATCGAAAAATGTTTACACAAAAAAATATTAAATGAGTGGCTATGGTAACTAACCAAGCGATTAAGGAAAGTGCAATGAATCAACGGCTTAAATGAGGAAAGAAAAATAGAACAGTTCCTCAAAATCTTTTGATCAAGGATTTTTTTAAGTTACTGATACTGGTTTGAATTTCAAATGAGATTGATTTATTCATAGTAAAGATATTAGTAATTATGGTTTTGCCAACTTAAAAAGAATAACCATGGTAGCTTTGTATTTCAAATTTCCCAATCAAGCACGACCATTCCTAAATCTTTTTAAAAATTTTTGTTGATGTCATATGCTCTGAAGTTATGGTACTAATTTTGTTATATAGATCTTTATATATTAATGCAAAATAAGATTTCTTAATGAAATGAAATTCTTTCATGAAATGAAATGAAATTCTCTCATGAATGAAATTCTCTTAATGAAATGAAATGAAATTCTCTCATGAATGAAATTCTCTTAATGAAATGAAACCAAACGCATTGACATTATTTATTTGAAGAGCTAATTCAAGTGCTTCTGTCTATATAAAATTACTACAGACGTACTACAGGAAATTTTCTTTCGATATTTTGCTGTGAAGAAAGAAATTCACTTTTCAGTTTGTAAAAAAATCTTAAATTTTACTCGAAAATTTGGAAATGTTTGAAGGGCAATTGCATTAAATTATTGATAGTTTTAAGAACAGAAAAAAAATTATGTGCTCGAGCAATATTTTTAAAATAACGATAAATAAAAAATGTTCTTAAACATTAAATTTAAAAAAATGCTGGAATGCTGTAATTTTTTTGTCTGAACAAAATTTTGTTGGTTGTTCGGAAATATTATAATATCGTACCCATTATTTTTTTAATGTTCAGCAAATTTATTTATGTTAAAAAAAATTTAGTTTTAAAAATAAGAATAATGAAATTGGTTTAATATACAAACGCAATTTCATTCGCAATCTTTTAAATGAAATTTGAAGAAAATAAAAAATAAATCTGTAAAGATATTTCTAATCCAATATTTTGCCAACAATCCGAAGTCGCGTCAATAAAATCTTCAAGTTAATAAATTAATGATGATACCATCTGAAACAAATAAAAGTTCAGAAACAAAACACACGTGACTTAAAATAAAGTCCATTTATTAAACCAAAGGTAAAGAAGAAGAAAAAAGATGGTGTATGCATGATTCCATTCATATAAACTATGATTTTGGCTCCCAAGAATAATTACAAAAAATATATTCCTTTCAAAAACTCAACTTTATGTTATTGATATAATGGTTAATACGTTGTATAACACCAGACGATGAAACACAATCCTAGGCATGCTTGTATCAAATTATAGCGCTGATCTTGGGGAAAATAACTCCAGTTAATAAGCGATGCTCTCTGAGCTTCCGGTACACATGTAAAAAGTGGTTGATGGGTTGTTGGCCATTTCATACAGGTGATTCCCTTGGATTGAAGGTATTCTTTTACGATATCAGCATAGTTAGAAAGGAGGGCCGTTGTCATTCATAAACACAAAATTCTGAGTCCATGGCACTACTAAAAAAAGGTGCATATTGTTCCATAATAATGTCTTGTTAAATTTGGCGTGCCGTGGTTCCGATTTGAATATGCAGATTTGTTTTGGACTCCAGTATAATTCTATCCCAAACGGGCAATCCTACAAAAGTCTAACGGTTCTGTTCAGTGATGCTTTCTTGATGAAAGCGGGTACCTGGTGTTCTCTAAATGAAAGTTCAACGCAAATCAGATTGCACGCTAAACTGAAACTCATCATAAAACATCACACAAGTCTATTGTGTCGATGTTGCCAATGCCTAGAGATGACACTTTGAGTCATTCCAAGTTCTTCGAATACTTCCATCTGAAAACACCCTTATTTCAGACGGTCGATATTTCTACCATATAATAAAAATCACCCACATACACTGTAGCTTGTGAACAATTTCACTTCTTTGCCATTATTCCTTATATATCAAACTCCTACACTCTTATCAGTGTAACGTTCTATCGTCGTCATCCAGTGGCATATTGTAATTGCGTATTATTCTTGAAGATGTGTGTGATAATTCCACAGATGAAATTTTTACTATCGAGTTCTATTTCAGTATGATTCTGCATTATCTTTAATTTATGGACATGAGTTTATATCGAAGCATTAAAATATAAAGCGTGTTTTACATTTTAAATCAATATATGTTATGAAATTGTGAAATTAGAAAGTATTCCTTTTCAAAAAATTATAAATAAATTTATCGAATTAAATCAGACGAATTCATTTTTGAAATATAGTGTAGTTATAAATGCAAATTAATTTATACTTTAGATTTTAGAAAATACAATAAATGTCACAGTTTTGTAAACAACAGGGATACGGAAATTTCAAATAAACCATTTGTTTGAAGTTTTTATTGATATTCACTGACAAAGGTGTTTCAATCAATTTCAAAATAAATAAATAAAATATTTATTTTAAAATAAGTTTTGTGTTATTCGAGCTAAAGTATAAAGTATAAACTTTATTTTATAATACTTTAACAATAGGCGAATTCGTAATGGTGTTTTTGATAAACACATTTATATATGCGTAATTGTCTTTTCTCAATACCATGCTAAAGGTTTCATGAGAGATAATTTCCGTAGTATATTTTTAAAAGAAATAAAATCATTGAACTAAAAAAGAAACTATTGTTCATTGGATTCAATTCAGTTTCTACTTTACTGAATTTCTTTTCTAAACCATTTGTAATTTGATGTTCATTGTATCGAATTTAAAACTCCTATCTTTGTAACTGGTAAGTTTTAATTTCAGACAGGGGAATTTAAAGAAAATTCAATTTAAATTCTTTCAATTTAGTTTTATTCAGTTCAACAAAGTTCAATGTTTTCATTTATCCGACACAGAAGAAAATCAATGAATGGGTATCAAATTTGTTCCTTCAAAATATAGAATTTGCAAGAAAATACTTCGAAAAGGAGAAAAAAAAAAGAAACTGAAAAGGCGTGGGATCAAAAATATTTTCATAACTAAATCATCTTAAGAAATACATA
The DNA here is from genome assembly GCF_947563725.1 of Argiope bruennichi. Classification (NCBI taxonomy): domain Eukaryota; kingdom Metazoa; phylum Arthropoda; class Arachnida; order Araneae; family Araneidae; genus Argiope; species Argiope bruennichi. The sequence continues at coordinate 24,883,058 of NC_079151.1, read as the reverse complement.
TTTCAAATTTTATTGATATAGGAAATTCTGAGAAATCAATACAAATGAGCTTCATTTTCTCTGTTCACTGATGCAAGGATGTCAATGTTTATGTCTGAAGATTTTTTTTCCAAAGCTCAGTTTAAGATGTAGGAAATGACTTTTTCTTTTAGGAGTTTGTTTCATTCTTCTGTATTTCTTTATGAAAAAGTAATGTTATATGATTTTCGTGGTTAATTTTTATTGGAATATCGGATAATTAATGACTTTTGAAACTGTCGAGAAACTATATATTTCATTAATATTTCCATTTGTTAATTCAATTAAAGAGTTTTCTTCATAATCTGTGTTTTCGTCTTTTTAGATTAATTATTAATTAATAGATTGCGTTTTCATTCAATATAATTCAAGGAGTTCCAGAGTTGAATTTCAGTAGTTAACCCAGTTCTAGAGTTAATTTATTTTTCTGCCGTATGATTTGTTTAGGAAAAAACTCAGGTCATTTGAAAGATGTTGACAGACATTTATAGGCCATTTGAAAGACGTTGAAAGGAATTTATAAGCCTTTTCAAAGATGTTTTCATCACCTCACTAAAGATAAAATCATGAAATGCATTCAAAATGGACAAAGTCACTAAAATCTACCTTTAGCCGTCCGAATTCTTAATCATTTTAATTTCTTTATTTTAATAGAAAATGATACGAAATTCGTTTATTCATTATTTTAAATAGCAGTATCATGTACAGTACTGTGCAAATTAATTGGGACAAACACAAAAATTTTCACAAATGTTGTTTAATTAGTATAGGTAAACTTAGATGCGCAGTATAGCAATCTAATACAAAATATGTCCTCCTCTAGCTTTAATGAGATCCTGTACACGGTTAGGCATCGATTCCATTAAATTAGAACATAAATTTTTGATCTCGTCATCACGAAACCAAACTTTTATAGCATTCTCAATCATTGTTTTCTTTGTTGAGCAGTCCATTTTACTCAGATGTCTCTTTACAATGCTCTACAAATTTTCGATGGGATTTACATCAGGAGAATTACCAGGCCAATTCAAAACCATTATTTTCTCTTTTTGAAAAAAAATTCGGTGTTAGCTTAGAAGGATGGCATGGAGCAAGATCTTGTTGAAAGATACCAACACTACCAGAGAACGTTTGCATCATAGGCATAATTTTACGTTTTATTAAAGAAGTGTATTGTTTAGAGTTCATCCTCTCTTCAACTAGTACTAAGCTCCCAGCTCTTTCAGAAGTAAAATAACCGTAAAACATCTGTTTCTGAAGATGCGTAACTGTTTGAATAAGATGTTGTTCCCTCGTGCGTTCTCCACCAATTCGCCTGACAAATCTTGGTCGAAACCCTTCCACAAGAAAATGCGTTTTGTCGCTGAATACAACCTTCTTCCAATCTTGTGCAGTCCAGGATTGATATTTCCTATCTCAATCCAAATATTTTTTCGTCATTGCAGGTGTTAATAACTGTTTTTCTATTGGTTTTCTTTCAAACCTCCCAGCTTCACTAAGCCTTCATCGAACTGTCAATGAATCCTCACTCACACCAGTAGCTATTTATTCTCTCTGAAGATCTCTACTTGTTTTGTAAGGATACATTCTACTATTTAGTACAAGAAATTTGTCTGTTCGAAGTGTGGTCTTGCTTTAGCGTCCACATTTACTCTTTCATTTTGGAGACACTGCCCCAAAATTCTTTTGCTGATTAATAATCCTAGAAACACTGGATTTTCCACCTCCAATTACTGCAGCAATATCCCTCAAGCCATAGAAGTATGCAGACTAAGGGTAACAATTCTAGTCCTTTTCCTGGGAGTGATATCCATTTTTTTAATACGCGTCAGAAGGAGACAACTCACACAAGCGACCACTTTTTACAGCAACTGAAGGGAAAAATTTTCAACATGTCATGATCACGTGGTCAAATTGGTTTAGACTAGTCAAGAGCAGTCACACTTTCTAAGAAAATGCAGTTGAAAACGGTTTGAGGCAGAAAATCCCCGAGAAAGGAACAATTTTCTTAAAAAATTCTGTTTGTCCCAATTAATTTGCACATTACTGTATTCCTCGATACACTTGAAGCTGATATATTATTGTTGTTCTTCAATTTATCCAGTTCTTCTTTTGAAATTTCATTTGAAGTTTTTTCCTTGAAATTCTATTAAAGATTATTATATACAATGAATAGAATAAAAAAAACAATAAATATTAAATTAATTGTAAGGAAAAATTTAAAAATATTTTAACTTAGTTAAGTTTTGGCTTAGTTAAATTAAGTTCAAATTTAATTTAATTTCGCATTAAATTAAATTTTAATCTGCTAACACATCAAAGCTTCAAAATAATGAAATAAAATTTATTCTAATTCAGCGATGAGTCAATTAAAGGATCAAAATACATTTCATATTGACTGTTGATAAGCATCTAAATAATATTACTGTTTGTAATACTGTTATTAATATGTGAAATTACAATTGTGTAACTCTATCTCAGTAACCAACTGGTCCCTTTTATGCCTCTCTAGCGCAGTTCTGAATCCTTCTCAATTGAAGTGTCAAGCAGATTCAATCGTTGCGCGATAATATCCAGATATCCTTTCCCACATACCTTTGAAATGTAATGCAATCGTCCGGAGAAATAGGTTTGATTTAGATACATCCAGTGCCGTCACAACGAGCTTTCCATTAGCATTGTTACGGTGAGTCAATGCAACTATCAACTCCGCCAAGAATGCTAAGTAAATTTAGCCAAATGAAATGCGCATTTATTCTGATAACAAAGAATTTAATTACATCTCGAAATGGGCACTGTTAAATTCGCCAAATCTTTGGATTCGAATCAATTGTGATTATGATTAAAGCTCATATAACTGTGCGCTTCGGAATTAGCTTACTCGTTTTATATTATCCTTTTTACAGATTTTATGCAATATAGAAATTTAAGCGTAATGATTTGCTTCTTTCACTTTTTGTATATGTTTAAAGGAATCGGATATCAGAAACAAATTAATATTTTTCTTCATCTTTATAAAATTCCATTAAAGTAAAACTCAAGCACTTTTTTGTTGTCTGTTTAGTATATGTGTGATATATGAATATGTTATTTGTTTAATATATGTGTGATATATGTATATGTGTTTATGTTGTTTGTTTAGCATATGTGTGGTATGCATATATGTGTTTATGTTTTTTGTTTATAGTATATGTGCGATATGTTTGTTTGTAAGATATGTGTGATATGTGTTATGTTTGATTAAAATTCCTTTAATTTTTTTTTCTAAAAAATTCAATCGACTGCTACAAAAGTTATAATAATTTTTTTATTTTCTTTTTTAAAATCCAAGGAAATATTTGAACAGCATAAATTCTGGAACTTCTGCATAAATACTGGAATACCTTCATAATATTGAAGCATCATTATTGCATCTAAAGATTGAGTACTTCCAATAAAAAGTAAATATTTTACTTACTTGAACACATTTACTTTTACTATATATCTAAAGAATAAATAAATTGTGCACTTTTTTCAATCTGTCAATATGCATACAATTAAGTGCTCAGTTATTCAAAACTATATTTCCGATACCTGTTTGTTTGTACATTGTTATCATACGCCTTTCTACAAAGTATTTAATTTTTATACTCTTTTTGATCATAAATATAAATAAATTATTTATTTTATTATTTTATAATATCATGTTATTCGGAACGAGTCCTGATAAATTACCAGATCAACGTATCCAGACAGCTTATATCAAAAACTATAGTTGGAAACATTATACGTAAGCATTAATGGACTTTTCGGGAACATTCTTGAATTGAATAATTCTAGTTATTATATTTCAATTAAACTGGAATTATTTATTAATTAAATCAACTGGAATTATTCAGCTACATGAAAAAGAAGATATGTGTTTAAAATATGAGGAGCTGTAATAGATAGGAATGATCTATGCAGTTATTTCTGTATGCATGTATAATATGAAAGATTCTTGAAATGAAACATACAGAATCAAAACATTTTATGCATCACATGGTCAATGTTTCACCAATTTTTATTAACTAAAATAGTAAAAAAAAAAATCAAAATTCCTGAATTATATAAAATAAAGAAAATCTATGAAGTTTATAACTAGATTTTATAGAATTCCCATGTATAAAGATCAAGACTTTCCTTCTGTTGTGAATAAGGTTCACCCCAAGCCCTTCTCATTCTTGATATGTCAAAACTTTAAAAGGCAAAGCATTGCTTATTAAACAAAAAATGACTGTGTTTATTCTTAATATATATAGGAAAATTGCATTTGCTTAAAAAATATTATTTGAGATTTAAGCTTGTAATTAGCATAATTTTTATATAAAAGAATATTATGTAAAAAGTAAAATTACCGCAAAAATATATATTTATATAAATGATTATTTTTAACTTTATCTGCGTATTTCATCTATATGCATTTTTAAATATGAAACGTAAAAAAATTGTATTTATTTAAATATTGCTATGGCAAATTGTTTTGTCTTTTTATCACCAATATTATTCTTCGAAGTTTATATCAGAAGCCTATATTGTTATTATCATGTATTTGATTTCGGAAGATGTAATATAAGTTTAAAATTCAAGCTGTCTAAACATAAATCTGATTAATCGTCTCGTGTATTATTGGAACTTGGGAAAATAAAAGAGTGATCACAGATCTGAAAATACGTTTCGACATCATTTCAATAGAGATTGTTTTATTTTACAATACAGTAGTTACTGAAATTATTTTTAGATAACGTAGAATATTTGATTTCCCGTAGAATATTATCATTTCGCTTTTCTTCAATAATGTTTATTGCTTGGGTAACAGTACATATTTGGTTTTAGCACTTGCGGCTCTTAAGAGTATAATTTATATTCGCTTTTATGCATTTGCATTTTCCCCAACCTTTATTGAAAACACAGTTAATTAGAAACCATTTTCTTGCCGGCTCTCCTCTTAGTTTCTGTGAGCATGAAATATTTGTTTGCTAACTTCTACAATCAAATAGAGGCAATGGACAATCTATGCATTTTCCTTTACGGAGGCTTTTTTGTTAGTTTATGTGAGCATGAGAGATTTGTTTACTGACTTCTATCCTTAAGTAGTGGTAATAACCTATATATTTTCCTTGATGGCAGTTGTCTTATTAATCACATAGTATTACCAAAACATGAAACTTAGAATGATGTTTATCAATTACATATCTTATATACAATAATCAAATTGCGGTTGTTATAGTATATATATTTTTTGATTCGTATCGATATATTTTGATATCTTATATTTTTATTTATACAAAGAAAGGATGATTTTGTATATTGCTAATAACATGGAATGAAATGTTATTTTAAATAAGAAAACATTCTTCGTAAACTCAGAGATAAAAATGCAAAGCAATCCAGCAATAAGAAGAATTCCATCTTGTAATTCCATAACCTTCTCGAGAACGTAGGCTCATGCGAGTTTACTGTATATTAAATAATGAAGTATACATATTGTGGTTTGCGTAATAAATGCATATGAAGAAATAACAGCCATTTTGTCATAATTGCCAGATGATTATTTTTTTGTGTGTATGGAATTTATTCCGGACAGCATGGATGTTTCCATGATGAAAAAAAGTAACCATAGCGTCGACGATAACAGTTCTATAATTCTAAATGCCGGCAGAATTCTAATTTTATCCAGAGATAAAAAAAAATCCACTCTCTCTCATCAGACAGTAAGTGGTCGTGACATAGTAGGAACTTCTATAATATGAAAAAAAACAAAAAAAACTATAGGCAGTATAATTACTAAACCTCAGTGAGTTCAAGCGGGGGATCTTCAATAAACTTAATTCGTATTATTAGGGCATTAAAAGATCATGATAAATGTTTATTATTAAAATATATAGCCGAACAAAGAATAAAGTAGCTTGAAAAACATGTTTGTTTTGAGAAACTAGAAGATCAAGAGAATACTATCGTTGTGTTTTCGAAATTACTTGAAAACATAAATTTTTTACATCAGTATTAGTCTAATAAATCAATAAGTGAAACCACAAACGTGGCTACTTCGACCCATACTAAGGCATACGGATTAAATTTGACTGATTAAACCACCACGACAGCTTTGGCGGGACCTAAGGTTGAGTACTAAGGGCCATCACCGATCACTGCACAAATCTACCTGTGGGAAGCGTGTTCTGTCAGCGGTAGGAGTTAGTCGACCGGCACTATTTCTGGACTCACCAGGGTGACAAGAATCAAGCACCATGCCGGAAGCTTCTCATCCTCATATTTGAGGTGCCCCGCTGTGGGATATCGCTAAGTGTAAAAATAGTAAGGTCATTGAACCTAAACCTGGAGATAGGTGAATAAATATGTGTCTATTATATAAAGGATTAGAAATAGCTACAATGGGATCTTTAATTTCTTTCACATGAAATAAAAGTTGAGAAGGGAAATATCAGTGAAAAAAGTGTGTTAAAAGGAGCATATGCTGAATTATCATACAAAAAAACTGTCATCAAAGTAACTCTGCTCCGCCGAAGCAAATAAGAAAGAAAATAATCTTATTTTTCAATAAATTGAGAACCAGAATATTAGATACCGCTATCTAAACGGATATCATTATAAAGAATGACGTATGGTAAAGTCAAATAATTTGCATTGAAATGATGCCTAAATATTTTCAGGTTTTAAATTTTTCAACGTGTGTGCATTTTAAACATGTACCGAATTCACTGCAACTGTAAAAACAAAGAAAATGACGTTTCCATTTTATCTGACATAAAAAGGATTTTTTTTTTAAAGATATTTAAAAATGTTTTTTTAAAAATATGGAAATGGTAAAGATAATCGAATTGAACTCTGTACTAACAAAATGAAGTATTTTCTGAAATGTAACGTTATATAACTAATTTGCATTGAAATGTGTCCTAAATATTTTCAATTTTGTTAGTTTTTCAATGTATGGTGTTTTTAAACATGTGCCGATCTCACTGTAGCAGCAAAAACATAGAAATATGACCTTTTCATCCCATCTGATATAAAAGGAAAAAAATGTTTATTTCTTAGATATTTATACATTTTTCTTTAAAATTATGGAAATGCTAGCAAAATATTACTTAGAAATAATATAAATAGAAAAATAATCAAAATTAACTCATTGCTAGCAGTAAAAGAAGTATTCTTTGAAATATAACGTTACATAAATTATAAAAATCTGTAAACATTAGAACATATAACATTAAATTTTTAAATTCATTGAAAAATTTTGATTGAGATATTGATACTAATTTTTCAATAAAAATTTTTATTTTGTTCAAACTTCTAATACTTCTAATTGAGTTTTGAAGGAATGAAATTCCATAAATGAAATGCTTTCCTTCTTTTAATCATCTCCTCTGAGATGTTTTGTACTGAACAAATTGTTTATGAAGATATTCTAATTAGTTAAATGATGAAAGGAGGCAATATGAAATGGCCGCTAATGAACCTTTGAAGATGAATTACAATTAACAGAATTCACAAAATTGGAGATATGCTTTTGATTATCAAATGCATCTTCTGATATAATAAAACATTTTGAAATATTAGTTATCTTCGGTCATGCAGGTAATTGCCTAAAATTAGCCATTTGTTTTCAATTTTTACAAGATGTCAATTTTCATGGAATGATGTTAGCCAATGAAATGTATTTAAAAGAAGATTCATTCTCTAATTTATATGATATTAATTATGATTTTAATGAAAACATTTTATCATATGATATTTGTTTTTGTTATTAAGCTGATGATAAACATTAAAACTACGAGCTTCCATTTTTTGCTTCGATACATCTGGGTTTTTTTAACATAAAGGAAGAGAAACTACTTATTATATCACTAAAAGAATACAGGATATCTAGAAGATGTAAGTAATAAAAGCATAATCAATGATAGTTAAAAAATAACAAATCGATTCTCCAAATTAAGTTTCGCAGACTATTCAAACAAAAGCATCAATCCCTGCAGTTTTGTAAGTGTGTGTGTGATATCGAGAAGGAAGATAATTTATAATATTTCTGATTTTTTGCCACAATAAATTTTTAAATTTCTGCTTGAACTTGTACAACAATTTAAGATTAAGAGTGGCATGATTATAATTTAGAAAAGAGGCAATTCTCGGAAGAGATTATAACTTATTGATTTTTAAACGTTTTTTCGCTTTTCCCCTTAATATAAACTTAACTAGAGCAATATAAATTAATTTTACACAAAAAGTGAAATTTTTTCTAGAATTTTTTCAAACAAAGGAAAATTAAAAACTATATTCATTACGAAAACAGATTCAAAGGTTTCCGGAAGCATAAGTTGTGTAATTGATTATTTTTAATTTCAAAACCTTCCTCTGCGATTTCTTATATTTCTTTTACTGTGAATTTCTAAAAAAAAGGACTGTAGAATTCTTAAATTCATTTCTATATTTTAAATCAGCAAGAAAGATCACTTGCAATATTACTGATTTAATGGTAAAATTAATTTTTAAAATGTTACTTGAACTATTAATGAAACAAATTCATGAGCGTTATAAAGCCAATACAGTAATGAGGTAATTTCCGGAAATATCAAGGAAGTTCAATCACTGAATCACACAGAAATGATCTATAAATACACATTCTTGATAAGCATTTAAGTAAGGAAGATAGTGATATCGCCATTGCTTAAGATAATCTCAGAAATCAGCCATGACTTATTATACATCAATCCCCTGTCATTGTATAACCCTAGTTCCTATATAATCTAAGAATCCAGCAGTCATTGGTTATGCGATAATGTGAAGCCCTCTTAACATACACCACCACCAGGGATACTTTCTGGAGGCAAAGCGACAACCTTGTGAAATAGGATTGATTCTGATCTTTCCACTGCCGTCACAATTTCCTTTCCAACAGCAGTGCTACACCGAGTCAATTCAATTATGAACTTTGTCAAGAGTGTTAAGTAAATTACGGGGAATGAAATGCACATTTATTCCTACAACAAAGATTCTAATTCAATCGCGAAATAAATTCTGTTAAGTTCGGCATGTCATTGAGTTCAAGTCAGTTACAGATATGATTAATGCTCATGCGATTATTCTCTATATTCCTTTGGGAGTATTTTATTCAAATTATGTACAGGATGATCAAAATGGCATTTTCTAAGAATACTATGGCATTTTCTAAGAAAAAGTACAGTGCAAATTTTTGTGTACATTCTCTTCTGAGTTTCTGCAGCAGTTTTAAAAGAAAAGGTGTAAAATTTCATATATTGGCTTATAAAGAAAAATCTTGTTACTTTGAAAGCAATTTTATGATATTTTTAGAGTACTTAAAAACATTCTTTCTTTTAAAATCATATGAAGTTATTAAAGGCGCATTCAAGTCTGCTGTAATGAATATTTGTTGTTATTTGTCAACCAACTGAAATCTCAACTTCTATAGTTCTCTGCAAATTAATTGATTTTCAGCTTAGTCAATATTTAACCATAAAGGTTTTAATGATTTAAAACTCAAAAATCATTTGTCGAAGGTTTTAAACTATCAATTATCTAGTTATGTTTTATATTAGGCTTGGCTATCACTCAAATCGCATGCTTTATTTATCTGCAAAATCTTAATCATTATTTTCTACAGTCAATACCTGTAACACATTTAGTTTAATATACAGGATGTTTCCAAATTCGACAAATTCAGAGAGAGGATAGTAGGCATCAGGAAGATAAAAAAAAATATCAATATACAACTTAGTGTACCAAACGACATTTAGTAGGTGAAAATATAGGCAGACCGAAAATTGTTGGAAACTGTAAAAAAAAAAAAAACAAATAACAAATGGTATTTCAATTATGATTTTTCTAAAATAAAAGAACATTCTTAAAAGTATTTTTTATATAGGTAACATGCCATTTTTGATGACACGGGGGGCCTTAAATTACTGAAAATGAAAAAAGTCGTTTAGAATCCTTATCTCCAATAATATTAAAACTTGAGGGACAATAAAAGCTTGGAAATGTAAGGAATTTCGTACTCTTTAAATTTATACAATCATGTAGTGTAAACACATTGCAGTTTTTAAGATATTCCAAAAAAAACTAAACTGGACACTAGAAAACATTGATGCAACATCGGTAACGATGTTTGCAGAATGTCTTGTCAAATTCGAAAGATAAATTCAGAGTGGGGATAGTAAGCATTAAGGAGATGAAAAATTACCAGTAGGGTCGCAGATGACGTTAATTCGGTAAAAATCAAATGTCGAGAAATCAAGGAGCCTGGTGAAAAGATTGGCCCTATGAATGCAAGGATTAGGAACTCCTTCTAACTCGACAAGATAGTCGAGAAGAAGGAGTTTTTTAAATGTGTTGAGGAAAATTAAAGCAGGGAGCAGGTATTCATTAAGGAGCGATGCAGAATTGATGGTCGCTAAATTTCATTCGCAAACAACATTTCAGATTTCACGAATGCAACTAAAATCTTCTGGCATACGATTTTCGGTATTCATTCAGCAAATCTGGAGGGGCGTGCTGCAAGAAACAAGGTAGTTTGCGCCACTGAGACGTTTGGACAGAAGATACGGACCCAATAGATGGCATTGCCCATATGTTAATATTAAACTTGTACATGGGACGTGATAGTGATGTGATGATTTTCGAATGACCACATCTACATACGAAAAGGTCTATTCTTCTCTATTACTTTGTTCCTAATCCTCGCGTTCATAAGACCATTCTCTTCGCCGAGCTCATTGTCTTTTCGACATCTGTTTTTGCTATTTTCACTGAATTAACGTTACCTGACGCACTATGTTTCCTGGTAATTTTTCATCTCCTTAATGCTTACATTAAGGTTAGGTTACCCGCTATGAATTTATCTTTCGAATTTGACAACGCTCTCTGCCAATATCGGTATGGATGTTGCAGCGATGTTTTCTGGTGCCCATTTTAGTTTTTTCTGGGAAATCTCAAAAACTCCTCTGTTTTCACACTATAAGTCATCAAATGAAAAAGTATGAAAGAGTATGAAATTCCTTACATTTCCAAGTTTGTGTTTTTCTTCAAGTTTTAATATTACTGGAGATGAAGATTCTATTTTTTTTCCTGTAATTTACCAACTCCTGAATCATCAAATACGCATGTTACACACATGAAAAAAAACTTTTAAGAATACGTTTTTACTTTAAAAAATTCATAGTTTCCAACAATTCTCGGACTCCATATATTTTGGAGATTTTCACCTACTAAACGCCGTTTGGGACCCTATGTTGTGAAGGGATTTTTTAAGCCTCTTAATGCCTATTATCGCCTCTCGGAATTTGTCGGTCGAATTCAGCTACACCCTGTATATTATCTATATCATAGAGATCTTACAAAATAGTAATACTTAGTAAATAAATAAACCAGGCAACGAAATTCTTTTATCCCCACTTCTTAGTTTAATGAAGAGCTAAAAATTATTGCACTCTTTATTTCTAGAATTGATACAAAGTACAGCCCAGCGATCTGTGTAATCGTCTATTCATAACATAGGGTAAATAGTAAGAAGAACTCGGCAGAAAATTTTTATCTTTCGATATACATTGTACACGTTGTTAATTCTATAATAAAAACAATTTGAGAAGCGGTTCTAATGCCTTTAACACACATCAATATTTTGGCGAAAGTTTTTACCAAACTATTAAAAATGACCATGCCTTATGTTAGGATTAGCTATCTCTATGATGACATGATCTTTTCCTTTTACCTACAAACTGATTATTAATTTCTATAATCAATATCTTAGTTATTTACCTTCATACATATTATTTATATTATAGAACAATTGCAAGAAATTAATCTATAAATACACCATTCATCAGAATTCTATTAATTTCCTCTTCACTGAGGAGTTTAAAACAATCTACTCATTATTTCAAGAGTTAATCGTTTTGAGTCTATTCTTTGATATGAATATGAGCACAATGATATGAAATTGATTCCAAGCTTTGTTTCAAAATTTAGAAAGGTGCATTAATTTGAGATATAAGTAATCACGATATTAAACATATAAAAGTTGTTATTGAAAATAATGACAATCATGAGTAAATTAAAGTTATTAATTATTCATAAAGCTATTGTTTGGAAAAATTCTAATTTTGATCATACTCAGCATAAAGATGTAATTCAAGTGTTAATTGATTCGCTATTTGATTTTCCACATGGTTTATTTTTGATAAAGTCCTTTTTAAAATTTAGAAATAAATTCCTTTTTTTTAAAAAATAATTCCAAAAAATATTATTATTTTTTCTTTTTTCCTTTTAGAGATGGAGCAGTTATTATATATATTTTTTATTATTATTAATTCTTGTATTTTTTCAAAACGATAGGTCATCAAATTGAAACACTTCAGAAATAAGTTAGAAGTGAATTATATCATGCATTATGATTGTTTTTTTTTGTGTAAACTGGATTCGTGATTAATATGTTTAATTATTTTTTCCATTCAATGGCCTGGAATTCAATGATCTAAAAAAATTACACTCTAGCGATGATTTACAAAAAAAATTACAATTTATTTTTTCGGCAAATTTTTTTTTCTAATACATTCGAATGATTTTTTTGCATGAAGCACATTTTAATACAGTTTTTTAGTTCATGAGGCAGCGTCTGAATTTCATTTATAATTAATAGTAATTAAAAATCAGACGGCTTATTCTACGTTTAAAGTTATTAGTTCAATAAAAAATATTTACTTCTGGTAATTTAATTAAATAGAGTTTCATCGAATAAAAATATTTTTTTAAATTTAAATGTATTTCTTTTACATTACTTACAAAAATAGAAAAAAAAAATCTTTTGCTTTTTCTATGCAGTAATCAGTTAAATAAATTATTTTTTTAGCTTGTAAATATTTTATTATTGATTTAGATTCCTTCGTATTTTTCATTATGAGGAAAACATTGTAACAAAGTATAGGTAACTTTTTCCTTACTGTTGTTATATATTTACCATTGCAATGGGAAATATAGAAATGCACATGGGTTTGCCACAATTACTAGAGACAAGTGTTATTGAGATTAATTATAAGTCTCCACCTTGTATATACCTATAACAGTACCAGAGAGGTTCAGATTGAGATGAAATATGGTAAATTTAAATAAAACTCATTTTTACTTTACTTTACTTCGCAATTAAAGTTGTGGAAGTATATAAAAGCAGGAAATCATCATTCTATGCTAATATTTTAAAAGTTAACAGTAAAAAAGATTTTAAATATTAACTTTTGTGTTTATTATTAAGGAATATTAACTTTTGGGTTTATTATTATTTAGGAAATATTTGACTGGGAACATTGCGATTAATATTATTAACTTATTTTCAGGAAAAAATTCCTAAGAGAAATATGCGGAAAATAACAGGACAAAGAAGTTATAAATTAGAATATTTTACGAATTATATGTATTCATAATAAAATATTTGTTGATTAAAAAAATAATATACGACATTTTTCTGAACTAGAACTTAATCAATGCATGAACATTGTTCGACTCCAATGATATTTCTTCAACATAACAAAAAAGCGATTTGCATGAGGATGATGCAAAATATAATGCGTTATTCACATTTTCTTTATTGAAGGAATTTTAGCTAAACTGGGATATAATATTTACAAATAATATGAATAAGCATATAATATTAATGCATACAATAAATATATATACATATACATATCCATGGTGATAGAATTTGAAAGTTACATGTAAACCATTTCACAAGTTATTCTTATTTTTTGGAAGGATAAGAGTTATTTATCTTACGAAACTGGGTTAACTTAAATTTATATCTGATAATATGTATATTTGAAGCACCGTGAGAGTTACTTATATATGGATGTTCTAATTCCGAATCGTGGTTAGCTGACGAGCATGACACCAGTGAAGGAATGGGAAACCTTAGGTATCATAAACCTCGTGGCAAATATAAGTATATATATTAACAGGCAATAAAAATTGATGCGTTTTTTAATGCATCACAGTATAATATATCTCTTTACTTTTGTTTACACCATACGGTATATCAGTAAACACACATAAGATAAAAAGAAAATGAAATCAAATTAAATTTGAATGACAATGATTGTGAGAAAAGAGCTTAACCATGTCAATAATTTATCTTATGCAAGCTAAAAAATTAATAAGAAAAATATCTCCCCATTATTAAATGATTAATTTATTTCAGCTATTGTTATATTTTAAATTGAGATTTTATATGATAGAGATATTCAAAAACATTATTTTTAAAATGTTCATTTGGTTTCATATTATTTTATGCATGATGAATTTCAAAAATAATAACATACTCACATATTACAGTAAAACTACTTTTATTTAATTGGCCTCCAATGGAAACATTTGCGACATCTTGAGAATATATAGAAAGATTATGAAGATACGTAGACAATTAATCTTCTTATCCGTGTGTTATAAATTGATGATTGTGGAACTTTCAACTTTGAATCAAATTTCAGACGTTTTAGACATTAATAGGTTGTAACTCTTATTTCCTTCAAACTAAAATCGTCGACTTCCGGAAACTTGATATAATTTTTTGAAACCAATTGTTTTAAGAAAAAAAGCGTAATATGTTATTAACGCAATTTTAATTTATTGGAAACAACTTTAAATACAAAAATTAAACTTTTCTTTCAAGTTAATGAAGTTCTCTTACTGAAAAAATTAAGATTATACTCGAAAGACGAATTAATTATCAGTTTAAAAATGCCATGCTAAAAAAAGCAAGTTCGGAATCTTTACGCTGTTAGTCTTTTTAAATAGCATGTTATTTTTTTTTTTTTTATCCTTTGGAGTAAAGTGCAGAGGTTAATTTTTTTAAACTCAAAGTAATTACAATGCAGACTGTTTTTTTAAACCCATTCATGATAGATATTTTTTTAAAAAGGGAGAAAAGATAGTTTTTCTTGTCATTTTAAAAGTAATGCTGTGAATGGTCAAGGTATGATTAAATGTATTTCGAAAAGTTTTGTCATATGGTAGGAACATCAAATTTTTAAATATATTTTCATAAAAAAAATTAAGAATTGGAGTTTCATTTTTTATAAATTTTTTCAACTACATTCTTTACTAAAAAGATTTTGCACTTTCGAACGAATTGGCTAAGGAAATTAAATTTATCCCTTGTGAAGCGGGAACATTGTTCAATGATTTTAACCGATTTTTTTCTTATCTAATGTCTCATTAAAATCACTTCACAGTTGGGATTATGCATCTTTTTTTTTTTTTTTTTTTTTTTTTTTTTAAAGTACAGAACTTTATAAATGATAACTTAAAGTTTCGGAAACAATTTACTGAGTATTTTTCAAGTAAATTCTTTGTAAGAAGATAAGGAGATGACAAATAATTGTTGTAGGAAATAAAAATAGAACAAAAAAATGAAGTATTTAAATTTTTTTAATATATACTGTCTTCCTTTAATTTTCTATTATTATGCAAATTTTCTTCAAGGTTTTTAAATGCTGAAAGACTAGATAGTAATTTAAAACAAATTTATAGAAAACAACCGGAAAAAGGGGAAGCGAGATTGCAAAGAATATGCAGTCTTTGAAATTAATAATTTCTTATTTTAACATATACATTTTAGTAATCATTTGCAAAGAATGTTTACATGCTATCCTTAATCATTCTACTTTGTCCCACGATGACAAAAGCTCAATCTGTCAGCCCTAGCTCAATCTGTTTGATGATTGTATTCTCGTAGATAATAAATGGAGTCACTTTGAACGTCTCAAACTATCCCCCATTACTAACAGCCATCCATAGATCTTCATAAAACCTTCAGTCATTAGCGACGAGACTCTTTAAAAGTCCCATCATAAGTACAAGAGGGAACTTCTGTAATGTGCCGATTAACTTTGAACGTGCTCGTATTATAAAACGAAGATTACTAATAAAGTAAAAAATGGTAGTAAAATAATATACTGTCAAGTGAAACAGTATTTTTGATACATTAAGTTAGAATTGGTATAATGTAATCATCAACACAGGTACAAGATTTCACATGATGTAGTTTTCAGCATGTCCTCCATAGAAAAGAGTGCTGGACCAACATCAATTGTTGTTGTTGTTTCTTATGGCACTTGCCATGTACAAGCCCGCTGTTACGAAGACAGCGATTTAAGCAGGTGGGGAGTGTCTCTTGTTTTTTTAGTAGCGCCAACAAAGGGCAAGAGCACGACTGAGCTACTCACGCATCACTCATTCGCTTGCACAACCCATTTTTACAGGAGGGTACATTCACACACCTCACAGTCAGAAAAATTGAAGAACAACCAAGCCCAAACTGGGACTCGAACCCAGGACTCCCAGATTACGAGGGAGACGCGCTACCCCTACGCCAGGGCGCTGGCACAGCATTCGTACAATTTATGGTATAAACCAACTCTCTGCTTATAAAACCATAGCAATTAGCTATTTCTATTATAGTCAAGACTCAATAAAGGTACCTTTTACTTCCAAATTCAGATCATCCCTGACAAATATGAAGAAATCACCAATCACCTCATTAGCGCAGGATATTGTACATCTCTACGATGTTGACGGACATCACCAATGGCAGGATGTCGTAAAAATAATGTTGGGAATTCTGATCTGGCAAGGATATTAATCTATCCCAGTTCAATTTGGAGGAAAAAATTGATATTGTTTATTATGAATTATTTGACAGGTATTCATATGTATAAGGAAGTTCAAATCGATTTACAGAAGTATAACTTCTTCAGCATTTAAAACAAAAAATAGTTCGTCACAGTGGATTCCAATAGCGGCATAAAAATAAATAATTTATACATCAAATTCATTGTTTCCTGAATATCAGTATAGTTGCAAAATATGAATTTGGAGAGATTCTAGCTTATGCTAAATCAAATAAACTTCAAACAAAAGCGACATTTCCAAACATTGCCAAAAACCACTACTTCTTTTTCTTGTATATAGCTGATCACACCGCCACCACTGAACAAAGCAGTATGGACATAGTTTTTTTGTAGCAGTTCTGCTTTTTTTTTATCATAAACCATCCATAAAACTGGCTAATTTCGAAATGGATGGCCCTCAGTCACAAAGTGGTCAATCTCTGACCTTCCTCTTCATCTTCTCCAACATTTATCATCCTGTTTAACAAGAATTACGTCACCTCTGTAAGAAAGCATACTCAAAATTCTCTATATCCCTCCAAATGTGTATTCCAAAACAAATAAAAATGAAAACACCTTAAAACTTTTAAATATTTCGCAAATAAACTCAATTTTTAACATGATATATTTAAATATTTTAAAATTTTCTGACACCACTAATATTGTGCTTCAGTCATTAGTTTCAACGTTTAGATTCTTTCTACATTCCCAAACTTCTATGCAATCCTTTTCATGGCAATACACTGTTGCGAAAACCACCACTAATAAAAATACTCATATATGATAAAGTGATGCTTACTTTCCAATCATAGAAAGCAAATAATCAGACGTTGTGGTTGAGCAAGCGACCTATTTATGGAAAGAAAACTATCAATGCAATGTTACACGCTTCAAAAAGGGGAAGTCATTAACGTATTTCTTGACTAATGTTAATTGGGCATAGCAAAAGAATCTTAAACTCTTTCATAAACTCACCAATCTCGTGAAATAGGTATGAAATCATGTTTTTGACCATAGTTTTTTCTTCTTCTTCATACGTTCTGTTATTCCTCTCCATTTTACTTGTGATGATATAACTACTTCATTTTGTCAATGGAAAATCAACTGGAAAAAATTAGAATAAACCAGAAAGTAAAATCAGCAGCTAAACACTGGAACACTTCTTAGATATCGATTAAACTCTTCTTAGTGACTTTTTAGAAGTAATAGAAACACTATCAGTTAGCTTCCTACATGTACAGCAGTTCTAATCTCCAGAGTGCAGACAATATCGTTCATATCTAGTGATGGGAAATCCGTATAGCACAGATTTAGGTGAAAGAATAGATTGGAATTTCAATATTTTTTCTGTTGATATTGAGGTTTGGTTTTCATTATCTAAGTCAAAGTTTCTAGTATATTATTTCCTAAATAATGAATTGAATTGATTTTGATAAATTATAAATATTCCCCTTTTTATCTCACCTTATATACATGTGATAATTCCTGCATAGCGAAATGCGAGATTACACATTAGAATGACCAAATAGTTAATTTCTAAGAAATTGTAAACAGCCATATATATTTACAATTGCAAAATGCTTTAAATGCTTTGTAATAATAAAGCATTTGAATCAATAAATTTAATTTCATGAATTAATTTTATTGAATCAATTAATGCTGCTCTGAGAAAAATGAAATTTTAAATAGCTGCATAGAATCATATCGTATTTGTCATAGTTAATAAATTAATTATGATACACTTAAGTAAAAAATGTTCACACTTCTACGAACAAAAGTACCGAGTTATTCAAGTGTAAAATTTAGACAATCATTTAATAAATATTATTTATTCAGCAAAAGAACCTCAATGCAATAATATAAATTATTTTTTACATGTCTTATAGTTGGATTACGAATCTTATAGTTGATTGGTTTTAATAGCAAAGCAGCAACAAGAAGAATCATTGCTGTAGTTTTCTACCATCCCACTCTGTTAGCAGGGTCTATGTATGACGCATTTGTGTTTAAAAGCGAAAAGTTTGTTGAAAGCCCTGAAATATCACTTTTCAATCTGAAGAAATTAAGAACATATTTTGTTAAACCCTTATGTTCATTTTGTATAGTATACCATACATGCAACTTTATAAAAATATACTACCACTATAAAATAATTTTTAACTTAGCTTTATTAAACACATGACATTTCCAGACGTTTATTTATACTTCAAAAATAAAAATAGTAGTTTATCTGTCATAATTTTAAATCAGTTGTGAAAAATAATCGTCAAGATGCTCCCCTCAGGTTTATCTAAGGTAAGTTTTATTTTATTTTTACGTTTGTACCCCTAAATATGTGTGTTTATTATAAAATACACATGCCTAAATGTTTGTTCTTACACATTTTTATATATAATACATTTTTTTTTTTTTTGCTTTTCTTCAAAAAAGCAATCTTGCCACGATAAGGGCTAATATTGACTTATCCTCTTCAAAGTTTGTACCGTATAATAAAGTTTACATCTGGAATAATCACAGAAAATTCAACGCACTTAGTCCTGTATTCCCTATATTTTTGTTACTCGTTTATAATAAGCATTCCTTCCTTATATGTAAATTTTTCACTTTCAAAGAAACTAAGGTTTATCACCATAATGTCACCACTTTAATTTATAAACAAACGACTTTTAAAAAATTACAATGTAATTGAGGCTACAATGGTTTTTACGGTCTATAAAGCCTCAGAATGCAGTTTCTTTTTTCTGTTTGTTAAAGAGAATAAAAGGGATACAAGTAAAATTTCTCTTGAATCCTCTTGTATATAATACAAGGAGTGTATTTTATATTATTAAGTACTTGACAATATGGTGATGGACTCAGAATGCATTATTTCTCAATTGTTCTTATATTTGCCTTATGATAAATAAAATCACATCGCCATAGAGAGACTACCTCTGATTGATTTAAATGACACGACTCATTTATTATATTGAAGTACAATAATAGTTATATTTTCAAGAGTACTTATGAGAAACACATGAGCAGTGACACTTGAAATGTAATTGAATAGTTTTTCTGATATCTTTGTATATACCATGTTACTAAAAATACACGCACGTAAAATCATTTATGATAAATCGCAGCATGCATAGTAGAGTGTTTAGTTCTCTAAAGCTTGTTAATTGGCAGAACGTATGATGTTGCAAGCATTTTCATAGAAAACGAAATCCCCAACTATTTGTTCAAAGTAAATATCACGATGACTTGTATTGGTGTCTTAATTTATACCTCTGAATTCGAGGAAGCTAGAATAATTAAGAGGAAGGTCCAGACCTCATAAGAAATTTGTGAACAAGAAATAATATATGTATTTGGTTTGTTGAACATAAATTGGCAAGTAATACATAAATAGAATAATTTATCACTGGAATTAGATAGACTGCAGAAATTTAGTGTAGATCAAATACATATGTCAATAAAGACGATGAATAAATACGGTCCTATATTTATTGATCTGTTCAAAATCTAAAAGATTATAACCATTAATTTAGGGGGCGAGTTTCATCCTAAAGTAGGCAGAAATATAATTAAACAATATAACAAGGTAGCAGTAGTTGTTACATGAAAATGATAAAACAATTTCAATTATTATGTATATAAAATATATAGGCTTATTATATTTGTATATGTATATCTATACCATTTATGATTTTGAAAACAGTATTGTTTTTCTTTTTAAAAAATCATGAGTAAGAAAAGAAATATTTAGCTTTTTAGACTTCGCTTTGCAGTTAAATAAATTTCATTTCTTTTCTTATGTTAAATGGTTTAATTGATAGGGGCATGGATTTAAGAAAATACCATTTACTTTCTTTCATTTCTCACAAAGATAGAAGCATTTCTAGGATAAAAAGAAAATTAATAAACAAAATTACGTTTTACAAATACAAAATTCAGATTCGTTTTTTCCTAAAAACATTGTGTCTAAATTAAATACTTCAATATTCATGAAGCAATAATGCTTGTTACAGTTTTTTTTTTTTCTAGAAATAACATGCACAACGAAGCAAATCATTACAACACACAAAACCACCAAGCGCACAGTGACCCGGAAAATCGACTCTTTTAGTATGAAATAATCGAAATAAGTTTGTATAAGGACTCCAAGCTTTGCGTTTAATTAAATCAAGCTAACATAACTCGTTGCGAGCCTTGTAGTCGTAAGAATTTAAGTGCACTGATTATTTCTAATTTACGACGTGATCTCGCCAGCGGTACTGCACTGGAAAAAGAGAAATGAACTTTGAGCATGTTAATCGTCTTTAACAAGGTATTTAGTAACCCTTTTGCTTGAGGGAAATGAGTTAATGGTAGAATAATTTCAAAAATTTACATTTAATACTTTATAAAAGGCAATACTAATTAAAAATTCCGAAAATGTGCGCGCTGTTTGATTGGAAGAAACTAATTTTAATGAACTGCGTTTTGAAGGTACATTAATTCGATTACTAGCAACTTGAAGCTTCGTAGGTTGTAAAAGCTGATCTTTCCGTATTATTTTCTGTTGTATCGCGACTAAATGTAAATTAATCGTTTAATTGTGAAAAGATATGTCTTCAAAATATAACATTATTTCAATAGATAAAGGATTGATAGTATGTATATATATATATGTACTCACAAGATGATTATAATTAAATTGCAAGTGTTGAATAGACATCAGAAGAAACACTACTTGGAGTATAGTGAAGAAATTTGTTATTTGTTATATTTGGATAGTGGAAAAATAAATTATTTAATTAAAAAAATTGTTCAATTGTTTTTTCCAGAGGGATCTTTGTTAGGTAATTAACTCTTCTTTGTGTCTTTATGAAGTCAAAATGCATAAATTTTAAAAATAATTTGTTGATAAAAATAATGTGTCTTTAGAATTCATCAATGGTTTTGTTTAAGGTAGGGCATTCTCTATTAATAAAGATTTTTTGCTAAAAAAATAGCAACTATAACTTTGTTTTAAAAGAATGCTGTCATCTTAAAGATTTGTGAAAAGGGCCGACACCTATGAATGTTTTTACTCTTTCTAGG
Organism: Argiope bruennichi; assembly: GCF_947563725.1. Classification (NCBI taxonomy): domain Eukaryota; kingdom Metazoa; phylum Arthropoda; class Arachnida; order Araneae; family Araneidae; genus Argiope; species Argiope bruennichi. Next base: position 24,861,273 of record NC_079151.1, on the reverse strand, counting down.
GCCGTGGTAAATATGCTTCCCACTAAAGTTATCAATCTTTGTATGAAATTATGTAGGTTGGCATAAGTTCTGACATATTTTTTTAGTAAGACAGAAACTTAGATGCTTCAGTTCTTTATCTCAGACAAAATGATGTGTCTTGATTTATTACTTAATTATTAATTTACCAAATTAATGAATTAATCAAATCAAAATTTATCTAATAAGCTAAATGAATCCCTTTTCTTATTCTAATTTCAAGCCTAAAAAATATTAACATAATGTAACTAGAAAAAAATGGCCCTTTAAAGGGTTAAAGGAAATAGAAAATTTGAAGTTACAGAATATTTCCGGGTACTCCCTGTAACAAAGTACGATGAACTGTGAATCAGGAAATTTTGAAAGAATATAGGAAAGCAATCGATTCAAAGTTAGTGGATCAGCGACATGTAAGCGTTGGAAGTGTAGCAAGGGCATTATCATTACTATGATCAAACGTGCAAAAAGTCTTGCTTTATATTTTATTCAAATTTTCGACGATAACCGTATAATATAAAAATAACTTGGATATCTACAACAAAAAAATGATTTTACCAACTTCACTATTTCCAAAACTGATGACAACGAAATATTTTGTGGGCTTGTAATTGTACTTCTTAAGAAGAGCCCGCTTCAGCCAGAAGCTATCTCCTGTAGTGGCGGAAATTTGATGTAAGGTAGCCTTGGCGTTGATGAATGCCCTGGACATTTTTTGGTCCTTGGTTGTTGGTAGTTATTTTGTGGGCTGATGAAGCACATTTCATTTTATTAGGAGAAGTCATCATCCAGAATTGAAGGATTTGGAGTTCATACAACAGGAAAATTGTTTTTCGAAAACCCTTGCATTCAGAAATTCTTACAGTTTGATGTGGTATAACTACTGATTTTATTATTGGTACAGTTTTTTTTCCCAAAATCTTGCATCAACAAGGTTTGTTCGCTTTAACGTAATAGACACTATTTACAATAAAATTCTAGAAAATAATGTGATTCGTGCTTTGTAAGAAAGAAATTGCCTAAATTCAAAGATATTTATGCTAGATGGAGGCCTATTTCACATTTTCCATTCTGGTAAACAACTATTTCAATAGTTTTGTACTTAAACACTCTACTGTTTGCTGCTTTCATTGGTATGCATTATCAAAGCCTACAATGTTACCTGAAATTATAAGAATCAAAATGAAAGATTTCAAGTCAGGGAAGAGTGCCGTTTTTTCTTCAAATTACGATAAGTTATAAAGAAAAGACAAGAGTCGAGAATAAAAATGAATAATCACCTGTTGCCATGTTTACTTCTCTAAATTATCACCGTAAAGATTGACATATTTGTCATATCAAAAAGAAAAGAAAAAGTAAAGATTTTCGATCAGATCTTCAAAGAATGCTTAGCTGTGATATGAGCCTTACTGATATACTGACATTTCAGTCGTAGCACGCTTTTGCAGCTCCTCTTTAGTGTGAAAGTTCTTTGCATTTTCCATTAAAGAAAGAGTGTTGAATAGTAATGTATAAAACGTTAACCTCTAAAATCGAAATTGTGGCATATTCGAATCCCATCTCGTTGCTGGGATTTCAGCATACTCCTTTTCTTTCGAACCATTTGATCAAACCTAGGAAAAACATCTTCTGCTGCAACAGACTTTTTCTTCTCACATCCAGAACAAGACTTAAAGCCCAATGATTTAATTTTAGACTTGAATTGAAGACGGTTTGGGGCTCAAAGTTTCCAAACTAATGAAAATTTTCAATGTCATGTTCAGATCTATCTCGTTTCCATGAGAAGAAAATGGGAAACCTGGTTCACTGATATGATAAATGCCTTAACCTTCAATGCGATTGTATCAAAAATAACCATGTTTGCACATAATTTTTGATATTAAATTAATTTTCTTTCCAACTTTTATTTATTTTATGATTCATCTGAACTTAGAAAAACAACAGCTCTCGTTTTTACACTCCTTATATTTCTGACAAGATGTTAAATAGTTTTGAATAAAGGAGGTTATTTGAAAAAAAATGAGTATGAAACTCCAAGCAATAAGATGCACTTTCTTGTCAATACAATAAATAGATTTTCCAAGAAATGATATTTTCTTTTCTTAATAAAAATAATCGAAATTTACCTCTTTTAAAATTTTTTGTCAGAAATTACGTTACAGCGATATCATGTTTTCTTTATCATACATTCATTATTTGTATCTAAGAGAAATCACTAATTTTTTGCTACTCTGAATATTCAGCTCATAATTAGAAGCCTTATCTCTGATTATTTTAAACAATAAAAATGTTTTACACGATTGTCAATATTTTCTGATTCTTAATGTCTGATTGCTACGTAGATTTTCTTTGGAAGGTAGAATTTAGGAAGACAGCGCTTAGTATATCATTCGAATCGTACTCCCCTGTGTCAAAAATGGGAGGACTATTTCTAATAATGTCAATTATAATTGTAAAAATTTCATACACCCAGAAAATTTAGTTTTTATAAAATAATTCATAAAATAAAGTTTGGCTAATAATATAGTTTTAAATTTCCCTAGTTCTGTCTGATTCTGTTTTTAAGCGGTTATAATATAAGTTAAGTGTTTAATGCTATAACCGTGCTACATATAGACATACGTTATTTTGGAACTAGAGTTTTTGACTTGCTATTATTCTGGCTTGCTAAGAACTAACTTTTGGGAACTACGAAATATAGTTTCATACGAAACCAAACCCATAAGCGCAATTTAAAATCATTTTAAAATACAAAAAAATAGTATTATTGATAACAGTTTTAATTTTATGATTTTTTTTAAATAAGTGGTAATATTGATAACAGTTTTATTTTTGTAATTTTTTAAATTAAAAATAATATATATTTCAAAATCATTTCAAGCGACGCTTCTTATAATTTCAGTGAAAATCAAACCAATTTTTTCATCCATTATATTTTTCAGTCTCATGTTTATGCGAATGTTGATGATGTCGTGTCCGCTATATCACGGAAAGGGGATGCAGTAGCTTCTGAGGGTAAAGACCCCTGAGCACCCGAGGGTAGAAGTCCAACTTCTAGCTCATATGAAGATTAAAAACACACATTCACTTGCACCACCCTTTTTTACAGGGGGGCACATTCACACACCTAACAGATAGAACACAAATGAACAACCATGCCAGAACCTGGATTAGTACCCGGGACGCCAGGATCACGGGGTAGATGCGCTACCCCTATGCAAGTACGCCGGCCATGCAAGTCTTAACGGAATGATAAATAAATATGCTTTCCTTGGAGGAATTCTCGTTGTTATTAATAAATATTGCGTTTAGGCTAGGATTTATATTTAAAACTGCGAAATGCAAAAATAGTTATGGCTACAGTGTAATGACTAAAACAATCAAATCCTTAAAATTATATCTAAATCATTGAAATGTTACTTTAATCCTGCTCCTTTCCACTGTCTCTTATGAAAAAGATCTCCCGATGAAGTCTACATATATGCAATTGCTGGATTGCCAAATAGAATACCTCGAAATTACTAGAATAAAAATCTATTATTATTGGGGAATTATTTCATTTTAGTAAAATTCTTCCTTATTTTTTTTTCTCAAATTTTTACTGTCGTATATGATTCTGAAACCTTTATATCCTGTTTGTTGTCATTGATAAAAATAGTAACTTGAAACGAAGAGTTTAACTGAAATATTGTCCTGCAGATTTTTCATTTTTTAATTTTATTTTTGACATCTCATAGGGATTTATTTGATACAGAATAAGAACAATATTGTTTTTTTCCCCATTTATCTGATACAAAAGGAAAAGATTTCATTGTGTTAGTATGAAATTTATTCCTTAAAATATTGAATTTGCAATAAAATATTTATTAATGGAAAGAAGAGAGAAAATGGAAAAGGAGTGGGATAAGAAATTGCTTCATAAATAATATAAAAAAGAATTATATTTCTGGAATAGAAATATAATATATATCTCAGAATATATATTTTCAGGCTGAGGTAGGAAACAATATTTTTTTCTTTCTTAATTTGTTTCCAATAAATTTTTTGAATAAAAAACACATATCATGAATTCTTTTGTATTCCTTTTATGTAAACATGCAAAAGAATGTACAAAAATCAATAGTCTCAAAAAATTTTTAATTACAGTATTGCCTTTTATCAAAAAATTAATGTATTCTATTTTCCCTATGCCATGTTTATAAAAATTTATAATTGATTGATATCTCATGAAATTAATGTACTATCGCTCTTTTATTACCAATAGTAAAAACACATCAAATTCTTGAAGTACAAACTTTAGTTTTTTGAATATTAAAATAAGGTAAAATGGATTATCACTTAGGATAGGAAGAAAAAAAGGGAAAATAGAAAAATGAATTGGAACAGTAAAGTTAAATTTAAGCACTTATTTCAAGAAGATTTTCCTGTCACGCTGTAGAAATTCAAAGTGTAAATTGTTACAATGGGTTTGATTTATAGTGTAAAGATACGATTTCATTAACAGGTTAAACTGTAAAACAGTGTAGTGAAAGCTTATAAGTCAAATAACAGCTACGCTGCCCGAGCAATTGCTTTTGTAATGTAGTCATGTTACTGGTCTGCGAATCAAAAGGTCCCATGTTCTATCCTCGCTCATCGCAATCCGCTACAATAGCAAAGAATTGTTAAATCAAACACTAAACGAATTTTTTTTTTCGTGGTCTTCTCAAATTTTATTTTTATTGCTCTTGAAACATTTATTTTTCATTTTGCTATTCATAATTCCTTCATGTATACAGAGTTTATTCAAAATTGTTTGACACACTCATGTAGAATAAAAATCTTTAATATTTCCGACAAAAGACATATAATTTGATCTATAATTTTCAATTTTTTTTGTTTATTAATTTTTATTGCCTTGTTTTGACAAGTTGAAATGTGATTAAACTGTATTTTCTTAAATGTAGATGATTTTATACGATTTCATGAGAATTTGTTTTTCATGTGAATATAGTTTTTATTTTAAACCTTGCTTTTCGCAATGTCTGGATTTTTGAATTTCCAGAAAATAATTTAAATAAATAAATATAAAAAATAAAAGTATCTAAATAAATAGCAATCTCTATCAAATTTTTGGAAAACTTTGTGTCTGAATTCAACTTTTAATATCATTTTTCTATGCATTTAATATAAAATAAAATAATTTAAACGTTTGCAATTGTATGCCTAAACCGATTTCTGCATGCACTAGAAATTAAAGGATTTTTAAACTATTTTAATCATTTTGCTGAAGATTTGAATAAATAGAGAAATGGAACAAAATTATGTTTACTAATTACTGGACTGACTGTTATTGGCGAAAAACTGATTATATCATGTTGAGCTTTAACACAGAAGATGACCTTTTTTCCAAAGAAATCTTAATTTTGACTACTGTTAAACATGAACAGGTAAATTAGTAATAGTTTTTTTAAAAATATTACTTATGTTTTAAATGTGCGCAACTATCCCACCAAACAAACATGTATTAAAGGGAATGTAAATTGAAAAGCATATTTCGATTCTGGTATGTAAAATTATAGTCAAATGATATTAAACCACATGCAATAGCAGAGAAAATAGGCAATTTCCCCAAAAAATAAAGTAATACCATATTGCAAATTATAGCATCAATTCATTTATTACTGAAATAATTAAAAAGAAGTATGCAATAAAATATTCATAATTAATAATTAATAATAAAAAATAACTTTATTCACCAACAAAACATCAATGGCCAAAACTTAAATATCTTTTTCAAGTCCATCGAAGAGTACCATACTTGACAGTTTGCTACCATTCGAGATCAACTTACAATCATCTGCCTCTTCCTTCTACTTTTCCGTATAATAAGACAGGAAGAACCCTTTAAACTTTAAATGAATTCAGAGTAAATCCTACAAACAATTAATTATTCATGCAGGTTTCGTTCAGAAACCTCCCGTACCTGCATATTTTAACGAATTCGGCATCACCACACATACCACGTCTTAAGCACAAAGCGAAATTTTTCTTTGAATTTGGGCACGCGACGAGTGAGGCGACAATGCGTCTTATCAAATTCTAATTTGCCAGGCTGGCTGTTTGCTGTTCATTTCAAAAGCCTTATTTGAAATTTTAAATGTCTTAGTATATCTTGCAGTTACTGCCGTCTGCAATCTCAAAATCCTTAAAAAATTCTATTTTTACTTTTAGTTTACTATCTTTCTTTATTTTTTGTTGACAATAGAAAAGTAAACCATATATTAAATCCTTCGTGTTTAAGAAAGCAGTTTACAAAAGCTCTGGCTATTTTTTCTCTTTTTATATTAAATTTGCATTTACATACCTAACATGAGAAATTTCAAAGTTAGTGAAAAGTTTAAGTGAATAATGTTCCTTCTTTTCAACAATTCATGAATCCAACGAGCATAATAAGTGGAGTGTTATGCTATTTTATTTATATATTTATTTTACTTAAAAATGCTATAAAGCATTGCACGACGATATCTTCAGAATCTTCAGAAGATTTCATTCAGAGAAATGACAAAATTCTTTTCATAAATATTATTAATATTTTTTTTTCTTTTGAGAATTATAAGTTGAGATAAAGGAAGGATATAAAGCTGTTTAAATATTAACCTGTAGAAAACGACACCCCAAAAAATAAAAACTGTTATGATGAAAATGTAAGCGAAGAATTGGTCTCAATAATATGAGGGTTACTTTTTTCAATGTCCGATAGGTAGCTAAATGTAAATCACAGTTAGAATCAAGAAAATTTTATATGTAACAATGTGATACAACATTCAGCCACTTTTCGATGTAATCGCCGTTCCGACTCATACAATTTTTTAGCATGGTACCAATTTGCCAATACCTTCACCATAGAAAGCAGCCGTCTGTGTTTTCAGCCTGTACGCTGGTCTGCAGCTCCTTGTCTCTAGCGAATGTTTGTCCTATTAGCCAACATTTCATGTAGGCAAAGAGATGAAAATCTGAGGGAACCAAGTCAGGACTTTATGATGAGGGATGAAAAACTTCCCATCCAAAACGCCCCAGGAAGATCGTTGTTGTAACTGAAGTGTGCGCCCTCGCATTATCATGAAGAAGGACAATGCCTGATGACAACATTCCACTTCTCTTGTTCTGAATTGCCCTTCGAAGACGTTGAAGAGTCTTGATGCACGAAGCTGCATTGATGGTTGTGCCACGTGGCATGAATTCCACCAAGAGAACACGTTTACGGTCCTAAAACACTGTAGCCATACACTTTTTGGTGGAGAACGTGCGCTTGAACTTCACTGGTTTACGACTCGGTGAGTATGAATGTATCCACTGTTTGGATTACTCTTTCATTTCTTCAGTTTCGTAATGGACCCATGTCTCATTTCCTATGCCAATTTTGTTCAAACTCTCATCTCGTTGTCGTGGTAACGCTTGAGAATGGTTAATGCGACGTCCATTCGCTGAGTTTTGTGATGACCAGACAGTATCTTGGGAACCCATATTGCGCACAGTTTGCGGTACTCGAGTTTTTCCCTCACAATGGTATAGATAGCTGACCGTGAAATTTCAGAAAACAAATTACTCAACCCAGAAATTGTGAACCGACGATTTCCGCGAATCGTCTGATCCACGCACTGAACAAGATCATCGGTTGACACTGGTTTCCTTCCCTGGCAGCTTGCATCATGAACATCTGTGCGTCCAGCATCAAAGTTCCTGCACCATTTCCGCCCTTTGCTGTCACTCATGAACGTTTCTCCGTACACTTTACTCATTCGTATATGCTTCCTTCAGTATGCAGAAATCGAATGACTGAACGCAACTCCCATTTTGCGGGAGAATCTATTTTTCGAAGCATGTTTATGTGCTCCCTAAGTATTCAGGAAAGAAAACCGCGAATCGACGCGTTTTCAGACACAGCGCAAGACGTCTGCGCACAGACTTAGGGATCTTACCCGAAGCTTTCTTTTAGCGATCAATCGAACCTTGAAAAAAATAGCCCTCGTATATTAATCTTATTAAAGGTTCAAGATCACGGTTTAACGTATATGCGTGAGTTGTACCATCATTTTGAATGTGAACTGGTTGTACATTGATAACTGCATTAATAATCGCCTTGATTTTAAACGAGAAAATACAAATTCTTATGCCTTGTATCATATATATGATATATATTATTTTAAGCAATACAGAATTATTTCTGTTGTAATTGGTTAATCAAATCGTCAACGGATCATTCTGTTTATTGATGACACTGGATACTTGGACTAATATTCCCCATGTGTTCTGGATTGGAGAAATGTGCTGATCTGACAAACCAAGGTTATGTGTCTGGACTCTGCAGTGATCACTGTATAACAACAATGTTACGATGATGAATACCATGCCACTGGAAAAAAAACGAACTTTTAGTTTAAAGGGGCAGTACAACAGCTAATCATAGTCAGATTTGTAAATTGTTGCCAAGGGTAGTGAGATAGACAAAAAAAAAGGTGTTTTGGTTAAGCGTTAGGTTGAAATTAGTCCCCTAACCTTACCTTTTACTATTTTCAAAATTTGTAGACCGATTTCTATAGTATTTACGCTGAAGATCACTTTATTGTAATGTTCTTGGTATCGCCCTCCCCAATATGCAATAACTACCATAAAGGCAGCAACATCCGGTAATTGGGAATAAAACAGCTCTCCTCTTCACCTTTCAATGAACTCTCTCTTGATATCACCGAAGTTGCACTATTACTGTGATTTGGAGTTTGCGACATGAACAATGCAAGGCTTCTGGATCGATGTTTTCCATAAATTAATTGATTTACTACCAATAGCTGTTGCTTCTGATGTCAGTAGAAGTTTGAATTTCTGCTTCAGAAGCAGTTCCATTTGACTATACCCCATTCTTTTTGAGACAGTAAGTTGTGTACGTTGTGTATCCATAACAGGTTTTCCTGCAATATCGTGGACAGAAACATTTGTACTCCTAATACATGCCTCTTCAAACTCTATAAACTTAAATAGTACCTTATTTTTCTCCTTAAATAACTTCTTCGATTGACTCAAAAGGTCATAGATGCCATTCACGAAACTTATATCATGTACCTAAAGTAACCATATCTGTATATTGTTACAAAATATTTCTTCTACAACAAATACCGCTAATCAATTGAAATAGCGCAGCACATTTAATTGCTATAGTTCAGCAGCTTTCTTGCTGTCTAATCCTCCAAGACCTCTACGTGTCGGCGGCTCCGACTCTCTCACACACAATTTCCGCCGATACACACACTCCTTCTGACGATATACACGACAACTCGGACGATCCACACAACAACAACTTCGTAGCTTCTGAGTGCCCGTCTTTTATAGTTCCGGAAGGCGGGGCTAGAATCTTCTGACCAATCAGGGCGTACCTGGCTGCATCTCGGTTGTTAGTGGATGGATCTTGAAAGTTCTCGAACTTTCCGGTACTATCCATTTAGTCGCCAAACTCGCCAAATTTATCGCCAAGCCGCCAAATGCTCGCCAAGTCTGTCGCCAAGCTCTAAGTTCATTGATCTCAGCACGTACAGGACCAATCGTACAACGGTCTTTCTTACGATGACTCTATTCGTGCCGGGTAGCAATATTATAGGTTCGTAACAATATTCATAACGGCCATACTACCACTATTCTTTTTTAAGCAGCTCAAAATCTGAATATGTATCATCTTTCAGATCTACAAATTCGCCTCTGAAATTTTCTTTATCTCGAGCAATTCTTCCTTGGGGTTTATTTTCCAACATGATGCGAAAAATGTTGATTTTCTTTTAAAAACAATAACTCTAGGAAACAGCACTCAGAATTAGCTAAGCAAACTAAATGTGTTACTTTAAAATGACTTTTATACCGTTGTTATGAATTGATTTTTCCAAGATATTTATAAATATTTAATGAAAATATGTTTTAGGAAATTGGATTTATTTTCTAATATTTTTTCCTTTGAAAGAAACATCGGTTTACATAGAAATATATATTCGTCACCACCTGAATTTCCATAAAATAATACACCAATTATTTTAAAGCGAGTTTATTTGAAAGAAATAGTTAAGCATAAATCTGATATATGCCTTATGACACATGAAACTAAACAATTTCTCTTTCTTGGAACCATTTCCATCCGGATGGCAAATCTTTTACAATCCTAGAAGGCTGTGATTTAATGTTCAAGTAATTATTATTTCCAATAAATCGACTTAAATATATATAGTAATCGATTATTTTTACTTTTCACGTAGAAAGAAAATATTTTTTATTTATTCCTGGCTATAAAAGAAACCGTCACATTTTCTTCCTTCATTCCATTCCATCGAATTAGGGCAGTTACCATATATATATCACAAAACACATTTATATGTTTCTTATAGATATATTTCTTGCTATATGTGAAACCAAATATCAAAATATTTGATTTTTTGATATTTTTTAGTTGAAACTACACTAAGTGAACTCTTATTCCTATATTTAATAGGAATAAAAGTATGCGAATTAATTAATAGAATTAAATATTAATTTCGGCAGGTTTTTAAGAAAATAATTAATTTTAATGATTTAGATGGGGGTTTTATTTTTTAAAGAAAATCGTAAAAATTTATTATCTGCAAAAAATTCAAATTATTATTTTTAATTCTGAGGCCGGAAATTAAATTCTAAAAAAATAAATTTAATGAATTTAAAATAAATTTAATTGGTAAGAATAAAATTAATTAAATTTCTTCTTATCTATTAAATAATTTTCTTCTTATTAATTGTAAAACATCAGACTTCTACACTTTACATATTAACTGCGATCGATTTTATATAGTCATCAAAATTTGTGAAATATTTAATTACAACATTTCCTTTCTTATTAATTATATTCCCTAAAAGCATATTTCTATTTTTAAAAAAAATATTTTTTCCCCAAGAATTGTAATCCAGAATTTCATAAAACATTTTGCGGCCGAACAATTTATTTTTATAAAGAATTGCACTCCTTATATTTATGCATTTTTTTCTCTTATTTTGTCTGAATTTATCTTGAGAATTCTTATCTCCTAATCGTTTGCGTTTTTATGACAATGTCCGAGTTCTGATTTTCGATGAATTATAACTAATCAATAAATGAATGGCTTGTAGTTATTATTGTTGAAATCTTAAAGCATTTTTGAAAATATAAATGGAGGGAAAATGTATTAAAGAATCATTTCAAACAGATTCCAAATGTTATTTTAAGAAAACATAATTTACAAAATTTTATAGGATTCCAAAATATTGTAAGTAAATTTATCATTATTTCTTTTAAACCATCTAAATCTGAGCATTTTTCAACAGATTCAAAGAAGCAAGAAAAATTTAAGTGAAGCAACGCATTTTATGGCATCCAATTTCCTAAAGGGCCAGAACTAAAGAACACCTGATTATTTATGGACGAAATCTAGGCATCCAGTATAATAAGCCTGAAATTCGAGCAGCTACTTAGAGATCGAAGCGACATCTGCTGTTCACACGAGATTTTTAAATATTTCCAACATCAGTTTATTAATTGGTGAATCTCGCATAATCTCCTTAGAACTCTCCCAATAAAATGAGATTTTGTCAAGAAGCCAAACAATGAAAAGAGTTAGGAAAGGTTATTTTTATTTTCCAATTTTAAACTTTTATAATGATCCAATTTGTAGCAAACTGCGGGAAAAATCTTCTTTTCTTCTCGGTATTAACAAATAACAAGCTTTATTCAATTTTATCATATTTTTCATCTCCTTATAACGCGTCCCATTGCTTACATATAGCAATTGTAGCTTTCTTGGTACTTTTAAATTCAGATAGAAATTCTATTGATGGAATTGGTTAAAAGATAATGTTTTTTTTTTTTTTTTTAATTTTGTTTGAAAATTTTAGCCTTATGAAATTCAACTTGAAAATCCTTAGTTAAATTTTTAATTTATTATGATGAACTCAAAGTAACATGTTGATATCTCAAAATATTGTTTAAATTAAATTTTCGGTTTAAGAAGAAAACAACTTCATTTTAAGAATTATGAAAGTTTTAAGAGTTTTAAAATGAAACAAAAAACAATTTAAGAAAATTAAATACCTGCGTTTGATAACCATTTAGTTTGAGGAAATTACTGATGATTAAATGCTTTAGTTTATATTTAATTATTTAATGATTTTGAGTTTTCAACTTTGATAGACATATCACACAATCCTAAGGACTAAATGTTTTTTTTTTACTATATGCTTGTATCTAATCATTTTTAAGGCTTTAATCTGAAACCAATTAAAAAAATGCGCTCTAGAAATAGACTTTTGTTCTTGTTTTGTGAAGAGCATCAATTTCAATCTTCATAAAATTTTTCGCACATTTATTTTCATAAATTTTACATCCAGAAACGCTTCTTATTTGGTGATTTGATCTTTTAAACATATTCTTTTTTCTTCAAAGAAACATATTTCCGAAACATTTGCATTTCTTATTAAATAATTTACACTTGGTTTCATTCTTAAAGTTCCATTTAAAATAACGATGATAAATTATAGTTCAATAAATAATATATTATAGTTTAATAAAAATTTAATTATATAAACCCATTTGCATACTTATTTACTCTATGAATTATTTATGCATTCATATACATATATGCACCAGAATATATCTTGGAAAACAAATTCTCATATGTTTACCACAATATGATAAAAAAATCTCTAAGAATTATTTATTCATGCATATACATATAAACACCAGAATGTATCTTGAAGACAAACTCTCAAATGTTTAACATAATATGACAGAAAATAATAATAAATTAATATTTAAATTATTAAAAAAAATGTTTAAAATGCATTAGATGAAAGTTATTTTTCAAATATCTTTTTGCGAGCACGCCTTATTCCATTATTTAGTTTCTTTTGAGTGTTGATTATATACAAAATAATTCCATCATTGGAATAACTTAATACTTTCTTTTTTTAAGTGTTTCTGGTGAGTTTTCAAACAATGGCAAAATTAACTAAGTTGCATTAAAATGATACCAATAATAATAAGATGAAAGTATAGAAACTAAATTCTAAAGCAAATCATTTGTTCCCACTGTAACTTCAATTTAACACTGATTTTCGATAAGCATCTAATTCGTTAGTGTGGCAATATATCTAGTATTAAAGGTACATCTCAGCAGTCAACTAAGCACTGTTATGCTAGAGTTGCCACAATTCTCTGTCCTTCTCAATCTGAGCGTCAAGCTGAGTTCAATGGTTTTGTGATAATATGCTGTACCGTCCGCAATACCTTCGGAATGTAATGCGACAGCCCCGAGGAATACGACTGATTTAGATTTCTCCAGTGGCATCACAACGACCTTTCCGTTGGCATTGTTACACTCAATCAATCCAATTATCAACTCTGTCAAGAGTGCTAAGTAAATTCAGCCAAATGAAATACGCGTTTATTCCTACAACAGAGAACCTAATTCAATATCGAGATTAGCACTATTAAATTCAGCAAGGCTGTTTGGTTGTAAATACGTTTAAAGCTTTTATAATAGCTAGTTGCATTAATTTAGAAACTTCATTGTTTGTGAGCGATAGTTCAGTTCTCAGTATTGGCTCATTGTTTCTTCTGTTCAGGAAAATAGTATTCTTTACGTTAAGAAAATATCCATTAATTATCCTAGATTAATTTCAAGATCCGAGAATTATTTTGCCTTAGTTTAGTTTATAAAAGAATAATTAAAGTTTTTAAAAATATTTATTTGTAATTTAAATAATCTTCTGGTTTAATTTTCAATTTTATTTACAGAATAATTAATAAATTAGAGTTGATTTTATCTAAATTATATAAGTATGTATTATTTAAATTATGATGCATCAACATATTTCTTTTTGTATTTTAAGTCCAGATTAAGCTAAGACATGCTCTTTAGCTTTAAACAGTCATCATTAAAATTTTCTTATGCCTCAATAAATCATTTAATGGTGTTTTTAAGAAATGCATTCAATTCTCGATATGAATATCAATGCATTATTTTTATGACTATACAAATTTATTTTACAAAATAAAATGTGCTTACTATTTTTCTATTTTGCTTATTATTTTTCTTCAATAAATTTACAATTGTAACTTAAAACAATAAATTTCAATTCAAATTAATGGAACTTAACTTCTATCGTGGTCTTGAATAAATTTTGTAAGCAAACAATTTTCATGATTTTTAGAAATTTCTTTCATGGAAATTTCTCGCCTGCAAATTGGTAGAATAAAGTATTGTACAGGGTAAGTTCAACATTACATTTGTATCATCTTAATCAAGTAATATTCAACAAATATCTAGCATTCAACAAAAAAGAACATTTGTACTCCCTAAAAAGCATACAAATTACTGGATTTACATTTTAGGAACATGAAAAACGGAATGTTAATTTATTGAATGGCCCTGCAGTTCATTTATTCGATTTTACTTAATTTACTAAGACAACAATTTACTTATTTAATAAGCTGCAAATATAATTAGTAACTATTCGGGAAAAATATTATTTTTTCCATGCATCACATTTAAGCATTATCATTATCATGCTAAGCTAAATGTGTTGGTTAATTTATGAATAAGTTTTGCTTCTTAATAATTAAAATCATTCTTGTGTTTATGTATTAAAAATTTATATAAGTGTTTTTTTATACTACAAGATTGCTATTCCCATATGAGAATGGTTCAGAGTTCTTACTCAAGTTCATCCTCTTGTTTATGAATGTAAACACACTTTATTGTTTTAAACATAGGATTTCTGATTTGCTGATGTGAGTAAAAATGCCAATAGTAAAAATTTTGCCACAAGAGATGTACGAATGAAAAATAAAAATAAATCAGCTTAGACATTGGAGCTGCTAATTTATTTAAACTTTTTATTAGACATCGTATTCTGTTTTGAATATTTGTTGTTATTTTCTTTATAACGTACGAATTATACAAATATACTTTATAATATATAACGTTATTACTTTATATATATATATAAAGTTATACTTTATATATAACGTACGAATTTGTTGTTATTTTCTTTATAACGTACGAAGCAAGTAAAGAATTTTTCGGTACTCAAATGTATCTATTTAATTACTACTTTAATTTGATTTCAAATTTAAAAATGTCTGGGATTTGATAGTTGAATATGATATGTCATTTCTGTGCAAATGATTAATGAAATCAAACATAAAGAGGAATTAAGTTTATGATACAGCTAAATTAATGTTGATATTTAGATAATTAAGTCTGAAAATTTCAGTTGAAGATAAATTCTGATGAATATATGAAAATATTAAAGCATAGGATCGAGATATTATTTTATTCAATTCTATTTAATTAAAATGTAAATTAACTAGACAAAGATATTAAAAAAAATTTTATAGCAAAGCCAATCTTTCTAATTCTACTTAATATTAATAATACACATCAACACGTCTATTTAAATCAATTAAAAAGCAAGTCCCGAAATTAGATTTAAGGAAAGCGAATTGTGTTTCTATATAATTATAAATTTTTTTGGAAGAATTATTAATTTTTTACAACCTCCATTTTGAGGAAATCAATATCTTGATACATAAAATAAAGAATCTTCGAAAAATAATCGTTAATTTTTAGTAAATATAAATTTATCAACAAAGGTTTATATGAACGTGAAATGTGTATATGCACATGTATATGTAGAATCTGACAGATTTTAAAGGAAGTTAAAATATTAGCTTTAGTATTTAGTTGAAGATTATTTACGAGAACGGTCAAAATAATATTAAAGTTTATATAAGATATTAATTAAAATTTCCTTTTTTTCAGTGGATACTACCTATTCTATTATAAATTTTGAGATTATATAAAAAAGAAAATATTTAATATTTTTTTAGAAACGCATAAAAATATAAATGGCCACAATATGGTCACATTGCATTTACCTGGAAGCTCATATTTTAACAAAAATATATATTCTGCAATAATATATATAAAGTCAATTTTATGTTTGTTACAAATATAAGGAAATATATAATATAGCTTAAGAGAATTAATAAACTACTAGAATATATCAACTATATATTTGATTCAGTATTATATAATTATGAAAAGAAATATTATTCGGAAGTAATAGAAGAGATTAACTCACTATGAAAAAATATTAGAACAATGTTTCAATTTCTATGAATATAATTGTATAGAATCTTTTTGAGTACAATATAAACTTGTTTTTGGTGTGGATTTAATTCTTGAAACAAATATCCATGAATAAATAAAAATAATAAAGAAAGATTGTAAATATTTTTTTTTTATTTCAAAAACGTAAAGGAAATTTAATCCATATGCAACTAAAAGAAACATAAGCGATTAACTAATCATTATTTTTTAATGTCAATATTTGCCTTATTGTGAATTTTAAAAAAGGCATGGAGTATTAATTAAGAGAGATATTTTTAAATATTTCTCAGAGAGATTAGAGGTACATTTTTGTGTTATGTTTAGTCATGTATTTCTTTCAATTTATTCTTTATGTTGCTCTAAAATTATTTAATATTTTGTATATAAATCATTTTTTCTTTCGTTTTAGATTAAACGAACCTTATAAATTTCATGAATGGTATTAGTTCAGAAAAATGGCACATCCTGTTATGCAAATTTATAGAAAGTTTTCATTTTTGAGCATTGAATTAAAAAATTCAAAATTCTCACTAAGCTATCGAAAAATATCAAAATATTTTACATTTTTCATATTCTTTCAAAGTATCATCTACGGTGTATTTTAGCAATTAAATTGAAAGGCGGTTTTAGACTGGGAGATATTTGTTATAGCTTCATTTCAAAAATACCTGTGAAGTACCTGTGTGTTACAGAGGATTTGAAAATTATGATTTCCTGTTTACTTTTCATAAATATATACCAAACTATAATGTTTAAAGAAAGAAAACACAAGAATAATTTTAATGTTGAGAAATGTTTAATAAACATAACGTAACAAGATGTATATTAGATTGATATTTCAAAGCACACAGTATTTAAATGAAATATTTTAATTTTCTCTTCTTCAAATATAATTGTGCTATATTTAATAATTTCATATACAATTCATTATCAATTGAACTTCAAATTTTAATTTAATGAAACCATAAAAATATCTTAAAAGTAAATTTTAAGTGTCTTTTAAATTTTTAGAATTAAAATTAACATTTCAAGAAAGTTGTTTGATATAAATAAAAATACATGCGATATACAGGTATGCGATTTAGAATTTCTATCTTTTAAAGGACAGATTTAAGTTCTATCTGCGATTCCTATCTTCTTTATCCTGTTCAATATGTAAATATTTCAAATATTAGTATGCAAATATTATGGACGTTTATCCGTCTCTTTCATCATCACAGTAAAAATTGAATGATGATAAGGAAAGACAAAAGTTTTAAACAAATTCGTTTATTGATATAAATTACGTGTCATTTCGACAAAGACACTTTATATTCCATAATGTAATATTCTTAATTCCATAATTCATATCATGTCATTCTTAATTTAATTTTATTAATTCCATGATGTAGATATTTCCTTTTTAAAAGATTGAACAAGTGGGTATTGGGATTTAATTGAAGATGGCAAAATTAATAGGTAATAAAAGTATTATCGAACTGAAAGAATATTAATCTTAATTAACTACATTTTAAAAAAATAAATCAATAAATTGTAGTAGTAAGATGTATAAATCGATACAAGTAAATGTCATAAAATATGACATAACCACATTTAAGAGCAAAATATAAAATATGAATTATAATTACCATGGAAGCATCGAATAAATATATTTGTATTTTTACATTTTTTTTTGTAAGTTGAACAAACATATAAGCAGTTAATTATTTCACTAATTATTTTTTATTATTTTAATGATTAATACTTTTTTTAACTTTACGAAAACATCACATTTCATCGTCAAAAATAAATTTAGGCCAAAAAATACAAATGTTATTTAAATTTCAATGCGAATCGTCTTTAATTATTTTCAAATTTACTAATTCAGTGCAATTTATTTAAAATATGAGAAAAATATTAAATGCAAAAATTGATTATTGCATCAAATTTCCTGAATTTCTTTTCTTTGAATGAAAGAACTAAATTTTTTTATACATATTTAATAAAGTTTTAATTCCTTTTGTCGATAATAAAAATCTATGCAGGGTTGTACTAACATAAAAAAATATTTTCCTCGTGTTGTTTGATATCCTATTTGTTATTATTGCTCTGAAAAAAAAATCTGAAATTCAGCTTCTTTATTGATAAAAAAATTAATTTATCCTTCAAAGTACTAAACCATTTCCACCTTGTATAGAAGAAATCAGCATTGAGTAGAAATGTGATTAATATTCTCTAGTTGCATTTATTTTTATGATTCTTTCTTGCATAAATCAATCAAATGTTTCGTATAGAAAAATATTCCCATCTTTAAAGCAGTAAAATTTAATTACAATAGGTGGAAATTAAATATTAATTAACATTTTATCCTTTCATCCAAATTATATATGACATGTTGTAGATTAAAATTCTTTTTAAGGAATTTAATTAATTGACGACTAAGTATTTGAAACGTAGCATAAGATTGAAAATTTTAGAATAAATTTAGAAAGAGAGAAATGTACAACTCTCTTAATAAAGTAGAATTAGAATTTCATTTCAAAAATTTACAAATAAATGTTTACGAAAAATTCAAAACCTTTAAATAACTATCAAGTCTCAGTAAATTCTTAATCTAAAACATTACAAGATATTTTAAATAATTTATACTGCTGCGTTCTTTTGACTACATCTTGTTTACTTTAGAAATGATGAATGATTTTGATATACTAAATACGAAAACTAGAAAAAAAGCATTTTTGATTAATTTATATTTACCAGATATATTAATTATTTTTAAAATAAAATTACATATACACATTCGATGCCAAGGAAATTGCAACAAAGAAAGCTTCAAGATATTTCTTTAATTATAAATGATGCTTTTTAAAAACGCAATAAACCTTCTGGACATTGATTGAAAGTTTGATGTTTCCTTGATATCTTCCGTTTGTGTATTTTTGCTTGCCATTTAACCTATAGTCTGCTGACCACAACATGCTTCATTTCTCTTAGCAACGTCTGTCGGATGGTTTCATTGAAACGTTAACAATAATCAAGACTTTTTGGCTAAAAAATTCAATCAGAAAGTTAAAAAAAAAGTTTTAATGACAAAATACTGTAGAGTACTTCTCTAATTTTTGATAATTTGAGGTTGTAAATCAGTTAGTCAGTGCATTTTGTTAATTAGGAAGTTACAATTAATTTTATTTGTTGAGATTAGTATACAGTTACAAATAAATCAAAATCCAAAGTTTAATTACCATTTTGAACTTTATTCCATGAATGCATAATGCAGAATTTAACTGGAACAGAAGATTTTCATTCTTTTCTATACATTCTTACCTATCTCTTATACTTTTCTGTATAATGAGAAGAGAAACCTTTAAACTTTAAATGAAATTCGAGCAAACTTCACAAACACTTAATTATTTATGCGGGCCTCTTTCAGTAGCTCATCGTATTCGTATATTTTAACATAATTAGTATTATCTTATTTACCATGTTTGAAGGACAAAACAAAATTTCTCTCTGAATTTGGACAAGCATCGAGAGAGGTGACAATGCATCTTATCAAATTCTAATCTACGAAACAACTGTTTGCTATGGTTATTTGTAGTCTTATTTAGAAACTCAAGATTTTTTAAAGAAAGTTTAGTTGCAAGTGCAGTCTATTATCTCGAAAATATTTTTAATTTGGTTCCGTTCTCAATTCTTTCTTTTTTTTTTTTTCAAACTTTTTGGTCTTTTGCATTGACTTTAGGAAAGATAAACATTTTTTTTATTATTATTATTCGTTTAATTAAAAAATTATTTTTCACACAACACATATTTTTGCATTCTCTTTGGAATTTTCCATAGTATTATGAGGGAGATTTGAAATTTCGAAGAAAAAGTAAATAATATCTGTTTTAATGATTCAGATCTTGAAAAAGATAAGTACTGCTGTTAAATTTAAATTTTTCTGGAAGTACATTATTAAGAATTTTGACAATATTTTCTTAATAATAATAGTAAAATAAATCAATAATATTTAATTGTATATGACAGATATATGATTCATATGTAATGCATAATATATTGCAGTAATAAGTAAACTATTCAGTTATATCAGATATTATTAATAATATCCAATTACGCACATTAACGTAACACACATAATGCTGTGAAATGTGTATATTTGTTCGAATATATCCAGAATAACTCAAATATAATACAATTACGAAATGGAAAAATCCAATGCTATTTAAGATAAAAACTAACATTTTATTAAACAAATCAAATGTTTCTTTATAATGAATTAAACAGATTACCTGAACAAATATTGAAAACAAAATGATTTAAAATATTAGATACATGAAAATTCAAAACACAGCTTCTTTTAGTAAGTCACTTGCTAATAATTAAAACCATATGAGTCATATGCCATATTCATTTCTATAAAATATTATGCCAATCATTTCAAACAAATTCATTTGAAAAAAGAAACAATTGCACAAAAAATAAAATAAATAATTATTTATAAGGGACGAATATCAGCATTATGAAAAAAAGCAAATAAAAAAGAGTTATTTCTTTTCCCTACTATAAACTCCTTTGTATTCCCAGAATAGTGTGATTTAATGTTTAAGCATCCATCTTTTCCAAGCAATCGACTTAAAGATACGACAATCGATTATATTTACTTTTCACACCCGCTGGCAGAATAAGCGAGAATTATTTTTATTTCTTTCCTCCCTATAAAAGTACTCGACCCGTATTGCTGCGTCATTTTATTACCCTGAATTACGGTAAAGTTACCTTATATATCAGAAGAGACATTTCTCCGTTTCTTTAAGATATATTACCTAGTGGTGTCAGCTTTTTACCCGACTTTTGATTTTTTTTTTGACCATCTGTAAAAATATATATTTCAAGTATTTAAAGATTTTAACATTTTGACATGAATATATGATATAGCTTTAATTTATTTTGAAATGCAGAAAAAGTATTTTTTTTTCTTTTACTTGAACATTTAGATATACGTTTCAAGAAAACCTAAAGTAAATTTTTATAAATGTGTTCGGTATCAACAAATTAGAAATACATTTCTTATCATGAATAAAAGTTAATAACAATTTATAACATGATAAAAAAATATTCAACTTTTAAAAAAATCAAGTACATTTCCATATATATTAAAACTGTTCCTCTCATATCTAAAAAAAAAAAACAGATTGTGATGTGACTTATATTAACTGATAAAGAAAAATGATTTGCTGTTCATTTGATTTCAGATTATTTATTGAAATAAGTAAGAATATTTTCATAATTAGAAGAAAATAAAACATAATTTTGTCTACAGATTATAATTTCATTTTTTATGTTGTTGTTTTTTAGTATTAGTCTTTTTATATGAAGAAAAAAGTATGTGTACATTGGAAGATGAAGTTTCATATAAATCATCTTTAGATAAATTCTGAATTTAATTTTAATATACGCGAAAAATAATTCAAAATTCCATACATCTATGATTTTTTTCTTTTGCCCTAGAATATCATTATTTAGAAATATAATCAGTATAATTTTAAAGCATTACCGACAATTTTGAAAGAAAAAGCAAAAGGAGATCGATTTGCAAAATCTCACATCAATATAAAGTGGAAATAAGTATATTTATAATTCAAGATATAAAAGTGAAATTAATTAAAAATGTGCTACTGTAAATAATAAATTAGCGATTAAAAAGAAACTAATATTAGATAAAATAACTTATATGTATAACATTTTTCAGTTTGATATTGAAGCTGCTCTTTTTTTACTATCCCGTGCATGAAATATAGAGAAAATATTCTTATCGTCAAAAAGATTGAATTCACGATTTTGACGAATCTTCATGTTTTATACATTCTTGAGTTCGAAAAACACATTTTTGGCATTATGGGGGCTTTTATGGCTAAAATTGAGATTTTTTTGTATAGCAAAACCTAGAGCAGTTCGCAGATCAAATTTAACTGAACAAATTTTTAAAATTGAGTTCCAAAGACATTGTATTATCTTATGACCATCTAGTATATTTTAGGTTTATGAAAAGTAAATATTATGACTATAATATAGACTTGTTGAGGTTCTTAATGCTGCAGTATAATTATAGAACCATTTGTCTATTTAGTGAAGTATAAAGTTATTAAAGCTAAACATAAAAATTAGCTACGGCATTTTTATAAATGTAATTGCTACTAAACAGAAATAACTTTGATTTGGAGATGCATTAAGAAGACAATTGGAATTTAAAGTGAAATACTGTATTTCTATCTATTTTCTATCAATTAAAAAAAAAGCATAATGATTTTCAAGAAATCCATATATTTTATTACAATCAATTAATTTACTCAAAAAAGAATACTATATAATTTTAGGAATAAAAATATTTTCCTATATTCTATTTCTTTTTAAACATACTTTTTTAAAATTTAAATAACAGTAAGTTTTTGCAATCTATATTGGGGCTTTTGAATAAGAAAAAAATCACTTTTTTAACATTTCATACCGATGTACTAACTTTAGTTTAAAGAAATTATCTACGAAAAAAATCTGTAAAAATTCTTACAAGAATTAATAGTTACACTAAAAATACAATACATACACATATTTGTGCTTAATATGTAAGATCTAAGGTGGTTACA
The DNA here is from genome assembly GCF_947563725.1 of Argiope bruennichi. Lineage (NCBI taxonomy): Eukaryota > Metazoa > Arthropoda > Arachnida > Araneae > Araneidae > Argiope > Argiope bruennichi. The sequence goes on along the minus strand of NC_079151.1, from coordinate 24,838,439 downwards.
ATAATGAAACATATAATTTAAAAGGGAATATGCACCGTTCTTAAAGTAACATATACTTAAATTAATTTATACTAAATATTAAGTTGAACTGTATAACAAAATAAAATATATGGAGAGATGTGTGGTAATTTAACTTGATATCTCCCAGACCATCAAATCTTCAAAATCATAATGGCCGCACTCATGGATTTGGAGGGCATGTTAACAGGTCCTTGATTGTTCCCTAATGAACATATATCGAGAATCAATGATTTTAACTAATCGAGACTTATCATTGCATCTAATTATTGATACTGGGCCAAATTATGCATAAATATACCATGCATCACAGTTTTAATCGATGAAATTGTCATCGGTATATAATTAAATTAATTAAAAATTAGTAATACTTGAAAAAATATCATTTCACGTTTACTTTTCTATGACATTAGAGAAAAACAAAATTGCTGTTTTTAATGTAAAAAATAATTTTTGAAATAAAATGAATTTGATTGAAGGTATTATTATTTTAATATCTGTAATACTAAATTCCGATGATTAAATAACTTACAATAGTTTCTTCTTTATAATATACAGTTGCACATTTTTCTATAAATAAATCTTTTAGTTTGATCAAGGTGCGATAAAATGCGTAAGTCTTTATTGGAATTCTGATATTTCTACCAAGAATCAATTGCAGGCTTTGAATGCAAAGTGAATTAGATTTTCCCGGATTGTAACTTTCTTTGAATATTGGCCAGTGAAAACTGCCTAATTAGGCAGGATAGCAAAATAACTAGTGTAGAGGCGTGTCTCAGTAGTCAACTTTGTCTTATTGACTCAGATCTCTATCCATCTCAATCAAAGTGTCAAACAGCGTCATTGGGTGAGCGAAAGTATTCGCAGATCCTTCCTCCCTTCCGACATGCATTTGGGATATGATGAGACAATCCAGAAAAATAGAATTATTTCAAAACAATCCAGTCGTCACAATGGCCTTTTCCTTAGCATTGCTACTCTGAATCCATCTAATGATTAATTTTGTTAAAAGTTATGAGAAAATTAAAGGAAATGAGATAAGCATTATTCCTATTACAAAGATTTTAAATCAGTCTTGTTAATAGTGTTGTTAAAATCTGACTGTTGAAAGTTATGTCTTATTTATAAATATGCTATGAACTTGTATATTATTCATAGAATTCAGTTAAGAAAATGAGTGTTTAGTAAGTTTTTGTCTAGTTTTGTATATTCGCAGAAAAGTAGAGTTTCCTACATAAAGAATACGTCAAGAAATTCCTGAATTTTAAAGATGTTTTTATGAAGAAACACAAACGTCAAAAACTTAAATGTAGACAGTTTATCAATGTTTGATTGAAGAATAAAAATGTAGTTTGGGCTCTTATTGTCGGCGAGTATATATTTCGAAACTACTTTATTTACTCCTTTTTTTGTAATAGCAACGTTGTAATACAATAAAATTCCAATTCAGAAATATATTATTAAAGAAAAAAATTGTAAAATGAATATATATATATATATATATATATATATATATATATATATATATATTACATTATCAATTACTGTAAAATGTTAATACAGTCTTGAATTATAAATAAATGAATAAACCATAAAATATTTTCGAAGCTACAATTCTGAAATGGAAATGCATAATCAATTTTTAATTTCATTTAAATAACAATAATTGAATTACTTATAATTTTAATTATTAAGTAATTAATTATTAATTATTAAATAATATTTTTAAGATATTTGTAGTACAAGAGAAAAATATAAATATTATGTGCATTGAATAGGAACACTGAAAATTGAAATATATTTAATATATTTGAAACAACAATTCCAAATTTGAAATGCAAAGCTAACAATTTATCATTCCATATTTAATTTGGAATTTCATTTAAATCATAATAAATGAATTATATTTAATTTTAATTATTAAATAAATAATTATTTATTGTCAAATAATATTTTCCGCCAAATATAATTTTTAAATATTTGTAATACAAGAAAGAAATGAAAATAGTATGAGTATTAAACAGGAACATTGGAAATTGAATATGTTTCAACATAGTGCCTCATTTCTTTGATAAGAGAGGGATAAAAATGTATTAGAATCAAGAAAACCGAATCACTTTAACGAATGCTAGAAACTTATTTTTAGCACGCAATACATTTTCCAAAACAGATGTAATTGCTTTACTAATAAAAAATCAAAATTCAAGCTAGTTTTCCTATATTCAGTATAATGAACATTATTCGTTCATGAGTGAATTAATAGTGCATGTAAATTATTCATTTGGAAGTTTGACTGAATTATTAAGAAAAGGAAATTAATTTTAATGCATTTGTATCTGTAAAATTACAATAAAGATTTTAATACCTATATGTATGTATGAATTTTGATTTTTTTAAACTTATTTTGATTATTCAGAAAATGAATTTAAAAATATTTCTCGAAGTACGAACCTCCTCATGATTGTCTCAATTTCGTTAGATATTGCAGAACAGCCTTAAACAAATTTTATGTTCTCCAGTTCTAATGTGATAATAGAAGTTTGTACTATATAAAAAATATATTTGATTAAAATGCATTTTAAATGCTATAAATTAACTAATACAATTAGCTAGCTAAAATACATTATGATTCTTTAATTTCTGGTTGTTATTTAAGATTCTCGTTAAACGTAAGTACACGTATGTTTTGAAACAAAATACCAAATTAAATAATATAAAAATAAAGACAAATTCTTAAGCATACGTTTGGCAGACATTTCGATTACAGTAAAATATTAAATCCTTTAATATATATTGGCAACACCTTTGAAAAATTCTATGTGAAAAGACAGCCATCTAAACTATAAAAAAATTAATTCTATTTTAAGATATTGATTTTTAATAAGTTTTATAACTATAATCTGTAATAGCAAAATATAGAATAAAACAATTTTTATAAAAATCAAAATATTAATGTGATTATGCCATGCATCTAGCCATAATATTGAGTAGATGAGTTATTTTTTGACTACCACATGAAATCCACATTACTGATTATACTCATCATTCATGTGTTATTGATAAAATGGATGCTAGTCAATTAAAATGTAATCCTAAGTATTACTAACTCAAATTGGCAAAAAAGGTTTTTCGGCTTTTGAAGTAATTCCTTAATTCTGAGTTAATAGATGGTTTTGCTTTCATTTTAATAGGCGAAAAAGAAGAAAAGAATATTTAAATCGCAAAATTTGGTATATTAGGGTTCGAGGTCCATTGATGTATGTACGCATTCACCCATACCTATCTATCTTTGCATATATATATGAACGAAACCAGGCGTCTAGTTGTAAAACGTTTTGGAAAATTGTTTATATTTTTAAATGTATTTGTGATTCCATGATTACAACTACTTTTTTTACCATAACTTTTCATTCAATATTTGCATAAAAAAAAAATTCAGCAATTATGTTAATATTTGCACCAGAAATATTTCTTCCAAACCAGTCTGCTGTTATAACTTGCCCCCATTATGGGGCAAGTTGTAACGATAGAAACAAAAATATTTATAATCAATTCCCCTTAACCATTCTTGAAATTAAAATTTGTTTGATAATCTTTAACGTAATAGCAATACTCTTTATCAAGTAAAATAAAGATACAATTATTTAATTAATCAATATAAAATTCGGTCTGCATTAAAATTTCAATTAGCCCGTGCAAATGATAATTTTCTTCCTATTATCTACACATTTGCACCCACATTTTTCAAAATAAAAATTGAACGCCTTCTTCTTCATCAGGATTAGGGGCTGAAGTGGCCTTTTTGTAATGTCTTGAATTTGTGGCCGAAGTGTCCCTGCTTAGAAATACAGTTTCACTGAGAAACTGATCTGTAAGCGAATTTAGTGCACGCTGAATCTGTTGAATCTGAACTTCTCTCTCTTTAAGGGCCTAGCTCAGCCCTTATTATGTAGCTTCTCACATTACAGGTTATCGTGATTAAATATAATTTTTGCCATTTAAAATCTATTTAGAACAGAAAAATATTAAAATGATGCAACAAATTTTTAATTTTTAATAATGTAAGATAATTAAAATCATATTTTTAGAGTTAACTGATATTCACTATTTTGAAAGAAGTAGGAAATTCAGTTCTATTGAGCAAAATATCTGAACGTTAACTTAATTTGGATTTTACGAAAAAATAAATAAATAGCTTTTTCCCATTTGGATCTTAATCAGAAACTTTTTTTTCTTTTTTTCTGAAATAAACACTTTTCTAAATTATGAAATAAACGCTTTCCTAAATTTTTAGTGAATAATCCATTACAATCCATATGAAATCTATATAAAAAACACTCGATAACTTAGAAGCCTTTCTACTACGATATTTGTCTTAAACATTCGATTGAATTTGTAGAACTTACTTATAAATGGGGAAGAAATAATTTTGATATTTTAAAAGTTATTACTTCCGAGCAAATTAAAGCTTCTAATAAGCTAGCACTAAGAATGCAATAGAAAACTGGTGAAACTTAATTTCGGAATTGAATTAATTGTAGGGAAATGCCATCAACAGTCAAAGTTTAATTACCATCCTAAGTTAATCCGTTGTATCTCATCCAACATCAGGATGGAATAGGATATCCTGATGCTATTCTTTAAATAGTACCTTTTTCCTTATAATGAAACGAGGAGACTTCTTTAAACTTGAAACGAATTCAGAGAAAATCCTACAAACAATTAATTATTCATGCAGACCTCTTTCAGAACCCCCCCCCCTCTCCTTCTGCACCAGTATATTTTAAAGCATTCGAATCGCCACACATACCACGCTTCAAGGACAAAACAAAATTTCTCTTTGAATTTAGGTTCGCGACGAGGAGGGCGACAATGCGTCTTATCAAATTCTAATCTGCAAGACGGGTTGCATGCTGTGCATTTCCACAGAATGATTTTTTTTTTTTTTGGTATTCTGGCACGTCTTGCGGTAACTATTGTCTATTATCCCAGAATCCTCTTAAAATTCTGGTTTTATATATATTTTTTTCTTTTATTCCTTTTTCTTTGATGTAAGCTTACTTAAGTAAATAAGAGAGAAAAGAAAATACACATATATAAAATCCTCTAGTTTAAAAATTATAGTAAGTTTGGTTCTCATTTTTTTTTTATCTCTAAGTTCAATTTGCATTTATATTGTCACTGAGACCAAAACAAAAATCAAGTGGATAAATATTTAAGCATTTTTTTCATATATTTTTTCTATGATCTTTTATGGATAACAGTTGTAGGACCAACATACACAATCCATGCAAGTTTTGGAGTATTTTATTCACTTGCTTATAAATTTGCAATAGAGTGCGAGAAAAAATCTCAAGACAAAATTTGAAATAAAGTAATAAGCTACATTTGCAATAAATGTATATCACTATTTATATAATGAGGGGCTGTCTAAAAAATGTTTATATACGAACAATAAAATAAAAAAGATTTTTTTTTTTTTTTGTAAAAAGATAACAATTACCTTATATACAAATCAATAAACATTGGTGAACAAAACTGGTCATTTATTATTGGAAATAAAATACATTCAGAGCCTGGCATTTGTTTATTATAAAATATCAAAATAAATAGGGACTATTATCTAATTAGTTTATTATTAGAAACATGCCATGTGTAGTACAATTCCCATTTTGTTAACTATAGAGAAACATGGATAAGTGTGGTTTTTCCTGTAGTCGATATTTCTCAAGAATATCAATATTCGATTCATTTTTCATAATTCTTTTTTAAAATATTAGCTTCTTTGTAATGAGTTTTTTTCAAACAATATAAAATTTTGTATTAATGGAAAAATTTTAATAAAATAATAATCAATTATTTTAATTAAACATTAGTCTGTTCCTTAAATATCGATCATATCGTTTCTATCATATCATTCTTGAATTTAAAATATCTTTAATATAATATGAATTGTTTAAAATTGCTTAATTAAATATCAAATTACTGAAATTACTGTATTTTATTGTTTTCCGGAATCAATGCCAATTCAATTATCATATGTATCATCGTTATCAAGTATAAGATTTTTGAAGGAAAATAATTTTAATATAAATGGTTTTTTTCAGAATAAAACATACACAAACATACATACATATGCATACACATATACACATACATACACAGAAATACACAAACACATACATTATACACACACAAACACACATACATACGCAGAAATACACAAACACATACATTATACACACAACACACACATACACATATATACATACATGCATGCATATGTAATTAAGGCTTCTCTGCTACATTCGTCCTTTAAAGCTGTTGCCTCAATCTTTTCTGAATAATTCATTGAGAAATGAAATAGTTGAAAATAAAAATGACTAAATATTTTTATATAAATCAAGCGGAAAATAAGCATTTCAATACACGAAGCTAAAACATTACACTTTCCTAAAGTCATTTCCATTTTGACGGCAACTCCTTTGCATTTATAGAATGGTGTGATTTACCGTTTAAGCATCCGTCATTTCCAAGCAATCGACCTAAAGATCGGAGGATTGATTACATTCACTTTCCGTTCCCGTTGATAGATTAAGGCGAGATCGGTTTCATCTCTTTATCGCCATAAAAGTAAATCGTCACATTTCTCTGTGTCACTCTCTTTCACTGATCTACGGTACCTTTACATTCTATAGTAGAAAATATCTTTGTGGGTTTCTTTAAGATATATTACCTACCTAAAGTCAGACTATTGTATTCTTGATGGTATAAAAACATATATTTTATTTGATCATTCAAAATGTTTTCCTCTTGTAGGGTTATGAATATATGATGTACTTTTATTAGAATGATACAAGTATGATATATGATGTATATTTTCCTTATATAGATACATTGTTCAGTTATTTGATATATTTATTTTTAGAATAAGCTATATTACAGTTTATATTGAAACTATATTACATTATATATAGTAGCATATAAGAAAAAGGAACAGATATATCTTATGAATGAAAATGGATGAAAATACATAACATATGTTATTGGATAAAGGGAAATTCAAAGTATTATTCTGTGTACTAAAAATGCATTTTTGTTATGGTAGATATATTGAATCAGACGTTATATACGAAGTTAGTGGCATAGCTGTAAGACTTAGATGATCTTAAGATATAGCAGGCTTAGTTTTTCTAAAGGCTAAAAATAGTATCAGATATCACGAACTAGGATTTTTTTTACATATTGTTTACCAACATACTTTCTTGTAAAATGCACTGTTTGCTTATAAACACAGAGCTCTCGCTACTTTCGCACAGTAGCTATAGCTACTTCTAAATTTAAATTGCCAATCTTCAGTAAATTTTATTATTTACAAATTATGTTTCAATGATACTGTTGGAATATTATGTAGGCTATTCTGCTTAAGCCATTTAGAGCTCTAGAGCTCTCAACTTTTTCTTTTCATAACTGCTTTTTTTAACTTCTAGTGCAAAAGCATAGGGAAGATATTTTTGAATAGCTAGTCCTTTGATAGCTACTTAAATTCTATTTTTTTTATTTTAATTATGATCTTTTTACCGTTTTAACATCACTTTTGGTACACACCTAATCATCATCAGAAAACATATACTAATTTTAGTTTACAGTACATTTTAAAATATGGATAAATGAATATCCTTGGAAATCCATGTGACCAAACGTAAGCCAATAATAATTCGACCACATTGGTGTCTTGGGCCTTCCTGCTTGTACTGCATATAAATCAGCCATTTCCACCATGACATGAAACAATTATATAATAGGTACATATTTAAAGTATTGGAACTTGCTTAGTAGGAGCAATTGCTATTGGTGGGAATCAGTTGTAACTATTTATTATATAACTATATATTATATACATAACTTGTATTATTTATTTGTTATAGTAAATATTTATTATATAGTTGTAACAATTTATACTATTCTGCATCTCTCTACTTGTTCACCTTGTGAAACATTAAAATCTCCGCATTCGACGACTTTGTTCTAATTCAAACACAAACATTGCTTCGGAATTGGTAGCTGCATCTACTTCTGCACGATTAGGGAGGACCACTTATAAAGGTTCATTTTCACTGAAATTCTCAGTTGTTTCTTAATTTTTAGAATTAGGAGGAATGAACTCTTTGATTTCCGTTTACTATATCTGAACTAAATCTGACTAATATCGGCTCTCGTACCACTACATAGAGATTTCCATTTTCAGTAACCAATGATAAAGCTGTTGTTGTTGTTGTTTCTTATGACATTTGCCACTTGAACAAGCCCGCTGTTACGAAGACAGCGATTTAAGCCAATAGGGTGCGTCTCTTGTTTTTAAAAACGCCAACTAGGGCCAAGAGTACGACACTGCCACGCACGTATCACTCATTCGCTGGCACAACCCCTTTTTACAGGAAGTCACATTCACAAATCTCACAGATAGAGCAGAGAAAGAACAACCATGTCCGAAACGGGACTCGAACCCAGGACGTCCAGGTCACGAGGAAGACACGCTACCCCTATGCCAGAACGCCGGCATTATAAATGCAAATTCAATGATCACCTGGCGTGACCAGTATTGATTACAGAAAAATAATAATCTAAAATAAAGAAACAAATCTAAAAAAGAATATAGTTTCTAAAAAGAATATAGTTTCTAAAAAGAAATATAGTTGACCAACCATACAAATATTTGAATTTTCCCAAAATTATCAGTTAATTCTGATTGAGCATATTTGAGTGTCAAACAAAACATATGATTATAAGGTATATAACACCATTAGATAAAAATATGTTTAACATCAAAAAGGGAACCTGACATCAAAATTTTGACAGGAACTTGTCGAATTATGACAAAGTAATGCTCAACGAGTATTGTTTTAGCTGCTTCGTTTTGTGAATAAACGTATCAACTGTTCGCAACTTAAAAGTACGATACAAAAAATATTTTTTCATACCTTATGTCCTCAGTTGTAGAGGCTGGGTCTGAAAAGTTAAATATCTATCTACCTATATATCTATAAATATTTTCACTTTTTAATCTTTCATTTGAAAATGTTGGTTATAACTTTAAACTATTAAAAGTATTCAATAATTAAATATTAAATTATTATTATTTATATATATATATATATATATATATATATATATATATATATATATATATATATATATATATATATATATATATATATATATATATATATAAGCATATTTCTGAAAAGTAGGAGGCAGGTTCGAAGACTTTCTATTTTTAATTTCGTTTTATTCTCTCCTGTGAGACAGGCATGATCGGCACAAAAGCATAAGTAAAGAAGGAGCGAAATAAATGATCACTAATCTAATATAACATGGGATTTCCAGCCCCGTGTCAACTGAATACATGTTTTGACCTTTGACAAGGGCAACGGAAGGATCATTTTCCCTTGATACGTAGAAATGATTGTGCAGTAATTTTTACACAGATTCATACGTGGAATGGTATCATGAAACAAGAGAACACTTTAGAATGACCCCGACATGGGCCGAATTAGGCAATAAATTTAGAAAATTTAGATTAAATTAGATATTAAAATATATATATATATATATATATATATATATATATATATATATATATATATATATATATATATATATATATATATAAATGGAAGTTTATGATTACTATTTCCAATAGAGGAAATAGATTCATTTACAAAAATAGTAATGAACAATAAAATAAAAAAAAATAGATCATAAGTTGTTTTTGCTATCAATTTTTATTCTACTTCATTAACGATGTAGGATTTCTTTTATGAATCTCAACATGCAATTTAAAAATTCCGTTCAAAAGGCTTTAGTTTTTAATTCACAATAAAAAAAATATCAGAAATTATGAGAAATTTATATAATATATTGCTTTAAGCCACTTCCTCATCCTCGCCTTCGATCATCATATAATTTTGAAGCGATTTTAATATACAGTGAGCAACCATCTATATACAAAAATAATTTTTGAAATAAATGAAGTTCAAGAATTAATAAAAACAAGATAAAATTCAGAGAGTGAATCGATTATTGCACAAAAATAGAGATTAAAACACAGCAATAAAAAAATGGAGAATGGAATTTTTGGTTTGCATTCTTTTATATAAGACGGCATTTTTTCAAATTCTTGAAAACAGAGCGACGATGGCATTTTTTGAGCTACAACTAATTAACGTGTGTGTTGTTTTTGTATCTTATACATGAAAAATTCCTGCTTTGAAAAGAATGTAAGATACATTTTTTTTTCTATTTGATAAGAAGAAAAATTTTCAATGGGCCAGGTATGATAAAATGTAAATTTAAAGGTTTTTTTTTTTCTCGTGTTTTCTTTGAATATATTTTTTACGAATATCTTTACAAAGAAAAAAAAAATTTATTTCATTTTTGAGAAATTTATCGGTAGTATTTTAATTACAAGGAATCAATTAAGAATGTAATTTGGCTTAAACTATGATTTTTATGTAATGACTTCATAATACCACCTAAGGTTTTTATTTGAAAGTATTCTTAGATTTTTGTCCTAAAAAATCTTGAATGCGAAATCCTTTACATGCGTTTCCGCCACATTCTTTAGTAATGAATGAAAAAAAAAAGCAATTCTTACAATAAAGTATAGTTAAAAATTACTTAAGCAGAGTACTATGAATTAATCTTCATTTTCAAATCATAATTTTCACCTCTATAAAGAGTTAAACTTGGATCTTATAGAAAAAAAATTATTGTAATGAAGCCAATTTTTTCTAATAGAAAAAAAAAATCTGGGGTCTGTAATTTGAATGCGAAAATCAAATTTTATCCATATAGGTTTTCATTTAAATATTAAACAGTCCTATTTATATATAGTAATGTTTGATTTCAAATTTTATTTATTTTTTTTATTTCCACGGGAAATCTTACTGTTACTAAATATTCGAATTCAGCATTTTGATAAGTATCCATATTTTAGAATTTTTGAGTCTGAAAAAAAAGCTTTAAGAATTTTATTTGTTATCTAAGTATATGTGAAAATAATAATGATAAAGCCAATAATGAGCTATATGAGAAATTGTTCTTTTCTCTTTAAATCAACATTTCAAGTTTTTTTTTGTGCAATTTCGGAACAAAATCCGAGACGATACTGTGTTGTTGTTTTTTTTTTTGTGTGTATTTATCCATTCATAATTAAAACAAATGGATGTAAAAGTGGCATTGTGAAACTATAAGTAATTTATTAATGAAGAGCACAAATAGTTGCCGAACTTATAACTCACATTTTTCAAGAACAAAGATAAAATATAAAGCGAGAAAGCAACAATATTTTCCACAATTTACAGTTAACACTTTCTTGGTACTATCTTGGTACTTTCAACTGCAGTACTCGGTTCAAACGTATCATTTTCGATACTGATAACTTGGGATGGTTTCACCACTCGGTTTTAACTACTCATGTTAACGAAAACCGAGGTCCTACCAAATGAAGAGCATAACCTGGGTATTGTGGAAATTCAGAATAAAGCCTTGAAACCATCATAGGCAAGTTCTTTCGCTAAGAGAGACTCAATGTTAGTATTTGAGAACATTCAATGCACCTCAGTCATAATTTTCATCAAAGGAAAGTAAAAAAATAAAAATGACGAGAATTTCGCTCGAAAACTGACATCTTCAATCAAAAATAAATTTATAATGCAAACACAAAATCACTAATACAGTTTAATGTCATTTTTTGACAGATGTCTAAGCTTATTGTGTGATACTTTTTAACTATCTGTTTCACTCAACATTAACATTTACTCACTTATTTATCGAAAAAAGGCAGAAGCAAAGCTGTAAACCTAATAGATCACAACATATTCGATATTTCTTGCTCCAGATCGATTTTCCGTTTAGTCAGCAAACTAAAGCAAGCAGTCAAAAAGAATTATCATTGCACAAAATTCGCTTTTTTAAGTATCGCCTTGTAAATTTATGCTAGAAAAAATTGCAAGAAAAAAAATCATCTGTGGCATTTCAACATCTATAAAAATTGTTTTGTTTACAATCATTATTTTTTATTTAACTTCCGCTTTAATATTTACGCTATTATTTTATTAACCTTTACATCATGCAATGGGTCGATTGTAATGGGTAACCTTTCATACACGGTCAGGAAGCACAACAATTTTACTTCGTAGTTTCATTTTCAGCCAACTTTCAATTCGTAATGTATTTTGCTCTCAGCATACGAATAATGATTAATGAACATGTTTTGCATTCCACAAATTTTACCAAAGATATGATGAAGTAGATAATCTATCAATCCTGGAACTTATTCATAAACTGAGAATATTATTCCAAAAATACACATAGCTGTTTAGAAAGGAACATACAAAGAATAAAAACTGCAAGTGCTTGAATATTCCCTGTCAAAAAAGTCATCAACAACAACAACAAAAATCAGAGACAATTTGCATCAGAATTACAGCTAGCAGAAACATAAACTGATAAATTAAAGAAAAAATAGAATACTGTATAGTGCAACCAGCATAAAAAAGGTATTGAAAAAACGTATACTACTAACAAGGTATACGTTTTACTTGTATAACGTATACAAGTAAAACATATACAGGTAAACAAGGTATTAAAAAACTCAAAATTTTAAATTTCGAGCGCCTCTTTAAAAAATTGCTTATAAACGAAAAATGATAAATAAAATTCGAAGCGATATAAAAATATACGGGGAAAAGATTTAGCTAACGATTGGGTAGAAGATTATAGCTCAGAAAGTGGTGATTTATATAAATAATCAAGAATATTTTTTTAAAAGACTATAAAACCGAAAGAAAATTAACTGGTTTTTACCTGCTTAAATTTTAAACTGTTTTAAATGATTTTCTCTAAAACCTGCCTAACATCAAAGAGCACAGAGTGATTGAGGTAGTTAAATTTCGGTTTAACAGGCCTAACTAGTTGATTAAAGTTAAATTTAAACTTAGAGAGAAGAGAAGATACATCCCACAGGATAATTGAAATTTTTCCTTTCAAGTTAGGTTTCTTGAAAAGAATAAGAAGTTTCTTCTGAGGTAATCAGCCTATTCAGTTTGAGAGTTTATGGTTGTTAGGTGTTGTTTAGACCCTCGAAGTTTGGAATAAAAACCAAGACAAATTTACAATTTCCTCTTTCTCTAATTTCCTTCTTCGTTCTCCCTGATTAGGTAGACAAGATACTTAACTCATCATCAGCCGCCGAATAAAATACAATTATTTGGCGGCTGCGCAATTCTTAAATTATTGCTTAATAGATAGATTTGGTTCTCATTTCATTTTAGTAGATAGAAATTGTCCATACTTCAAAACGAAATTAGAAGTCTATTGGAGAATGCACCACATTTCTATGAACCATATGCCTTTCGATTAATCTCTGCATTAAATAAATCCATTAAAAGATCAAAATTCCTTCTCAGGTTAATGAAATTTATGAGACTTTACTACAGACCTGCACACTTTTGCTTTATAAACAAAAGAAATCACGGTGATTATTGAAATAATGTAAACTTCAAAACTGTCACGGTAAATTATTCGTATTCTTTATTATATGCAGATTTCAAAGAAAGAGTAAATGGAAGAACCACAATACTTTACATAGAATTTACGTGGTGAAGAATGGGGGAGCGGATTTTAATGTACAGAATAATCAGGAATGGAACTATGAAAGTAAAGATTCTATAATGAAGCACATTTTGGGGAATAAGAAACACATCCTTCTTAAGAGGAGCAATTCTACGTCCAGTTTTGAATATAATAATATACAAATGGCCTGATCTATATCTAGACAAATAGACAAAATAGCCTGATAATATCTAGTCATTCTAATACAACAATTAGAAATGGAAACCTTCAGAGAATTAATCATAGGGTGATCATAAATTTATTAGAATATTTGACAATTTTAATTTTTTCTCATTTTTTTTAAAGATTTGAACTGGATTATGGAGGTCTCGTAAAATTTATAAATCATTTCAGATCTGAAGTCTCGAGGATACAAAATCTTATTTCTACAATAATAATAATAAAAATTCGTTTAATGAAGTAACCAGAACCCTTGAAATCGAAGTTCATAAAATCTTCAAACTAGTTGTGATAGCGAACATTTCCCTCTGTCATCAACTGAAACATGGTGATGCTGATATCTGGAAATAAAGGAACAAGAATTGATAATATTAATGGGCCTTAGTAAATCTGAATAATATTTGTAATATTTACCAGTAAAAAATATAGTTATTACCAAAAAATTGTTAAAAGAGTTTAATATAAAAAGTGTTTGGCAGGCTTGTACTAAAGTACAAACACCTTATGAAATTCCTCGCCAATCAGTTCTAAAGGCCTACAATTCATTTTTAGATATCTAAAAAATAATGGGGGACAGTGAAAAAGGAATTCGAACAGAATCTGTACTTAAAAAATGTATATATTAAGGCTTAACAAAGCTTTGTCTTAAAAAATCTAATCTGAAAATCTACAGTCTGAAAAAATCTAATCTGAAGTTCTCTCAATAATAATTAGAAGAAATTCTCAAGAAAAACTAAATAATATTTTCATAAGGATGACGTCAATAATACCAACGTCAAAATAATTTCAACTCCTACCTTAATCTTCTCGGGGACATCTTCAATGAAGTTTTAGAGAATGTTTCTGGGCCATAGGAATTTTTTTTTATTATTACTATTATTTTGTTTCACTAGAACGATATAGATAACCATAATATTTCATTTTATTCGTAAATTTCATTATTTCCTATATTTGATAAATCACTAGAAATATTTTTGTACAAGAATCAATCTTCAATATAAAACAAGAAACCTACTGCATACTCAGCAATATGGATTTAGAATCTGGAAGTCTGCTGTTCTATATAACTCTCTCAAAGGCTAAAACAACGTGTTATAATAATTTAGTTAAATATATTTTGACATTCAACTGCCCAAAATGCTGAGCCATCAGAAAAAATTTGTTTTTCTTTTGACTTGCTCCTGAATATAAGCAAAATGCTTCTTGATGCAATTACTAGAAGAAAGTGTCGATGCAAAACAGCGAACGGCCATCTTCCGGAAACAGACTTAAAGACATCTCCAAGGTTTTAGCAGCTGGCCAGCATTTTGGAGTATCGTGGCAAATGAAGCACTTTCAATATAGCATTGAAAGAAGTCCATCTGCAAGCATTTGTGGATGACGTTACATATAATTTTACGAATAATACTACAGTAGGGTTAAAATCATCTCAACAGTTTATCATCAGACAAATTCAAGTATTCAGCAGACAAAAATAAACTACACGTTCAATAGATGATAGATGGTCCTTTGTCAGAATACCAATTATCAAATGGGATTACCAATCAATTTACAGACAAGCGCAATTAAAACATTTGGGAGTTACAATCCATACTTATAATAAAGCTCAATGTGTGTGTGTGTGTGTGTTGGCGCTCTACAGGCCAGGTCATTTGACATACAGCTATCAAATTTGGTACCTGTATACCTTAGAGGTCGGGAATGTGCACCTGGGGTCCCTTTTTTGAAATTTTAATTAGAATTTTAATTATTAATTAAAAACTAACTTTCCCGCCAAAAAAATCTTCCATTTTCCCCACCGCCATCTTTTCCGCCAAAATAATCTTCCATTTTCCCCACCGCCAAATGAGTAAGGCTTCCGTTTTTTTTCTCCCAACAGTAATGAGGCTAGGGTTAACATTTTTCGGTGGATTATTTCAAACGATTCTGTTTATTTTCTTAATGTTTGATGCATTTAAAATTAAACATTGTTAATTAATCCATGTTTCAGATTCATTCTGAAGTACTTTTGAATTAAAATAACACAGAATAAAGGAAATTAAAAATGTATAATCTGCATAGCGTTACCCCAACTAACGTAGAAAAATTCACGCATTTGCGTTAACTTAACTGGCGAAGAAAATTCACGCATGCGCATTGTGTTCTGATTGTTGCCATGACAACCATTATCAACGGATGATTTAAATTATTTTTAGGTTAGCTGCATGCTTTGTAAGTAAATTGTATTTATGTTAGCTATATATTTTTTGTATATGCTTATAGTTTTAAGTACATCGTTTTTTAAGTAGTTTTTTTAATCTGTTTTCAATGATTTAAATTATTTTTAGGTTAGTTGCATGCTTTTGTAATTAAATTGTATTTATGTTGTATTATTATATTAATTGCAGATTAATCATTAATACTTTAATTTAAACCATAAATTCGACGAGGGGTAACAGAAAATTAGAGAGATACATATCACGTTATGACTGAAGGCCTTTATAATATTATGAGTGAATTATATGACTATCAAAATTTGAAGTATTTAAATATTTTGCTGAAGAATCTTTTAAAGTTGGAATTGCGTAAAATATTTAATGGTACGACCGGAGTTTAATCCCCTGCTTGGCGCAATTTTTAAAAATCGCCAACAACGGCCTTGCGAAATGTTCAAAAGCAAAGGAGCAGATATTCAATTATAGTGCATAATAAAGATTGCCAGCTTTGGCGCGTTATCGCAACTTGGCGAAGAAGGGGGTTAAACTCCTGCTCAACCTATTTAATTATTAAAATTTAAACGGACATTAAGATTGGCGAACCGGCTGGTCGCCAAAGGCGGCTAGTAGATAATAAATGAAGAAAACATTATAAAGAAGGTAAAGTCAAATAAAGGTTATTCCTTCTTTATATTACTGATATACATGTAACAAAATTAACCTTTATTTTGCACTAGCCTTCAACTTCCATAGATACAAAATTCATCAGCAAATGGCCTGCATATGAATTTAACGAACAAAATAAAGAAAAAAATAATGCAATTTTCAATCCAAGAGCATATGAGTTTAAAAATAACGATTGCATTTCAAATATTTCAGTTACAAAACCGAATTTCATATACGGAAGAATATAGAGACATAAGTACCAAGACTATCTGTACAGATATGTTTAAATCAGTTTAGTGCATTGAAAGTGCATTTTGCGTTTTCGAAAATAATGAAATCATAACTACTTAGGTGACGCAAATTGAAACTCCTCAATTTTAACTCTTAAACTAACTTGGAACTATTATGACTAACTAAGCGAAAATCACATGGCAGGATTTAGAAACAAAAGTTGAATATCCATCTAGAAATGCTGTGTAAAAATCTTGGAACATCATTAAAGATTAAAATTTTTAGAGAACTGAGGGTATTCTAAAATACTGAACTAATTTCTAACTATTTAGAATTTATGGTAAGTTTCTCGAACAATGTGGAAAATATGTATCGTTTAGAGGCTTAGAATTTCCTTAAATAAACTTTAGCAGCTTCGTTTTGGAACAATAAAAATTATATAATATGCGAACTAAATTTTTACAGAGCTTTACATTATTTAACATATCCAGAATGTTCTTTGCCATTCTGATATAATCAAAAAGTTAACAAAATGTTCTGAACTTTTAGAAAACTTTCTACAATAAAATCAAATTACAAAACTAATTATAGAGTGCATGATTGTATGGATACATAAGTTATTTTAATAATTTATGTTTATAGTCAAGAAGTTTAAAATACATTTTCTGCTTTGAAATTCAATTTTTTTTATATTTATCATATTTTTTATTTTTATTTATTGAAAAATTTTACACACACACACACACACACACACACACACACACACACACACACACACACACACACACACACACACACACACACACACACACACACACACACACACACACACACACACACACATATATATATATATATATATATATATATATATATATATATATATATATATATATATATATATATATATTTGAATAAAGGAGCGAAACGTCGTAACAACGTAGCCGTTAACATTATTGCCTATGCCGCTATGGGAGAACGTAGCGAGACATCTGGGGATGCGATTGGAGTCTCCGGCGTAGATTGGAGCATGCGCTGGAGAGAGCGGAGACTCTTATAAAGAGAGCCGTCCAATTAACCCTAGGTGAATTCCTCGAGCATAGAAGAACCATTAACTCCAATGTGTACACTACGAAGACTACGTAGGTCCATCAAGAACAAAAGACTGAGGCTACCCCGGAGGGTGTGGTTCTGCTCAATGATAACGCGCGTCCACACGACCCCAAGATTATACACGTGAAATTGGCCAAGTTCAAGTGGGAGCAGCTCGACCATCCGCTCTACAGCCTGGGCATGTCGCCCTGCGATTTTCATGTGTTTGCTACCTTGAAATAACATCTGAAAGTGAAACGCTTCAACTCGAACGGTGAACTCAAGGACGCCGGGAAGGATTGCGTCTCGTCACGGCCACAGGAATTCTTGATACAAGGAATCCGGCTAGTTAATCAAGGGATCGTTGTACTCAGGCCAATGGTGTATAGTTAGAATAATGTCTTCATTTATAGCACAGTGTCGTTTTGTATATTATATATATATATATAAAGAATTTGATAATTTTTTCACAAAAGTAGGTATATCTCTGAAGTAAATTATTATTTACAGAAAGTTTGCATATTTAAGTAAGAAAATAAATATTTAGTAAAAATTTATTTGTTACATCAAAACTATTTTAATAAAAATTATAGATTCAAATTACTATGATCACATCATGTTTTAATTTCAATACAATAATTTCATATTAGATTCATATGCAGATTGGAAGTAACTATTTATTAAAAAAAGGAAACGTAATCACATTGCAACAGATAAATATAAACACACATTTAAATATATTTGTATTTGGTTAGAAAGTAGAAGATTCATTTGTAGTAACATTTACCAAAACAGCTAGGGTAAGTTAAGAAATAAAGTCAAAGTGAAATTCAATGGATTAAGCTATCAATCACATTTACTTATTTAACATCGTATATTATATTCATTCATTTTAAATAGCAACAATTCTAATTAGAAATACTTATTCCCTATTTATATTACATGGTGAAAATTACTATTAAATTTATTTACTTAACTCTAAAAATAATATTTTAAAAGACTATAGAAAGAGGAAAAATTCTTGAGTTTCTATGCATAAACTTCATCAACAAATTAGAACCAAAAGTAACTTTTTTGTGCAATATCATTCAAAGAAAAATATTAAAGAATATTAAATTGCATTAATATCGGCATGTTATTGTTTCTTATAGCACTTGCCATGGATACGTCCGCTGCTACGAAGACAGCGATTTAAGCCAATGTGCTAGCGTCTCTTTTTTTTTTAGTAGTTTCAACTAGGGCCAAGAGTACGAGTTTGCTACTCACACATCACTCATTAGCTTGCGCAACCCCTCTTTGCAGGTGGGCACATTTACACATCTCACAGATAGAACAACGGAAGAAGAACCATGTCCGAGCCGGAACTCGAACCCAGGATGTCCGATAAAGGGGAATATACGCTACCCTTATGCCAGGACGCCGGCAATGTCAGCATTTGCATACAAATTAAAGTTGCAATTAAATAAATAATTCATTTTTATTTAAAAAGTTGTTAACAAGCAGTTAGCACTCTTTTCAAGGCACTATTGATAATACATCTTCTATCAATTGTGGATTCTAGTAATGCAAATTTTGCAATGGAAATAAAACTTATTGTTAAATAAAAATATAAAAAAATGATAGCAAAATAAAGAAATTCTTCGTTTTTTTAAATGTTATTTCATCGTCTCATGATAGTATTATGTGTCATAAAGAATTTGAACTGAATTTGGATTCCTTTGAAAGAAAATGCGAGATTATGTGAAATATTACCAATATTTGAAGGCTTCTTTAAGTATCAAAATCTTAATACTTTCTGCAACCAATACCATCTAATAAACTATCTTGCACGAAAGACTATAAATAGGTATAAAGCTAAGAGAAAGAGAGCCTCGCAAGTAACCCAACCAATTATGAGATAAGCATTATTTTCAGAAAAAGGAAATCCTCTCATCATGAATAATCTTAATCAGATACAATGAAGCATGAACTGTTCAAAGAAAATGCTTCTGCTACAGCCATGTATTCAACAGAAAACTTGTTACTTGCAGAACAAACTTTGTTCGCTTATCATAAGATCTTTCGAGGATATAATTATTTCTTTAAAATTTCTCATGTTTGAAAGTTAAGTACTTGCCAATACTGCTATCTTTGTTAGAGAGAATAACTTTAACAAATATAAGTGCAGCATAAATTTTAATGCGTTTAACTTTGAATCTAAAGAGGCACTCAAAGATTTTTGTGTTTACTTTTGTTTTTGATATGTGAACTATTTTTGGTTTCCGGCTTTTGCTTTTGAATTTATAATAATAAATCTAAAACTTAGAGTAAATGAGATAGAAATCTTGTCTTTGAGTGTTGAATTTATTAATTTGGAATAAGGTTTTTACAAATATTTGTATATGCACATCTTATTATATATTAAGAAAATTAAGTTTTTTTTCATAAACAAAATCTAACGGAAGTTTTGTTTTCATACATATATTTTATTAAAAGTAATTTTTGGTATCAAATTTTTATGTAACTCCTTAAATAGCATTAATTGGAGTGAATAATTTGAAGATAATCTTTATTTACCAAAGCTATTCAATTAAATTTTATAAATATTTAGACAATTTGATTTTATAAACCAAACTTTTCTGTATTTTTAATAATATTTCTTCTATTTTTTGCCAGGAATTTGATAAAGAAGCTGAGTGAAAAGCCTAACACTTAATAATAAGAGCATACAAATATATTACACGTACTAATTAGCTAAGTGTGATTCATTTTGATCTGTCTCTTTTAATATATATTTTATTCAAAATATCTGTTTATTAATTTTTTTTTTGTTTTACAGTATACTCCCAAGTATCCGGCCTAATGTGGGTGAAGGGCGGGCCGGATAACAAGAAAGCCGAACAGCCGGAATTCTATGAGCTCATTTATTTGCCCATTAATACCAGAAGACTAAGTTTTAAAACAAAAACTTCTATAAAATGTATGTTCTCTCTTTTTATTGAGTATCACGTCCTCTATTTATCTCAAGAAAGTAAAATGTAAACGCGTCCCGGTGAATCATAGAAGCGGTTGCCAGTAGTAATGTGTCGAGTTAAAATAGAAATATCAGCATTGATAGTTTATATATGTTTATATATTGCACTGTATACTCTCAAGAGCCAAAACATTATGACCACATGTCAATAACGAGTTGGCCCACCTTTGGCGCGCAACACAGCTTCAATCCGCCTTGGCATGGATGCCACAAGTCCTTGGTAGATGGCCGGAGACAGATTGTACCAAATGTTTAAGCAACGGTCACGCAAATCCGAGATATTGCGAATTGGTTGTCTTTGAACTCTGAGCTGCCGTCCCATGTCATCCCAAAGGTGTTCTATCGGATTGCGATCCGGTGAGTTAGGCGGCCAAGACATTAACTGGAATTCAGCATCATGTTCCTGGAACCACTCCAACACAATTTTAGCCTTGTGAAATGGGGGCGTTGTCCTGTTGGAACATTCCATTTCCAGCTGGAAAAAAGAGGCCATGTAAGGGTGCAACTGGTCCACAATGATGTTCAGATATCCTGTAGCATTCATGGTATGCTCTACCACAACCACGGGTCCCAGAGACGCCCAAGAGAACGTCCCCCAAAGCATAATACCGCCACCACCGACCTGTGCATGACCTACTGTACATTGAGGGAGCAACTGTTCGCCTGGAAGACGGCGTATCCTGACACTGCCATCGGCTTGATGCATGACAAACCGTGATTCATCTGTCCAGGAAACTCTCTCCCACTGATCCATGGACCAATCGCGATGTTCCCGGACCCAGCGCAGGCGGCAATGACGCTTGGTCAGCAAAGGCACACGAGTGGGACGTTTGCTGCGTAGCCCCATATCCAACAGTGTAAGCTGAACAATGTGCTCCGATACTATTCTACTTGGCCCTGCATTGTATTGGGCTGTCAGCTGAGCCACTGTATGGCTCCGGTTTTGCTTCACCATGCGAGACAGTCTCCAACGACCTTTTTCTTTGATAGCGTGTGGACGTCCAACACCATGCTGCTTTCACCGTCATTCATCCACTTTGCATAAGTACTAACAACTGTAGATCGCGCACAACCCACGAGTCGTGCAGTTTAGGAAATAGTTGTTCCGAGCCTTCGAGCCATTACAATTTGCCCTCTATCAAAGTCGCTTAGATCCGCAGCCTTTCCCATCACACACAAAAGTAAGTGAAAGAATGATTCTTCAGACTCTCAGGCAGCAGTTAAATACCACTTCCACCTGATCACTTGCCTTCCATGTCCTCCAGGAGAGTTCATTGCAAAATGTAGGGGTGGTCATAATGTTTTGGCTCTTGAGTGTATATCAAGAAACTAATTTCTCCTTTTTATTTTCATTTTCTTTGTAAGTATTCATGTCACAAAAATAAAACGTCCACAACTTTTTTATGCTTACCTTTCAGCATGGTTTTTCTTGGTTTTGTTCCACTTGCAGTGGGGTGTTGCACTTGAAAAGTTGTGTACTTGTGCAGCACAACACTTTTCAACTTCTGTTCAAACATTTTTTCTAGTCTCTCACTGCCCTTTTCCCAACTCCGAGGCTATATATTTTGCTGTTACAATATAGTCTAGTCGCTGTATAATACGTAACTTCTCTTCCAATGTTTTTCGTTTATCACCCATTTTGAAATCGTCACTGTGATGCACTTAAAAAAACAAGAACACAAGTACAATTTACCAATTCGGGAAGTACAATTTACCAGCACCCCAAGAACAATTTATTAATTCGCCAATAATAATTTACCAGCACTCGAAGAACAATTTACGAATACTGTACGTACTGTGCAGTTATAATCAGGAAGAGAGGAAATAAATCAGGTCCGTTACACACTGACGAAACAATGAACAACGAGCAGAACCCTGATCTTTTCTTGTCACAATTTGTGTTTTGCGCAGGACAAGTAGGAGGATCGTAGCAGACATGGCAATATTACCAATGCAACGCCTTGCTTTCCCCATTTAATTACGATAAAAGAAAACTAGGCCGGACAGTCGCGGAGCGGATAATCGTGAGTGTAGTGTATTTCGTAATCTTTCTGGGAATTTACCTATGATTAATTATTTTATCTAAAAGTTTGTCAATGTTAGAATTTTTCTTCCATTTTATTATGATATATTTATGAAATATTCGTTTGTGTGAAATGTTAAATTCTTTTGATATTTCCTGTCCGCATTTATTTACCATTTTTTTGCAAAATATTTTTAGTCTTCTACTAAGTCTACTGATGTATAAAACTATAGAAGATACAAAAGATTTATAAAACATCTTCTTAGAAATACTTCTGATTTCAAACGGACTAAAAAATATGAAATGATATATAAATGTGCAATGTAAATTGATTAAACACATATTTCCTTCTTTTGCACTCTTTGTAATTTATTTCTTTTGAATTTAAATTTTCAGTTGTATCATTCATTCATTCAAAATGATGATATATTTCATTTAAGAAAATGTATTCAGAAAAATTTAATCGAAAATTTAAATTTGAAATTATTTTATAAGATAGCTTTATTTCAAAGTGATTTAAGAAATGATAATAAAAAAATAAAAAATAATGAATTTTAAATTTTATAAATTTGTCTGAGTTATGCTTTGAACTGAATTAAAAGGAAAAGGAAGGATAATTTCTCAACAGATTACTAAGAAAGATATGTAGTGAGTATTTAAAATTTTATTTTGTAAAATTAGAATGAAAGTTTTATTGATTAACTTTTGATCCATTAAACAATTTATACATAAAATTTCAAGGAATATTAATATATTTATAATTCTATTTGGATTTTCTTTAAATATACTATTAATGGTAAAATAACATCTTCATCATTATTAAAAAAAAGAAAGGGAAATTGTCTCCTCGATATCTGTTAATTAATAACTGATTCATGAGTTCCAATTTAAAAATGGTATTACAAAATTTTTTGCGCGATTAATCCTTTTTTCAACTTTTTTATATTATTAGAAGACAACACTGACGCAAACTTTAATTAAAAGCGTATATAGATCAGAAAATTGGATTAATTAAGAATTCTTCATAACGAAACGATTGATTCAAAAATATAATCCGTAAAATTATCTCAATAATACGAATCAGACACTAGAATCTCATTGTACCAAAACAATTGGATACATTGTGGTCTTCTGTGTTTATAAAATATAACAAAGGTGATATGGAAACTCTTCAGTTACCTTTTTAATCGTGTTTCCTTAGATCGATAACTCCTTTATACATTACTATATAAAGTCAATATTATTTGAAAGCTGACTAGATACTTTAGATGGCATCACATTATTTATCTTCGTCTCAGAAAATTTATAACTAAAATCCCTTTTTGAAAGAAAAAGACTGTCCCTTCGACTCAGCTTTCAAGGCATTTTTATTCTTCCTTCACTTATATATATCCCCATCTTTCCTTTGCTTTTATTCGCGTATGTCGTCACAGGAAAGAATAATTTCATATTTGAAACTGCAACGCAGCAAAATAAGAAATATGGTGTCATATATATATACAGTCAATTTATCCCCTTATAAACACCGATTTCAGGAAAGATGTTGAATCAAGGTTGAAAAAACGTTTTAACCGTTTTTTCTGCGATTGAAATACGTATTTCTATTGCAGAAATTTATTTTAGATTTGTGGAAAAGAAATCTTGTTTCATTACTAACTATAATCTGGTCAGCTTGCAAATTTTTAAGTTTTGCTTTATGTTATCACTAAAAATTATGTGTTTTTTACACCGCTTACTTATATCAGAAGTAAAAAGGATTTTTTTTTCTCATATTTTCCGCTTCAGACAACTGAGGCAGATTTGTTGAAATTATGAATATATTTGAATATATATGTAAATGCATAGTTTAAATATGCAGCACTACTTTGATGCATATTCAATTATGCATCCTAATTATTTCTATTATACTAGGTGATTGCATGTATTTTAAACAGCGAAATCAATTGATAAACATGCGAATTATCTGTATAAATGACAATAATTTTACGTTTATCAGTTTACTATTATTTTATTATTATCGTTTTGAAAGCTTCCCATTTAGAATTATTGAGTTATTTAGTATATAAAGACCCCAACCACGGAACGTTCCAAATTGCGTTTTCGTCATTCATTGCTCTTTTTGTTTGATCTGAAGAAATCTGCTGCCGAATCTCAGCAGACACTTTTAGAAACTTATGGTGATGCTGCTTCGTCATATCCCAATTGCCGGTTTTGGTTTCAAGGATTTAAGAGTGGAGATTGATTTCGATATCAATGATAAAGAACGATCTGGTGGAACAAACAAATTCTAACACAATCATTTGGAAGACTTATTCGATGAAAATGGAAAAACGTTGTTGAAAATAATGACAAATATTTTAATTGATATATACTGTAAAAATTTTTCTTCATAAATGCCTTTTTAAAGTGAAAAAAATAATCAAAATGCATGCAAGTACCTAATATATTTGAATGCCAAACAAAAGGTTGCATTTTATAGATATAGGAACACAAGTAAATCGTAAATTTTGCTGCTGAGAGACATTAAGAGAAACTGCATTTACAAAGTAACATATTTCATTTCTATTAAGAACAAAACTCTGGTAAGATACTCTAATTTCATTCTTTTCATATATCATTATTCCGATAAATTAAATATATTTTGCATAAATCTTAAATTATAGCAGGTTCTATTAATTCTTAATTTGGATTGATAAACTTCATCTTAAACAGTCAAAGTCTCATTCCCTTTTTGCTTCAAATTAGACGAACAAAAACGGATGATACATCTGATGATAATTTTGTTTCATTAAAGGTTAAATATTTGCTTCTAAAAGCTATTTTAAATCAAACCGTAATTTTATTTAAGTTTTTTAATCCCCACTTGAGTAACAGTTTCAATTAAAACTCATAACCTATGCAGTTATATATATATATATATATATATATATATATATATATATATATATATATATATATATATATATATATATATATATATA
Organism: Argiope bruennichi; assembly: GCF_947563725.1. NCBI lineage: Eukaryota > Metazoa > Arthropoda > Arachnida > Araneae > Araneidae > Argiope > Argiope bruennichi. The sequence goes on along the minus strand of NC_079151.1, from coordinate 24,812,363 downwards.
TATATATATATATATATATATATATATATATATATATATATATACAAAAGTATTAGAATCAAGTTAATAGGAAAATCAAAAAAATCAAATAAAAATTAAACCAAAAAAATTATAAAAAGTGAAAAAAAATATAACAAAGAATCAGGCCTGAAGACTTTTTCAAGGGTCACCCTCAGGCAGGAATTCTAAGAAAGGGATTTTTTCTGTGAGGAAATGCAAACATTTGTCTAATAATCATAATCCTCGTGACCCGAAAATCCCCTGAAATTATGCCCAAGAGATATACCATTTTAACAGAAAGGAAAATACAAAACAACAAATTAGAAGAAAATAACCACTAAAAAGTAAAAATACAATAACCAAAATAACAAAAAATAGCACTAAAGGAAAAAACGAAAAAGCCAGGACATATCATCAACAGTCAAGGAAATTTTAAGCAATCGATTGTGATTCCCGCTTTTTAAAAAACTAACGGTAAATTATGTAAACAAATGTAGGCTCCCAGCGCCGTCTATTGAGTGATCTAATATGCAAGGAAAGTTCTATTTTTATGTAAGCCAAAGGATTAATCCCAAACCATACCTTGTTTAATTAAAAAATTGACATTACAGTAATTTCTAGGAAATTCATTTTTAATTAAATGTTTAAGGAGGTTGTTTGATGCTTCAATATAGGAATTTTTATTATTGCAAACCCTTTTGATCCTGTTAACTTGTGAGAAAATTAGATTTTTGAAAATTTTAGAGTTTAGATTGCAATGGTAGTTACATAGTTTTGTTATTTTAAAGTTGAAATCATCCCTTTTATCGTATATACCAACTATTGTTTTATCATTAGCAATTTCGATTTTTAAATCCAGAAAGGTATCCTCAAGTTGATTTTTATTTGTATCTGTTAGAATTAAATCTTTTGGATAACAATTAGTAATAAAATTAGTATTGTCGAAGTTAATCAAAAGTAGGTCATCAATATATCTCCACCCGTTTATTAAATTATATTTAATTATTTTTTTCTCATAGTAATGTAGGAAAATATTAGCTAAAGCACTTGAGAAAGCTGTTCCCATTGGAATGCCCTTGACTTGTTTATAAAAATTAATACCATTAAAAACGTAATTTTCAGTAATATTAAAATTACATAACTCAAGCCAGTTATTTTTTGGAATGATATTTTCATTTAAATATTCGTCATATATAAAAGTGCAGACCTTTATTAATTTTTCATGAGGTAGATTAGTGTATAAATTTTCGAAATCAAAAGCATTAAGTTTATTAATGTTGTTATCTTTAAAAAAATCCAATACTTCTTTGTTACTAGAAATTATAAAGTTGTCTTCATTTTTTATTTTGTCCAGGATAATTTTTAAGTATTTAAAGAAATGTTTACCCGTATAGTAATTATAATTGCCAGTGCTACAGGTTACGAATCTGAATTTTAATGGATTTTTATGAAATTTAACTGTTGGAAATAAATAAAGATAGTTAAGAGAGCAAATCTTAGTTTTGTTTTTTTTTGCGAAAGCTAGCATTCTTTTATCTAATTGTTTTTTCCCGGTGTTCTTTAACATATAAGTTACATTAGAGTTATATTCATTAATTAAAAGTTCTTTATAATAATATTTACAAATTAAACAGAAATTATTTGCTGATTTATCTATTACTGTAATAACAAATTTTTCTTTTAAATTTTTTATTTCGTTTTTTAATGTTTTACTAAAATAAATCCCACGTTCTTTAGATCTGTCAAAATCAGTATTCATTTTTATTTTAATTTCCTTCAAAATTCTCACTTTCCATTCCCCGAAACCTTCCGCAGGCCAATGGTATTTTCTAGATAATTTAGCAATAAAAACATCCAAATCATTACCAATAGAAATCAAAATTTTGTTATGGTTTATTTTTTCTCTTAATCTAAATTGTGTTGCTCTTCCCATCAAATCTCTTAAAGAGTTTGATTCAATAATTTTTAAATTACCTGTAATAATATGACCTTTATCAATATCTATAAAATCTTTATATTTTTCTTTTTTACAGTAACAATCTGTTTTATTTATTTTATCTTATTTTTTGCTATAGTAATTATAATTACATTTTTTTTTCTTTAAAGTTGAAGTGTAACTAAACGCTATTGATACATTTGTTTTATCTGCAAGAGGACAAAATATATTATTATTATGTATAATTTTGGGTAATTTTAGATATTCGAAGTAAATATCCAAGAATTTAATCACACAGTATTCTTTGTAAACATTATTTTTATTATTAAAAAGTAAATCGTTTTTTCCAATGTTAAGTTTACATTTAATAAGATCTAGAATAATACATTTTGTGTACGAATTTTTAAACTCTAATTCCCCGAATTTATTATTTAAAAACCATTCAATTTTATTATTTCTAAGACCAAAAATGTATTTCCTAATTTTGTGAATGTTTTCACTATTGTGTTACAGATTACAGTTATTTTGAAATTCCTCAAATATAATTTGAAAATTGCCTCCTTTCCCTTTACCTCTTTTAAATCTTTTAGAAAAGTTATCTTTATTTAGAAATTTTTTAAATATGTTAAATTTATTATAAATGCAATTATTGTTTAAATCTGCATAACCTTCCCCATTTAATTTACTATTGAGACCATAAGGAAATAAAGTTTTCAGGTTGCAAATATAAATGTTTTCCAGATCTAATCTTTTGTTTAATTCGTTAATATTGTCTTCTAGAATGTAGATATTAATATTGTTAAAGTTATGGTTTTGAGAATGCTCCAGTTCGAAGTGAGTGGTCCTATTTTTTATGAAGTTTTTTACATCGGATCTGTGATTGTTAATTCTTAAATTAAGCTCGGTGCTAGTTTGGCCAATATATTTTAAATTGCATTCTGAACAATTAAGGAGATAAATCAAATTTTTGTTTTTACAGAATATTTGTAATTTTGAGTTTTCATTTTTGATCTGTTCCTTATCTGCTAATGGACATGTCTTGCACTTTCCGAATCCACAAATTTTATATATATATATATATATATATATATATATATATATATTGTATTTTTAAGATTTTTTTAAACAAAACAATTGTGTCAGTAATTTTTTCTCAAATGCTCCTGACACAAAGCTATCCACAGTGCCCCTTGGTAGAGCGCGCGAATGGCCATGCGCTATGATAAATTCGTTATTAACTTCTTGCATAGTTTAATTTATTTATTAAAATGAAAATATATCTCCCAAACGCCAAAAAACAAGGAATTCTCGAAAAAGTAAACTTCAAGAAAAAAGATCTGAAAATTCTTAATTTTTTAAATTTTTTAGGCAATACACCAAAAAACCTATTGAACCCCCCCCCAAAAAAAAAACTATTAAAAATATTTTAAAATTTGCAGTTTGTGGAAAAGCGCACCCGTAGCTAAAAGCTGCAGGTGCGCTTATTTTTGTTATTGTATTTTTACTTTGTAGTGGTTATTTTCTTCTAATTTGTTGTTTTGTATTTTCTTTTCTGTTAAAATGGTATATTTCTTGGGCATAATTTCAGGGGATTTCCGGGTCACGAGTAATCATTATTAGAAAAATGTCTGCATTTCCTCACAGAAAAAATCCCTTTCTTAGAATCCCTGCCTGAGGGTGACCCTTGAAAAAGTCTTCAGGCCGGATTCTTTGTTATATTTTTTTTTACTTTTTATAATTTTTTTGGTTTAATTTTTATTTAATTTTTTTTTGATTTTCCTATTAATTTGATTCTAATACTTTTGTATCAATTCATCTGTGCTTTAGAAGTAGCTGCAATTGCGCTCTCTAAATACTATGAAGTTCTTTATTGGTTTTAGTCGAAACGGTTTTGTTTTGTTTTCATTTTAGTTTCGTTTTCAAACTATTTCTTACTTTAGATTGGTTATATATATATATATATATATATATATATATATATATATATATATATATATATATATATATATATATATATATATATATATAAATTTTATAAAATGTGCTTTGCAATGAATTTCAATTTATTACATTTAACTAGCAACCATATTCTTTTTTATTTCATGCGGCAAAAAAATTATATATAATTATTAATTATTCAAGATCATTTAAAATAGAGAAAGTAAACTGTAAGTGGAGATAGAAAGAATTGAATCTAATTATTAAAGGATGCATGACAAAATTTGACTCCTCAGTTAAATGCTGCATGAAAATATAAATGTCAGATACATAATTGGTGGAGACCATTTGGAAATATTTCCTGTTTTAACAATATTTGAGGTTCTCAGAATTCATAACAATAAAGATTATGAACCTTTCACAGCGACGGAATATAAGTTTTTCGAAACGTGACTCAAGTATTTCGCTGACGTTAACAGAAGCTTTGGAAATTCTTTTGACAAGGTCAATAATAAGATAACCAGCAGTTTCAGAGAATAAACATTCTGCGGGAAGAAAAATTCATATTAGCTAACTATGCAGCTATGGTGATAATGGAATGGGATCACCATTATTAATCTGATGTTTTCCACACAGTTGAAAGGAATTACAGTGTTGGAAATGTGTAGGAATCCCTTTGGGCTGAAAACGTATTGCACGACCAAAAGACAGAGAAAAAAAATATTCAATTCCGATTCCACGACTTTTGTTGATGCTTTATATGCTTGCATTTAGATGCATTTTAGCTTATATCGTGACACGACCTTCCATCGCTGTCATTTTTTTATACACGTTTTTAAATTTAGTATTCATAAATTGTTGCTTTTTTTCTGCATGCAATGGTGATTTTTAATGACCGAATTAGACAAGCAGCTCCGTCTAGTTCACATGGTTGATGTTCCTTCTCATTCTTTGGTTAGGTTATTTTATAGCTAAACCTTTGTTTAATGGGTTTTGATTTACCCTATTCATCAACATTTTATCAGATCAAAACTTGAGCGGCAAATATTATATAAACTTTTAAGGGATTCAAAATTTTGTTTTTTGAAATACTTTGTATAGAATGAATGAATTGAATTTATAACTAAACATTTTTTTTTTTTTGCAAATTTTTATCAACTATAAAATTTGCAAATTTTTTACTGCGAATTTTATTTTTTATTCATAACACACACTTGAAGATCGACGTCAGTAGACTATTTTCTGAATCTAAAATGGTTAGGTATCATTTTTAAAAAATAATTATTATTGACCAAAAGAAATACTTTGCCTCGATAGGCGTTATGAAGCTGATGACGATATAGGTAATGTTTCTGATAGTGTTTTTATCTTTGCATATATATATTTATAGATAGATAGATAGATATAGATATAGCATGGATAATAGAAAATATAGCATCATTTACAAAATTAATGTTGATGAATGTTTGTCAAAAATCGACTAACATCTAGTCACTTTTCTAACATCTTCATAATCTTTAAACAAACTGCATATTTTTTTTAAAAGAAATATTTGATAGTCTTTATGTTTGATATGTTTTTCAAGATTTTTAATATTAAAAGTTTTCTAATTTTTATGTAATTTTTTAACTTCTTAAAATTGGTGAGATCTTTTATTTGATATTTATATCTGTAAAATTAAAATATTTTATATATTTATTTTTGAATATCTTTTCTTCGTTATTATTTATGTGTGACTCATACATTTTTTTCATACTGTGTTTTGAATAAAATACATTATGAATAAATTGGTAAACTTATTTAACTGAATTTTATTTGGAATGCGCTATTATTTATTAAAAGTTATTATCAAAAATAAATGAATAAATAAACAAATAACTTTAAAAATAAACTACATAAATTTACGTACAAAATTTACGTTACCTTTCTTAGTTTCCTTTCACTAATTGCGTAGTTCAAAATAAATCCTAAACTATTTTATGAGATTGACCACAATGAAAATTTGAAGCATATTGAATATTTTATGAAACTAAATATTAATTCTAATTAAATAAAATATGAATAAAATGGTAAGCGTGTTTAAAGTAATACTCATTCAACTAAAAACAATGAGCAGGAATTAAAGTTTCAAAGCGAGCTTAGAATATTTTTTCGTACAATAACATATTTTTGATGCTGTTTACTGGTAAACTATAACTGACTTCAGTATTTTTTTTTGCATGTGTTCTCGTATTTCTTGATAAAATTACTTGTTCTCTACATTTGAAATAAGGAGATAATAGCCATTGTTGCTATAAATATCTACATTTTGCTTCTTTCAAGTTCAAGTTCTTATTGGCAAACAATTATTGTTAAAGCAAGTCTCTTTGTGCACTATTTTACTATTTTCTAGTACAACTCTCGTTCTTTAGAGTCACCAGTTTTGAGGTATTATGCAATTGCTCCTGAGATATACATTTAGAATATAATGCGTCAACCTCGAGGAATTGGATTGATTTAGATCCTTCGTCCCCCAGCGTCAAAACGACCTTTCCATTAGCATTGTCACACAAAGTCAATTCAATGATTAACTCCGCCAAGAGTGTTAAGTAAATTAACGCAAATGAAATGCGCATTTACAACAAAGAATCTATTTCAATCTCAAAATTAGTTGTGATAAAATCTCAAAGGCAGCGGTCTTATAAACATAATTAAAGCTTATAGGATTATACCTGTATTCACTTAGTATTTCCGCAATTTGCAAATTAGATTATTTTAGGATTGACTTATTGTTAAGATGTTTGTGGGAAATTATTAATTGATATAATTAAAAAAATAGAGAAAAAAATGTATTAAAATTTTTTATTATGTGAAATAACTTGATTAAATTAAAAGAAGATAAGCAAAGCTCTTTTCAAATATCTTCAAAATCAATTTAATAATTAATTGATGTTGAATATATGTAAATATTCAATATAGATTTTATTTTAATTAACAATTTTTACCAATTTTCTCTACATATTTTTGGTTGATATAACCAATAAGTTTTACCAGAAACAGAGCAACAGCATTCTTTTTAAATAAAATTAAATTCTTTAAATATTTCTCAAACTGGAATCTAATTTTGTAATTTACGCAGTTATGCAATCTAAAATGAAATCTAATGTGAGTTTTTCACATTTTTTTAAAAAAACATTTATGATGCATTTGAATTTTCAATTTTTCCTAGTCAATGTGACATAACTTTAGTGGCTATCCTTCAGAGCTGTTACTCATATTATTAAATGGGAAAAAATGTTACCCAAAAAGTGATACATTTTTGACTGAAAATTACTTTAATGGAATAATGAAATGAATATAAAGAATGGCAATTATTCGCCTGCTCTAAAGATAACTTTTGAAGAACTCAATGTTATTCGATGAGAATATGTATTGGTTAATTAGTTCTTTTCACTTATTAGGAAATTGTAGCAAGGTTTAGAAAAATCTATAGATTTTATAATAAGAAAGAAGAATATATAGAAAAATCTATCGATAAATCATTTATATCGATAGATCTGAATATAATAAATCATTTAAACCCCGATGTATAAAGAGATCTTGACACTGTTTTATCTGATAGAAAACAGACTTCAACGCAAAAAGTATTTTTTTGCCATTCAATTTAATGAAGTTCACTCCTTAAAAAATCAAAGTTAGCCTAGAAAGAGGAATTAGTTATCGCTTTAAATGTCTCGAGACTTAAAAAATCACACAGAGAGAGAGAGTTTAAAATTTTTACGCTGCTAGTCTTTTACATATGATACTAATTCTTCGAAGCTCTGGAGTAAAATGCGGAGGTAAATTATTTTTTAAGCTTAGATTAATTAATGTGCATGTTGATTTTACTCGTAGCTTGCTCTTGAAAAATTTATTTTTAAAAGTATGCAAGACATGCTTTTTTCCTATTTGTAAAAAAATGGTTTCAATGGACTGTATAAAATTAAAAGCAGTTTCTGAAAGTGTTTGTCAGGCTTTTCTGGTAACACATTTTTAAAGTATATTTCACAAGTGATAAGAAATGCAATTGTTTTTTCACTATATTTTTAGATATAAATGACGTTTCTTATATTAAAAAAATTAATTCAGAAAATAGATGTATTTTGTATTGTTACTAGACTAATCATTAAATAATTGTGTTCCAAATTAAAATTATTTTTATCATATGGATCTTGAAAGTTGTCTTTTGATAGGAAATGTAATTAATCATATCGACTCATAATTTTCTGACACCAAGAATTATTTCTAATTTTCTATGTTTTTATGGAGAGAGAAATCATTCATTTACTTTCTCATTATTGATTTGAAAACAGAGAACTAAATATATAAAGATTCTATTCAATTAAATAAAAATAAAAAATTTGTTTCTTTATCACATATTTTGCAAATTTCATAAATAACCTTAAAAGTTTTCAAATTAAAAAAAAATTAATTTATTATTATTATTACTGAAAAATAAGGCAAAAATGACATGCATTTAAGGATACAGAGCTATCAGATTTTTTTTTTTATCATTACATTTGAATGAAAAAATTTTCAACTTATTTCGAGATTGTTTTTATTTTATAGATAGAGTATAACGAATTACAATGCAATAACTTACTTTAAATCATTTAAATGCTTCATGCGCAAGTGAACTATTATTGCTTTTTCATTATTTCGAAAATCAGCATCAAATCATTAAATAGCATACATTATGAGGAGTAATGATATTTAAAATATCTTAAAACATGCAATTTAATTTTTCAATAATCTCAATCATAAATAATTTTTAATTCGATGCCATCAATCCAACTTCAGATAGAATTAACGAAGTGTCTTGCCCAAATATACTTTCGTCATTCTTGTTTTATATTTATAAAAGAATTTTGATACAAAGATGATTACTTTAGAATTAAAATTATTACTAAAATAATTGATTAACTAATTTAATTTATTGATAATCTGGTGTTTTTTAATTATGTTTTCAAGAAATGTTTTACTTTTATTTGAAAGACAATGAAAAATGGTCCTTTCGTTTCATTTGAATGAAACTTATACGAAATAAAATAAAATTTTCGTTTTCATTTGTTATTTCTTTACAGAAATTTCTTTTATTTCGACCAATCATTTATAGAAAGTTGAAAAATAAAAATAAAAAAAAAATATTTAGGTACATACCGTAACCGTTTAACCAAAGAATTAAAGATCTGCACAACATATATTTACATCAAAAATATATTTTATACTGGAAAAGTTATAAAAGGAAAAAATAGATCTATATAATTGCTTTTTAAAAAAATAAAGATAATATTTTAAAAATACCCCACCCATCATCAACAATATGTCAATTTCGGATTTAAATAATATATCTTATGGACAAAGAGTCTTAAAAAATTCGAGAACATAATAAGAAATCGAATTGAGATGTGGGAAAATGGTTCACCAGGGTAAAATGTTTACACGTGCATAAAATGTCCAGGCATTTGGTTATTAGTAAAGATTTAAAAAAAAAAAAACCCGCCTGGTATTTGTATAGTTGAATTAATATGTATCCGTCATATATATATATATATATATATATATATATATATATATATATATATATATATATATATATATATATATATATATATATATATATATATATATTGGATTGAGGAAGAAAATGCAAGTCGGGTACCGAATCAGTGATCCAAGTGATTGGCGACTTGGCAACGAGTTTTGCGACAAAATAAATAATACTGGAATCTTCAAGAATTTGGGCGATAGAGCCGAGAAGAACCGAGGTATGCCCGATTGTTAAAGACCAGCAATCTCAAGCCAAAGACAGTCTTGTATTGAATCGTGGAAAGAGTGATCGGGAGGTTAAGTTGTGTGCTGAATCCTGGTGTTTATTATTGAAGGAGCATCGAATCATGTATGGAGTAGCCAGTCGTGTAGAAGTGAGTCGGTAATTGGATGCAGTTAAAGCGAGGAGACAGAGGAGAGTCGCAAACGTTTGGAGAGACCGTAGAGTGTAGCTACGTAGATTCCCTCCTCCAGTTGAATTCTGTCTGATGGCTGTACTATGGTTGTTTGTGTACTATGGGTGTCATTACTATCGATTACTACTTTGAGCTACTGTTTGTTGTAGTGTGCTGTTAGGCGTTACTTGTGTACGTCTCGGTTGTGCATTTGTTGCCTGTGTAAGCGTGTAATTTGTTTTTAATAAAAGTCATCGTTCGTTACTAAAGGATTGTTTCTTCATCGACCAACAAATCGAAAGAACCCCGAATTTCATAACAATATATACAGTGTTTTCTAAAGATAGATTAATCTTTTGCATTCAAGTGAATGCCCTTTTCCGCAACACCAGTTAATCACATAGTTTCAAGTATATTTTACAGTGCTTCAAAAGTGTATTAATGTATAAAGGTAAGTATATTTAATTTGCAATCTTTACTTATGATGTAATTTAATCCAAATTTCTCAAAAGAACAATAAAAATTAAATATAACATATCAATTCTGTTTGATAAGTTCAGATAATCTGAAAGTCACGTTAGAATGTGAATTTGTTAATTTATTTTATAAGTTTAACAAAAATAATTACAAATATTCTAAAAAGTGTAAGTCATATGCAGGGTATTTGGATGCTCCCATTCAAAGTGCACTCACTTTATTTTATATGTAAGAAATATCAGAGAAAAAAAACCTTCATTTTACAAGCATAATATCAAAAATACGAACATGTAAAATAAGATATACTTTCATGAAAAATGAATCTGGCATTTTTTATATGACTTGTTTTAGCACCATTATATTAAATTGAGACCAATATATTTCCGTCGAATAGGAAAAGTTTAATATCAAATGTAATACTTGTTGTGGTCATGATGTTATAATAAAATTATTCATCTTTACGGGAAGAATGATTAACGATGATGCATGCAAGTTGTACACTCTTAAACAATTAGAGCATTTACAATCAAATTATCAAAATCCATATTATTGAGTCATTTCAGGACGAAAGGATTCATCTCACCAGTGCCCTCACCCTGTGCGTGTTTTATTTTATAGAGCGTTTCAAGAACAATCGACATTACGTAATCTCCCGATCTAACTCTACACTATTCTTCTTTTGTAGTAATAAACATACCTAATGTTTGCTCCTGATATTCCATCTTAAAGGAAAGAAAGCAATCTTCAATCTGGATATGTTTGAACAGCATACAATGGGAATTCGTCTACAGATTAAGAATTATTATTATTATTTTTTTTTGTGATATTGAAGATTATTTATAGCTAGATCTACTGTAAACAATATGCTTTAATAGCAAACTGCAACTTTTCTTATTTTTATCGATTATATTTAGAATAATAATAAAAAAAAAATCTTGGATAGAGCTAATCTCAAAATCGCATTATTTTGCTTTTGGAAATTTTAAATTGTGAAGTGTAAGCATTTTGTGAACTATAAATTATTAAAAGAGTATATAATAACTAAAAAACTGCAATCGGTTAAATTCAGAATTTTTGAATAATTGACCCTTATAATAAATGATGATGAAAATGTTTAAGTAAAAGAAGATGAAAGCTGAAATTGGAAATCAATATTACATAATCGGTTATGCATTATCGTAAACAATAAGCTAACAATATTTAAAATGAACTAAAATTGATATATGTTTTAGTAAAAAATGTTTAGCTCGTTCGCATTTTATAGAAGTTTCTAAATCTGATCATGTGACCTTTAATAGTAATTTATCTATTTATGTTCATCAAATGGAATTTAATATCATTCGTGAAAGAAAATTAAAGCTACCTAAATAAATTATATCCATGAAGCATTGTCAAATTGATTTGGAAATATGAAAAAGTGATTTTAACTCAAAACTAGTCATTATAATTATATTTCGACTGTTAAAAAACAACTTAGGTTAATGAAATGAATATTAATTACGTCTCACAATATAATTCAAATTTTAAGATTTATTTGACTTTAAATTATTTTCCACATCCATTGCCTTTTCAATTTGTAAGTAAAGATCTCAACACATTTTAAAATCTAAATGCATATCCCCCAATGCGTCTTAGTTCCAGTGACAGAAATTAATATAAAAGAGAAAACATGCTGGGAATAAATTACCATATATCCTTCAACTAATATTCTTTTTCGGCAAGTTAAGGTAAGAAATGGCCTCGCACTCTGTAAGAATTGAAGAGAATAAAAAATGATGAGTTAATCGTAATTTTTGAGATGAGTTTAAAGCATTTAATACCTTCAACAATCAATATTTAATTACAGTTCTCAAGTTTATACTAGTGGCGTCTTACTCAGAAATATGGCATTAATAACATATCTCATTTTTAGATGTATTACGGTACGAAAAGTCTTATAAGCTTTTACTGAATTCGAAGTAAATCCTGAGAACAATTAATTATTCATGCAGAGATCTTTCAGAACTCTCCCCCCCCCCTTCCGTCGGGTATATTTTAATGCCTTCTGCTCAATCCCAGAATAATTTCATACACTTACTTGAAGGACAAAACAAAAGTTCTCTTACAGTTTGAACATTCAAAGAAAGAAGCGACAATGCGTCTTATCAAGCTCTGATCTGAATCGGGGGGGGGGGGGGGGAGGGTTGTTTGCTGTGCATTCCCACAGCCGTATTTCGATAATATATATATATTTTTTTTTCTTTTTCTGACAACTTCAGTTGATTGTAGCTTTCTACCTTCTGAGGTAACAGACTATAATTTAAAGGAATTTTATCCTTTAAGTATTTCGTTTTATTTAGAATTTTCCACTTTTTTTCTTTTTGTAATGTTATATTCTGAGTCTCTCTGATGAAAGAGAAAAGAAAATTTGAATCAAATTTTTCAAACTGAAGAATAATTTCTTGCGTAATAATTAAAAATTGAGCAGGAGAAATTATATGTAAGTCATTATTATATATCATTAAGTAGTGATGAGTTGTACACATTTTCTACTCGTATTGTGATAAATTATATTCTTATACTAGCATTTTCTTCTGATATTTCATAATTTTAGTAAAATGTTTTTATTTTTATTTTTGGTGAAATATGTTGAAAACTTTTTTACCATAATTAATCTTTAGAAATTTGTGATACTTTTTTAATGATACTAATTAAAAACTAGGAGTTTCCATTTTTTAAAGAAGTGTATTAAAAATTATAAATATAGCAATTTACTCAATTTTTATGCTTAGTTAAATTTATTTAACTCTTTTTATTTGAATTGTGTTTGGATGCCTTTCATTCTATTTCTAGAACCTAGGTCAGAAAATACAATTTAATCCATTGTTTTAATTGTTTTTCCACATTAAAAATAATAAGTATTTAGAAAATGGATTTTTTGTGGGAGGATATCATACTGTATATAATTAAGTCTACAATGTTATTTATTTTGTATTTTAAAAAGATTTTAAAAAATGGTCAAATTATTTCTTAAATAAATGAACATCTTCAAAAATGTCCCAATATAAGACAATAAATTTTAATTAAAACTTATTTTTATTCAGCGTGCATAAGAAATGTTTTGAGATTCCTATTTTTATTATTTCAAAATAACTTTCAATTGGATAGCTTGTATTCAAATAATAAATATTTAAAATATTTTCAAATCCTTTATTCAGATTATATTAAATTTTCCTCCTTTCTGTAATTGTAATCATACTTTTTAAATTGTTTATATTCTCTTTTATCTTTTCATTTTCATATATTTCATAAAAGCGCCAAGAGAAGAAAAATTAAGCTAAAACTCGCATTGCAGAAATTGTTTAAAGAAAAAAATAACTATTAGGTTCTAATTCATTTACAATGTCACCCCTAAAACAGCCATTAGCGAAGGTAATGAATATAAACTGATTTGTTTGTTAAAAGCAAATTGAGCCTCAAATTGATGTGGTAATGCTACATTTCCCCATTAATTTTGCAAAATATGTATATAAATATAAAAAGGCATATTGATTTAATCGCTGCGCTTCAACCATTGTCAGCACTGAGCAATATAATTATTCTCTTAAACAATAAGACATTAATAAAAAGATTAAAAATGACAACAGCATTAAATATGGGTACCAAAATATAAGTGGTAAATTTTTCTTTGGTTGGATGTTTTTTCACAAATTAGATTGCAATAAAGAGACCAAAGTTTTCATTAATTACCAACATATTTGTTTCAAAGAATATATTATATTGTGTATAATGCAATACATAAGGTATCTATTTATGCATTTATCAATTGTCCTTAGTAGGAAAAATTATTTATAATTAGATATTAACTATAGTTTGTTAAAAAATTGTTACATTCTCTTTACAGTAACTTTTTAGGTTAATATTTATTGTGATGCATCTTGTTACAATATGCAAAAAGCAAATCAAAAGACATGCTATTGCAAATAATTATTTGATATTCAAGATTTTATGAATCTTCGTTAATTTATTCGTATAACAAGTTTGCTTAAATATTTTACCAATATCAATAATAAAAATTTAAAAAAAACTGTAAATATGGATAAGAAGACTTAATTATTTTCTTTGTTAGCCTTTCAGTCAATTTAATAATGAAACATGATTTCTGTGACAATTCCATTTTCCTAAAATTTATTTTTTATTAATTAAATCATCATGGCAGACTTTCTTAATAAAGACTAGTTGCCTCGACTGAGGTAGAACTGAATAAGGTATGTATTCTTCCTGAAAATGTCATTTTGCTAATACATCTAAGGAAAAAAATGGCTCTAAGAAAAATACATATTCAATCCTTTTTAATAAGTTAGAGTGTATATGAAGAGATTCCATATTTTGGAAATTCGATTCCCTCACAATAATCTCCTTTGCAAAAAAATAAAGTAAATAATGAAGAATAAAGGCTGGAAAAGAGGTAGGAAATAGTTTCTTACAAGCAGTGATGCCAATTAAGAGATAACCATGCTCTTTATAGAGAAAAAAACTAAACTTTCATCCATATTTTTATAGTATACATGAAGATAGAAAAACTAAATAGAGTATCATTTCTACAACCAACGAACATGCTTTATAAGATCTTTTCATCAGTTTTCTGAAGATCTTTAAAATACATTGAATACATTTATATTCTTCCTTCGTGCATTTTAATTCTTTAAAATCATTGAATCTTCATTGAAAATCATTTTAATCTTCATTGAAAAAAAACTTTTTCTAACTTCTGAAGTTTCATCCAAGTAATTCGTAAGAACAGATTTTGTGAAAGGAAAAAAATGAAATGAGAAATGTTTAACGTTCTGTGAATTGAACAAATGATTTTCAAATCGAAGCTATCAATGATATTTGATTTTTTCTTCATATAATTTTTATTCTCAATCCATTTGTTCCAGGCATATAACAACACTGACAATGATTAATAAATTAAATTAATTATTTAAGGATTTAATTAACTAAATTTGCGTAAGAGCTCTTATCTAAAAGTAATTAAAAAATAATTATTAAATGTGATGGAAGCTTCTATCAGTTGTGTAACATGATTCATGAAACTTTTCTTAAAAGATTATCTCTCAATATTTATCTCCTAAATGGCATAACTTTTCAAATACTAGTTTACACTAATTTAGGAAATTAGCTCTCTATATGCATTTAAAATGAAGAAACTGAATTAAGTGATATTTCTTTTTTATTCTTAGACTATTTGAGATAATTCCGAGAAGAAATTTTCGAAGGGCTTTCTTTTCTAATTATTTAAAACCAAAATTTGAAATTTAGTACTCTCACTATAGTATTTTAAACAAATACAGGAATCTATATATTTCAAACATAGATGACGCTTTTTACATCTTTTTTTTAATTGCAAGAAACAGTATATGTATGATAGCTTAATCAAGGCCAAGTTATCTTTAACCTTTAATATAAACTTCAAATGCCAACGACTGTGTAATCATGATAGTGGGTGTCAGAGGATCTGCTGTTTGCCCAAAATTTTTAAATAATTACAATATTAGTTTATTAATAGGAAAACCTTGTATAATTAATTTAACTCTCTCCTAAAGAAAAACGAGATTCAACTAAAAAGCTTAAGAAGCTTAATAATAAAAAGTCTGACGATTTTTTTTTTTCGTTTTTAATTTTGTATTTGAATTGTTTGAAGAATTTTATCAGATTTTTTTCACTACTTAGCGATGTATATATAAAGCTGCTTTTATATTTCTATATTTTATCTTAAATCTATTAATGGCGCAAACTTAAATACCATGTTTCTGAGACGTTTTTTTTCTAGATATTAATTGAATATTAAAATTTTTTCATAATCACCTGATGTACTATTTATTCTGCCATGCTGAAACGATTGTTGCATTTTCAAAAATTAGGTATGCATGTGTTTTAAAATAGATATTTCAGAAGAGAGGAAAAAAACAAAAAACAAATACAGACAGGAAAATATTAAATGGTATGGTATTAAGGAGATATTTAATATAGTATTTATACTTTCTTCATCGTAAAATTCCTTATAATAACAATACATTATTAATTAACTAAATATAATAATCGATATTTTAGATACTATTTGATATATTATAATTTCTCTTATTTACAATGAAGTATTTGAGTAATTATTTCTAGAACTATATGTATATCCTCTGAGAAATTAAATTTAAAGCGTATCTAAAAAACATCTAATTTTTCTATTTTATTAATAATAATATTTCTAATAATTTATCATTAGTTATATATATATATATATATATATATATATATATATATATATATATATATATATATATATATATATATATATATATATATATATATATATATATTGTCTGTTTGAACAGTTAATTTCATTAATAAGACAAATACAAAATTTTTTTTTAATATAAAATTAAAAAAAACAGTTAATACTATAAAAATAACTAAAATTGTCTAGTAAAACATTGTATGTATTACATATTTTTATTAATTCATAAATTGACTTAGACTTTAATATTTCAAAGCTTTTTCAATTAAAGGTTTCATAAAATAAAAGAAAACTTTTTTTTTTTTTTTAGTAATAAGACAAAAATATCGTACTTATTTTTCCTCTGTAGATTCAGAACATTCAAAATGCAAAAACTTGTGCAACTACCTTGAAAAATCAAGTCTGATATAGAACGAACTTTGAGAGCAAAATTACAACAAGAAAGAAAAATGAAAGATGTTGTTTTACAAAACATAATTTTTATCCTTTTTGTTTCTAAACGAAATATTGCGAATATTCTTAGAGTTAAATTCATCATTAGCCGCTGAGGGCATCTCTTCATTAAAAAAATCGTTTTCTGTACGATCGTAAATTTCTTAAGAAATTGATAGATTTTATTTCAAGAACCTTCTTCAATCACAAGTGTATAATACGATCATGACACAATTTTAATTTATAGAAAGCATCCTTTAACACAAAAACAATTTTTTCACTGAAGCTAATGAAGTTCGCTTACTAAAAAAAAATCAAGGTTAGTCTAGAAAAGTGAATTAATTATCACTTTCAATGTCCCGAGATAAAAAAAAAAAAGGAAGTTTGAAATTTTTACGTTGTTAGTCTTTTAAATAAGATTCTATTTTTTGGAGCCTTGGAATAAAGTGTGGAGGTAGATAATTTTTTAAGCTCAGACTAATTAACGTGTGTGCTGTTTTTCCTCAAAACTTTCTTGAAACATTCTTCTTTTTAAAGAAATGCTAGAGACATCGTTTTCCAATTTGATAAGAAGCATTTCCAATGGGGAAAGTATGATTAAAAGTATCTTTTAAGAGTCCCGTCATGTGCTGATGCCACCACGTGTTTTAAGCATATTTTCGTAAAAGATAAGAATTACAGATTTTTTTCGAACATTTTTATCTTATTTTTTAAAAATTCTAAAGACGTTATATCAAACTAAAAGGCGATTAAAAAATTAATTGCATCTTCTTTATTATCAGAGTCTACCATTTAAAATCATCCCTCTAATAAAGAATGATTTTTTTAATCTGAAACTTTTAAATCGTCGTGTATTCATATCAAAAAATTATGCTTAAATTTTACATCAATGTAATGCACATCATTGGTTTATTTTTGTTTCGAAATTATTATCAATCTAATTTTAGTAATATTCAATGGAGAGATAAGAAAATAATTTAAGTTTTTCCAAAATTAATTATATGGAGGAATGCTGCCAAATTTTACTACTGAAAATACTCTTCTTTAAATATTTATACAAATTTCTGGATGACAATAGAAAACAAACTAAAACTAAATTATTATCAAGGAAAATTTTTGCTCCAGTAAGTGATGCAAAAATTACAGATTTGCTACATCTATAAAATAAATAAGCTTAAGATATATTCTTAAGTGCGGAAACCTTAAAAGAAAAAATTATGTTAGCTTTATTATATCTTTCTCTATCATTTAATATTGTTTTATTGATAAATATTAAATCGAAAGTGTATTCATTTTAAAGACAGGTAGTGCTATTTATTTAAAAAAAGTATTCTAGTCAGTGCAAATATGGCTAATTGATTTTTGTAGTTTTCTTAATTGCTTTATTGAGTTAAATTGAAATATGTAACCTCAATATAATATATCTCAGGTTTAGGATTTAAAGAATGGAGTATTTTCCAATATTTGTGCAAAACATATAAAGGAAAAGTGCATGTATTTTTACAAATATCCTAGTTTTATCAATATTCAATGCGAATTTAAATCCAATCAAAAATTTAATGTTCTGTCTCAAAATGTGTTCCAAATATTTCGAATTTTTTTAGCTTCTCGTATTCAAACCTCGGAAATGAAAGTGAAACTCTAGATTTCGGTAACACTATCAAAGCTCTTTTACCAGGTAGGATTTGAAAAAAATTCAAAAGATTATCCACAAATGATATCAAAATTTAAAATATTGCCATTATTATTAATTCGAAATCAAATCTGTTGAAGTATCCTTTTCAAAATTAGTAGTAAACCAAACAACTATATAAAGTCTAACAATTTTTGATAAATGAAAAATGCCCATCTGCTTTCAAAATCAATTGTAACTTTTAACATTAAAAAAATTTCAAATAGTTTAATACGGGTGGATTCTAAAGTACTGAATTATTAATCAAAATATAAAAGAAATCTTTATAATAGAATTTCAATACTATATAGAGATTTGAGAAAAAATTAGGAATGTTCTAATAATTTAATATATATATATATATATATATATATATAAGATTTTTTTTCATTTTAGCGTCAATCTTACTTAAGATTTCTTAGATATTCAGCTAAAATTTTACTCCTTCTGAAACGATACTCTTTAAATGCGAGAACAAATTCCAAGAATTTCTGGAAATTTAATTCCAATAATATGGCTCCTATATTCCTTTTATATTTAATTTTGTAGGAAGTGGTATGTATACGGTTTCATTCAGCTATAATCCTGGTTAAATATAAATTCCTGGATACTTTATACATGCTTAAATATTTTTGTTCATTTATTTCTGAATGCTGGAAATTATATATATTGAATACAAAACTCGTCTGGAGAAAATGTGAACAAGCTTTTTATTCCATTTATTTACACAGAATGCAGATTTGGAATTCATTACGTTACTTTCAAAGTACTAATGTTATATATTACACGTTCCCTTAGATAATCTTAATTCTCCTGCCTTACAGAAAACTGTATTTATCACTGCAATGACGTTATTTTGAAATTTCATACATGATATTTTAGAAAAATGAATCAATGACTAAGTCTGATATGAATTTTTAAAGGATTCAATGACTAAGTCTGATATGAATTTTTAAAGGATTCAATGACTAAGTCTGATATGAATTTTTAAAGGATTCAATGACTATGTGTGCTTTAAATTACTTTTTAATATGTGAAGTTTCATATGCCAATTCCAAAGACGAAATGATGGAAAGTGATGCAAAAAAAATTTCAAATTGTTTTACATTGTTTATAACAGAAATGAAAGTAATTATGTTATGAAGCGTTGCAATTATAATCAATTGTTTAGAATTTTTCAAACAATTTGTGAACTCTAAAGCCCGAATTTAAAACTAATTTACTGTCATTCAAAAAACATTCTCTTTTTTAATTTCTAATCATATCCTATACAAAGTTTCAAATTCGACATTTCATTTAACAGCATTGGCTCTATTAAAAACAGAACACTAGTTTTCTTAAATTTATAAATATATTTGTGACAAATTATTCGTGCAAACCGAAGACATAGTATTAGTATATAGTTAGTATGAAGTTTCATATGCCAATTCCAAAGACGAAATGATGGAAAGTGATGCAAAAAAAATTTCAAATTGTTTTACATTGTTTATAACAGAAATGAAAGTAATTATGTTATGAAGCGTTGCAATTATAATCAATTGTTTAGAATTTTTCAAACAATTTGTGAACTCTAAAGCCCGAATTTAAAACTAATTTACTGTCATTCAAAAAACATTCTCTTTTTTAATTTCTAATCATATCCTATACAAAGTTTCAAATTCGACATTTCATTTAACAGCATTGGCTCTATTAAAAACAGAACACTAGTTTTCTTAAATTTATAAATATATTTGTGACAAATTATTCGTGCAAACCGAAGACATATTATTAGTATACGCAAGTCTAATTTTTTGAAAAAGTTTGAGTAGCTATTAATTGGTTCTTTGTCTTATACGAGTGAAGTTTGATGTGGTTGTATCTTTTCAAACAATGATATTAATTTATTACATAGTTCAATCAATAGGATTGAGAAAAATCATTTATGAAAATATTTTCTCATTGCCACAAAATTAATAAATTATAAAAGCCACTATTTAAAGTCATAAAAAAAGGTTAAGAAAAAGAATCATATATTTATTAAAAATGTTAACATTTTATTATAGTTGTCTTTTTTAAAATCTCTGATTTCAGCTACATAGATACAAAATCGGAAATTCTGAAATGTCAACTCCTCTCCGAAAACTCAAAATTAATTCTGGTATTTTTATATAGAAATATATCTTTACTAGGCCTCCTGTCTTAAATTCAAAATATAAAAGTATGAAATGTTTTTGTTATGAATATTAAATGTTTTTGTTATGTTTAAAATTGTTAAATGTCTGATTCCACTTAAACCAACAGTGCCAATTGCAGAAGAAGTACCCAGTATTACTGCGGCAATTCAATTTAACTGCAATTGGCATACGGAAAGATTGAATCGCACTTATCATAATGTACTTACAAATTCTCCTTAGATGCCATATTTGTTTAATAGAATTCTATTTATAAGTACTGTACCTGAAAATAAGTAATGCTTTCTTAATAAAGGTAGGCAAGTGAATATTGTATTGTAAGCGGTTTATGTATTATCAAGTAAATTATTAAGCCGACTATTAAGAATTAATTCACAAAGTCTATTAAGAATTAATGTACAAGGTATTGAATTCAAAGATAGTCAAACTGAAATTATCAGATGTAAATTACAGGGGTTAAAATCACTAGCATTAATGAAAATAATTTCATTAGAGCTATTATAATTTTAAAGATATAACCTATTCCACATTTTCAATTTAATTGTCTTGTAAGTATAATACATTTTAATGCATATTAAACAACAGATGAATCACAACCATATATCTTACTGCCCTAAATTCTGTGTTGGACTTATAATTCTGTCAATAAAGCAATATAGGACAGTAAATAAGTGGAAATTAAATAATTATACAACCTAACACAAACAATATATCAAATACACTGCACAGTACAATATATCAAATACACTGCACAGTACAATATATCAAATACACTACACAATACAATATATCAAATAGACTACACAATACAAAATATCAAATACATTACATAATATAATATATCAAATAAACTACACAATACAATATATCAAATACACTACATAATACAATACATCAAATTAATATACTTCCCGCATGGCAATTTAAAGAAACATGTCCAGATTGAAATTAAGAAAAGAAGTTACCTAAATTTAATTTTAGGTATCAATATACAGTATCCAATACCTTCGATGACGAAAATTAATTACTGTCTTCGAGTTTATTCCAATTACATTTATTTCAGCATCTAGCTGGAATAAGTGATTGTAATGTCATTCTTCAATTTTCAACCTCCTCCTTCAAACTCTCCGTATAATGAGACGAGGAGAATCCTTTAAACATTAACTGAATTCAGAATAAATCCTACAAACGCTTAATTATTCATGCAGAGCTCTTTCAGGAACCCCTCCATCCGCGCCTACACATTTTAACGCATTCGGCACAGCCTTGGCATCACTGTGCATACCAGCCATGAAGGACAAAACAAAACTGTCCTCGAATTTGAGCACACGACGAGTGAGACGACAATGCGTCTTATCAAATTCTAATCTGCGAGACGGATTGCTTGCTGTGAAGTTTCACGGCCTTATTTGAAATTTTAAGAATTCTGACATGTCTCTGAAGTAACTGTCGGCTATTATCTCAAAGCCTTTCAAAAATTTGGCTTCATTCTTATTTTCTCTTCCTCGTTCTTTTGACATTCTCTGACATTCTAAAAGAAGAGAGGAAAGAAAACATTTATTATATCCGTCAAGTTAAAAAAATACTTGTTTGTTCTCACTACCTATGGAATTCTTTATTAAATTTTAAAAATCTGGTAAAAAAGGAAGAAAATCATGTTCTTTTTGTTATGAACATTCATGAAAATACATTGTTCTGCCAAAAAAATTCTATGTTATAAAATTTCAGTCATTTTTATTATCAATAAAATTGAAAAATTAACATGCATCAATTGAGAGATGCTTCCATATTATGAAATAATGGTGTAAGCCTCCTAAAAGAAACTTGTCAAGAATGGAACCAAAATTACTAGAAAAACCAATTACACGTTAAACAAAAAATAACAATTAAAACAATTATTTATTGACAACTATTATAATGTCTTATAAGCTTATATTTCTTGTATAATGTTACAAATAATATTACGAATCAGAAAAATATTTTGAGAGTCCTTTCGAATTTATCATGAAAGATACATTTCTGCACAATATGAAAGCATTCTCTGAGAATGTATTCAATTTGCGTGAAAATACGGACCTCCGTTTTTTATATTAAAAAATCTTTCTTTATGAATTTTCCTTCCATTGACAGTTGTATAACGTATTGAAATGACAGAATATTATATGACATTCTATCTGTTGATAACATCGTTTATATAAAAGTGACTTTAATTAACATAAACATTTTATTCCCTAGTTGATCAGAGGAGCATCAGAATGTAATATATATATATATATATATATATATATATATATATATATATATATATATATATATATATATATATATATATATATATATATCACGCTTTTAATTAAATATTCCTTTGGAATCAAATATTTTTTACAAGAACAGCTTCCTACACACGATGATTCAACAGCTCTATTAATGAATATTGGAGCGTCATTAAAATGATAATTGTTGTTTTCTCTTAAATTGGCATTAAAAAAAATATTGGAATATTACGAGGAACGATTGCTGTTGAGAAGTATTTACGAGACTATCATGTTTATACATGCTAGTCATTGTAACAAGTTTTATCAGAATCTCTTTTATGGTAAATCAGTGGATCATAATAAACATACTGTTCCTTGAAAGGAGCCTCCAAGAGAAAGTATTTAAAAGGATTAAAAATGAATACAGCGTTGAAAAATGTCCTTGCATCAATGTTCCTCAAATTATTTTGGATAATTCATCAGGATTGCAAAATGATGAACTACAGAGGTATTCTACTATATATTTTTTTATTCTAAATATATATTCTAAATATTCTATTCTCTCTCTCTCACTCTCTCTCTCTCTCTCTCTCTCTATATATATATATATATATATATATATATATATATATATAGAGAGAGAGAGAGAGAGAGAGATAGCATAAGATAATTACTAAACATAAAATAATAAATAATGCTTTCAATAGTGTCAGGAATTTAAAATAAAAAATATATATAGTAGAATACCTCGAATACCTCTGTAGTTCTTCATTTTGCAACCTGATGAATTATCCAAAATAATTTGAGGAACACTGATGCAAGGACATTTTTCAACACTGTATTCATTTTTTTACTTTCCCTTTTAAATACTTTCTCTTGGAGGCTGCTTTCAAGGAACATTATGTTTATTATGATCCATTGATTTACCATAAAAGATATTCTGATAAAACTTGTTACAATGACTAGCATGTCTATGCATGATAGTGTCGTAAATACTTCTCAACAGCAATCGTTCATCGTTATTCCAATATTTTTTAATGCCAATTTAAGAGAAAACAACAATTATCATTTTAATGACGCTCCAATATTCATTAATAGAGCTGTTGAATCATCGTGTGTAGGAAGCTGTTCTTGTAAAAAATATTTGATTCCAAAGGAATATTTAGTTAAATGCGTGATTTTAACAATATGAGAATTTGTTCTGAAATGAGAACATTTTGAAAGAAAAGTATCCATAAGGAATAGTTTTATAACAGATTTTGTTGTATAAACGTTTTATTCTATTAACTCTGATTACTTTAAAAGGATTTTTAAAAAATGTCTATGTTTATTTTCACATATTTATTCACCGAAGATTGATGTATTGTTATTGCTGATGTGCCACATTTCACGAGGAATATTTTCATATCATTATTTTCCTAATAAGAGTATTTAATAATAGAATAGTGGAATGTACAGTAGGTAAAAATATTCGAACAAATGTGAGTAATACAAGCTATGCTACGCCTTACACTGGAATATTTTTCTTTTTTCAGTTAATTTCTTTGTGTAAAATATTTACCCAGAAATACCGGTAATGATGTAATTTAAATTATGTATATCCTTCATTATCAAGCATTTTACATTTTATTATAGTGTTGAATATTGTTTATTTGCAATGTTAACCTTATCGCTGAATATAGATTAAAAATATTTTCAAAAGATGTATATTAAGTATATTAATGCACATCTTAACATACATAAGGGTGGTTACGAAATAATGGAAATTTATAAAGAATCCTTTATTAATTATAGCGTAGGACTGCCTTTGGCAGGTAATACACCTTGGATTCGCCCAGGAATCGATTCATACAAGTGTTGAATAGTGTTTAGAGGAATATTGTACCATTCTTTCTGGAGATATTGAACGCTCCGAACACTTGAACATTCCGTGTTTATCACTCTAAAATTGACCATAACGGTTCAATTATATTGAGATCGGGTCACTGTGCGGACTAAGACAGATATTTAAGTACATTTTTGTGTTCATTGAACCATGATTGGACCAGTATCGCTGCATGGATAGGTGCATTATCATCCTGGAAAATTCAATCTCTTGCAGGAAACAAAGTTTGCATCATAGGATGGACCTGATCAGCTAAATTTTCCCTATACTTCTCCCCAGTGATTGTTCTATTTCAGAGTTACGATGGGCGCAGCAGAAAACCACCACATGGCTGCCCCTATCATGACAGATCAACCTCCATGCTTGACAGTTGGAAGGAGACAAAAATGATCATACGCATGTGCAGGTATCCTCCAAACGTGCACCCTTCCTGTTGTAGGGAAAAGTGTAAAACACGATCCGTCCGACCATATCACTTTCTTCCAATTATCAATTGACCACTATTTGTGAGTGTGACGCCACTGTAGATGACGTTTACCATTAATATCTGTAACAGGTGGCTTGGGAATTGCTGCTCT
The DNA here is from genome assembly GCF_947563725.1 of Argiope bruennichi. Classification (NCBI taxonomy): domain Eukaryota; kingdom Metazoa; phylum Arthropoda; class Arachnida; order Araneae; family Araneidae; genus Argiope; species Argiope bruennichi. The sequence continues at coordinate 24,786,785 of NC_079151.1, read as the reverse complement.
TCCATAAATGTTCTATTTATGAAGGTGCCTTCTAACTGTAATTACTGACGCTGGAGAATCCAGATGGGCATTGAGCTCCGCGGTCACTTTTGCTGTAGTTGTTCGCTTTTCAGACGTTACAATCCGCTTTAATACCCGTCCGTCTCTTTCACTGAGCTTCTCTCTCCGCCCACTATTTTGCTTTCCAGAGTGTGTCTCTCTGCGCTGTGTGTATGCTGTCATGACTTTAAACATCGTACCTCTAGAAACGCCTAAGGTTGGGATGGTTCGGTCATATTTGATCCAGCTAGACGGGATCTTACAACTTGGCCTCATTGAAAATCTGATAGGTCTGACATTTTACGGTTTGAAAAAAAAAATATAAAACTAACACATACTACCAGAATATAATATTATTATTTATAAATGAAACTGGTGGATATTATTATATTTTAATGTTTAAGAAGCTCATTCAAAAATTTCACTTTTATTCTCAGGTGTTTCCATTATTTTGATAACCACCTGTAAATATTTGTATTAAGAGTCCACAGCCAACTATTCTTCTAGTAATTTATTTTTACCAATTGAAGAAACTATAAATTTGAAGAGGACCAAAAAGTTGGATTTCTCTCAGTGTATTTTATCTCACCAAACTACAAATTTATTTAACATTTCCACCTATAGTTGGAGCTGCATTGCATATGAGACAATTCGAACTGACACATTTGGGCGAATGTCTGGAATTTTTCTTTGCACCACGATTTTACGTTACATCGAAACCATTGTTGTTTAATTTTTTGCAAAACCTCTGCAACGTTTTTAGACCAGTATTTATTTTTTCCTGTTTGCTCCGCCACTTTCCGGGTGCAGTGTTAACTAAATTTGTGATTTACTATTAACTAAATTTCTCCCGCTCTCTGTATCTATATCTTTATCTATCTAATTATATATATATATATATATATATATATATATATATATATATATATATATATATATATATATATATATATATATATATATATATATATATATATATATCTTTTAGCACTCACACATAACAAACATCAATCATTAGATTATATAATTAAACATTAGAATTGCATATGAGGGAATTAAAAATTTGAATAAATCAATGACAAATTTCAATTAACTATTATATTTAAGTTTATTATTATTAATATCAACTAATTAATTGAAAATTATAATTAAGGAAAAAATAATGAATTATTATAATGCAGACCAAATTGTAAACCTATTTTAACACTGAAGTAATTTCTATAATTCAAGAATCCTTGTTTTCCATCCTTTAATTCGGGAACCAAAACAAATTCAGAATTAACGTCCTTAATCTAAAAACATAATTTTTCTTGAAGCAGAATTCAATATTTTCATTTTTCTAAAGATTAATTTTTAATGTATTTATTCTGCTTTAATGGCTTAGAAACCAAAATTATTTTATAATTTGTAACAAGTTATTATCAACGAGAAATATTAAAATTTTTTTAACATAGAGGAGAGGTACATGTTTTTGTAAATTTCAATTTTTTCCTTGGTTTTTTAAATGCATTAGGTTATTAAATTTAATCACTGTAAATATTAATTTAAAAAATTGGTGATTTGCAAAATGATTTATTCGGTAATTATTTTTATAAATAGATTTATTCGAAATATGTTTCTTAATTAATTTTTGTTGCAGTTTTAATTAAAACTCAGGAATAGAGTAAGAGTTTTATAGAAAAAAAAATATTCTGGAAAATTAATATATATATATATATATTTTTTTAGTTTCTGGTTTAAATTAAGATGAATTATTTTTCGGTATGAATCTTTCCTATATACTTATTAGTTGTATTTCTTTTGCATATATGTATCGCATAATGGATACACGTTCGTTTTAATAAAGTAGTAATAATTTAATCAGCAAACAAATAAATCTCTCATCAGTTATGTTTGAGATATCCTCTTAGTAAAGCTGTTTTTATAACTTACAGATTAAAAAATGGGATTTCTTTTATTTCTGCAAATTATCTTTCTATTTTTTTGAATTTATAATAAAAGAGAAAGATGTTTTTGAAATAGCTGGTAATTTTTACAGAATATATTTTTTTAATGTTGGTAATACTTTGAAATAGGTTTTTTTCATAATTTCAGAAAATTGAACATAACTGGATGTTGAGTAATTTGTCGAATTAATTGAAAATTATATTTTTATTTCAGTCTTATGTATTGTTGTTTGCAGAAAAAAAAGGACGTGATGTGAAGCAGGACTCAGACAAATACAATATGTCATGTTCATTCTGAATAGTTTCAAATTCACACATGTTCACAATGGCAAAGTTTTTTTTTTTCTGAAAAAAAATGCAAAAATATATAAAATGTTTGTTTTTTTAAATTTTATTTATACTACGTTATCAAAAAATTAAAAATCATTACTGCTTTAAATGAAGCCACCTTTATATAGCCATCTGTATGAAAAATTTCAATGCAATTGAAAATTGTTTTATATTACAAGCAGGATAATTATTTCTTTTATCTTTTTTAATTGTTAAAAAATCACTCTAATTTGAAAGAAAGTTTTATAATGAAATAATTATGAAATTTCTTCTTTTTATTACATAACCTTAAAAAATGTTTAAATATCACCTTAAAAAACAACGATAAACTGTAGATTTTGATTTTTGTTAATCTAAATTTTAAATTAGAAATTATTGTATTCGTTTTCGCATTTTTAACAATTATTTCAAGCAAGAAAAAAAAAAAAAAAAAAAAAAAAAAAAAAAAAAAAAAAGATGACATTGTTGTATAGTCTAAACACCTGAAAATATCAGAAGGCCTCGAGATGATACCACAAATGCTTTTGTTAGCTGCTGCAGGGATGACAATCTGAGCTATGAGCAACGATTCTGCTCATAAACATCGTATAAACGGGTGATTCAAAATTATAGAAAAAAGTCACTCGTTATAATACTCGGTATACATGGATGCCAAGCAATGGGTCCCGTGTATCCAGTCCAATTTTCTAATGCATGTAGCAACGAGGCGATTACTCACCTTGCGGGTAAAATATACAGGGCTACAGACACACATGAACCGCATACCTCGCTATACTGATACCGACTTATTCTGCATCGTTTTCGGAGGAATTTGTTGAAAAAAAAGTGCGTTTGGCCATTTAGAAGGCCAAAAGATATCTATTGAGAATTCCTGTCCTTACAAAAGCTGAAGATACCATATATGCTTTTGATCTCTGCTGCAGCGATTACATTTCTTGCCATGAGATCATCTGATGTGTCCATAAGTTCATTAATTGAATGTTTGAAAAAACATAAATGCAATTGCTTTCTTTTCTTTTCTTAAGGCAGAGAAACGTTCAATGTTTCCTCTATGATTATAATTGCGATAATTAAATGCAAAATCCATATATATATATATATATATGGATATATATATACGACCTGATCTCAATATTCATGAAATAATAATTCTTGACCCCGATTTTGTTCTTATAAGCCGTAAAAAACACCTCTTAATTACAAAAGACGAAGCCATCAAATGCACAGTGACCCAGAAAATTGATTATTTTAGTAAGAAATAATCGAAATAAATTTGTATAAGGACGCCAAGCTTTGTGTTTAATTAAATTAAGCTAACATAGCTCGTTGGAAGTCTTGTAATCGTAAGAATTTAAGCGACCTGATTATTTCTAATTTATGGAGATGATTTTGCTGGCGAAATTGCTGCCTAGAAAATTAGAAACAAACTCAGGGCATGTTAAGTTCCTTTAACAAGAGTTTCGGCGACCCTTTTCGCTTCAGGAAAATGACCTGATGGAAGAATAATTTCCAAAATTTAGATTTAATACTCTACAAGAGAAAATGTTAATTAAAAATTATTAAAATGTGCATACGATTTGATTTGACGAAACTAGATTTAATGAATCGAATCGTGAAAGTATTTTAAACGGATTATTAGCAATTTCTCGTTTCGGAAGTTTGATGAGAAGAACTTTTGAAGATCACGATGTTCCTAAACCGAATTTAAATTCATCGTTTTATGCACACTACCCCTTCCTCCGAACATTTTTAAATATCAATAGAAAAAGTAACTTAGATATCCGATATATATGACAGAAATTTATTCAAATTTTAGTACTTTCAGTTTAGTACTTATACAAATCGAAGTGCCGGCGTCCTAGTCTAGGGGTAGCGCGTCTTCCCTGTGATTTGGGGGGTCGAGGGTTCCTGGTTCCGGAGTGGTTTTTCTTCACCTCGTGCTGTATGCGTGTGGTGTGTGAAAGCGCCCCCCCCCCCCTTGTGAAAAGGAGTTATGTAAGCGAGTGTGTGAGCGTTATCTTCATTTGAGTCAGAAGTCGCACTTCTGCCTTCGGGGGCTCACGGGTCTTTACCCTAAGAAGCTACTGCACCCCCTTTCCGTGGTAACGCGGACTCGATATGATCATCATCACAAATTAACGTACAATAAATTGGATTCAATTTATTATTTTAAATTGTGGGTAAATCTTATAGATAAAAGTAAATTCACAATAATATAACTCAACTAAACCGTCAATAATAAATTTATCTTCATTTCCAACTGTTTCCATATGCTATCAATTTAAAATTAATTACTTTATTTCGAGTGCTGAAATAATCCTAAATGTGAAATATTTGTTTAAAATAATGTTATTGTTTTTTTGTTTAACAAACATTTAATAATAAATTTTTATTTAAACAGATCTAAGTAAATAAAATGTGTGTCTTTTTGTGTATTGTATTGTTTTTCAATATCATGTTTCTCAGAATTATAATTTTATGTTATAAGGAAAAAAAATCATTTACTCCCTGTGCCCAATCGCGAAAATTGCAACTGTTTTAGAACATTTTCTTGTTCAACAAATAACTCCGCTTTAGTCAATTAGCCAAATTCTGCAATAAGAGGAAAATATGAATTTGTCGCAACTAATAATTAGATTTTCTTTTTTCTTTGTTGGTTGCAATTTTTTACTTTTTTTTTCCTTAAACAAAAACATTTTCTTCCTTCTTTTATGGCATTTTGGCATTTCGAAAATCAAGATAGGTTCTGGGGCTTGTTACTAAAGATTTGGTGTTTCTTCTTTAAAAGTCATCGCAATTTTTTTAAAAAAAATTAATTATCTTTTACCTCTACCTGTATATCACATATCAAATTAAGGAATAATTTTTTAAGTATAGAATTATTATTTTTTAATCACTGTGAGCTAATATTGAATTTTTGTTTCCAAATTCTGGCCTTTGCTGCAGATTGATATGAACTGATTGTTTTGTAGAAATATTGATATCTAAATTATTTTTGCTGCTGTTATGACTTAGTTTATTTGTTTAGTTAGTAATTTAGTTAGTTAATACTAGATGAATTAAATCTACCCATGAGTACATAGTTAATTACTATTTTTGTTTTAATATATTATTATATCCATTTATCTAGAATTTAAATCAATCAATTTCAATTTTCAGAAATAGTTTATTTAATTAAAAAAATGAATTATGTTACATTGGGTTTATTTTCTGAAATTATATGTTAAAATGCCTCTAAACAATTTTTTGAAACTTTTATATTCTGAAATTAATTTGCATTTCAAGAAAGTAATCAGAATGTCAAAAATTAAAATATTCCTATTCTGCAAAAATTCTATCCTACTTTCATTTTGAAACATAACATTTAAATGCTTACAAAATTATAACAAAATTAAGAAATAGAACATTTTCTTTGTAAAACTTAATATAGAAATGTATTGGTAAATTAGAAAAATGGCAAAAAATTAGTATCTTTTCTCTATTTACATTTTCGTCCATTTATTTATTGTAAAAAATAATTACTTGTTTAACCTTTGAGTCTAAAAATAAGCTTTGTTAAAATGAAATCGACTTGTTTTAAGAATTATAAATTTTCAATGGCATTGAAAGGAAAGATATTTTGTAATATATTCTTTTTAAAAATTTCTAAATTGAAGAAAATGGAAAAATTTTAAAAATAAAAATTTGAACTATTCATTAGGAAATAGAGTTTCAAGAAAATTATTAAATATTAAAGCACTTTGAAATAAAAATTTGTAAAACATAATTTCAACATCCTGCACAAATTAATTAATAAAGCAAGCTACATGGAAGACTAAAAAAATATAACTATAAAAGCATAACTATGAAAATTTCCGAGTTTGTTATAAGACAACTAGGACTTTTCTTATAACAAAACTTCTATTCTAGAAAATAAAAATGTACCTTTCATTCATAATCTTCAAAGGAAATATGAAGAATGAATAGTTAAATAAGGATGCTTCGGATCTATGCCAATTTGCAGTATAAAATTTATTTTTATGCATAGAATCCGTTTTCATTTTCAAAAGATATTTTGAACATAGTTTATAATTTCTTGTAAGTGTCATAGCTAAAAATGTATGTTTGGTAAAGTAAAATGAAAATAAATTGAAATAATAATAAATAAACAACATTATTTCAGAAGAATTAACTTATAGAAAAAGAATAAATTTCCATTGAAAATTTTGACAAAAGTAGTTTTGAATCTACGACATTACAATGTTATCTGTAATATTATTTTTATCTATACTATTTATTCCTTCCTTACTTTTACCTTTAATCTTTTCTTCAAAACTTCAAATAAAAAATATATGGTTATTTTACTTAAATTATTGTTTAATAACAGATGATTTTGCTGCAATACTCTGTTACAATATTATCGTTGACTATGCATCACAATTTAAAAATTGTTAAGTAATAGAAAATATTTTAATGGAATCTGTAAAAATGTGTTAAAATTTTATTTAAAAAACTCAATAAATTAATTATCTTATAATTATGAATATTTTCAAATTTAATTTTTGCAATAATTTATCCTACAAATTTTAAAGTTATATTTTGCCATTTTATAAATTATTGAAGCTGAATTGAAGAACAAAAATAAACATATAATAATCTCTCATTGGTGGTCATGTTTTAAATTTTGTTTTAAAATAAATCGACCCAAAAGCTACATTTACACTTTTTAATGAAGTTATTTTTAAAAAATTCAAAAGGTCACATACATAAAAGTAACACACCCTACAATAATTTTATTAAATTGTGTTATTCAGTAAGCATCTTGAGTCTAAGCATATTCGTAAATTTATATGTAGGCTGCTGCCACTCTTGAATAGAAATTAGAAAATAAACTTGGAGAGTCAACAGCTGCATAATGAAGGTAGCGTGTGTCGTAGATATCAGCTGCTAGCTTTTAAATAGTTGAATATTAGTTTATTAATCGAAAGCTTTTGCAAAATCTCTTTAACATTCTACCGAAGAAAACGAGATTTCACAAAGGAGTTTTAACAATAAAAATGACCTACGAAAACAATTTTATATTTAATAATGAACCGGGACTTTTATAATGATCCAATTAGCAACGAACTTTATATTTTCTGTTCTTTTAAAAATATCTTAGTATAGTAAATAGTATAGTAGTTTTGAAGGATTTTATTTATTTTTTTTTCCTTCTTTAACGATGTATATTTAGAAGCCTTGTAAAGTATGTTATTATTTTTACTTATAGATATATCACAACGTATGTTCAAAGTATTTAAGACAATTTATTGCTTAAAAATGCATATTTTATGAAATTCCCCATAATTGTCTATTTTCTAAAGTGTATAAGAAACTATGTTTTTAGTAAAAACTGGAATAAAAAATTAGGAGGGAGGATAATAAACGGATAGTATTATAGATGTTACCAAATTAAGCAATTTATTGAACCTGTTTAGATATTTACAAATCATGCCTTTTCTTTAAGCCCGAATCCTCCTAATTTGTAAATCTGTAACTTATGGCAGACACCATATTGAAACCTCAATGCATCAAAATAAAGGAGAAGTAAACATTTTAAAGGCCTATAATAACTATGGCATAGGAAATAATCTTAATAACACGAGGATGAAGCAATTTGTGATAAAAGTGACTCTGATAATACTGACATAATTGATTGATGAATAGGCACTTATTACTAAAATATAGATTGGATTGATGATAAACTAAATTAGTATCTTTTTGTAATTCATCACATGAGAATAGCCAAAATATCACCAGCTGCGGTGCTAAATAAAACGTATCTTATTTTGTTATATTTTAAGAAAAAGGGATTTTATTAAAGATTTTTTTTTCAAACCTTAAGCATCTCCAAAATTTAAGGTTATTTGCACACCAATTTTTTTACATACATTAAAGGATGATAAATATATCTGAGATTTTAATTTTGATGTAAAAGTTATATCATAAAAGAAGTTATATATAATTTAAATTGTTCGTTTAAGTTCAGATATATTATATGTCGGCGTGCATTTTGTAACTACGCCGCACTGTGGCGGTAACTGTGCGGCACATTTTTAGAGAATTAATAAGTAATTTCACAAAAACATAGGATATTGATGAATTGCAGATTTAACAACTGCTGTTTAAAAGATTCAATTACAATATTTATCAATGGACTTGGATTTTAGTATTAGGATAATGATTCATGACTGGAAGCATGAAAAATTATTCTCTTTCTGTTATTTTTTAATTTCAATTGCATTTTATATTTTGATTAGAAAGGTCATTTTACATATTTTATATAAAATAAAATAATACTTAGATTCATGAAAAATTATTTACCATGAGTTACAATTTTTATAAAATTATCAGACATCTTTCAAATAATACATCTTAGAGGACACAGTGAATATGTTCTTAATTTGAAATCCTCCATCGAAACTAAACCACAGTTAAAAACAGTTTTTATATAAAAAAATGAGAAAAATATAAATAAATGTTACTATGTTGCTAACAAATTTTATTATTATTGAGTATGCTGAAAAAATTATGCTTTGGATTCAAAGTTTTTGTTTTTGTTCTAGAATATTTTTACATATCCAGTTAGTTATATTATTCCATGCTATTCCGTGCTATTTATAATATATTTTGTTTTTGGGGAAACTAAACAATTATACTGTCAAAAATGTTATTTGTTGTGTGATAATTTTTTGAGTTTCTTAATTTCCAAAAACAAAAATAAGAGTTTCTTCCATTCCAAAAAATAATTGCTTAAGATGCTTCATGCTTATCTTGCTTGTGCGTGATGCAAGCATAACGCTATAGAAAATGCTTTAAATGATGCATCAATATAATTATATAGAATGCATTTTGGGAAACAATATATTATACTTAAGTAAATAATGCTGCTGAAAATTTCCGTTTAATTATTTAATCCTATTATATTACCTTTAAGTAAGAACATAATTAAATATTCTTATTTCTTTAAAACTGGCTTCTGTCTATTTATACAAGGAGGCAATTTTTATCCAAGCTGATAATTACAGTATTGAATGAACCCAATTATGGACGTACAACCTTTTTCGTGGTAGTGAATTGTTCACCTCGATAGCTATTTTCACTTAATACTGGACTCGTATAAGCATCTAAACAGATCGTATAGCAATATTACTACAGTGTAAGCACATGTCAGCAGTCAGTACAATTATGCTTGCTCCAGCATAGCTCTCTATCCTTCGCAATCTAAGTGTCAAGCAGAGTCACTGGTTATACGATAATATGCAAAGCCTCTCCAGTACCTTCAGAATGTAATGTAATAGTTTGGAGAAATAGGACTGAATTAGATTTCCGTAGTAGCTAACAACAACCTTTCTATTAGCTTTGCTACAGTGAGCCAATCCAATGATTAACTCTGTCAAGAGTGTTAAGTAAATTATGGTAAATGAAATAGGCATTTATTCCTACAATGAAGAATCTAATTTAGACTCGAATTTAGCTGTGTTGATTACGCAAAGCTCATTGGACTATAACCTTGTATGATTATCTCTAAAATTATTTTAATATACCTGTTTTTTTTTTGTTTTTTTTTTTTGCTAATGTATTTATGGATTCAAGAAAAGCTTATTAATGTGTTTAATGCATTTAGAAAATTCCCAATTCTTACATTCATGATAAGTTTTAAAAAATGGTACAACATATTATTGCCCAGTTTAAAAACGGATTAAGTTTTGTGAAACAGACTATTATATTTTATATTTAGATTTTATAATTAGAATAATTTTTATTTAAATAAGAAATCATCATTGTTTATTAGCATTTATGTTCTATTTTAAGCGATAGCTTTAACTACCAACATTCTTGAGGGAAATAAGATGGAATTTTTAAGTATTTCATGGTATAATATGATTTTTTAAAGAGATAAATTGCATTATTGCTGAAAAACTATTATTAATATTTCTATAACATTACTTATTATGCTTCAAATAAAATTGTAAAATAATTTATATATTTTTTTTTAATTTATGAAAAATACAGTTTTATTGAATAATGAAATAAAATTTTGAAGAAATCAGTGTTACTTTCTTAATTTTCTGATTTAAGTTGCAAAAATTAAATTAATTTATTTCATGTATTTTTCAAGTAACTTCTTTAGATATCGAGATAAATATATACAAATCTCAAAATTAAAATTTAACTTGCTGTAGTATTTGAATTATGTTGGAGGTAATTTTGAAAATTTTTGAATATATTGCAGGGAAGGAATTTAAAACTTAAAACACCAACTTAATACCTTTAAAAACAAGTCATATTTTAATAAAAAATCATAATTCTCTTTAGAAATACTTTTATGGATGTATTTTCTGCAGATAATCTTAATACCCTGCTGAGTAGGATTTTTACAAATCGTTTAGGTTTTAGGATTGAAGTTCTATTAATTTATGTAATCTAAATTGCTAAATTATTAGAACACAGTTATGAAAAGAAAAAAAAAATGTGTTTTTCAGTTTTGCAATTTTGAAATCAATAATTTTCACAATCAAAATTTATGAAAAAGAAGTATTCAAATTACCCAAAACGCAACACAAAACGCGTAAATATAATTAAAAAAAATAATTATATCTTTAGCTGAATTTTAATGGATATACACAGCATTGGATTAAATATATTATTCAATATGACTTTTTTTGAAATATTAATAAACAGTGTCATTTCTCTCTATGTTGTTTTTATTAAAATCTGCACACTTTTTCTAATACAATAAAAGTTTTTTCATTATTTAAAAAAAAAATAAGACCTATGCTACCGCAAATGAATGCAACTTCTACTTAAAATAAGAATATTTTCCCTTCTATTATTTATTTAACATACCTAAAACAGGTGCAAAATCTGACGGAAAGGACGTTTAAATTTTATCTAATGATATTTATCCATTTTTTTTTTAGATACACCGAACTCAACGAGGAATAAATAAGGAAATGTTCTGGAAGTGTCACTATTGCAGACGTTGGTGATTTTTAGTCGATATGTTACTATTTTGATCACAAATCTTTAATATCTGGTCGATAAACTTTAAACTATTACCAAATGTTGACAATAGTCTATTGAATTAATTATTTGTGATATGTGTAGAAAAAGCAAGCATTTTCTGAATTTCAATAAAAATGATTATGATGGAAAATTTTTCAGAAAAAAACGATATTTTCTTTTTATTTTAATATGCGCACTACCAAAGCAAGTACTCATTTTTTCCTGTAGGTCAAATTCGTCTTACGGGCTATAATGAGACTCCCAACTTTCATCATAGTTTAAAATTCGTAAAAATGCATGGTTCCATTTTTATAATCATTCAAATATCGTATTCAGAAAGTTTCTACTCCATATCAGAAGTATTATGAGATACCCTAATTTCATCACAATTTAAAATTCAAGTCAAAAATGCATATTTTCCTTTTTATAGTGATACAGATATCTAAAGCTGATTTCTGTTTCTATCACGTTTTCCATTGCATTCATATTCTATTTGGAACTTTGTCGCGATTCAGTAAAATTGAATTATTCATAATGATGCGATGCAAGTTTCCCAAACGGATACTCATTTTGCAACTAATTTTCTAGACTGTCTTTCATCAATCATCAAGAATAAGGACATTTATCTTCCCTAAGTTACCATTCTTCATGGGGAGGATTATTAGTTAAATTTTTAAATTGTTTGAAACCATTTATAAATGTCTTTGCTATTATTTACTAAAGATCTCAAGAGCATACAATTATTGCCAAATTTCATAAGTTTTGTCATTTTCATTCACTAAAAAATTATTGGGTTTTAGTTGTGTCAGTAGGTTTTTTTATGTTATATTGGTGATATAGTAAATAAGTGAAGTTACATATGAAGAATACAATAATACCAAAGGAATACATAAATACTAAATATCTTATCTTGACTACTGGGGCAATGTGTGGTAAAACCCTTCATCTATATAAAAATACCATCATATGTGGTTTAAGTATATTTGTTTTCCATTTCGAAATGTTTTTGGAATGAAACTCATAAAAACAAACTGCGATCAGATGATGAGGATGGTAATTAGGCCATAACTCACTCTTTCTTTGGAAATCGTTTTTTACGATGGCAGTATATTTCAGGAATTATATATCGTAGTTCACTTTACATGGTTTTGTCAGAAATTCAGAATCATCAAAATCCAACAAATTTATGCCATCAATATTTAACTAAACTTTTATGTAAACAGGAGATATCACATAATTTCCTTCTTTTAATTTATTTGTTTTAATACCTTTCATAAGAATTTTTTTTCATAGATTAAGAAAAAATAATTTCAGTTAATAAAGTGAAGTATTAATAGAAGGAAAGAAAATTAAAAATCTTAAATATGAAAATTATTCTTTTATTACAATTGATGAACTGTCTGTTTAAATTATCTCAACCGCTATTGCATGTGTAGTTGCATTACATATTTTCAGTTCTATATTCCGTAATGCATTTTAATAATAATCGAAAAAATAATTTGAAATTGCACGCAAGCACAGTACAAATTATAAAGCAGCTTTTAAAAATATTCCCGTAAAACAAATTACAATATCTAATAACTCCGTACTCTAGTAGAAAGAAAGAAAGAGTAAATCTCAATTTCATTAAATGAGCATATAAATAAAATACCATCGACCAAAATCAAAGCTTAATTACTGTTCTCAAGTTTACCTTGCTACTTCTGCGTGAAAATCGAACCTAGATGGCATAAGAGATTCCAATGCTATTCTTTAAATTTTCACCTCATCCTTTTACTTATCTGTATAATGAGATTAGAAGAATTCTTTAACTTTAACCATATCCATAGTAAATCCTACACACACTTAATTATTCATGCAGAGCTCTTTCAGAAACTCCTTTGTGCCTGCATGTTTAACATACTCTGCACAACAGAATCATCGCACATACCGCTTTTGAGGGACAGAACAAAATTTGGCTTTGAATTTGAGATCATGGCAAGCGAGGCGACAATGCATCTAATCAAATTCTAATATGCGAGCGACGCTGTTTGCTGCGCATTTCCACAGCCTTATTTGAAAATTTTAGTGTTCTGGCATACCTTTCGTTAACTGTTGTCTGTAATCAAAGAATGTTTTAATATTTTGCTTTATTTTAAATTTACTCCTTTTTTTACCTGTTCAAATCTCATCAAAAAGAAACGAAAAACAAAATATTTTATTAAATCATAAGCGTTTTGGAATAATTGTTTAAGTAACTTTTGTATTTTTTTTTCTTTGCTTTCAAATTTGCTTTTATATTCTTACAGAATAATTTGATAAATTCTAATAAAGGTTTACATCGATTTTGTTCATTCTTCAATTCCATAATTATTCTTTCTCCATTGATACCAAGAAAAACAGGCTGATTATTTTTTTCTATATATTTGCTTATTAAATTTCACGAAATAATGATATTACCCTTCTCTAAAAAATATTTTTCAAAAGAAGAAAGTCATTTATTTCATGAAAAAATATTCAATGTTATTCAGAGTTTTTGCATCATTAAAGAAATATAACTCAATAAAGCGTAATATTAAATATTTTACAGACAGATTCTTGACAGCATTCATGATTTTGATAAATAATTTATTGAATTAAATTTAGTAAGGATACAAATATGTTTATTGTAAATTGCATTTATTTAGAAGACAAATTTTATGGCTCTTGTGTTGTTGTAACTGTTTTGCTGTTATTATTTGATTTTCTATTGATAATAATGCTGCTATGAAGTTCCCAATTCTTACAAAGGTTTTTGATATGGTGTTAAAAATATTAAAACTTGAATGAATCACAGTTATGTAACATAAAAATTCATTTATTACATTTCTATACATATTAAATTGTATATTGGAATATCCATTCCATATCCAAAATGTTACTGCTATTAAATAAAATAAAATTACTCTTTATCTTAAGAATTATATTATTTATTATTAACTATTTATTATTATGTTAAAGATTAAAAGCAGATAATTTTTAAAGTTGGAATTTAATGTATATTCTTTTCTCCCGCCTTTCTCTAAGTAGTCACTTTTATAATTTGCAAATTTTTATTGGTTACGTATATGTCCAACTGCAAAATGGACACATGATTGCTGGAATGGATACATGATTGCTGCAAAATGGCACATGCTGCATGATTTATAATCTGCAAGTTTTGAATCAAATGTTTCCAACTGATTCAAAATTTTATTATGACAATAATACCATGTCGACTTTTATTTTAGAGTCTAATGTTATTTAAACATAGGAGGTTATAAAATTGTCATTCTATTTAAAAAAAATCTTTCCTAAATTTTAGTGAGTCTATACGTATATATCTGTAAATAAATGCTTTCGTTCCTAAACTGCAATGTTTGTTATGCTAACTTATACTTAAAAATAAAAATAAATAAAAATACTTTTATACACCGTTTAATTTGCGAAATATTTTAAATGATTTTTAGAAGAAATTAAGACACCATATAAACACATTAAATAACACTGTATATTAAAAGTTGATATATCATTAATGCGGTTACAATTTTGATTTATTTACAAAATTTATATCAGTGTTTCAGGTTTTAAAGTTAAGGTTTGAGATTCAAATATTTTATTTAAAAATTTAATGAAATGTTTACCAAAATATATGATAAAACATTATGCTCAATACCTGATGATGTTGATATTTTTGATCAGTCAATAATAAAAAAAAATTATAATTTATGTTTTTTATTTATTTTTAAAAATTATATACGTTTTTAATTTTAGAAATGTGTGTGTCTTTAATAAACAAACTCTTATACTTTGAGAATCGGTTTATGTTTTCTGCATCAATCTTTCCTCAATATCATTTTAATGAAAATACATAATATACATATTTTTATGCATTATGTTTTCTTAATTTACATTATTTATTTTCTTGTATATTTAACTTTTATTTCAACATTTGCAATTTAGTTTTCAACCTTAATTTATTTGTTTTCATCTTTTTTGTTATATATTAACTTGTTTAAACTTGTAGGAATATTTACGAAATTTCATCAATTATATTTATTTGTTGCTTATTTTTAACATATCTTTTGATATTCTGTTATGTGTTATTCGGGAAAGTCCTTTTAGCATTTCTCGGCGTTTTGATTTCAGAAATATTTTTAACGCTGGAATTTTGAATATTAATATTTAAAATTAATAAAAAATAGATAAAATAACAAAAATATATTTAACTTATTTTTGTATCTAAAATCTTTAACTATTACTGTTTAATAATGCATTTTCATTTCTTAAATCGCAGTTATTTTATTATGAAGAAAAATATTGCATATTTCTTTAATAAATGATAAAATAATTCCCCTTAACATATATAAAACCCAGATACCTTTCTGCGAAAGAAAACATTCTACCTAAATTAATTACCTGAAAGTTTTTGAAGTAATAACTCTTGACACACTTCCTTTTTTTCTTTTTTTTTTTGGAAATAACTATAAAGAATACCACTTAATTACAAGGTGAAGAAGCAGAAAATGAACATTGACCCAGAAAATGGATTATTTAATCACAAAATTATCGGACGTAGGTTACTTAAGAATTCGATTTTTTTAAAAAATCAAATTAGGTTAGCAAAGCTCATTGTAAATCTGGTAAAAAGAATTTAAGCAGTATCATGTATTTTTATTATTTATTTATTTATAGGGGGGACTGTTTTATAAAGATATAGAGCAAAATTTTTAGAAATAAACTTCAAAGTATTTTAATAATCTTTAAAAAGACAAATGAAAATATTTTTCGTTTGAGAGAAATAAGAAGACAGAGGTATTGAAAATTTATATTTTAAAAATTATAATAAGCAGCAATGTTATTCTGATTAAATTTTTATTGGCAGTGCAATTTATATTAAAATATGCTTGCGAAATGATTGGGGGAATTGATTCTTTTAATAATCAATCAAACTTATTAATTTGATTTTTAGCATTTCAAGGCCTTAAATGATCAATGTTTATGATTTAGAAAAGAAAGATGCATCTCAGATAAATGGGTACTCATTATTTAGATCATATAAAATTATTCAAAGAATTCAATCACTAATATTATAGAGATAAACCTGCAAAATTATATGACTGTTTATAGATATTTATTGGGAAAAAGTTAAATTTGTTTACGCATTTTAAATAATATTTCATTAAAATTTGTTAGTAATAATGAAAATTAAATGGCAGTTTTAGATATAAATATAATAAAAACTTTTACGTTGATTAAGATAATATTGATTAAAGATTATGTTGATTTCTATTCTTAAATATTCTTAACAAACTATAAAAAAAGAATTTACAATAATATTTCTATTTAGAGAAAGAGAAATATTTAAGTTATAATATTTTTTTAAAAAATTACATTAATAACTCTAATCTACTTAGAATTTTTATTAGATTAAACAGTTTCGTAATTCAATTCAAAGGAATACAGACAATTTAAGTGAAAAATTAAAAATGAATATAACATAAAATATCAAAAACAAGGGTTGATTTTTTTTCCTTTACCGAAATCAAATACAACAGTACATAATACATTTGTACATATTCATATAACAAAATCAAATACAAATCACAAAGCTTTACTTGCAAAATTTACAAAATTATAGGTATAAAGACAATTTACCTTTTAGTTATAAATCTGAAATATTTTTTTATTTAGATATTGTATTAATGTATGATGTATTCTAGATGCACATTCGTTACTTCAAATTCAGTTTCAATACAAAGATATTAATCATTTTTATTTTATTTCAAATTATTAATTATTCGAGAGTAGTTCTTGCTTTACATATTTATTTTGATAAATGAATCAAAATTATTAAAGCCGATTGCTACCTGTTTGACGTCACAATAAATATAAAAAGCAGCACTCATTTTATAAAATAACACTACAGTATTTTTTTATAAAATTTTTAGCACACTGTGAATAATCTGTGATATAAATATATTTACTTATTTATGAACTATAATTCGGCACCCTTAAAGATAAACTGAATACACCAATAATGATGGAAAAGAGTGTCGTAAAAATTTGCTGTCTACACAAATTTTTTAAATATTTCAATATTTGTTTAATTATCGGAAAATTATTTATATTTATATTTATTATGTTTTTTTATTATTTCCCTGCCACAGAAAACAGATTTAAATAAGAAGACTAACAATGAAAATACATGAGGAGAATTTTAAGCTCTTATATTATTTTAAGCTCTTATAAAATTGTATTTTCAACAAATTGAGATAATATATTTTCTTTTTCAAAAAACATTTTAGCAAAAAAATAATCTTTTAATGATTTTATAATTATTTTTTATTTTGTAGTTTTGAATATTTAGAGGCCTATCATATTACTATGTTCGCACGGATATCGGTTAACGATTTGTTCATTACTTTTACAGATTATTTTTCATTCGTTTAAACGCTGAAATCAATAGAATTTCAAGCTGAAAATCATTGAGAAATCTCTTTCGTTTATCTTTATTTTTTGTATTGCATTAAAACTTCCTTTTTGAATGATCATAAAAAATATAAAATTTAAATAAATAGTTCGGTTGAGAACAATAGGTATTTGTTTGTTGTTATCAAGATACTAATATATTAATGCTAATAAAGTTATGATTGTAGAGATCCTGATAAGCATATTGTGCTCATGTGTAAATGTTTTAGTACGTGCAACTTTTAAGAGTCAAGTTGTACTTTCTGATATTTAAATTTCACGTTGTCTGAGTTGCACTTTCATTGATATGTCTGATAATATATTGTTCTTAAATATATGTCTGAAATATTCCTTGGAATAAATTTTAGTTTTATAATAAAATAAGAATCATATTTTTGACAGTTTCATTTAGTTCTAAACATCAGAATACTTTATCTGTAAGCTTTGTGTTCACATTGTTTACCTTTTGTAAAACCTTATCATATTATTAATATATTATATTTTACATAAAAGATATTACCTTTATTTAATGTTAAAATATATCTTTATTCTTAGTTGGCTACCCCTAACAATGACGGGACGCACCTCCCACGGGATGTTTTGTACAGTGGCTTGTGAAGGCTCTTAGGACTCAACCTCAATCCCCGCCAATACTGTTGCGGCAGTTTGGTTATTGAGATTTATCTGTGTGACTTTGTGCGGGTTGGAGTAATCGATGTGTGATTGTGATTATCTTTATTTCCCAGTCAGTACAATAGTACCCAACGATGTTAACTATGAGAATACTTAGTTTGGATATGTAATAATTATCCAATGAATCTAATTTTCCATCAAATATGTGCTTTTCAGCATGAAAAAAATGTTTTCATTTGTCTCTGGTGTATCTTATTCTAACTTGTTGGATAATATCACGATAAGAAAGTATACAAAATGTATTTTTTTTGTTCCTCACATCAAAAGTATAAATTTAACTTCTTATTTTGAACATTTATCCTCACTTTTATGTTCTAGAAAATAATTGCATATAATTTAAATAGCATATGAATCCTGAACTTCTAAATGATCTTTAAAATGATTGAAGAGACTAATCTCTTATTCTATAAATTATTCATACCTTACAGCCGGCGTCCTTGCATAGGGATAGCGCCTCTTCCCCGTGATCTGGGCGTCCCGGGTTTGAACCCCGGTTCGGGCATGGTTGTTCTTCATTTGTGTTCTATCTGTGAGGTGTGTAAATGTGTCCCCCTGTAAACAGGGGCTGTGCAAGCGGATGTGTGAGTATCATCTTCATATGAGCTAGAAGTCAGATTTCTGCCCTCGGGTGCTCAGATCTTTACCTTCAGAAGCTACTGCACCCCCTTTCCGTAGCAATGCGGGCACGACATCATCATTCATATTTTACAGTTTATACCAATATTCAGCAAATCGAGTTAGTTTTCCATGTCTTTATTTTAATGCAGTTATGTCTATTATTGTCAATTCTATGTTAGAATGATCCTGTTTCATGATTTTTTAACCCTCTGACTGCGTAATTTTTAAAAATCAGTATTTAGATGCGATGTTTGCAAATTAGTTCAAATATTTTTCAAGCAAAGTGAACTGATACTACATGTTACGCCATAATAATATAATAAAAATATGTAACAATAAAAATGAACACTCTAAAAAAAGAAAAACTCCGGATGTAGTAGAAAATGGATTGATTGCTAACCCACATAATTCGCAGCTTAAAGGTTAATACGGTAACATCTATATATGTCAATACTACGTTCGCACCATCCTGTTTCTTCATTTTTAATGCAATTACTTCTATCAATATCAATGCTCTGTTAAGGTCTGTCTTTTTAATTTGAAGAGTTATTATGTGACGTTAGAGAAACATGAGATAGCATACTTACTAAAAATTTCCGCATCATATAATATTAACCACACTAATAGTAAAGCATTTGATTCATGATGGCAAATTCAGCAAACGACAGTCCATAAATTACAGCGTAGAATGATAAGATAACAAATCTTTGGTTTCAAAATCAGTATAACACGTTTCTTTTTTACGATTAAAATATATAATTATTTGATTCAGCTATGGATTATTAAGGAGTTCATTTGCTATGTGGATTTTTCTCTAAAAATAGATATTCATGGAATTTACTTTGTTAGACAATTAAATTAAATTATAGTATTCATTAAATTAAATTTGTTATTCATCATATTTAATCATTTTCGCTACCGAATCATCACAAAATATATTTCAATGGAACACTGGTTATTTTAATTAAATCCTTTGAAAATAGAAATGACTCATTATACTTCAGGATAAGGAAAACGTATTGGAGATATTTAATTAAACTCTTTAGAAATGAATAAATAATCTTCCTCATTGTCATAAAGTAAGCAAATAATTATTTATCTTTATCATATTTTTAGAAGGGATTGGCTAACAGTTTCTGTTTCACAATGGAAATTTAAACAAAAATCATGTTTCCATTCAAAGATAATACCTTAAATATTTTATATTAAAGGAATTGTTCTAACATTACTACTTTAATTTGACGCAATGTGTTTAATTGCCTTCGTGATTTTCATTAGTAAAAATTTATCTTGAGATCTGAGATAACGATAATCTGTTTTTTATTTATTTTTTCAACTACTTTGAAGAAAAGATGCTTCTTTCTTATGCATAGAAAAAATTATATTTTGCTTAATATTACATTTCATTATAAAGGTTTCATAAATGAAAAGTGGACACTTACGATTGAGTCAGAATAACTGCAGCTATAGCAGCCTCACCTAACAGGCATATAAATAGTGGCAGGAGGTGTGTAATGCGTATAGCGTTCAGCAGTGAAAGGTATTCATGATAGAGGACATTGATCGAAAGTAAAGTCGTGGTATACGTGGATACGTCCAGATCGGAAAAACGGTTGGTAATATTATTTCTGATTCGAATTAGTATTGCGCTAAATACTATTTCGACTGGCATGGACCATTCTTGATTGATTCCATGCCCTAAAAGAACACTATCAATTCAACACAAAACTGCAGTACTTTGACGAAACTACGGCAAGCAGTCAAAAGCAAACGGCCAGGCCTTATCACAGAACAAGTGATCCTAATTCTTGACAATGCTCACCTACACGAGTCCAGCAAAATTCAGACGAACTTAAAAAATATTCCGTTAAGAAGTTTTGGAAAACACGCCATACAGACCGGATTTGTCACCATGTGACTTCCAATTCTTTAGGTCACTTAAGAAAACATTACAAGGAACACATTTCCATTCGGACGACGAAGTACAGGACATCCTGAAGAATAAACTACCAACTTTTTACAGAAAAGACCTGCTACCTAAGCGTGGCACCTGTGTTACAACGCCCATACCATTTCTTTTGATTTCGAATAAAAGTATTATCTTCATTCAACTTGCCCACTTTTCATTCGGACAACTCATATATACGCTATCCGCAAAACATACAAAAATCCTGATGTTTTGTAATTTAAATAAAAAAATATTATTCGTTTCGTTTAATTTTTCATTTAAAAAAAAATTATTTATTTCGAAAGAAAGTATTACTTAATCAGTATTGCAATTTCGAAATATTGAAACGAACGCTCTGATCCAGATATAAATTACTTTAGCTCTAGACGAGCTTTGGCTATTTCTAATCCATCCAATAAACTTCAAAGGAATGCGATAAATAAACTCCTTCATTTAAGCTCTAATTCACCCGGACTTGGAAATGAATGCAATTCATTGATCTTAGCGGATCTCTAGAAATGAAATAGATTTCGATGGTCCAAGATAGTCAGCATTTTATCGGGACAATCATTCAGTAGTGCATGGTCATTCTTAATGAAGATTCTTATGAGCGAATGCGTATTACCCAAAATTAAATGCATGGTGAGAGCGAATCCATGAAAAGCATTCGGAATCAGAAATTTCAGGGAACGTCCTACGCCGCGTTTTATCACGCGATGCAGCCTGCACCCTTTCAAGTGGAAAATGCTTCATAACCAGTGAAGCAATTACCATCGGAATTAATTCTCTCACAAACTATAACGGATTACCTTTTGAGAGGGCTGCCGTTTTCTATTAAACGTAACGAGTCCTTTCAATCGTCTTTAATCGCCCCGGGAGCTAGCAATCGTCACATTCATCGCGTGACTGACCCGGAACAAGTTGGGCTGCTTTTACTTACCCTTAACCGTGGCTGTAAGGATATTGATCGAGTGGTGTGATACCTTGAGTAATGAAAGGTGCGGATTAACTCCTTCAGCTGCAGCATTGTGGGGCGGACGAATTGTTTCTTAAGCTTCATCGACTTCTCGGAGTGTGTGTGAGCTTGAATAAAGAATTCTCTGTCGCTTTTCAAGATGTACAATTCTAATGTGTCTGTCGTCTTAATAGAAAATATTGGACGGCAGATGTAATTTTTATTTCCTGTTTCGATAAATTGTGGTTTCTATTTAATTATGAGCTTACAGACATAAATCTTAGATGAGATTATTTAAGAATAACATCTTTATAATTAATCAGCCGCCTTACAACGTGGCATTCTAGTGACAGGATTTTCAAATAATATCGTGAAAATAGCCAACTAAATTATGGTAGGCTAGTGCATAAATTTTCCTCCAATGGAATTCAAAAATATTGAATCAGATAAACATTGAATGATTTAAATATTGTCCTGGGACATATTCGCAAACATCTAAAAAATTATTAAAGCTATTAAGAGCAAAACATTAGCTTTAAATCTAAAATATGGTGAATTATGTAGAACATTTGGTGATATTAAATAAGAAATAATGCAGTGCAAGTGAAAAATGTAGAGCATTTTATTAGTGAAAAAGTAAACTGAAGCTTAAGCATTACAAAACAATAGACATTAATTTCCTAGATGGAGATCTCCCTGCTGAAAATTTAAAATGACAGAGACAAAAAGTTTAAACAACTCTCAGGACAAATCAAATTTTGCTTTAAATTAACAGTCCAGAAAATACAACTGATACTAATGTAAAGAAAGCTAAAATATTAGAAATACCTAGTAGAAAAGAAAATCGGGGGGGGGGACTATGATTCAACAGCAATAATGTCGAAAATATTGTTTAATGCATGTAAAATTTTATATTTAGGTCAAAATTTAATCTCAGGAAAATTTAATATTTAGGTCAAAATTTAATATTTAGGTCAAAATTTAATCTCATGAAAATTTATATATTTTTGGAATGTTGATTTAATAAACTTTTATTTAATACTATTTGTGTCCAGGTCCCCGAAAAAAGGATTTATACCATTTATCAATTTGCGTCATGATATGACAGAGTTTGAAATCTTCTGCTCATTTAATATTTTCCGAATTTAAATTCAATTAATTTTGAAGCCTATTAAATGTTGATTCCAAACCAGTTTTACCATCTAATAATTGATTTCTGAAAAAATTCTTCTCAACCTTAAAAATTTGAAACAAACTGAAATAAAGAATATTTTGATGATCAGTATACTAATAAAAATATATTTTTAAAAAATTGGTTTGAATTAAATTAACATTTTTTTAAATTTTCTTTTGCCCTGACTGTTGTTTAATTTTGCGTTCTAGTGATTTGTTTCCTACCCATATGTATATAAAGTGGCATCTTTAAGGAAATAGATTTCTTACATGGATTATTTTATTCTTTCCCTGAAATTAAATGCTGAGTTAAAAAAAAAACCGCTATCCGTCTCTAGAAACTTGCTTCTTTCCCCATATTATTGACTTTTTAGATATTAAATTAAGAATACTGGAAAAAAAGTCCATTAATGCTATTATTTTTATGACTGATATATGCCTAAAAAATAAATTTAATTGGATCAATGTGTTTTATTACTAGTTACTAAGGGTGCAAATTAAACATATGCACGAAAAAATATAAATGCTACCAAATATAAAAGGAAAGCAAATCCTATTTCACAGCTAATATCCAAAGATAGTAATTTTCTTATTTTAAGTTTAACATTCGCAAAAGCATGCAATTGAATATTAAAATGCATGAATCTGAATTTTATCATGTCGTTAAAAACACTGTTACTACCATATTCACTATTTTGTTCAAACAGCGTAATTATGAGAATTAAAGCCGAAAATTGTGTTTTATACTTTGTTTAAAAGAGCATTATCATTATAGATTATTATCATTATGTTGTACTAGCAGTATAAAGCCAGAAACTGTAAACTCAACTTATCAGTTTATTATAGATATAAGTTGTATATTGCATATAAAGATTTTACTAAAAGAAAGAAATTAAAATTGATATTATTCAAAAAGTATTTTTTTTTAAGATAATTTAAAACCATATATTTTCTATTTGACGCCCCCATTGATTTTTGTTAATCTTTCTACTGACTGAATGGAATTTTTGTGACATGGTGAGTTCCCTCCAGAACATTGATTATAATATTTTGAATTCCAATAATTGGTAAAGCAATGAATAAGTGCTGCTGAATACAAGTTTTGTTTGCATTTGACTGTTGCTTTTGAAATGATGTAATTCTAAGCCATGCCCATTAGCATTATAAATATAGAGAGATTATAGATATAAAAAAAACTGGCTAAATAAATATTTGAGCAAATAATTATTTTCAAAATTCAAAAATACATATAATTTTAAGATATATTTCGAAAAATATTTCTTGCATTCTTATGATCATCTTTCCCAAATACTGATATATCGCAATTCCTGCTTTCAATTTTGATTCTTCACATTTTTACTTGGGTTCCTTCTATGATGTAATATTAAAATAATCTTTAAAATTAACTAGTAAAATTACAAAACACAAAATAGTAAAAATTTCAACAAAAAAAAATCAATTAAAAACTTAAATGTACACCATGTCTTGCATTTATATACCGGGTATATATATGTTAAGGTACATTTGTATTTTACACATGCATTCACATTATGTGTTTAATTACAAATAACATTTTAAACGTTATTCTTAAATTTAGCACCACTTATTTTAAAGCGATTTGCACATATAAATATAAATAAATCTAAGATTGAAATCTATCGATTTTCTTTAGTTCTATATATATGTAGGTAATGTATAAATGATAGAAAAGCAAAATTGTCTAAGACTATGCCGTACGGGAAAATAAATAAGTCGCCACGAAATAACTCGCCATCTCATTACTAAAGCAATTTCAAAGTTCTTCTTGAAGTAATTCAACGAATGAAGTTACTACTTATGTAAAATTACTTTTTCCATTTAATTCACTGAAGTAGATTATTTTAAAAATTTAGTTTGTGTAAGTATATAGATTGAAATATTATGCTTAGAAATTTTAAAAAAGGCTTACAATATAGTCATGATATTTCTAAACATTCTTTTTTGTTGTTATTTGCTCATAAGAAAATCCCTTGCTTCAATAATACCCCAAAATATGAAACTTTGTTACAGATATACTGTTATTTATGGGTATGAACTAAATACAGTTTCTAATTGCCTTCATTATCCAAACTAGAAACTGGAATTTTCGAATAAATAATTTATTTTTAATACATCAAATGTAAGAAGTGAAAAGATACTTTCTGAAACTAAAAGACATCCATATATGTATTTTCAAATACGCAGTTGACTCACAATTACGATGTTTTTTGCAATGATTGAAAATATATCAAATAACATCATTAACTCATTTATTTTTCTTCGTAATATTATAACAATTGTCATTATTTTAGCAAATTAAAAACAAAAATGGAAGTGCAAAAGTAATATCATTCCTGTCTTTGAAACTAAAATGTGATTCAAATTGATAAATAAAAATATATATGTAAATTTAGAAGAAGAAATTTAAAAATGAAAAACAACTTTATTGTTTCCTTTCAAATGCGTGATATTTAATGAAAAGCTGATAGCTTCTTTTGTTGATGAAATCACAATCATTAAATCAAATTTTGCATTTTAATTAGGAATAAATTACATTGAATTGTAACACCGATTGGCGAATTTTCTTTAATTGATTCGCAATTCTTATTTATCCAAAGCCCATTCGAAAAAGAAATATACGATCCTTTTTGAAAATTCAAAATAATAAAAGGGAAATCTTAAAAGCGCATATGGAACTCTCAGTCTCATTCCTGGAGACTAGTAACTTCTTTTTTCGTTTTTCTTTAAAGCTCCAAAAAGTGATTTAGAGAAACTTCTCAGACACGGAAAAAGCTTGGTAGAAACAAAAATAAAATTAACGAGATGCGGAACCACGTACTCTTAGTTTTGTTTCCGGAAATATTTCGACTCATGGATTTTAGCCCGTGAGTTCTCGGTTATAACTACGAAAAATAGAAATTTCGTTAACAGTTTTGCCTTTAAGTAGAAAGAAAGTAACTTCATTTCGGGATATGCTTTTTTTGTTTAGCTTTTTCTTTTTCCTAGTTTTTCTTTTTATATTCCCTCAATGTTAAGAAAAAACTAGATTTTCTTCTCAACATAAATATTTTAGAGAAACCGTGGAATCTACGAATTCGTTTCTGTCTTATTTAAAAACAATTCACGCATATTTATAATTTTTCATTGAAATATATATTAAATCATGACATTGTTTTTAGCATGGAATTTAAAATTACGAATGATAAATTATAATGTTAAACACATTAGCATGGTATTTTAAATTTGTTTCTTATTTTTGGATAATACGTTGTTATCACTGAAAACAATTTCGCTTTTTGAATGTGAATTGCCAAGTGCTAACTTCCCCTTATTTTTATATTTTTACAAAATGTGGTATGCTTTGCATAAAACATAATAATATAGTGAAAATATTGATTATAGATTTTTAATTTTAAGATAAAATTTTATTATGACTGATCTATAGCGTTGCAATATAGCAACATATTACACAAATCACTATCCCAGCAACCATAATTCATTTATTTGTGTATTTGAATATTTATTTAATTGCATTCACATGCATAAAAATAGTAAAGTGCTAATCAGTTTATGTATTCTTTCTGATAATGAAATAGCGAGTTGAAATAACGTGAATCAGTGAAATAACAAGCCGAAATAACATGAATCAGTGAAATAACAAGTCGAAATAGCAAGAATCAGTGAAAAAATAAGCCGAAATAACATGAATCAGTGAAATAACAAGCCGAAATAGCATGAATCAGTGAAATAATAAGCCTAAACAACATGAATCTGTGAAATAGCAAGCAGAATTTCATACAATTGTACTTTGTGCTTTTACGTTATCATGTTAGCATAAATACATATTTCCTCGAAATAGATATTTTTCAAAATTTGATTGACCTTTACAATTTAAGTGCAAAAAATAGCGCACAATTTATTCTTTCAACTGAATATGTTTTTATGAGTTAGCATATTTTCATATAGAACTCTTAATAAAATCCCTATTTTTTTCTTCTTTTTTATGTCTATTGTAAAACTAAGAGATTTATAAAAGTCTTGAAATCGAATTCTTTGATAATTGCATATTTTTTCTTTGCAAATTTATAAGAAAGTTAAAAATTATCAACATTTAAAATGAACTATTTATTCTTATGTCATTTTTCTTTACTATGGAAATATTTCTAGTATCTATATGATCTATAAATGTTTAACTTTAGATTTAGAGAAGAAACATGTATAATCTTTCTTCACCATTTAAGGCTTTTGTGCTTTCTAAGCAAAGCCTTCTTTTTAGCATTTGTCTTAAATGAATCTTGTAGAAAATTCGTGATCAAATTAACAGATAAATAAAAATATTAGCAATTTAAAAAAAAAATAAACTTATGGCGAAGTCATAAGTTTATTTTACTTAGTCATGAAATAATAGTAATCATTTTAATGTTATTGATTTATACTGTTCCAATGCGCAATTGCGAGCATATTTGCCTAATAGATTTTGTACAAATTGTAATATAATTTTACAGTTTTAATATCCAGAATAATTGAATTCAATTAAGAAGTTATCATGGAAAATACCAAAATCTAACTGAAATCTTAGTTCAAATTTTAATTGGGTTATAGAAATAAAAATGATGATTTGCCACTTCCCACTCACCAAATTATATTTGAGCGAATTATTCAATTAATTATCAGATTTTTTTTGTTAGTTTTAATATACTGATGTATTGATATGATCATGAATTTTTGTTCAAGTAATTTTAAGAATTAATACGTGCAGAGAGATCTTGTTTTTGATGCATTGAAGCAGCTTTACATAGTCAAGAAAAAATAAAATATTTTTCTCCTTTTAGATCAATTACGCATTGCATAAAAGCAAGCTGTCATTGCATTGCTTCTCCACCGCATGCGTAAATGGCAGCTAATTAGTTAGAGGACGCCGCCCTGAGGGGGAATTTCTCATCTGCATACGAGACCTTAGAGAGAAAGCAGTTTACTTAATTATTTTAAGCACTTCCCAAGTTTAAGACAGACAGACAATTATTCCGTTAGTTTTAAAATTTCGAGCCAAAGAATTCCCTGCATATCAGCGTCTCCTGATTGGAAATCTCAAGGCTCACGAAATTGATTTTTCCAATTTGTTTTTTTCTTTTAAAGTTTTCTGGATGATTAACAAAGATGAAACATAAAGTGAAAAGATGAAAATATAATATATAGAAATAAATATTATATATAAAATGCATTGGTCCAAGTACATCAGATATGCTCCCAATTATATTTAAACGTTTTAATTACGAATTGATTATTCCTTAAATAATGGTTAAAAGTATAAAATCTAAAAGTTCTACTTTGAAAAATGTTTTTTTTTTTTTTTTTTTTTTTTTTTTTATGTACAGTCATACATATTGAATATGCTTAACACTATTCCAAATAAGCTAAAAAAAGATCCAATAAAAAGATTTCAAACTTCTGGCAGCCTTAAGTAGTATGAAAATTCATAATGTAGCTTAATTGCTAGGAATATTGATATATACATGCAACGATGCGTAATACAAAAGAAGCCTGTCAAAAATAAACTGCAATTGCTACTTTATGATAGAAAATATAAATATTTCTATTTCTCACTATCATACAATTCGTTTTTATTAACCAGCTAATATATCTGAATTATTATTATTATTTGGTTTCAAATGAATTTGAAATGCTTAGGTTGATATTCTTTGTTTTTCAGAAAATAGTTTTACAGTTTGAACCTTAGAAAGGAAAATGTATTTAATTTAATTATTTTACATTTGTTCTATTCTTTAGTGTATTAATATTCTTGATAGAGTTAAATCACATTTTTAAAAAACTGTGTGAAAATTGTACTTGCTCACATTTTTATCTAGTCC
The DNA here is from genome assembly GCF_947563725.1 of Argiope bruennichi. Taxonomy (NCBI): domain Eukaryota; kingdom Metazoa; phylum Arthropoda; class Arachnida; order Araneae; family Araneidae; genus Argiope; species Argiope bruennichi. The sequence goes on along the minus strand of NC_079151.1, from coordinate 24,757,700 downwards.
ATTTGTTTTTGCCAGAACATCCATTTTCAGACATTATTTTATGCAATAATTAGCCTTTACGTTTGTGCATTTTTTAAATGTTGGTTTCAACATTAAATTCTTTGTATCAATGGAAATAAATTATGTTTATTTATTTATTTTTTTAAAAAATATTAATTTCGACATTAAATTATTTGTTTTAATAAAAATAAATTACGTGAACACTTTCTAAATGATGCGAATTCGATTGAGACATATTGAAAAAAAAAATGAGTACCAGTTAATTTATTTAGCAAATTGCATATGTTTCACAGTATACTAAATATCTTAGTGGGTTTTGTTTACATATTCAACCAGAAAATTTAATTGGATGAAGTCAGAGGTTAAAATATTCATTCAATTCGTTTATGACACTGTCAACGAATTTGACAAATGTATACGTATTCAATCCTTGTTTTTTATCAATGGAAGAAAAAACAAGTGATTAAATGTTTTATGAAACAATGAAAACAGTTTGAATTTCATAGCAGAAATAGAAATTTATTATTGGAAAAAATTTTAATAATGACAAAAATATATGACATGTTATATCAGTATTCTTAAAATTATACTTTTTTTAATTGTAAATTATTATATAAGGCATTTTTATAAGGTAATATTTTTGGATATTATCACGAAATAACCGAAATAACTCTAAAGGCTGACAAAAAAAATTAATTAGAATTAAAAACTCATCCTTGAATAGCTTCTTTTCTCTCTCCAAATTATATATTTTTTGAAATATGATCGTTTTACGTCAAACGACCTCTCCTACAGTGTTCAGAAAGACACTCCCATGCAAGCAGGATAATTATTAATAACTATTAATAATAAACCATTCTCTTTTATTATTAATAGTTAATTTTAAAATCTATTAGGAAAAAATGAAAAATAAATTTTAGTGATATTTTCAATTTTTTTACACTGTTTATAGGTTACATAAAAACTAATTGACCCAAAATGTTTTTAAAATATACTTTAATTGTTATTGAAAACATTTAGAATGCCCTCGAAAGTTTATAAAAATAATAGAAAAAACATTATTATTTTTCTCGTTTAATTGACATAGCTTACATTGCTATCGCAATTAGTCTGTTTGAGTTACAGGAATAAGGGTGTATCTGTAAGATTATGACCCAATTCAAATAATTAAGAACATCTTAAGAGGTAAAATGATCCAAAATTAATGAGCTAAAATCTTATAAAAGCTTGCAAGCTATTAATATGTCGTTGATGAAATTTGTATCAATACCTTCTTTATTAACATAAGATGCGGTTCATATGACTAAGAATTATTTTCTGAGTTTTGATAAATTGATTTATTTAGCATTGCATGAAATATAAAAGAAATATAACGACTATCTTCCAATTTGCTACTCAATATTAACAGCTTATTATTAATAATATTCATTTCTTTGATAAATATAATACAAATAATTTTAAAAAGAAGGAAAGGAATGGGGAATTATTCCGTTAAAAGTATCTGTAAGAAACACAAGAATTAAAAAATTGCATATTTTAGAGAGATGATGAGGCTGGTAATTAAGTAACATCTCAATAATTATCAGTAAGAATTCTTTGATTATTTTTAGTAATAAATTTTACCAATGAAGTTACATTTTATCAAAATAATAGTTTACATTTTATCAAATAAAGTTTCAAAATAATAAATTTTATCATCATTTTTTTCTTTAAATACAGAAAAAAATGTTGTAATCTTTTGCTATTATCTTCAAAAAATGATTATAACTTCTCAAAGAGACAAAATTTTATTTTATTACAGCAATCAAATCAAATAAAAATGTTGCTAAAGCAAGTTCATTTAAACATTTTTGAAATCACTTATAAGTATATAATAAATAATAATGATTTAATTTTAAGCATTAACAATAAGAAAGAATTTCACCACAATCAAGTTACCCATGAAAACATGCTACTGGTTTTCCCACAATATTGGGATTTATTTTCTGTATTGCGAGTTCACCGATACATCGATTTCTACAAACATTTTGCAAGGATATGATCATTCTTTATTTACAATATTAAAAGACCAGTAATATGATTTATCATGCTTTATTTATTTTCAGTACAGGTTTTATAAAACTTTGTACACCAAAATGCCTTAATTTATTTCCAAAAGGGATTTATTTCATTAAGTATTATAATAATATTATGTATATTAATTTCATTTTGTATCATGTATATTTACCAAAATGTAGTAATAAAACACCTTGGAAAAACTTTATTAAAATTTATTAATTTAAAATGAGAATTCTTACAAAATACTTATATATATATATATATATATATATATATATATATATATATATATATATATATATATATATTATTATTATTATTATTATTATTATTATAATTATTATTATCACCTTTTGAAGAGATGCAATGGAAATTTAACCTCTCTGTAATTTAAAGATTTTATAGTTTAGTGCAACAATAGAAATCCACATTCAGTAAATTCATACCATAAGGAAATAATGGATTCAGTATATTATTATTTTTTCAAAATATTCAAATTTCGTGCTTGATGAAAAAATTTATTGGAGGGATTATATCTAATACACATCAATTTTCAAAATAAAATTTCTATATTTCTCCACATTAATAAATATTTGCGAATAATGCGATCCAAATATTATAAATATTTTTTTTGTGTACATTGAAGTAAACCTCACTTCTAAAGTAGAATGTACAAGCATTCCTTTTATTTTAATAAAATCTCCAAAGCTATAAAATATATAAAGCATTACTGTTAAAAAGATGAGTAAAAAAAGGCATTGTTTTTAACGTTACTAAGTAATTTCAGAAATATTTTTTTTTCATTTTATAAGAATAAATTCTAAAATGATAACGCTTTAAAAATATTTTCTCATATCATTCAATATCATCAAAATTTCTTTGCATTAGAATTCTTACAAACTGCTAATAATAGAATCCAGTCATGAAATACATTTATAAATATGCATAAGTATCAGAGTGTTTTGATTTTTACATAATCCATTAAACGCACTACTAATGGAAGAATTGAATTTCATTTCTGTCGCTCTTTAGGGATGAGTGGAGAAACCCTTTCAGGATACGAATTGTTTTATTCACATTTCGTTAGCATTTACAGATTGAATAAGATTCATATAAATGCAACCATTTTTCATCTTCTCTTTGTACTTTAAATATGCATCGCCCTTTTAAATTACATAATTGAGTAAGGGAAAATCAAATGGACAGCTTAAAATGATTTTCAAGATATGCTATATGCCCATTTAGAATCACTTTGGCCTCTTTAGAATAAGTAAAACAAATTTCACTAGATTTTATATCCTTAACTCGACTTATTTGAAACTGCTTTCTTTTTAGATGTTCAATTAGTCTCTCCATTTTGTTTACCATTACTATGCAAATGAGTTGAAGCAAAATCACGCAAACATTGTTGAGTGTCAGTGTTTAAGTGATCTCCACGAAGCACAAAGCAAAAATACAGAATATAAATGGAAAAGAAAGCCCAAGTAAACTAAAAAAAATTAAAGGAACATACAAAAAAAATCCGTCATCCTTCTTTCGAGGATTTTCATAAAAATATCACGGTACTTAATCTTTTACAAACTGCCATTCTCTGTTGGCAACTACGCTATTTTTTGTCGGCAAGAAAAGTGTTGTCTTTTTTTCTCCATTTGAAGACAACTCTTGGAAGCCAAGGGGATTAAGTCATTCTTTTGAAGCTTCACAAACAATCATACCTGAAGATTAAGAAGCTTAGTATTTGTTTTGGAGAAAGTAATAGTTATGTCATACACAAACACTCCTTTCGAAATACTGAGGGGTTTCTTTGCAACTTATTGGAAATTATGCATTGGTCTTTCTTATCCCCAGCGTTTCAGTACACTTGACTCAAGCCGATTTCTTCCGAAAACTTGAGAAAAATAAATCGATTCTGGGTATAGATGACAGAACCAAGATTTGTCCCGCGTTATTTCCAGTTTTTTTTCCCTTTGCTACACTCTCTTTCTCCTGTTTTCCGGCAGTTGCAGCTTTATTGGGTTTGGAGTTTCTCCTTCGCTGTTCCCCAGAGCATTTGAAACGTGTCTTGACAGTCCCATGCCTGCCAGATTCACACCAGCTGTTTTATTTCTCATTCTTTTTTTTAATATTTTTTCTTCTCTAAATAATCCAAGTCTATTTTTATCTGTGTTTTATTATAAAATCCTTTTTAAGTCAGATGGATTATTTTTTTTCACTTGTTTGTTCTTCAGTCTCATGCACTAAACCATTATACTCAGTGGTTTTTATGTTTAGGTGTTTCTTCGCAGTTGAATATCGGAAATCGATAGATTTTAAGATACTAAAAGCGCCAGGCATCGGCGCTTTTTGTTTACGGCCAAAACCGTTGAACGGTTGTAATAAAATAAATTTAAATGTCCATTTCATTCAAATTCACCGAAGCGTTGCTTTCGGGAAATGTGATCGGATTTTCTAGCTAACTGTTTGCGCCGACTTTGTTTTTCGATTTATTTCTTGCGTCGATTTCTTTCGATGGAATTCTAAATAACTCAAAACATGTTGCTGTCAGCAGAAAAAGAAAAGAATAAAGCTATTCTAACATTCCACCGAATATTATTGAGATAAGTAAATGGATATTCTTATTCTTAATGTTTTTATTTTAAATGTCAAATATAATAATGATGTTGCATTTCCAGATGGCTTTTCCAGAGTGTATCACTTTGTGCAGAAAATCACATTTAATAAAAATGAAATGGAACATTATGTAACAGAAATTATCCTCATTTTCTATTCCGTTATCATGCATTCTAAATATTATTTAATATCTAAAAGACAGCTAATTTATAAGTCAGATTGAAATACTTTCTCATTTTTAATAGTATTTCTTGTTTGGAAATAAATGTGAGATGTTATACTTTGAAACATTTTAAAGTTACCTAATGCCATGAGAATTTGCATTACCTTGCAAATCGAGTTTGTTTTTTAATATAGATTTTGCCATGAATGCTATAAACCAATTAAAAGTTCCAACACCATTCACCAATTTTGAAAACTAGTTTTCAACAAAAATTACATTTTATCTTAAAAGATATTTGAATCTTGAACCCGTCCAAAGGAAAAAAGTTATTATACTTTTAGATTATTTTATAAATTTTAAATCTAAACATTACTCGTAGAAAAAATTACAAAGAAAACTCACGTTTATAAATGAAATGGAAGTATTCAATATCTTCTTTAGATAGCCTTAAATGAAATTGATTAAATTATGTTAAACAATGCCAACTCAAAATAGATGATTTTTCATATCAAAAGATAACTGAAACGTGACAAACTCCTAACAGGTAACAGCTGGATTTTGCTAAGAAAGGAAAATAACAATAACATAATATTTAGAGCTACCGGGTGTCCTATAAATTTGTAAATACTTTAAAAATTCATAAAAATTGAAGGAATGAGTATATTTTAATGCGGTTTGCCAAACCGTTATTCTCATGAAAAAAAAAATTTCTTTCAAAGAAAAGAAATAGTTCAAAAATTTGTCGATAGAGGGCGCTAAACACAAGTAAAACATACAATTCTACGGGAAAAAATACTTTTATTTGCATGCAAGCAATTGTTTACATGCGTATCACACAAGTACTACAGTACTTGTTCTATGTGTCCGCCATCACCACAAATAACAGTTTGGAAGCGGGAGACAACACTGGTAACTGCATCATACAGCATATACGGATGAATGCATGAGATTTCGTGGCGAATGGCTTCCTTTAGCTGCACTAACGAAGTTGGCCTATGGCGGTACACCCGAGACTTAAGGTAACCCCATAGCCAAAAATCAAGGGATGTTAAATCTGGTGAGCGTGGGGGGCCATTCATGTGTAAGGTGACAGCTGATTATCCGTTCTTCAATAAAAGTTCTTCTCAAAACTGCCTTCACTTCGGTGTCGATGTGAGGAGGTGCCCCGTCTTGCATGAATGTCGCTGTGTCAAGGGCATCGTGTTCCAATAAGGAAGGTATCACTTCCTTCTGTAACATTTCCAAGTAACGTTCCATTAACTGAACATGTCTTAGGGCTTTTCAAATAAAAAAGGGCCTACAAAAATGGATGCAGTGAAACCACACCAAACAGTACCCCGTAGAGAATGCAGAGGTTTCTCAGTGTAAGCATGTGGATTCTCATGTGCCCATATTCTACAGTAATGGGTATTAACTGCTCTATGCAAAGCAAAATGAGCCTCATCTGTCCACAATATTTTCAGCAGCCATCGCGGATCATTTTCAATTTTTGCCAAAGCCCAATTTGAGAATTCCAATCTCTTAGCTGTATCATTTGGTAAGAGCTAATGTAGCAATTTCAATTTGTATGGGTACAATTGCAATACACCATGAAGGATACGGTACACCGAAGTCTTTGGTATACCAGTTATTCGTGCCACTTCTCGTGCGCTACTGACTGCACTTGTAGACTGTTCCCTTATCGTGTCCGTTTGCTAAGAGACATCGGGGGTACGGACTGTTGTTAAACGAGGTGCACCACTGCGTGGCCGATGACACAAACTTCCAGTTTCTTCGAAACGGCGTACTAGGGAAACAAGTCCAGCAGGAGTGATCGCACCTGAACCTTTCTTCAATCTTTTCTGGGTCCTAAACTTTTGTAAGGCTTCAGCCGCCGATTCGTTGCTGACATAAAACAAATTTACCAATAGTGCTTTATCCACCAGTGTCAACATCTTAATACAAACCTTATGCAAACCTTTAGAAATGATGTGTCAATCGCTCACTCTGCCTTTCATAAGACTTTAATTTGCATATTTTCACTGATTTGCTTGTGTGCAGCGCCCTCTATTGACAAATTTTTGAATTATTTTTTTTTCTGTATCAAAACAAATCCCCTTTCATGAGAATAATAGTTTCGCAAACCGCATTCAAATATACCCAGTCCTTCAATTTTTATGAATTTTTAAAGTATTAACAAATTTATGGTACACCCGGTATATCCCGTCGTGTTAATTTATGTCATTCTTATGAATTGTAGCATGAGAGGATCATTGTTTATATTTTTTATATATAACCAATTCGGAAAGTTATCCTTATATTTAAAACTAAAAAAAAATCATGCATGTAATCTTACATTTCTGGAAATTAAAATTCTTTATCAATTTAAAGAATATCACATCATCACATGAAAATCATACACCATTCTTAAAGTGATAACAAAACGATATCTGCCTACCTGCAATATTGTTCTAAGCGTCTTGGAGATTTTCTCTATTTACACATTTTCGAATCCTATCATCACATGTTGAAATAAAAAATTTGCCAGTCGAAATTATGAAATGTTTCAATAATTCTTTTGGTTTGTTTTGCATAACATTCTCAGCTTGTGTGTCATTTCATTTACATTGATCCTTCTTCCATTTTAAATATATGCTTCATTAATTTGTAACCATCAAGAGATGATTCAGATATAGTTATCAATATCAACTCAAAATCACACTTTGTATTCATTTAAACATTACTTTTTTTTAAATTTTTTTTTTACATCTTAGACCTAAATTTCGAACATAATTTTTTTCTTCAAACGTGCAAGGATTATGATAATGCTCAATTGACGATATAAATTATAAAAAAAAATTACCAATATTGGATGAGAGAGATTTTACTACACATATATAGTAATTATCGATTTTGTCTTAATGGATATTAAATCATGGGTATTGATATTCGTTGGATCAATATAGTAAAAAGAATTGTAAAAATGAGTAATATGCTGAAAGTTTTCTTTCCAAATATTCTATTATAGTTTCAGAATGATTTATACCAAAACTCTTAACACATCTTCCTACCTGATAAAAAAGTAACACATTTTTTTATATATTCTCATACTTATCAATGCAATTTTTTGTAAATTTTTTAAAGTCATATATGTATTATAAGATTTGAATTGATTTGAAGGTATGTTTAGCATGTTTAATAAAACAATTTTCTTTTAATATTTATCACATCGGAAATTTAGAGTTACAATAAAAAACAATTAATGATGGAATAAACATCTATAGGTTAAGGCTTGCGTCCATAGGTTTTGTGAAATTACTCGGTTTTGACGGTTTTTCAAACACAGTTTTAAAAAACCGTTTTTTTAAAGTAAATTTGTCAATTTCAAAACCGGTTTTTAAATTAAGAAAACTGGTTTACAGAATACATATTAGTATGTAAAAATTAATTACAAACTTCTTTGAATAGCTATTCTTTCTATGCAACGGACAGCAAACACATTTTTTAAACGTTGAGATTTGCGTTGGCCAGTGCTTGTGCATTGTGCACTGCGCAGCTTCTCCCACGTACATGGAGAAGACTGCCTAGCCGCTTTATTTGATGTTAGTACATATACATATGTGCAATCCGTCACGACATGTTCGCTAAATATTGTAAAGTGAAAAGCATATCTAAGCTGAATAGTCTAAACTTTTAGAACTTCTTAAAGTCTTGGGACCGATTCGACTAGCAGCTGAAGGCTTAGAGCTATGAGATGACAATTTATTAACAAGTGGAGGTAGGTATATTTGAATTTCTATTAAATGAACTAAAAAATTAAATCGCTGAAATAAGTTAATATATACTTTAATATATAATATATACTTGAGAAGAACGAATTCAAGAAAGACGGCAAGTGGAATTAGCAATTCTTTGGCTGCATTTGTAAAATCCACAAAACATTTTTAGTTCAGCAAAGAAATCTAGTCTACTTTCTTTACTTCAAAAACCGAAATTATTAAGTTATCTGAAAAGATATTTTCTAGAATATTTCCAAAATCTTATGTGGAAACCTATTATAATGAAGAGAAAATCGAAGAAACTACTCATCAGAGTAATGATTTTTTAAAAGAAGCCATGGAAAAATCAATTCATAAGTTTCTTGAAGACCGTAAGAAAAAACTTACAAATCCAAAAACACTGAAAGCTGAATTTTCATTATTTGAGACAACGAATAAAAGAATAAAAAACTTAGATTTGTTGTTTGATGCCATGAAAACTATAAAACCAAACTCAATAGCTAGTGAATGCGAATTTTCAATTTCACGCAATATTGTGTCCAAAATAAGAACAAGACTTAACCACCGTTCATTGGATAGTTTATGTTTTTTTTTAAACATATTTTCTTAGGCAAAATTAAAATTAGTTAAAATAATAAATATTACTTGAAATTTTTGTTTGACTTTTCGTTATTTTGTGTAAGTAATATGTATATATAATCCTTGAATTTTTTTATATATATTTTGACTTTGTAATTGATTTTGTTTCTTGTTATTTTAAATAAATTAAATAAAATATTTTCCCTATACTATTTTTTTGACAACGAAAACCTGCTAAAAACGGTTTTTTTGAAATATTGAATTCGAAAACCGGTTTTTAAAAAAGCCGGCTTTTGTATAAACCCTAGGAATTACTTATTGTTTATTTGTTGTGACAGTGCAAATAATTAATTTTGATACCGTTTTTAAATAGCAAATAACGTTGCAAGAATATTTGCATAAAACAGTTGGAGAGGATAAAAAAAGAAAGTTGGGAATCATTAGAGAAAATCTTTGATTTTATATAATTTTTTTTAGGATTCGACTGCGAAGTTTTAATGTATCTAACCCATAGAACATTTGCAGATCTTCATTAAGTATTATTAAAAAATCGAAGTGTTTAATGTGTTTCCTCTCCAAGAAAATTATATATTTTAAATGCTTATATTTCCATACATTTCAATATTCTGAAAGCTATTACTTTCAAATACATTTAACATGGACTCTCCGTATTGCATCCTTTTGTCTTGATGTGCTAACAGCGTTAATATAAATGCATCCGAATACCATTAGAAAACTAAATAATTCGAGTTTTCAGAAATGTTATTTTTCTCTGTACTTACATGAGCTACTTGGAATACGTGAGTACTTTTACATTGCTGCTTATAACTAATTAAATTTTCTTTCTTAAATTCCGAGAGCGAGGAAAAAAGTACCTGTTTCGCAGTAATTTTAAATCAAGAGAGAGTGATGTAGGAGAAATTAATAGCTACGGGGAGCGAGGCACAACCATTAGCCGTGTAATCTAATTTACAAAATTACGAGGCTTCGTTGAAGTACATAAACGTCAACCTATCGAGACACAAACGAAAGAAACAGCCAAAACCACGAGCGAGTTTTCTATCCTAATTTATGTTCAAAGATCAGCTCCGATTAATCTTCCGAGCTCTTTGCATTTGACGTTTCCCCTCTCATTTTGTATGCATGTCATGAAGCTTTTACAGAGCGTATCTCTAACTATAAAGCTGGAACTTTCTGCATTCGACACTTAAAACCATTGTTTCTGCAGATGGAACAGTTTTTTTTTTTTTTTTTTAACGTTTGAAAGAAATGGATAATCGGTGCCGCATCTTCTTTCGCAGAAAGTGAGTTCAAAACCGATTAAAAATATAAGATTTGTTGGTGAAAGTTGTGTTAGCATTCGATGGACAATTCATCAACATATGCTGGTAATGATAAAGGAAATGAGCCAAAAGAAAAGAAGTAAAGGAAAATATTTCATACCAAATTATGGTTTGTTTTTTGGTGTGCAGCTTCCGATTCAATTATTGTTCTTGTATAGATCGATAACTAAAATTTACTATTTATTCTAAAACAGAATTAAAATATTTCATAGGTAGTATTCTAATAATGTTGCACTCTACAAAGCTAAGAGCATGTATAATATTTATAAAACACTAAAATCAAACTATTCTTATATTTGAATGAAATGCTTTGACTAAAATTTAATTTGTATACATAAGAAAAGAAATGGCGAGTGGCATCAATAAAATAAAAAAAATACAATATTCTATTGTCTGATAGTTTTTTCAAAGATTACGTCTCTTTGTATTCATCTCAGTAGTGTAAAAAAGTCATTTAAAATTACTTCATTGTCATAAAATATGATACACGTGAAAAAAAATGGATCAAAAGAGTTTTTATTATTTTATATTAATTAATGATTTAAATAATATTTCTTGACAGATTCCCATTTTTTAAAAAAATCACAATAAGCGTGTTAGTAAAAATTTCTAATGAAAAAAATGCCTTTTTTTTGTATTGTATAAATCCATCAAGTAAAAAGAATGCAAAATATTCCATCATAAAAGAATTTGTAAAAAAATTCTATATTCAATATTTATTTGAAAATAGTTTTTTAACGAGCTTAATATACATTTTTGAAGCAATTATTATTTATTTGTCATGATTAAATAATAAAATTTAAAATTATTTTTAAATGTATTTCATCCAAAAACATTTTTTACATAATAATGCTTTGTTTTTACATTGAAAAGTAAATAAAAAAATACTGCTAAAATACTCATAAATGCGGATTTTTATTTTGCAAATCATAAAATAAATTTTAAGAAAAAAATATGGAATATATATTGAGATATGTAGCAATGTTTAAAAATAAAAGATTACATTGTTATATTATGCTACAAAAGCTTCAAAATAATTTTATTAATATTGTTTTAAGAATTCAGAAAAAAATTCGAATTGAAATACATTCATTGATGAAGAATAGAAAATTTGACCTGATATTTTTCAATAATAGAAAATATATTTAATGAGGCTCTTTTGTAGGATCCAGCGTTATGAAGTTCTATCTGTTTGAGGAATTCTTGCAGTAAACATGCAATTGATATTTCACAAGATATTTATCTGCTGAAGTATATCTGATGGCGAAAGCTGCTACAAAGTGTTTGTAGAGTACATATTAAGCTCATATTCTTTTGTAAATTATAAGTTTTTCAATATATAAGCATCCAAAGAACTGTAGCCTTTCCACAATGAGAGAGATGAATAAGATATAATCTGGAGCTTTGATATAAAAAGAGATTAATGTTTTTCTAAGTAAATGTGTAATCTTAGCATGAAGAAAAAATGATGAAATTATTAATTATTTTAAATTGCTTTGAGAAAAACCACAGATTAAAGATTTGAAAAGAGATTAGAATTTTGTAAAGAAATGAGATATCATTTAGACAGAAATCTTTTCTGTATCTGAAATTCTCTATCATTGTTCTAAAACTGAAAACATATTATCAGTCAATAGCTTTCTAACTTGTAAATATATATTTGTTTTATTTTCGTAATTTTTAAAATGAAGTTATGTTGTATGATTATGAGAATTGAAAGGTTTACTGTAAAAAGGAGGAACTCCAATTATTCAACTTTGCAGAATGCCGTAAAAATCGTTTGAAAATTCCAACTTCTAAATTGCACGAAGATTTTCCTTCTGATCAATCTGCTTAATTGTTCCTACATAATATGACAATATTTTTAGTCAAAAATATATTTCCCAAATGACATGGCGCATGTTGGAATATTGGATCTCCCTCTTTCATTCGACCAAATAGATAGCCTGTTTACCTCTATGAAGAATATTTCCCAATAAAAATGCAGTTTACTATAATATTATTTTATTTAAAGTAAACTAACAAAATATATTTACAACTTGGCTTTAAAAACAAAAACAAAAAAAAAAATGTCTTCCTATTAATCATCACACTCTGCCCTCTTTAATCTGCTTTGTCCCGCTCATCTGCTGTGTCATTGGGTTTAGACCATCGTAGAACAACTACATATCATTTTGTGGGATGTATTTGCGAGATAGTTCCATTACATCTTTATATTTTGTGCTCTTAAGTGGAAGGGAATGGGAATAAGATGGCTGAATCTTGTTTACCATTAAGTAATGTTTTGGATATTGAATATTCGTACTATCTCGTTATAGAATACTCCAACACTCTCTTTATATAATATTGTCTGTATTAATTTGGAATTTTTCATAAGTAAAAACTCTATATTTCGCTTTAAAATATTTTTGTTACCATCGGAAATGATGTAAGGCGTTTTCAAGAAGAAACTTAAATCAATGAAGTTGAAAATCATTCCTTAGGTAACTTTAGTAACATCAAATTTTTCACTTGTTTTCTCTATAAAACCAGTATACTCACACGGTAGAAAAACTCTTTCTACTTTCCTTGCATGTTTTTCAGTGTTTCCGAAGGCACGAGCGGTGGGGGAAAATGGCGGTAGCACCAGCAGCTACCTCTATATTGCAACAAACTAATGAGACAAACAACTGAATCGCTTGAGTGACGCGAGAAATAACGATTGAATCTAAATCTTTCTGGCATCAAACGAATATGTTTTCATTTTACTACATGATAGTACATGTAACTCCAAATTCCCTTATGTTGGAGTTACATGCTTTTTGTAACAAACCCTTCAATTAAGTATAGACAAATTTGCTTCTAGAAGTACTTGATTTCTTATCTCTTCACGGATCATTGTTAAAAAGAAAGCTATAATATTTCTATTAATACCTTATGTTATCAGAATAATAAAAGTTTTAAGAAATTAACTCTTAATTATGTACTAATTTAAGAATTTCCTCTGAATTATATACTAATTTAAGAATTTCCTCTGAATTATATACTAATTTAAGAATGTCCTCTGAATTATATACTAATGCATACATTTTGCATTCAAGCATTAATAAATATGTAGTTTAAAAAAAATCGAAGAATAAAATAATAATAATAATAATAATGCTTCATACTTAAAGGTAATAGTAATAATAAATAATGACAGAAGAACAGAAGCATTTACAATTAATTAAATGTCTTTCACATCTTTAACTCACCAACTCTCAAAAAAGTAGTTAATGTTCTGGAATATGCATCAATAACCTCGCAAATAGGCTTGTATCTATCAACAAATAATAAAAAAATGACTCTCTTTGAACTCAAAGAAAAAGAGAGAATAGCATATAAATAACCTTTCACATATCCTCTATTATTATTATTATTATTGCAAGAAGTTTTCTGGTCAGAAGTCCCAGGTCATTAGCACACTTCTTTTCCTCCAAAAGTTTCATGCGAGGCGAAATGTCTCTTTCTAAGTGAGCAGAAGTTGCCTAGATTTTTATTCTGCGCCACAGAATCAGGAACAGAAGTTCCAGAGAAGAAATTTTTCCAGTTGCTAGGAGAAATGTTTATTAATTTTTTGCTACATCCACTTTTCGAAATTATCTTCTTTTTTTCCTTGTTGAAATATTTATATTTGTTACTGTAATAAACTAATGTATTCCAATATTATCATTTCTTAGCAGATATTTGTCTAAACGATATAAATGATTTGCAAATTCATGTGTGCATCTAATTATCATACTTGCAAAATATAAAATAAAATGGCTTCGTTTATACATAATATGAATGCACCAAAATAAAATGAATTTTTTGACATTTCACGTGTTCTTTGTACTGTTAAATTGAAATGACAAAATCTCCTAAAACAAATATGTCATCAAATAAGTTGATATTTCACCTATTATTAGTTCATATTACTCAATTTGGCTTAGTAAACGAAAACTGAATAACAAAGACGATGCGTTCATTACATGGAAAATTTATCCAGTAACTAATATCCCTCATCAGTCCAAATGCGTATTCCTTCTTATAAAGTACATACTATCATTGGAAATGAAGTAAAAAATAAAAACTCTGACAACATTAGTGTACGTCCAGAAGAGATGAGAAGATTTATTTTTCTTCCACCAATTGGCGGTATTGGTATACAATTTATGTTAGTAATTAGATGATAAAGAAACAAAAAATTTAACAAGAATTTAGAAATAAAGCAACACTTTTATATTCAATTTAAAAAATTAAAAGAAATATTATTACACACATCTTGAGGTAATTTCGTATCAAAATTACTCCTTACCGTTTAGAAGAATGCAAAGAGTATATCTGTTAAAAATTGAATTATAATTTTTTAAATCTGAATTTCTAATCTTCAACATTTACAAGAGTGTAAAAAGTTCTTTTTTATTCTATTAAAGACTGAAAAATACTTTTCTTAGTTCTAAAATCAGCAAACAACAAAATTAGAAGTTAAAAATTACATGGATGATCTAAAAGTTACAAAAAATAAATAAATAGTCTTCAAAAAATAAAACTTGTCTTTCAAAAAAAGATTATCAAAAATGATCGACAAGGCAATTATAGGATCCAGAGTCATGCTGTGAAATAAGTCATAATACCTATCATAGTAGTAGAAAATGATCAAGAAAGAGAAAAAAAAGTAAAAAAAAGAAGAGCTTAGAGTGGAATTTCATTATGAAAGATGATTACTAGATTATTTTCTAAAACAAAGCAATGAAATAATTAACAAATCTGCCAAAATAATTAATAGTTTTTTTAATTTATAGGCGTATTTTAAAAATATATATTTGCCTTTTCAAAAGAATATAATGTTTTTCGGCTATTAGTAAATATTTCTAAATCAAAAATATTTTCAAAATTATCATGTTATATATGTCGAAATCACATTCTGAAAATATTTTATACACATTAAATTCTAAAGGTTTCATTAGAATAACATGTTTATGATTTCTGCATTATAGCTCCTTACAGATATTTATATTTTTTGAGCTTCTTTGAAAGTCTATTTTTCAACTTTATATATTTTTAGCTGATTTATAATTTTAAAAATAATCTTAAAACTTCGGTGTAAAAAAATATTTGAGAAGTTACGCAATCTTTGAAAATTAAGTGTTATTAAGAACCGTACATTTTGTATTTCGAATTACAAATTATCAAAATTATCTTAAAATCCAGAATAAAAAATAAAAAAAAAACAAACAGGAAAAAAAAAATGTTTCTCTTTTATATTTTTAAAATAAAAAATGTTTCACAAAATAGAGATTATTCAATTATTGCATACTATTTAATTTAGATTTTGTATCTTTATCCTCAAAAATACAGTACTCATAGAGTTGAAATATTTTCTTTCATTAGGGATAAATGCGGATTATCTTAAAGCTTTTACTTCATCTTGATTATAAATAAAGCTATATGGCGAAAAGGATCACTCACTCGTTTTATGCCTGATGGAAATGCTTTGCTATTTAAATATTCGCGATATTTTGATAAAGTGAATGTAAAGATATAATCTGTAAATTTACGATTTAAAAAAAGTATTTTTTAACACCCACAGATAAAGCATTTTAATAAAATAGATAGGATTTCTTTAAAATTTACATTTTGATAGTTCATATTCCTAATTCATTACATCGCTAAATTATGAATTCTAAATTTGAAGTTCTTTATTTCTATTTTTATGGCATCTTAAATATTTGAATAGGGATTAATGATATATTCATTTCAAGTACCGTTTCTATGCAATTACAGTAAAAATAATTGTAGTCATGTTATTTAAAACGATTTATTATTTTCTGAATCCATGATAATCAATTGTAAATGCTATTTGAAATAACACCTGATGCTTTAAATTTTAATAAAAAATGAGTTTTCTGATAAAATTTGCATTATTTTAATTTTACAAAACACGCAAATAAAACTTTGAATAAAATGTATGTTTAACTCCTTAAATAAATGGAATGCAAATGCGCTTTTGTTCATTTCATTAAATTTGAAGTACAAGGTCATTCAGAAGGTCTAGAACCTCTTTAAAAATCAATAATTACCAAATGAATAAAGGAAGTTACTGTTCCAGAGGCAGGAGAGAGAAAAAAATAAAACCCGGAATGTTTGCTGTCACGAAATTAAAATTAATTTGTAATTTTGATTCGTGACTATTTAAATACAGTAATGTTTCAGCAGTTAGTGGGGCTTTTAGTGGAGCAGGAGTGGAGGAGTCAGTTTACTGGTCTCTGTGGCGATGATGTGCTACTGTCTGGAAAAGAAAATATCTTGCGGAAAGACTTCTTTCCCAAGAAAAAAAATTTTGAGACTTTCTCCCTCTTCCTTATTTTTCTTTGTTTAAAAGATATGTTATGAAATTTACAATGCATGCATGAATAACTGAATCTTGAAAGCTGGTAATCATAAATGCCTAAGTGCCAAGGTCACTAATGATTTTGAATACAAATTATTGTTTTGTGTTTGTCAATTGTAGTGCAGCAAATCACAAGATTTCAAAGATCTGGAGAAAACTCATCTTGTTTTTGCAAAAAAAAAAAAAAAAAAGTTGAATCAAAACTTAAAACATTATAACAATTCCAACAGCACATTTCGCGGATTATGTATATTACAAAACCAATAAATTGATAAAAACTGCACTCTACCAGTGCCAACAAGTGCATGTGAAATCACAGTATGTTTTGACCATATAAAACTATGGTTACATGGCTGTCATAGTTCAGAATATCTTTCAAAGCCTTATGATCATTATAGGGCATGGAATCTAGCTTCACTGATATCATTAAGGCCTAATATCTCCATGATATGGTATATCATGTTTTCCAATAAAATATACTATGAGTATAAATGTGCTGATATATGATTATATCTAATTTGTAGAATCATATTTTTTATTGCAACTTAAAAGTAATGAATGTAAACCGGCACTTAACTTATTTTAAATGCTTAAATTTACTTTTCTCACATATAAAACTACAGACGTGGTTCAATATTATTACATATAAAGTTTATGTAATACATGGTTCAATATTTTAATGTAATAAGAGTAATGTTAAAATTATGTTTAAAAAAATGTTGAGATTTACAAATAATGCATGCTTTCATAATTGAATTCAAAGGTTCATAATTTGACTACAAGATACCATTTCTGCATTTTGCTTGCGCTTGAATATAGGTTAAAATAACTATAACAAAGAAATCATAATTATATGAGCAGAGGATAAAAATCAGAATAAGTCACATAAAAAAATTCCTTTATAGATTTAGTAAATAATTTTGCAGTTCATTAATCAATTAGAAGGGGTTGTTCAGTTAGGAAATAATTAAAAATTTAGTAAATATTTCAGAGGCTTATCAGTAAATCCTCGTATCAGTACATCGTTAACGCCACTTCTGTTTAACAATGAATGCAGTTTGGAATTTTAGACATGTATCGAGTCGGGCTTCATTTGCGACAACTTTTGAAGAACCCACATATTTCATATTATCAAGCAACATTTCTATATATGCTCCCTCATGAAATCAGAAGTCATTGTTCCTCGTAACACTTTATCTTGCGCCATGGATGTACAAGTGCGATTCATGCAAAATATTGCAGTAGTAGGAGATCCTGACTGGTATCTAACATCAACCCCTTCATATAATATGTAATCAATAGATTACATTTACTTAGAAAGATATTTGTGTTGTTTCTTATGGCACTTGCCAGGGACAAGTCCGCCGTTCAAAGACAGCCGGTTTAAGCCTAAGGGAGAGAGCCTCTTGCTTTTAGAGCCAAATTGGGCCAAGAGTACGACTTGACTACTCACACATCACTCATTCGCTTGCACAACCCCTTTTTAAAGGATGGCACATTCACACATCTCACAGATAGAACAGGAAGATCAACCATGCCCAAACCGGGACTCGAACCCGGGCTCTACCCCTAATCCAGAACGCCGGCAGATATTTGTGCAGTGACAAGATATTAATAAAAATACATATTTAAAGCAATATTTAATAAAACAACAATTATATTAAAAATAGAAATTATATTAATCACAGCGGATAACTACAGGCGTAGGCATGATGCATTACGAAAAATGAAAACCAACAAATGGGACATAGCTTGTAAGAATTAACTGTGCTTTTTCGCAGCTGACCAATAAATAATATCAGCAAAACGGCAGGACAGGCATGCATGATAATGTTATTAATCAAACACAGCTGATGTTTATACCATAAATACATCGGTCCACCAGCAGAATCATTTCATATCAAAATTGTAATTATGCTTTCTAAATCCTGTAATTAATAACAAAGAGAAAAGTTCGATTTCATTTCTAACGTTGTTGCGAAAATATTATCTTTATATGTTTGTTCATTAACTAACTTTTGATTCTTAAATTTATCCCAAACTTCTGAATCCATTTATTTAATCCTTTTAATTGTAATTAGTTGATCTTTATTCTATTCTTTGGAATATTTCCAACATCGGAACTTGTATGCAGTGAAAATCTTTATCAGAGAAAATGGTAACTAATTAATGCATTTCTATTTTTATTCTTGGTTTCTGAAATAATAACATTAATTCTAGTTTAGAAAGTGGAGCTTTAGCTGATGTTTTGGTATCTGTCATTACCCGAGGTTCTATTTCGCGATCTGAGTTTGGTCTTTTTTTATTTCCCAGTATGTTCTTCCTTCAACGGCTCTAAAAGGATGTTGTCAATCGATAAGGCCCATAAATCTCTCACCTTCTAAGTACGAAAATACGAAACGTTAGGATCGTAAATCCTGGCCACAAACTGAAACAAACCTTTTTAATGTCTGTGGTGAGATGTGGAGTTTCTTTTTCGGATGGTTTATGTCAAAAATCAAAATACGTTTCTCTGTCCTTCGCAACATTTCCGAAATGTTTCTGCTACTACGTGATATAGCCATTTGAAATGGAATCTTTTATCTATGTTTCTTTGGCTCCCAAAAAGTGTAAAAATAGACTGTAGGCAGAGGCGGATTTACTGTTGGTGGAAAACTATAATTGGGATAAGTAAGTTTGTTTTTATAATTAAAATATTTTAACTAATACTTTCATTATACTTTAAAACTGAGATAAGTGATCTTATGATGGTTCTTTATTAAAAAGACATAGTCACAAAAATTCTCAATTTGG
Source organism: Argiope bruennichi (assembly GCF_947563725.1). NCBI lineage: Eukaryota > Metazoa > Arthropoda > Arachnida > Araneae > Araneidae > Argiope > Argiope bruennichi. The sequence goes on along the minus strand of NC_079151.1, from coordinate 24,738,005 downwards.
TGAAAAATTTTAGTGACTTTTTTAAAATTTTCCTGTGGATTGGATACTTATCTTTTTAAAAATTGATTTATGACTGAAGAATCTACAGGAATATCTACATTTTTTGCAAAGTAATAGCAATGCTTATAGGAAAACGAATAAATAAAAGCATATATGAGAAATAAAAATACCTATCTTTACAAATAAAAATCAAATGCTAATAGACCAGTTTTAAACATAAATTAAATTAGTTGCAACAATATTTGCATACCCTATTGAATATTCTGTCCTGCATGTAAGATTTGCATTGGAAATTAGCTTTTAAGACTGCTGTTTTTTTATCAATGCAACTTTAGCATGATCAAAATGTAAATTCTTTGCTTCTATGTTTTACTTTGAAACATTCTTACTCTAATTTGGATAAGGATAAATTCTTCTACTCCATTTACAATAGCTTTGTATCATCATAGTTGCAAATAGTTTTTATAAATTTATTTACATTTAAAATTGTAGGCGTTAAACATGGAACACATTCTATCTTAATCTTTTGCCTAACAAAATAAGGAGCGATTATTTTTAGACACTGTAGATTTGGCTTTAAATTTCATTAAAAAACATGCATTGTTGAATAAAGCGGCAGTTTTAATTTTTCTTTTTGATGTATATGAATTTATTAAATTCATTTAAATATTTTTAATGAGTTTATTTTTAATATCCAAACCATGCATTTTATTCCAAATATATCATTCTAAAATTTAGATATAACATTACATTACCTATATTAAACAAATTAATATTCATAAGTATTTTGCTTTAATATGCAAGTGTTTAAAGATTTCAGTGAGGCATCTGGAAATGAAATAATCTAATCCTAGGTTTAAAACTGCATTTCAAAAATCAACGAAATTAAATGTGTTTTTTTTTCAATAAGTTTTAAAAAAGAAAATAAGTTACCAATCCAAGGTTTTTTTTGGTTTATTTTATAAATGAATGATTTTATTTCTATTTTTGTTTATGTAATTAATCATAATCCTTTCTTTTTCCTGTTTAACTTTTTATTAAATGAACTAAATATAAGAAAAATTATTCATAGAGTTTCCCAATTCTAAAATTAACAAACATTATTTATTTAATTTCATTTTCCACAACAAAGGTCCTGCAATTTATGGAATGTTTCCATACATTTTTTTTATTATTATTTACACATTATATTAGGATATTCAAACTTAAAATTAAGGTTCTTCATACTTCTATCATATTAAACAAAACAATAGCGCGAGATTAATCCCACAGCGAAATAATCAGATTTTTTTTAGAATAATGATGCCACAAAGGAATAAAAAACAATGTATCACTAATAATTCTATTTTGAAATTTTCCAAAATCATTTTCTAGATTATTCTGAGAAGAAAAACTATTTTTGAAAGTAATAGAATGTATAGCAGAAAACAATATCTGAATAAATTGCAGTTTGAAACAAAAATAAGAAACGCCTTTAGGAAATTATCAAGGTTACTCTCCATCCAAATTTCTTCAGTCAGCTATTTTTACTAGTCATCTGTTTGAATTTTTTAAAATAAATAATCGACAAGTGGCGCTCCAATCTCTGAAACACTTTGAAAATCAAATACAATGTATTTTTTAAATAGTGAATGTATATTTGATGTTGTGAAATTTGTAAATTTTACTTGCACAGCAATGACGTTAAATGGAAAGCTTAGCGATATTTTGCAACTCACAAATGGAATTGATGTATACTAGTGATTGATGATTAATTCTATTTTTATAAGCTTTATGAGTTTTTTTCCTTATATGTCGGTCCTTCAAGTGACAACATTTTTCCTTATATCTCGGTCCTTCAAAGATAAATCATGTTGAATCCTGTGAATAACTCAACTAATTATAATGATTTTATAAAAGTATGGAAGCTCATTGCATAAAATTAGTTATAAAAACTTTATTTCAGGAGAACTTAAACCTAGAAAATCCTAAATAATATTGACAGAGATTGAGATCTAACTAGAACAACATTATCTTTCATAAATTTGGGTATCATCCACAAACTTTCATTTACATAGTAGAGGAAAAATGAAATATCTTATACCTTTTCAAAGAAAATAAATTTTACATGTATTTTAAAGAAGATACAGGAACTTCTTTCCCGTTATTTTAAATGAAAATATTTGCAGTTTTTCCCAATTCTCCGTGAAATTCCCATTCTTGTGTATCCTCTTTAACAGCCATATCAGGAGAGAACGCAGGATTAATAAATAGCACAGGGAAATAGATTAAGTTATTAAATCAGAGAGATTCGTTAAACAAGGCCGAATAAAGCATTAATTATTAATTGGTACTGCATCTCTATCAGTCCTTAATGAAAAGAAATTTCTTGTTTCACAACATCCTTTTTATCCATAATATAACGATTAAAAATATTCATAATTGTATACAATTGTAACCATATTATTTCATTAAATGAGTTCAGTTTTGTCAATACTGGATACAGCTCCAAGTAAAAGCCTTTTTCGTGCAGATAATTTTTTTTCACTGGATTTGTACATTTCTTCGAGATTTTAAAAAATTCCAGAATTTTGATCTGAAATAAAGAAACATACCAGCAAATAGTTAGTATGATACCAATTAAAATTACCGATGCCGTGTCTTGGCATAGGGGTAGCGCATCTTCCCCGGGATCTGGCCGTCCCGGGCTCGGGTCCCGGTTTGGGCATGGTTGTTCTTCTAGTTCCATCTGTGGTATGTATGAATGTGCCCTCCTGTGAAAAGGGGTTGTGCAAGCGAATGAGTGATGCGTGAATAGTCAAGACGTATTCTTGCCCAAGTTGGCTCTATGATAAAAGCAAGAGACGTTCCCCCTTAGGTTTAAAACGGCTGTCTTTGAACAGCGGGCTTGTCCGTGGCAAATGCCATAAGAAACAACAACAAAATTACCAATTCCAAGAAGAAAATTTCTATCAATACTCATCGAAATCAAAATAATTCTCTAGATGACAATACTCATACTCCGTATTATCCTTTTATTTCTTTAATTTCTAAAGCTAATGTAAAAAGAACAATGATTAACTATCAATTATATGTTTATTCAACAAAATAAACATATAATTCATTTATGTTTTTGCATTGTTGTCATGTTATAGATGTATTGTTATTACAATACATCTATTAGTTTCTCGGATTTATAAAAAGTCATTAATTATTATTTGTTAACAAATAATTGTTGATATTAAAACAAATTCCAACGACTATTTTTGTGTAAGTTTAATAATGGTTTATGTGTACAACATTTGATTGCTCAGTTTGCTTGTATGCACAATTATGCAAAAAAGTTGTATATAATATTATAGCTATATTACATAGTATTGTAGCATACGTTATGCAACAAAAAATATTTGCTGAAATTATCCAATCCTGATCTATAGGTTCGCTTACAAAGATTGCTATGGATTACGTTGCAGAGCCCAGATACATAAATAAAATGAAGACACTATGGGAGCATAGCAGGTGGTTGTCATTGGAGTGAAAAGAATTCCCGCTGAAACATGATTCTTAGGATCAAGGGTAATTCTCCTTTTTGTAAATATTTTTTTGCTATCAAATGTCATTGATTTTCTATCAAATAACATTGATTTTCTATCAAATGACATTGATTCGAAAAATTGAGTGTGAATGTTTTCCTTAATATATATTCGGAAAGAAATTTCATACCTAATTTTTCAGTATGATTTTATGTTTAATTTTAATTAGAGTAAAAGTTTCGTTTGAAATTTCCCCAGAAAAATCACAATAAAACATGTTGGACAATATTCAACAATATTGTGAATATCGAGGATTACCGAAAGATATATCTTCAACATTGTATCCATAATAATATTTAACAATAGCCATAAAGGATAGAAATTGTTGATTTGTTAAAGAAAAAATTTGTCGAAAATGTTAACAGAAGTATTAGCATTTTAATCCATTTTATTTGAGATCTTGCTTTAAAAACAGACTTTTTCACGATTTTTCAATAAAAGTAAAAAAATAACTTCAGACAAAATTGTCTAAACAATACTCCAAATTCTACATTTAACAACAATAATAAATATTGCGAAAATTACTTCGTAACATCTACGCTCCTAAGCATTTTTTTTTAATTCTGTATTCAATAAAGTTATGTATTTATCTGCAATTTACTAATATTTTTTTTTGTTTAATCTGAAGAAATTGAATCACATATATTTGTTTGACCGAATGTTAATTGGATTATTTCTCCAGGATTTAAAAAATCACCCGGCGATTATAAATCTTTATTTTTCAATTTTCTTTTAAAAGAAAAAAATATATATATTAATTTCAAAGAAAACTAACGGAGAATGAAATATATTCCTATTTAACTTTTTGAGGTATAAAATATTTTTAACTTTAAAAATGATGCATGCTTGTGACTCTATGTTCTGACGATAAAATACTCTACTCCTTAAAATAAATAATTCTTTCTTAATTTTCTCAATATTGGGTATGTCGATGTGTGTTCCTTTTCTCTACAGGGAACATTAGCATTTCCCTAGCAACTTCCTCGTCTAGTGTAGTCAGTTGTTATTTTTCGTTTACATCGGGAACATAGAACTAACTACATATCGCTACGTCTTAAAATGCCTGGTAAGTATGCTTGTATCCGATTATAATAGAAGGGTATTCAAGAGTATCTGATATATATTCATAGTATTTCAATAGATGCCGTTCTTTGTGAAAGCTTCCGAACTAAGATGAAATGTTAAATGCTATTCATTTCTTTGGTTTCATAGAAAAGAAGAAACCGAAATTCGCTATTCGTACACTTGTTTGTAAATTATCAGTTTCGATAAAGAATTTAGACATTAAAATCCACTAATTGATACGAAGTTCGTCGAAAATCTTCTTGAATAAAAGCTTTATTTGTAAATTTATTTAAATTCTTCATTCTCTTAAAATTGTTAATTATAGATCCATAGAAATAATTAAAAAGATTAATGCAAAAACAAAGCAATAAACTATCCAAGCACTGAACGCGTCACTCAATCCCTAAGAGTTCAGTTTTTTTAATATGATGATTTTAAGAACTGGGAAACAAATTTTCAATCAAAAAAGCATAATTTATTAATTTAATTAATTATATATCTTGAGAATATTCTATATACTTTATTTTAAGCAAACATGAACATATAAAAAAAATTATCCATACTTGAGTTGAACAAGAAATGGATTCAGTTTATTAGTTTAAACCTCCATTGCTTAGAAAGTGTATGCAACACATTCTTTTCATTCCTTTCTACTTTATTCAATCATTCATTTTTACCTGGATCTAATTCAATTTTTCTGATTTAAAGCATTACAATACAGACATACTAACTAATTTATAGCACATCCTTTGCGATTAAAAGAGATTCTTCAAATCACAGCACAGTGTAACAAAACAGAATTAATAGTAAATATAGAATTTAGAACAGCAATTTCTATATTGCATTCCATGGAGAAACCGATTCAATTGATTGTACTCTGAAGAAAAAAAATCATATATAATTGACAATATAACTTTAAGAATACTTTAAAATTTAGAAAAACTTTAAGAATTTGTCGTAAAAGAATATCTTAATATAAAATGGACAACTATGTAAATCAATTATCATTTCAACCTTTGAAAATCCTACTTGTTTTTTCTCTTTTCATTCATCAGATAAGTGAGTTAATTTTTTGCTCCGTAAATAAAATAAACTATAAAATCAAAATCTCACAATTTTTCATTTCATAAGATTCAAAAAATTTTAATCTGTGTCAAATCTTTGTCTCATTCAAGCTTTTATTCCATTTATACTTTCAACAAACATAATTTACTATAATGTCATTTTTGGTTTAATAAAAGGCTAATGATTGAATAGTAACTCAAGTTATGATTTTATTTTTCTTGAGGATAACGGTTCTGCCACTTCGACATTGGTACTACTTTAAACTGACTAACATTTTGGTGCTTTTTTTTTCAAAAATATTTTCATTTTTCTTTAGTTTATCATTTAATAAAATAATAAATAAAAGATTTACATTGTCGGAAACAACCGATTGAAACGTTAATCTGTCCTCCTATTTCAACTCAAATGTATTTATAGCCGTACAGGAATGATGTATGGGGCTTTTGTTTGGTTTCTAAAGATAGGGGATTTTCTGGAATAATATACTAGGCTATCATTTTAGGAACTGCTGGGTATTTCCATAAAATTGAAAGACACCCACTTCTCTGTGTTTCTGGGTATTATACCATTTATACCGACATAATATCTTCAGAACTGTTTGGTTATAGCAATGAATGACTCGATTAAAAACAATTAAAGTAAACTATATGAAAAATGGCGCAATTTAAAATCCAACGATAGTAAAGAAATTGACACTTCTATCAGCAACATTTTTTTGAATTTCCAAATCATATCAATGTTTCGACATTTGGTGATAAGCAGATTTAAATTGACAATATACAGAAGTCCTATGGAATCCCACGATATCCAATAGTGAGGTGAGATTATTATCTATTGATTATCTTTTATCTTAAGATAATCAATGATTACTCCCAACTGATTATTTTTTGATATAAGATAATTAATGATCACTTCTAAATGATTATCTTTTATTGTAATTATCTCATTGTATATATTCCATTGATTCAAACAGAAAAAATTAATGTGATTTGATTATATTCATGCTGTTATATTCTTATTATATCCATGCAGTTATTTAAAATTTTACCATGTAAAATGCAAAATGAAAAAAACAATCTCATAAATGATTTAATTATGTCAAAAGTGAGCAACATTGAGATAAAGCTAATAGATACCGTATTGATTACTATTTTTACTTTATTATATTACATTCTTGTCTCAAATCATGAGAATCATTTTTTACATACATTTATTTCGGATAATTTGAAAAAAAATTAACTAGTATTAAATTATTTGATATTTTTCATTGCTCATTTGCAAACGGAATGAAGGTCGAAAAACAGTTTTCACTTTAATATTTATTTCTATTTAATACGCAGTTTTTCAAACATTTATATCGTAGAAACATATTTTTCCAAATTTTTGTAGTTTGCTTATAAAATTTACAGAATTTTAAATGATAAGACATAAGAAAGGACTAAAGCAGAAGTGTAAAATTGAACAATAAAAAATACTTTAAAAAGATTTGACGCATCTACCATAATAATATTTTATTTCGAATATTAAAAAAAGAAGAGCCAAAATCTTACAGATGAAAATTTGTAAGACTCTTTATTTGAGCATCGCGTTTTATGCTGCGAAAAATTCCAATTTAGAAATTTTAGAAGCCACTGAATCTAAGATTTCAGCTAAGCCGGAACTTCATAAAAAAAAGGAGTTGTGATATAAAAGAGGTCAGGATTTTTTTTTTCTTCAAAAAAGTTGAACTTTCGTAGAAAAAGAGACGAAAACTGAAAAATATACGAATCATGAGAAGGATGAATTTTAAAAAACGGAAAATTTGAAATGGATAGGAGCAATAAGGATCGATGTAGCTTAAATCGAGTTTTTCTTTATAGATAGGCAGTGCTCAAATTTAAACATATTTAAAGTTATATTTTAGAGAAATAAAAACTGCCGAGAATACTAGCTATGTGATATTTTCTTTAAGACATATATCTGTTTCTTAAAATATATGCATTCAACGTGAATATTTTTCAAATAATAACATCTAAAGATTACCAAGTGTTATTTTTGTTAAATATATACTACAAATAATTCTCGTATGATTTTTAAATGTCAAATAACAAATTGCCTTCTACGTCAATTGCAGTTTAGCATTTTATGAAAATTAATTATATTTTGTATAGTTAGTTGTATAGTTAGTATAGTATTTATAAAGATGACTTTTTACAAGTATTTAGTTTACACATTTATTACTTAATAGTATCAAAAATATTCAGGAAAACTATTATATTGCTCAAATACTTCGTTCCAATTCAACCGAAAAAAAAACATTATGTTTTTTGATATTGATTAATTAACTTGTAGAAACTGCAAAATCTATTGACTGATGAAGTTATCAAGGTATAATAATCTATCAATAATCAGTACATATATACTTCATCAGCTGATACTTCCGATTTCTATTTTAACTTAACCCCTAACGGCAGATTTAAAATTATTGTTACATTCATTTTATACAGTTAATTTATATTCATTTTATACAGTTAAATTACTGGTTATTCTTAATTAAGCGGAAAAATATTTAGTTTCAACATATGAATTATTAAAAAGTTGATGAAGGGAAAAGTGGAATTAATGCTTATTATTATTAATGGATTATGTTCTAAATACAAAAATAATTGAGAAACAATTATAGACAAGAATTTAACTTTTCCCTTTGTGTAGCACAGAAAATATCTGGTCTCCACTTAAATAATTTCAAAATGATTACAACTTATTCCTCTCAGTGTTTATCCATTTTGTTTATTTTTTTAATTATAAAGGAAGAAATAATTTCAATAAGTGAATTATTTAATCAATTTTGGAACATTACTTTAAAATAACAATGTAAGTAAACAAAGCAATATATATTGCCACCTTATTTACTTGTCTGCAACAACTGAATTCAGAAATTCATATTAATGTATGGTATCAAAATAACATCATCCTTACGAGGAATAATAATACATTTTCTTATAAATTACTACATGATTTTAAACGGCATTCTTTATTAAAAAAAAAGTAAATTGTATATTTTTGAAATTCAATGCGTGTATTCCAAGAAAAAGTTGTTTCAAAAATGGATGTTTTGCTCTTGAATTTTTTTTTTTTTTTTCCTATTTGCCATTTTTGACAATGATCTTAAAATTTTATCTTTCAAATTTCTCAGGATTACGAAACTAAAATAATCTTCTCTGAAATCAGTGCTTAAGCATTTTGTTTTCAAATCCGCTTAATTATTCATTTTCTACCTTACTACCCCATTGAAGAATAATTACAGATGAAGCATCTTAAATTGCTGAAATTATATCAATAGCACTTGACGTAGAAGTTTTTTTGATAAAGAGTCTTGCATATAAAACATTCAATATAATTAGTTATTTTTTGTAAGTAATTGAAAAAATATAGATTTTTTTAAATCCCAATCTAAAATTACTGAAATTATATAAATAATACTTTAGGTAGATTTTTTTTTTGAAAATGAGTAAAAAGCACATAAAATTTATTCAATATTATTACTTATTTGTTTTAAGTCATGGACAGAAAGATATAGATTTTATTTAAACCCCCATTTTTATTAATACGTGTTTTATATTGAAAATATATTAAATAGCTAAAAATTACAGTAATCATGTATTTTTTACAGAATTTATAAATAATTTGATATATGGCATTGTTTGCCTTAACAAGCATTTTTTTCTAATTTTATATTTATAAGAGAAAGTATGTTCAATACAATTAGAATTGGAAAAAAAATTATTTTCAGTATCCCTTTAATTACAGAATAATCAATTTCTGAATGAAATATCGATTTTTTTTCAAGATAATGGAGCTTTCCCAAGAAAAGGAATAAAATATCTTCTTTTAAAAAGATATTCCACTATACCTAATGTTTTGTAAAATAAATAAAAGAACACTTTTTTTTGAAAAAAAAAATAGTTTTCCTGAGTATTGCACACAATTCCCAGCCAAAAGTAATGCGGTATTACATAAATGCTTTGAGCCAAGTTATCCATCCTATTGTAAATGGAGGCTTTACAACTGTTACCTACTGCGAAGATATCTCATCAATCATAACTAGCAACGGGAAGCACTTATTCCCTTACCATTATGCAAATGAATTGCGTACGGTTTCAGTTTCTCACATCGCCCGACTCACCGAATGGGTCTCTCTCTCTTTGTTTGGGACGACGAATTTATTTTTCTGCCCATTTTAAGAGGGAAAAAAGGCAAAGTGTTCTCCTTTTTACTTAACGGTCCTTTATCTTCAAAGCGATTACTGACGTCAGCACCAATCGATACTTCATTGGGAAAGATGATTAAACGAGGGCGAATGGCCGCCGCTAGGGGTGAATGGGTTATTTTCGTAATTGAGAGTATTTGCTGAAAAGGATTTAATCAATGTTCTAGACCTACAAGCGGAACTTTGCAATTGTGGGAAATGATTCTATCCCATCCAAATACGTGCAATCCAATAACTTTGCTTAATGAAGTCGTTTTTGTTAATCTGCAATTGCGAATTTGGTTTCAAATGGCATTTTTTAATGGTAAGACTTAATCGCTTTTTGGAAATTTACCCATTCAAGATTAAGTACGTTTAAAGGCAGTTTTACTAAACATTTGTAATAATGGCCTATTCTGACTTTTTTACTAATCCGTATCTCTGTTTATTTGTACCTACTAATCCTATTGTCATATACTTAGTTGGGGGCTGTAAGAATGAAAATGCATTTGTATAGCAATCCGTATTGAATGACACGTATTGAATTACTCAGGTATTACAATACAGGCACAGAAAATTCTTTGAATGATGTTGAAATGCAACTTGAAATGAAAGTTCGAAAAAATTCTAATTAGGTTGCTATTGAAATTCTAATTAACCTTTGATATTTTTATTTTCTTTATTTACCGAATTGTTACTTTAATACCATGAATGCTTTTGCAAAACAATGTCTTCCCTAATAATTTATTTCTCTATAATTATAATTTTTCCATCAATACAAATTACATGATGATAAAATTATGATGTAAATTACATGAAAGAAAAATGATACTTTATTACTCTGAGATTAAATCTTTGAATTTTATTATCTTAAACTTTGAAACAAATTATAGTTTCTTTCCTACATTCAAAAACCTTCTTCATATAGTCTGTTATAAAACATGGACAAGATTTTTTTTTAAAGTTTCATTTACAAAGAAAAATAAGAAGTTTAATCGTAGCTAGCGCATATATAACGATAATGAGAAGTCCATGATTAGGATAATCATTCGTTTTTTCAAAATGGTTCAGTATAAATTCGGACAGAGTGGACTAGTATTAGTCAAACTAAATTAATGAAGGAAATGAGGTAACTTTCCGAAGGCGTCACTTGCAAATTGAAATTATACATTAAAGTATTATTAGGCTTAGATTTATTTTGAGTGCTTGATATTATGATATTATTTTATTATTGTTCAAAAAAAACTTTTAATATTCGTATAAATAACTTATATTATAATTCGTCTGCATAAAGGTCTTTAATATGTTTTATTTTTTAATCATTTTATTTAGCCCTTTGTAGACATAAATCGGCGCTGTCTCCGAAAAAATATTTTAAATGTTTATTATTATAAACTGATTATAAAAAAAAATAAATTAAAAATTGGTATTTTTCTAATCAGCTAGTTAATTTCTGGAATAAAGAGTGATAAATATGTTTATAATTTACTATTCAGAATAAACTGGAAAAAGACATGCTAAATAGAAAAATACATACATATACATGCCACAGAATTGAGAGTGAAAAATTTCTTGAAATATTCCTAGGTATATATATCTCTAAAGTAATTTTATGCAAATTAGATAACTTGTTAATATTTTTATGACATATAAAAATGCAATTCATCAGGGCTTTAATCAAATATTTATTTTATTTAAATTCTGAATTTATATTTATATTTAATATGGTATCTCCAAAAATGTTATATTGCAAAATACGTATAATTTGATTATTATCATTTTAACTACACTCTTTGCAGAGAAATAAGCCTGAAGGAATTTAAAACCCAAAGTAATGTTTCTTTTAAATATGAGGCATATTTATATGGTCCAATTTTCTATCAAGATCTGCTGAAAAGAACTAAAAATTGGAATTCTGTTTTTCAAATTTTATTGTAAACAAACTATATGGACCCTTATAATTCATTAATGGTATTCTATGAAAATGTTAGTATCAGTTTACAAGAAATGGAAGTGTTAAAGCATTGAATAGTGCCCTCTTTTCTTTAGAAAATACTCGTAATATACGCATAGAGAGCAAGTGCGATAATTTGTTAGATATTGAATATGAAAGAGCTCTTTCATTGAGCCCTCTTTCTTTATGACACTTTAACAGCAACTATGATTTCGAATATTATTTGGAGAGTAAATTCTCCAATCAGTTTTTCCAGATGCATGATAAGTCACCAACTCACAAATCCTAAATAATATATTTGAAAACAACATCATTTCATACTTCACTTCTTGAGAGTAGCCCTTGTGACATTGAATTTAAGTCCATTGAATTATTTTCTACTGTAATAAAAAAATGACTAGCAATTATTTATTAAAACACCTTTAATAAAGTTTTAAATCCAATAATCCTATTATAAAAACTAGTCCTGAAAAAAAATAGTCAGAATCCATGAGTAGAACTTGTTTGAAAAATTACTGTTTGAGAAGCGTCATAATATTGCCTAACCAAAAAAGCATGTTTGTTTATATTTCAGCAAAAGGAAATTATTTCGATAAAAAAAAATTGATATAACTAATTTGGCATTTTTATCAATTTTATAAAATTTTTATCATAATTATATATTTTTTTAAATATTTCATTTTATAGTGAAATCATTTTGGCAAAGCTTTGACCTCGCCCATGAACATCAACATGCGGTTTTATAACATTTCAAATGAATGCTATTCTTGCATATGTTTGAAAATATTTTAAACTAAAAATTAACGGTTAAAAAACAGACAAAATTTTTTATGATTAGTTTAAGTCGATTAGTATCGATTTTAAAAAGGAAATCGTGGGAAAAGAGAAGACAGGCCGAATGAACAAAACTCAAGAATCGTTCATAAGAAGATCCAGTCATAATGAACGAGATAGGGTTAAACGTTTATATGTACGGAGCGAAGTTTCCGAGCTACAGGAGCATAGTTACATAGTTACAGGAGCATAGGATTATTTCAGGACTCTGCTCTTTTTGCAAGGCACGTTACTGGGAAAAAGAAGTAAATTCAAATGGAAAATAGTTGAAATGTTATCAAAAAGTTTATCAATTTTAAAAAGCCAGAAATATATCATGATTCCAAGTTCCAATTTCTAATTATCGACGTATTTCAGGATATGTTAACCTCCCTAACATTTCTTTTTCCTGTTTTCTGCCGTTGATTGTTCACGATTCTAGCCACTCTTTCCCTAAATTTTTCTAAATAGTGATTTCTTTTAATTCTGTTTCTATGTTATAGTTCCCAAATTTGAAAAATTGCGAGAAAAGCACAACTTTTTTTAATTTGTTTCTGTGGTGAATGTATATAGTTCCTAAATGAGATGTTATTTGTGTTTACGAAAAACTTTTCTAAAATTCAATTTTCGAGTGTACTTTTTGCCTTACATTTGTTATTTCTTTCATTATTTTATCTTATTTTGGAATGGACTGAATTTGAACATAGCTACTTTCAGACAATTTATATTTTTGTAAATATCAAATTCTTATTCTGTTTCTGTAGTGTAGCCTCTAAATTTGAACAATTCTGAGAAAAGCACAATTTTTTTGGATTTATTTTTCTTTTATAAAGATCTAATTTTTTATTCTGTTTCTCTGGTAGAGTTCCCAAATATGAAAAATTGTGAGAAAAGTGCATTTTTTTTATTTGTTTCTTTAGGGAATTTCTCACAATATGTAAAATAATTATTTAAATGAAATTTTATTTGTGTTTACAAAGAACTTTGATGCTGGTGATTTTTGCGAGTGGTACTTTTTGCTTTACATTTTCTTATTTCTTTCATTGTTTTATCATATTTTGTAATAAATTAAATCAGCGTATATCTGTTTCTAGACTAAAGTGGTTTAAAAGTTGGCGTGAAGCGATGCCAGAGGAACTGCATTAGCAATTCCTGGGGGTTGGCAAGCCTAAGCGAGGAGGGGCCGGAACCCCGTAGTTATATTCCTAATCTCCTCCAAACATTTAATTTTTTCAAAAGATGATTATTATTCCTAGAAATAAAGTTATATACAACACCCATTTACTTTAATAAATTTTTACATGTACAAGTTTTGTCTTAAAATAAAATTTTATAATTTTTTAAATATATATATATATATGATACAGTTAAACCCGAAATCAATCAAAACGCGAATTCACTAGGGAAAACGCGTTCTAACTGACAGCACTAGGGATAACGCGAATTAACTTGGTAAAACGCGTTATAACTGTCTTCATATACTTGCTAGTAAGTCTACCAACATTTTTTGAATTAGAGAGGAAGCCAAAGAAACTTTATTAGAGCACGCCAAACGAATTTTTTCATTCGTTTGAATCTCCGATGCAACTCATCATGTGTTTTATATTCGAGGTAATGCCGTTGTTCCCATTCCAGAAATTGATAGAGCAAAACCTGATTTTTAAAATCTCATCGATATAGTGCTTGAAAAAAATTAAGATGGCCTGTACAAAATTAGCACAAAAAATAGAGTTCTGAACAAACTGTATTCGAAGTAAGAAATGATATTTAGACTAAATTAGTTCAATAGTTATTCAATAAATTATATGGTTATTACTTATATTAACTTTATAAGTATTTATGCAATAGACTGCAACTAACCAGAATACAAGTTTGGAACAAAAATTTAATATATTAACTAATTTTGAGATCTCAATTCGATGTATCGCCGCAAATTTTCTTGGCTCAAGAACGAATCAGGAAATTTCGCTGAGAATATCAGCAAGAAAAAGAACTGTAGGAATCGGACAATGGTTCGCCCGCTGTTCTTGTAAAAAATACTGTTTCTTCAAAAAGATGTTTGTGTATTAGAAATGGTTCTCTTTGTAATTCTAAGTGTCGCAGCAGTTTGCCATTTTGAAATAAGTAATTTGTAACAACTGTACTAATTAAGCAATATTCAAGTAAAGTATATATATATATATATATATATATATATATATATATATATATATATAAGATGATTTTATATAGGGTCAATAGGATGACGTTATTGTTATAATTACTCCAGCCATTATTGGTTAGTTAACGGCAATCATCATTGATAATCTATTAATTGTATTAACCGTAACAATTATATGTAGGTATTTATATATTATTTATCAAGTACAATAATAACTGTATTTATTTCGAAACATTACAAATGTTAATACGATTTTAAAAGATAGAATTTTTCTCGCATTTTGGTGACAAGAAGTATAATATATGATTTTAAATTTATTGAGCAATTATGAACAAAAAATAGTCATGTAAACTTGTGACAATACTATATTCTTCATGGTCGATGTTTCGTTGATCATGGAATTAACTTTTGCCCTACACGTTTCTCTAATATTTCTTTAAACATAGTTAATAGACAATCGATATCGAAAAAAAATCGATTAATTATCCGAATTATTATTCATTATTCATTAATTATTATTATTCATCATCCATTCTAAAATCGATTTCATTATCCGAAAATAATGCATCATTATTAGTAAGGTCTTTCAATAAAGTAAAATAAAAAGATATTTTATATAAATTTAATGTTATATTTACTATCAATTTTTATGTTTATTATTAATTACATTCAGTTCTCTTGAAATTTTAATAACTTGGAAAAATCTTCATATACTTTCAATTATTAAAATGGTAAATCATAATCATATATGAATCATATATTATCTTAGAACTATAAAAAAAATAAAAGAAATGTGTAAGCTAATGCGTATTTTTCACGATAAATATTGTTATTTGATGTGCTTCGAGAAATTTATTTCAAAATTCATTTTGAAATGTGTTCTGCTTTCAGATCGTGTGCATTTCTTACCGCATTATTTAAGCTGCATACCAAATTCGATCTACAGAAGTATACTGGAATACGAAAACATGTTTAAGGAAAATAAATATATTCTAATTTAATTTTAAACATTCAAACATTTTCTAGAAATGTAATTAATATTCACTGACTGTCTGTAGAAATATCTTTCCTGTAGTACGCCTGTGTGCATTGTTAATTCATTAGTATTTAATTCTGAAATCTGTTTCCCTAGGCTGTAAGGGAATCGTCTGGAAATAAATATATTTGTTGTCTTATATCTCCTTTGAATACACTTTTCTTGCATGTTATGAATAATTTATTTTAGAAATTTTATTCTCATATTGTATTTTTTGTAATAATATTTAGTCTTTTTTTTTTCATATTTAATTTATAGTTTTTTTTATTTGAAATCTTTTTTAAATAAAATTTACAAAATGCATAGGATACATTAAAAAATATATTAAATGCAATCATATCTTAATTTTTTAATGAAACAGTCGATCGATTTATGAATAAAAAATGTATTTCATACAATTCATTATCTTATTAGTGTACTAAAAATTTAATTAATATTTTCTTTGAAATTTAAGAATTAAAAAAATGAGTTTAATAGATGTTTGAAAATATGGATATCTGTCAATATTACATTCCATTTCATTAAGATACTTTCATTAATAATAATATATATATTCTTAAAGTCTTTTGTAGAAATTTATATAAAATGTATAACTTATTTTGTCATTACAATTTTAATATGAATAAATATTGCAATAAAGAATGATAGATACTAACCATGTATATTAAGGAACCATTTTAAAAACTTTAGTTTTTATTTTATCTTTAGCATAATTTGGAATTCTGCAATCAGTCCGTGCGAAAACCCAGGTTTCCACACTATTATAATCGGATTCCCTGCGGATGGAAATGAAAGAAAAGAAAACTTTCGTTTCCTATTTTGAACACAATCTCACATAAAGCAGATAGTTCTTAAAATAATCTTTGTCTAATAGAAATAAATTTTAGGGAAGCCATGCCCAGTATAATTTGCCGCAGATGAATCAAAATAAAATAGGAGATTATCGTGAATTCAATTTTGCATTTCCCACTCCGCTAAAGCATCTAGAGCAAGAATATACTCAAATATACCTAAATATTCTATTTTTTTAAAAAAAGATATGCGTATCTGCATGTCAATTTCATTGAACAATCAAATCATTGCATCAAACAAAAATTATAAACATCAGAAATGGAAAAACAAATATGGAATGGAGGTAAAAGTATGGAATATGTCAATTTAACTTTTGTTCAGAACTTGAACCTAATGTAAACAAGAACAATTTACTAATCAACCACCATCTTAACATCTATTTTACTAAAGACGCAAACACTATAATTAAATCTTTGTATTTTTTGAAAATTGTAAATTTCTTTTAATCGCCATCTCCTTATTGCATTCCCATTTACATTTTATTTTCAGGTTTGTGATATTTATATGGACATTGGAAGGTTTATTTTAAGCATATAAATAATAAATCCATACTTGGAACCTATAATCTTCCAAAAGAAATGTTCAATAAACGATGAATATGGAATACTGGGAGGATGAGATTCCATATATTTCCCCTTAAAATAATAAAGATGAGATAAAAAGGTTTCAGGAAGAATCAAGTAAGAAATCTCAAAGCTGATGCAATATTCAAGATAAATCTGACACTTTAAGTATCCCTAAAATGAAAAGAGCCTCAAACACCAAGGAAACATTTTGTTATGGAAACTTACTTGATGAAACCAAAAAAATAAGAGCGGGGCGCATTTTTATTACGTAAAGAAATAATTAATATTTTATATGCTGGTAACTCAAGCAGATGTAATTTGTAAAAGTTCGCTAGTATTTTATTACTTTCGTTTTAATTCTATTTACTACCATTAAGATTTAAATTTATTTTTATTACAAATGTTTAATCAATTAGGTGTATTCTATTGTAATGCATTACAATTCTTTTAGTAAAAAGTTTTATTAATTTCCCCAACTTTTATTCAATTTTATTTATGATTTTAAGATATTATTAATTTATATATACCATTTATTTTTTTAAATCGAATTTAAAAATATTTTTCATTTTTTCCCAGTTTACGAAGAATATTTTGTGAAAATTTAATTGAATTATTCATCATTGAAATCTTTCGAATATCAATATTACTAGTAGACATCCTTTTATAATAAAGGTTTAACAAGTTTTACAATTTTTTAATAAAGATGTTATTTATATCCTTTCCACCCTGAATTTTGGGCAAACCCGAAAATGCTTTGCATGCATCGGCGAACAATAATTATGAAATATTGATTTATGAAGCGAATTAAGCACTTTCTCTGAATTTGTAGTGTAATCCTTGACGACATTTTTATGATTAATTCCTGATAGTTAACAATAGATACCGGAAATCGAATTTTTATATTAGACGAATTGTTTCCAATCGATTGAAAGCAAGATTAGACACAAAATTCATTTTTAATTATACAAAATGGGGCCAAATTTGATATATTTAAGTCATTACGTTAAAAATAATAGTGAAAGAAAAGACTGATTGAAAATTAACCCCTTAATGAATTTGTCTCCAAAAATATCTGCATTTTAGATGCTTAGTCTATTTAATAGTATTTATCAATTTAGATATTTTGGTTTTGTAGTAATTGTGTTAATTTATATTTGGGCTATATGACAGACAGACTTTCTCTGAATGGAATTTCGCTTAAAATTTGATAGAAATCTAAAAAAAATTATGTACAGACCACGTACCAAACTTCATTAATATAGCTCAAAGAATTTGTGTTATCTTTGTTTCAATAATGCAAAAAATGTATTTATAGAACTCAGAGATATCCAAAATGTGAAAATTCGTTAAAATCTCGAATTAGAATAATTTTGAGATTGCAATACTTTTTCTGTATTTCGTATAAGACAAAGTAAAACTTTAAGAAGTTAATAAAATAAATATCAAATACAAGTTACAATAATAAATTAACATTGGAATAACAAACTAAAATAAAACTAAAAATGCAAAACAATTGATTTAATTTAGTTTCATATAAATATTTCGATATTTCATTCTGAAAATTATTGACAAACTTAAAGGAAATGATAAAATCTAAATCTCAATATAAATAGAAAATAAATTTTCAGAAATATACAATGTGTGGTTTTTGATATAATAATATAACTGACAATCGTAATACCATTTCCATTACGTAGTTATGGCTTAAGAAGTGTGCAACTACCTGATACCATATCATCATCTGAACTCATATTCAATGAAATTTTTATTGATATTTCCATTAGTTTGCTCATCTTTTCTGCGGATATTTTATTGGTTAACGTTTCACTGCACCAGAGATTTAGATATGAAATTATTTTCCCTACATCGAAAAAGATGGTTAAGAGTTAGACAATAACAAAGAATAAAGATAATCGGATCTCACCAAGTAAACATTGCATTGAAATTGAACTTCTTGCGACATGAAGAGAAAAATCCTAGTTTAAAAAAAAAAATCATTTTTTTATCCTATAAATTGCTATTTGCAATTTAATAAGAATATTTATTTGTAAATATACTAAAAATAATGATAAATCTATCAAATTGAGGAAGGCATTCTTTATGACATTAAACACTTAATTATTAAAAATATGAATAAAATGAATTAAATTCAACGAACTATATGATTGAAAGTGGTTTTAATTTTTTCCGTGTTTTTCAAAAAAATTTAAAAAAATCCTCTGTTCAATATTTATCTCTTGGTAACAAGCATTATTTTTACATTTCGATTATGAATGATAATTTATATATTAATGCTATAAAGAATTTATTTACTATCCTCCCCCACTTAGAAAGTTACATTTTAAAAATTGTATTACTATCGTTTTTCTATAAAACAATTAATTTTGCAAAGGATTTCAAAAAAAAAATATTGTTTCAAGAAAAGAGAATTACTAGTCAAATTTTTTAGCTGCAGAATTCAACACGAAGAGTTACAACCGTTTCGTCAGTAAATTTTATTGTTGCAACACAACTCTAATATATAAATATAGACTCCAGGAGAATCAAATTTATTTATTTTAGAAATCTAAAAAGATTTTAAATATACTTATTCGGAATATCTTCCCATAATACTTGAAAGATCGTCCTGGCAGTTCTATATCTGGATTTATATCCGATCGTCCACTTAAGAAAGATTTAGGGGTTAAAATGGATAAGAAATCTAAAGATGTGGTTTCTTCTTCTTTTTTTTAACTTCTCTTCTTTAATTTTTTCTTTTCTTTCTGGAGGTTGTTTACCAAGATTTCTTTAAAATCTTATTGCATAGGTTAATGTTATCTAACAAAGCACTTATGAATGATGCTTAGCAGTTTGACATTCTTGTAGTAAGTAACGCATTGTTTAAGATTAAGTAGACATTAAACATAATTTATCATGTATTTTTCTAGATAGTCGACCCATAAAAATTCTGTCAGTCTTGTTTTCAATTAACTTAATTGATTTTTTTTTAAATTTATAAGTGCTGTAAACAGGTCTAATTTTTTTTCTCTAAACAATATGAAACGTTTGAAAATAATATATTTGGTAATTTAACTGAATTTATCCTTAGACAATGAAAATGCTTTTAACATTTTTCTTCAACAATTAGAAATAATTTTTATTTTTAATTTTTAATCAATAGAACTTTGACAAACGTTTTTACGTTTATAGAGTTATATAAGAAGAATACAATTATAGTTATTCTATATAACATAAGAATAATTATAATGCATCATTCTCATGTTATATAGAATAATGCATTATAAAAATTATGAAAAAAAATGCAATGTAAAATATTTTGAGAAAAGAAATACAATCATAATACATGAAGTGCCACGCTTAAATTTTAATCAATTTTTATGTATCAAAAATAATTAGTAAATGAATTTATTATGGGACAAAGCATCTTATTGAGCGAAAATCACAAAAAATAATGATTATTATATGAAATTACTTATTCAGTCTCTCTATGTTCCAATTTTTAGTTAAAAAAAAGTGAAAATTTATTTAAAACAATATTAAGGAATCATAAATTTTTGTTTGATATAAGAATTTCAAACATAACAATTTGGTTGAAATTTAAAGTCAAACTGACATTGAGATTTTATGCCATAAAAACAATCAAAAAAATTTAAATATTAGTTTTATATTTAAACATTTATCAGACATTGTTAGAGCAATAGATATTTAATTGAAGACCTTGTCTCTATTTAAACTACTGATTTAAGTCAAATAATAATTCGTTTATGTTTTGCTCTCGTATTGAAATAAATATCAATTTTCATCTCTTGGTCAGATGAATTAATAATAATAATGGTTTTATATTAATATAAATAGAAATTATGGTTTTCTTTCAAAATTGACAAAAGCTTTAAATTTCTTGAAATCTTAAAGTCAATTAATGGTTATATCTGTACATTACTTTACCTTTACATCTTTTTAGATAGTTATTTGTAGAAAAATGCATCATATTAAATCAGGAATTTTTCGCGAACTTATACATTTGATCAGAATTTTGTTATTACCTTTTTTTAATATACGATATATGAGGAATCAGATATCGGATATTAATATGGTCTTTTCCTTCCAAAATTAGATGATCATTAATATTTTTTTCGAATGTCTATTTAGCTGACGGCTAATCAATAATGATTCTACACATAATCTTGAATAGGTGAAGCTTCACGGATGAATGCCCAATCGATTATGAATACTTACAAATACGGTTTCTGCTCAATCAAGAGAATCAAGAAGACCCTCGATGCGAAAAAGAGGACAAAAAATCAAGGGGAAAGAATTACAAACTCGCATACTTAATCCATCCTCCTCCGTAATACCGCAGATAATGTTGGAGGAGAAAAAAAAAAACGAAAATAAAAACATGCACTTAAGCAGCTTTTTTGCAACTAACGAAGATAATGCTGGGCAACGAGTGATATTTTTCTTCATTTGTTAGGTGCACGGTTAAGACTTTCGACTATGTAACATTATTTTCACTCGTGTCAGAGCTTTTTTTTCCCTTTGTTTTTCAGAGGCGGTAAGTTCTATATTTAGATTAAAAAGAACACTTTCCGAGACAAGATTAAAATTCATTTTTTCTGGAATTCATTATATTTTTAGAAATAATTCTTAATAAATTTATTAACAACAAAGAAATAAACATAGTTTGCAAATAACTACCTGCTTAAAGAATTAGAAACAATTTCATTTTTAATTTTTTATAAAAAAAATTATAAATAAATGTTGATTTTGCATTTGGACATGGAAAATAACTGGAAGCTTATTTTATCCCAATATTATTAAATACTCCTGTAAGAAGTTTAGGCTGAGAAAAATTATACTTATGCCAATTTTCAAAACTCATTCTAACATTTATTATACAAAAGATTACACATAATTATTGAATTCATATGGAAAAGTACTCACGAGTTTATCTTAATCTTTTAATAGAATATCTTTTGAAATCTCTGTTAAATAAAAAGTTAGCTAACAAGTTCCAATGTGTTTGCAAAGAAGTGCATTTTTCATTGGATATATCATTTTAGAAATATAATGCCTTTATAGTAAAATGTCTAGGCCTAAATCGCTCTGAAGAAGGGTTACTATAAAGTAGATTGGAATTCCAATATACATCTGAGTAGTGGTACAATGGCTACAGGAAAACCGATAAAAATAAAATTCTAGATCTTTTAAGAGAAACCAGAAAACCTAGAACCTAGAAAAATAATGCAGATTTCTTAGAAAGGAGAAAAAAAAGCGGAACACTTGAAATCAAGTTATATCTTATTTGATTTTTTATCGTTGCAGATTTTTAATGAGATTACCTATGGTTTATAAACATTACAAACAATAAATACCTTCAAAAACTATTAATGATTCTGAATTCTAACAAGATAACAAAAGATTACAAATGAAATCATAATGATATTATGCTAAATCTGTGTACCGATTTACATGCAGAAATCATTCCCTATAATATGTTTACTTCCTGTAAGAGTAAGATGAAATGAAAAAATAAATGCTATTAAAATAATCTTTCATAGCAAAAAAATCCAATTTAATTTTCATGGTTATTAAAAGATTCCTACTTTTTTAAGTTTCGAGTTAAATACCTTACAGAAATCCTAAAAATAAATCAAACTCCCTGATGTTAAAATATCATTGAGTAACATGTAGTAAGTGTATTTATTAGAAATATACATACCTCATATATCCAAGATTTGAATTGAAACATGATACGACTAAATATTCAAGATTTGTAATCAAACATGATAGATGCTCGGTGCTTATTTGTTTGATTACGCACCAGCTATAAAATCTGTCGTACAATTCCTTACAAAACTGTTCTAGACTGTCTGCTTCAATGCACGTAAAGCATATATTGTATGGAGTTCCAGCTCCTATGATGATTGTTGGACATGAAGGCAACAGCTTAATAACATGTAACCTCAACCTAAGAATGGAAGCTCAGCAAATAGAAATAAATAACTATTACCTTAACCATCACCTTAAAATATTTCATTTTGACTCTCAATAATGCCAAAATAATAATAATAATAATAATGAGTATTATGCTGAGTGTCAGACAAACTTTAATGGTGTCAAATAAATTATGGTTATCATGTGTAATATTAAAAACTACATTCTAGTACTTTCAATGATATTTAGTTTATAAATTTTCTAGTTTTTTATTAAAAAAAATATTGCTTTAAAGAGTATACATTAAACTGTATTAATGCAACATATTTTCAAGATCAATATTAGTTTTTAAATGAGAATACATATTAGTACTAATTCATAAAATACACACCCGACTGAATAATTCACTGTATGAAACATTAAAATAATCGAAATGAATTAAATAAAAGTTTCATTTCCTCCGATAAAAATAAAATTTTCATTGAAATTTATCTAAAACACTTAAAAGAAAAATTAAAAATCAATCTCTGTCTGATAAAATGAATAGTATTTTTTGCAGTTACATTTATTTTTATTAAAAATAAATAAGCTCTTTACTATGATTTTGCTCCAAAATTTAGTGTTATGTCAATATATCTAGCATATTTGTTCCTTAAAATTCGATTTTGTACCAGTGATAGATATCAAAAAATCTAAATTGAAAATATAAGATAATTGTTTTTGATTTAAAAACCATTTGAAACAAGCATATTTTACTGATTTAAAGTAATGCATCAAATAATTAAGAAATTTATTGAAAACTGGTACAAAATTAATGAATTTATGGAAATTCAGAATTTGCAAAATTTGTGATGGTTTGAAGAGTATATTAATAAGTGCATTATAAAATTTCGTTCTCAGTAAAATTTCAAAATAAGCAAAATATTTTTTTTTTTCATTTGTTATTCTACGGAATGCATAGTAAAAATGTTATATTTAAATTCAAGCAATTTTATGAATAAGTATTTCGAAACCGATTCATATCTCGTAAACCATTTTTTCCCCTTCACAAAATGGCCCAAAAAGCATGATGTTTATTTTAAAGTCCAGTTGTAGAGTAACAATCTTTTGATTAAAAAGCAATTTAGCTTAATTTTTTTTTTTTCATTTCAGTTGAAGTTTCAGAGACATTTATAGATGAAGCTAAGAAAAATCTACTAATTAAATTTTGATACTTAAGAGAAAACTGTTAATAAATAAAAACATGAAAGATTCCGTCAAGAGAGATCACTCTACCATAATCGGAAATGCCCCATCAGTCAGCACAAATCAATCGCCATTCCATTGCGTAGAATTCCGAATGTCCAATTCAATAACAAATTTTACTTTGATCCCCGCAGCAAGCGACAGATTGCAGAAAAGCCATCGATTGATTTCTCGCTTAGAGCAGACATCATCAGTTCCGAAGCCTCAGTCCTCATTAACTGCGCAAAGGAGGCAGGGGAACAGTCCCTCACCCTTGTTTTGCCTTCGGTACTGCCCTTTAATGGGTGGAAGGAACAACCAGGGATGTCAAGTAGAGCTTACAATGATAGACGCGATCCCCAAGGGGGTTCTGCCTCAGAAAATACCCTCCTTTGACATCTGCCGATGACGGTAATACCATGTACTCACAGTAACCTGTGACCTGCAGGGGAATGTTAGAGAGAGAAAAAAATCGTTTTTGTCTTCCCATTTCTACATAAGCTCAGAGACTTGTTTTATTGTTCTTCGAAGCGTATATCCCAGCTTCAGTTTTTCGGTCTAATTTTTACGTATTGTTCTTTGGAGTAGAAGAAAGAGATTTCTTCGTTTTCAAGATTTTTTTGCGTCAGTCTGTGCATACTTTTTTAGGCATTTCTATCTTTTTTATTATTATTATTATTATTTCTTTTCTGTTTTGGTTTAGTTTTTATGTCGACCTTAACTTTGAAAAGAAAGTTGTTGTTGCTATTGCTTTTTCTTGTAAATAAAACTTTTTCGAAATAAGTTCGAATCTCAAGAGGGATTTGTAATATGAGATTTCACTTTTTTTTTCTTGCTTGTTTGCTCATCACGGCTTCGGATCCATAGGAAAAGAATATATTTGACAGGAACTTCAGAATCCTGTGAAGTTAGAATTCTTAATGTAGAATATTTTGTAAAAATAATATTAAAAATGGTCTAATATATGTTTTTTTATTTGTAAATCTGTTTCCTTACTTTCTAAATGCGAGAGATAAAACCGACAATCGCAATTTTTCTATCAAAATAGTCAAGCACAATTTTTGATTGTAATTTAATATTATTTGCATTAATATATTAGAAAATGTTATCCATTTACATCCGAATATGTCAAAAAAATATACATTCAAAAGAATATTAATTCAGAAAAATAAATAAAATTTCGTCACAAAAGTTACTTATTTAAATGATGATGATGATGGCGTGATGATGTTACCACGGAAAGGGGGCGCAGTAGCTTCTGAGGGTAAAGACTCCTGAACACCCGAGGACAGAAGTTTGACTTCTAGCTCATATGAAGATGAAACTCACACATTCACTTGCACAGCCCCTTTTTACGGGGGGGGGGGGCACATTCACACACTTCACAGATCGAACACAGATCAAGAACAACCATGCCCGACACGGGACTCGAACCAAGGACGTCGGGAAGACGCGTTACCCCTATGCCAGGACGCAGGCTGCTTATTTAAATAATACTTTTAAGATATAATCTCTATTCTTTTTCTTAATCGTTTTGTGTTCTATCTTAATTTGGACTTTTTTTTTGGGGGGGGGGTAACTTCAATCTGATAGTAGAATTATTTTCCATTAAATTCTCAAAAATTTTATTTTAATATGTTTTATTCTTTATATACATATAGGGAAATGATTTTTTATGAAATGTGATCAATCTGTGGAAATATTTTTTAGTTTGTTTTATATCGCATTTTTATTTAGAATTTTATCTCCTGTATTCATATTTATATTATTAAAAATGAATCATAGAAATGTATCTGTATAATTTTATTCTATGCATAGCTTGATATCAATATATATTTTGATCACTCTAGTTTGTTGCATTTATTTACTCACCATTATTTTTAAATCATTTTTAAGTATTCCATTCTATTTTTTTTTTTTTTCAGTGGATTTACTCTTATGAAACTTCCGATAATTTCTTCGATTTTTGCAACTATTTATTTTGTATTTGGATGGCTCATTTTATAATTCTTGCATGGGAAGTTGAAATTCAGCTGATTGGAAGAACTGCTCCCAAAACATACAGCACTTATAAAGAATATATTCGAATCAACTCAAATTAAAGTCGAATAGCATTATAATTAATTACTTTTAAGATATTTTTCCAGTTGTACATCACTATTGTTTTTCAACGCCTGTCTTAGAAATAAAGAATTTTGGCTAACTATTGTAATAGAATGAATAAAAACAAAATTGCAATTGGAGGGTAAAAA
Source organism: Argiope bruennichi (assembly GCF_947563725.1). Taxonomy (NCBI): domain Eukaryota; kingdom Metazoa; phylum Arthropoda; class Arachnida; order Araneae; family Araneidae; genus Argiope; species Argiope bruennichi. The sequence goes on along the minus strand of NC_079151.1, from coordinate 24,711,280 downwards.
TATTCTGCTAGTAAAACGGCTTATCGCATTTGCGTGGGTAGGAGAGGAGGCGTGGCAAAGACATTCAATCACCAATCGTATATAAAGGGAGTGATCCTGTTTTGTTGAACATCATGGATATTTTCGTGATCTCTATTTAAACAGCGACTTGAAACAAGTTCGATAACCCGTTATAGATTTTGACTTGGTCAAGACGTTAACAGTTTTTATTGTGTGTTTGAAAGAAGCTAGTTCCTAAGATGCACATATAAGATGAATTAAATATAGTTTTGAATAATAAAATACCATCATTCTAAGTTTCAGAAAGAGTTTATTATTTTTCTTCACGTTGATTTAAACATGAAAAAAAAAATCATTATCACTGTGCACAGTTTTTAACTATTTAGAATTAAAAATACTGTAAAAGAATAATTAGGAAGTAATAAAATATAATTAATTATACTTTTGAAATGATGTATATTATTATTAATGATATTTTTGAAATTCGACAAGTCATTATAGCTTTTGACTCGGACAAGGCGTTGACAGTATATACTGTGTGTCTGAAGGAATCCAGTTCCTGACATGAGCACAGGAATTTAAGAACCACATAAATGCAGTTTTAATAGTAGAAAATTATCCTAAGCTTGTGAAAGACTTTTTTTATTTATATTTTTCTTTAAGATGATTTAAACAAAAAAAAAAAAAAAAAATCATTAATACTGTGTGCATTTCTAAAAATTTCAGATTTTAAATATAATGCCACAGGAGAATAAAGAAGTAATAAAAAATAATTAATGATATTTTTATCTTGTTAATTAACAACACCTTATTTTACATATTCTTTGCATAATTTTAAATATCAATAACTATGAATTTTTCTAAAACTGTCTCCTTTAGTAAAAAAATGACAACATAATTATATAAATTTTCCAAGATAAAATTCTTGAAAAAGAAAAAAAAAAAAGAAAAATTAAAAAAAAAACTTTTGAGTTCTAAGAAAAATACTTAACTGTAATTCATTTAGCAAATTAACTTTTAGAATATTTACTCTTGAAAAAAGTGAAATTATATTGATTTAGGAAATTAACTGCATAGCAAATATTGACATTTTTTGAATGTTTCTCCAAAGTTATTAAAAATTAATATAATCTTAATTGCGTGGATTTTACTATTCATTACAGCTTACTGGATAATGCGAAAAATCTGTAATTTGTAATCATAGTAATATATTAATTTCTTTCGTCTCCAACTTAATTATAAAATATTTCATTGGGATTTTTTTAATAATAAAAGAAAATTAATAAGCAGTAAAGTGCAGCCGATTATTTATCAAACATTAATACATCTATTTTCTTGAATTATCATCCTCTTAAAATAACCGATAAAAATTTGTTTTAGGTTAAAAATTACATCATTCAGTTCATTACTGGTTACATGAATTTTAAGAACAGTTGCAATATCATGCCGCTGACATGAGCAACTATCTATACCTTGAAAAAATGCTTAGGACCAGATTTTTTTTCAAATATCTGAATTAAATATATGAATCCCTAATTTTCATAATCATTAGGCATTTAGGAATTATTATTTTTTTTGTACGCTCTTATGTGCGTTTGTGTTTCATTTCGCTTAAAACACATACCTTTCTTTGTTTTTTATGACAGTATTTCTCTTATGTATTAATTTTCTTTTGACAAAATATTCATACATGCATTCAAAACCATTAAAAATGAACCATTGAAACAACTACATAAAATTCTTTCTTAATCGTGGAAATATTTGCCAGGTGGAAACGTGCAATCTCATAATATCTTGGGAATGTAACAACTGTGAAAAAAGGGTTGGGACTAGTAACATACTTATAGAAGAGAAAACGAAATTATTTCTACACTAAAAAATTCTTAAATTATCATCAGAAATGTATCTTGAACTGCTACTAAGATTAAAGATAGTAACTGGGGGGAAAAAATCCAATTCTGAAAATGGCGTGAAGCTGAATTAAATATTGCGATTTATAGAATGATTTCGATACTAATCATGCTTTGAAAAAGTGAATTAATCTTCTATTATTGCAAAAGAAATAATAAATTCCAGCACTTTTAATGCGAACATCTTACAAGTGCTTAACATTTTAATAACACTCTGTAAATATATAATGTATAATTCGATGTTCGTTCGATCATTTCTAAAATTTAGACATTATTTAATATATTTTTCAACTGTTCTGATTTATTAAAGAAGACCATACTTTGCACCCTAAGTGATCATACATAAACAACTTTTAAGCCTCTTAACTAATTTTAGCTTAATTGTCTATACCCTTAACTTTAGCCTTTAGAGACTTAACTGTATTGTGTATAATTTATTTCTACTATTGTACTATGAATTCTTAAATCCACATCATTTGAATGTTGTTCAAGCTCATTCTACCGTTACATAAAATCTGAAATATTTAATCTTTTCTCATTTCACACATTTTACCAATTAAAAATAAGTAACTCTTTCAGCGGGTGTATCATCGAAAAAATCATGGAAGATCGCAATAAAACAATACATTTTTAAGGGGCTAATTATTAAATTAAATTATTATTAAGTAAAAAATAATAAATATAATCGTATTAAATATTTTTATTTAAAAAAGAAGGGTAAAAGTAAATCATAAAACATAAAAACAAAATAAAATGAACAAATAATATATGAGGAAATAAACTGTGTAGAAAAAAGAATATGAAAACTATTTTTTTTAAATAAGAAAGGACACCAGTTCTACATTCGATTAATTGTATTTTTCCAATCCGAAAATACCCTTAGAATGTTCTAAATATATAAATATCTGACAAATATCGCAGCTGAAACTTGTGGTTCTGTTTTTCTCGTTATTTTGGGATTTTCATTTTTTTAAACCTGATTGCATATAGTTCACTTTTTTAAAATCTAGTACTGTTTAATTTTCAACTCTCCCCCCCCCCACGGGGGACACCTCGAAATGAGGATGAGATGCTTCCGACATGGTGGTTGGATCTCGCCACCCTGGAGAGTACACGAAAAGGTGGGGATCTGGTTCTCTCATCTATGACGGGACGTACTTCCTTAGGGAAGGGTTGTACGGTGGCCAGTGGCCCTTTGGACTGAACCACAGTCCCCGCCAGTACCACAGTTGCAGCGATCCAGACATTCAGTATTTATTATCCGTGTGCCTTCTGGCTGGTCGGAGAGTCAGCGATATGACTTCTTGTCAACTCTTTTATAATTGCCAGCTTTGTAAAATGCTAGGTCCCCTTTTCTCAACGTATTCTTTCTCAAGAACGCGTTTTTCAGCTGTTGTAGAATCCCATTCTTTATTATTTGTCGAATAAATAATGCAAATATTTACTGCTCCAATATTAAACATTAACATTAACACAATTAACATTCTGTGCAACAAAGAAAAGAAGACGTAGTAAAAACTTACCTCAACGAATATATGGGATACAAATAGTAAAATCATTGAATTTGAAATTCCATTAATATCTGGAATTCCAAAGATATACGAACAGTTCGTTCAGAAAGAGCTTAAAAATCACCAAAATAATGTTTTCGTAGTGCCGTGTGATAAAAAGATAGACAAAAAAGTTCTTCTCTTTTATACATTATATTAATCTCATGTATAATATACAGAAGAAAAGAACGGAAAGTTAAATATAAAAGACAAATTATAAACACACACACACATAGGAAAATACTTACAAATTTGGAATAAGGATTACCAAAAGCATTGCTACCATAGAGCTTAAATTATTAAAAATGGACAGGAATGAGATTCGGTAGTTTCGGTACGATGTCCATTTGACTTGGATTCCCTCTAAACAGCGAAACAAATATCAGCCTACAAATCACCCACTTGAAAGCCACGAAGTATATTTTTCGATTTATTCTTTTTAATGGATTCAGAACAAATACCGTATTGAACTCTTTGTCGAAAAGCAAGAGTCTACCAACTTGGGCTATAAATTAAAATTGACTTTAAACTCATTTGAAACGTTATTTCAAAAATAAATCTGATTTTAAACACTAGACTTGTGCATTCCTAATAATTATATTCGCAGAGTTCGATGCAATTATTCCCTCTATTGTATTGATTTTTCATCGATTAGTATTGAGCGATGACGGGAAAGAGATGTAAGTGATTCTTTTCAAAGTTTTGTCTTGTTTGAAAGTTAAATAAATATTGGATTATCGAGAACAATTATGGTGAAAGCTTTGTGAAACATATAATTTTAGTCACCGATTATTGAACTGGATCATTAGGTCCAGAGTTCATAACGATAAATCGATACACCATTTTTCATTAAAGGTGAATCCATTTGATTTATTAAATAAGAATTTCAAATTCAAAATATCGGTTAATTCTGAGCCAATACAAATTGTTTGATGTTTGTAACGTATTTGATGATTTTAAAACTTGGGAAAATCATTCCAAAAATTGTATAACTATTTTCTTTAAGTAAGCAATTTTGTGAAAATAAATGTTGTATTTACTTTTTAAAAGAAAATTCATCAGATGCATAAAAAAAAAAAATGAAAAATGATTAGCGTGATTATAGGCTTATATGTAAGCATATATTCATTTTAAGGTGTTTTACTAGTTCTGAAGGTCCATAAGAAGATTTTGAATGAAATCTTTTCTGAATGATAACATATTTAAATATCATTTGATTAAAGTTCTATAATCAACTAAAGAGATCATTATATAGTTAGAATTTATTCATGACATTTAAAAGTGTATTGTTTACATCATTAAATTATGAGGAAAATTCATCAATTGCTGCTTAATAATCATTAATCGAATCAGTTGTTCAATCAAAAGAATTAAAACATCTGTATCCTTAATTTATACATTTTAAAAATAAAGCCAAAACTTAAACGTTTCTTTATGTAGCATTAAAGACCGGGATAACCTGGTTGGTAGAGCGTTGGATTCACGTCCCTTAGGTTGCGAGTTTGAACCCCGCTGGCCGAAGATTCCCTGTGTGCTTGGTGGCGACGCGCGTATGAATCTGTCGTGGTCACAAAGCCCTCCTTCTCGAGAGTAATACCGCTGGGGGTAATGGATCAGGGCTTATCGTTCTCTGAATCGGGTCTAAATTACGATCTGTGGATCAGTGAATGAAATGCGTGAATGAAGTCCGCACCGTAGAAAGGGTTGTGAACTGTGTGTAGCTAAAGTCGTTCTCTTGGACCTAGATGGCGCTACTATAGAAACAAGAGGCGCTCCCCGTCAGGCTTAAATCAGCTGTCTTCGAATAGTGGGCTTGTCCATGACAATTGTCATAAGAAACAACAACAACATTAATGCAGATATCAGACGAAGAATAAGAATTCTTTAAGAATATTTATATTTCAGATATAACAAAATAATCTAAAATTGTATACAGGTGGATGATTTCTTTTTAACAATCCTCTATGCACAATGAATGTGGCTTCATAATTTTATTAGCCATTGTTCTTTTTCTATTAGTGAAAAGTTTAGTACAATTGTTACATTTCTTTTCCAAATATTTTTCCATCAAATGTAATTTAATAGAATTTTTAATCCGACTCAAATAAACCTTTTTATCTTTATGATTCTGCCATTTTTCTGCAATAAATAATTAAGATCAGATTTAAAAATTTGGATAAAAAAAGGGATATGTTTATTATTTATAAATGGGTATATCCGCAAAACTTGAAATATTATTTGACAGAATTATTCAAAATTCCAATTTCAGATCTAAAGCTTTTTAATATTCAGATTCGCGCAGTGTTTTAAGTAAAGCAAGCTGTACATAAAAAAAAAAATGCATATAATTAAAAATAAGGATGGCGGTTCTTCATAATTAAAAAAAAATCAGTTAATTTGAATTCGTACTGCTTGATGCAGCTGATGCATATGTAAGATATTAGCTGTTAAAAAACCATTGATAAACGAATGTCAATATATTTTCTTCAATGAATTCGGATTTTTCAATTGTAGAGATATTTATCCAATAACATCATATTGAAAAAGCTAAGTCTTCTAACCATCTGGATAAGAATTGCTTTTAATGAATAGTGTCCTCAATTATTAAGAATTTCCACTTGTAATTACTCAGTATATAAAATTATATGAAAAAATTCAGCATATTTCTCATTTAAAAAAGTAATATTTCCTAACTTTTTTTTCTCAAAGTTACCTACAACCTTCATTCTTTTCCGTATTATAAATGTACAGTGTACAAAATACATTCTCTAAAGAAATGTGGCTTTCATCGTATGTCAAAAGAAATATGCAGAACACGTAAAATTGCAAGCAAATATATTGCGTTCATTAATTGTGTGTTTTGCAACCTATTGCAACAATGACTTTTTGTGTTAATATTGTTCTTGTGGTACTTTCATACATCATATGCCGCTTTCAAGATCCCTCAAATGTTGAGTAAATTATAAAATGCTCTCTTCAGAATAATTTCCAAAATTAATTTCAACATTTCTTACCAAATAATAATGTAATTAATATCACTTCATTGACAAAACCTCTCATGAAATATTCTCAATTCTTATTCATATAGCGCTACTTTCTGATTAAAAATATTACTTGTAAGTTTTTCCTAATTATTTGTTCTTTTCATACCACCTTTCATACATAAATACAGTTCATATGCTCTAAATTATATATATATATATATATATATATATATATATATATATATATATATATATATATTATATATATATATATATATTGTGCAAAAAATGGTAGGATGTTAGCATTTTATTTCAACTTTCCTTTTAATTATTTTAATATCGTTATGAAAAATTCCTATCATAACTTTTGAGGCTCTGTTTTGTTGATTATTTCAATTATTTTGGATATATTTCTTAATTTTTTGAGCTCATCTATTTATTTTTTTGAAATTCAACCAAAGAAACATCTTTCAATAAACTTGCAATATAAGTATAAAATAATAAATAGGATCTACTTGAGCTTTGGCACCAATGTAGAAATAATTGAATAAATAATTTAAAAAATAGTTAATCAAAAGGTGTTTTTCTATTTTATATAATTTCAAGAATAATTAAGAACTTAAAAGTATTTCATGAAAATGTAAATTTTTATCATAAAATATTCTTATTGATTTAGGGACTTACAGTTTCATTATTTCCAGATACTTTTATCATATTTTATTACAATAATTTATTTTAAATTAAATTACTTATTCTTTTCTAATGCAGCATTTCAACCCAAACAAGACTATGAATATATCATCAATTCTCTTAAATATATATTTTCTTGTTCTGTCATTCTTTCATCATAACATTTAACAAAATACAAAAAATTTTCTCAAATATTTGCAATTATTTAAAGAGAAACGATACTATTGAATTTTTATTATATTATTTTACATAAATGCTGAATAAATTTTCTCTTTCCCTTTTTTTGCAACTTTTCCGTCTTTTTTGGTGAAAATGCTTTTCTTGTAATATGACATATTTAAAAATGTAATACTTTCCAGTCGTGTATCTATTTCTTGCATGATCTTTTTTAGAAATTTTAATTAAAAATGGAAACAATTTTTGTTTTGGTACATTAAATTACATAACACTTTTTTCTGTGATTAATTTATTTTCCTATTCAAAATTAAGATAAAATCAGTATTCAAAATTTAATTTTAAAATTTATATTTAAATCCCATTTTTGCAATAGAAATTTATATGTATGCGCTTAATTATTCTTGCATTAATAGTTGTATTTATAGTTAAATAAATCTTGCATCCGATTAAATAGAATATCTTTTAAATAGAAAAATGTAAGTTTTGAAATTAATTTTATTAATATTCCACACTTGCATTAAAACACCTATTTTAGGAATTATTTAATCATAACTGAATATAATAATGAGAATTCGAAAATTTTCTTGAATCCGCTCAATGCACGGTTAGAAAAATAAATTAATAACAAATATAATTTTCATATATGTTAGATGGTAGAATTTAGATAATTATTTTTCCCAGATGTCGGAACAATATAATTAATAATTAATTAATTAAATACGTGAATAAATATTTATCATTTTTTTTTTTATTTATTATATCAGTTATCCTCTTTAATAAGGAAGAAAATGGAATTTGTAGAAGATAGCAATAAATGTTTATTTAATCATATAAAATCAAAAATATTTCTGTACTTATATATTTTCCGCGAAATGACTCTTTTAACTTGAAATGAAAGGAAAGTCGTATTAATTAAGATATAAATAAACTAATTGCCACATATTTATTTCATTTGATTAAACAATTTTCAGCATTAAATATCTCGTAGAATTATATGCAAAATCAAATATTTAATTAAAGAATACCTTTGAATTATAAATATTTAGTACAGAAATAAAATTATATGTTAGTGTCATATCCAAATATTTAAAATGTCAACAGATATAATTTGACTGCTTTGAAATATTATAGAAAAATTCAGAAATTTCATTGAAATAAAAATGTGCTCTAATTATTTGAAATTCATTTATATTAATAAAAATGTTGCATATTTAGTTAAAATAAATTTGCCGCATAATTTCTAAATTTTGCTTTTATTCAATTATACATCTGTTAAATTCATTGACAGAGCTTAAATAGAAATCAGTAGTAGTACGAATTACACGGTTAAATATCAGTTATGTAAAACTCTTCTTCTTCTTCTTCTTCGGAGAATTAATAAATGAATACCGGATTTTAATTTTAACCCGATGTTAATAGTTTAGGTGTTTTCTACCGATACCATACTTACTTTTAATGTCAAAAAAAAATACTTCCGAAATTAAAACATTAAGAAAAAATATATCGCAAAAAACAAAACAAAATAAATTGAATTTTAAAAAAAATATAATTATATAAGAATTATAATGTTCATAGAATTTTAGTATATTTATGAAAAATTATAACGATTATTCCTGTTTAACTAAATTCATTCTGATTCAATCTAATTTTATGACGTTCATTGATTGAAATAAAATTAAAGTTCCTGAAGACGCATTTTTTTTTTCTGAAACAATCCTCCGAAATGCGTGCACAGCCTCTTATACAATTGACATGGGAAGTTATTTTCGCTTTCTGAAATTAAAAATATAAATTATGAAATGATGTTTTAATGTATATAAATTAAACTTTTAATTATGACCTTTTTTTATGAAAATGATTGATGTATAAAATAAAAAAAATATATATATAACTAAACAAATTGGTCGGAATTTAGAATTCATCTGAAGATAATTGCAAATATTTTCTCATTTTTTTGATATTTCTGATTAGTAAATTGATTTACTGAATGACTTCATTAAATATCTTGGAAATCGATATCATGTTATCAAGGGCATTCCCTTTGTATTTTAAAAAATGTATTTTAAATTACAAATTTTATTTGAATTTTCAAAACAATCATTTTTAATGATTTGATTAACTTCAAACAGATTATGTATGTAAATGAAAAGCTCCAGTATATTCTTACTTGTTATAGTTCTCAAAACCTACCGATTACAGGCTAAGAATTTATTACAAATAATGGGCTCTCAGAATTAAAAGTAGACATAAGATTATCAAATATTGGAGGTATTCAATAACCCCAGAAAGAAAGAAAAATGACCCAGGATGAAAAAATTTAATAAAAGAAATGTCTATAGCACTTAATGAATTAAAAAAGTTATTCTTTTTCATGACTGACTGTTCCTCATTTTGAGTTACAATACCCGATGGAATTATTTAAAAATATTTTCTTTTTTATCGGTTTACTTATTTTCCTCCATTGAGAATTCACCTAATAAAGAAAATGGGAAAAAAATTGAACTAGAGAAAGAAGACAGAAAATGAATCAATCAGCAGAAAATAGATACTACTCTTCTCTTTGTACAACCCAAAAAAATTATCACACTTTGCCCACTGCTGATTTAGTTGATTACTGTGGAATGCAAAAATACAAAGTCTGCTGTTTTCTCCCATCGAATTTAACGGTGTTTCGGTAACTGTTCTGATTGTAGCACATATCTGAATCACCACAGATTTTTCTCCTTTCCAAGCAAGACTATACTTTGTTCTCTTGATTTATTTTTCTTTATTTTTTCCATTCAGAAGTTATTTAGTTGTGATTTCTTTCTCACTTTGTTCTACAGAAGCACATTTGTTCAATTTTACTTTTCAAAAATGCTATTCAAATAATTATTATATATAATTTAATTCTTTGTCGAACTAGTTCGGTTTTATAATTGCAGTTTAAATATATTTTATTATTGCATTCTGAAATACTTTCGAACATTAGTAATTTCTGAAATGATGAGCCCACTATTTATATGTATTGATATATTGATATTTAAGTATTAAACAAAATTTTTGCAGTCAATACAATATGCTTTTTACTAAATGGACATACCTTAGGACTGAGTAATTAAATAACAACATTTGGAATATATTTTGATTAAGGTTGTTATCCCCATTAAATCATTTATTTTCTTTTAATTGGACTATTACTTTCATATAATTTTAGAATCTGTTAAATTGTCATGAAGTAGCCAGCTTTAATTATATATTAGTTATTTAAAACTTACATTTTAAGGCTGAAGATGTAAGAAGTAAGGTGTTTTATTTATTGAATTAAATACTACACGAGTAAGTAATAATTGTTTATAAATAAAACTAATAAATTAAAATGTTATTGTCATAATTTATAAAAATAATTCGAAATATATATTGTCTGGTTTCTGTCATTGACTTACTTGATAAATTTTTCATTAAAAATTTAATAGATTACAGCAATTTGAGTTTTAATTAAGAGTAAAGATTACAAAGTGTTTATATTAGTCGATATTATATTTAATCAAAATTTGTTGAAATATAACTCTAAAAAATGCAGAGTAATATTCAATAAAATTAAGATAATATTTCGTATTGTAAAAAAATAAAATATAAATTTTTGAAACACGACGCAAAGATAAAAAGAAATTCTTAAACACATTACGTTCATATTCTAAAGAAGCAGTAAATATACATTATTAATTACTTTTAAATATAATAAAAAGAACTTAGTTCACAAAATAAAAAAAAAGGCCTGGTATAGTTTCTGGAGGCAGCGAAATGAGAAATGAAATATTTTTGGTGAAGAATTTTTCTCGTTAAAACTTATCAACGAGAAGAAAAATTTCAACTGAAGCAACTTTGAAAGACGCTGAAGAAACTTATCTCTTATTTTTAGAAAATTAGTGGAAAAACGTCCAAACGCCCCAGAAAGATATTTTTTCTCGAACGAAAATGGATGAGATGGGTATGCTAATAAGATTATTCATTTGTAAGTCAAGGGAACGACTGTCATAATTTAACTAGTAAAACTCTTTCTCCAAAAGCTACATAAAAAAAATATATATATTTCTTCAAAAGCATATTTTACTGAAGAAGTTGATTTATTTTTAGTACTTTTTTCGAATTTTTAATCTGTTAAGTTTGCCAAACAGTTTCTATCTGTGTTGCATGCTTTAAAATATTCTAACTGTATAGAAATATGATTTTTGAAAAAGATATGTGAAAAAAAGATGATACAGAACAAGATCAGTCTTTTTAACATATTGAAGAAAAAAATTACCTACATGTATTTACTTACTCAGATAATAAATTATGCATTGGATATTTGTTGAAACTGTAAATATTTTCTAGAAAAATTATAAAAACAAGTTTCGAAAATTATTAACAAAATACATCTTTATTCAAAGAATAAGTATACAAGTTCAGAAGGGTATCAGTATATAGGTTCAGAGTAATATAAAAACTTAGAAAGAATTAATTAACATATTTGTATTTTATTCCATACATTGTAAATAATTTTTTAAGACTTACAATTTAAAAAAAAAACAAATTTTATTATTCAGTTCATTAAATTATACAAAAAAAAAATTACCAATTGTCTCTATTATAAACATCTCGCACAAATAAAAAAGTGAACAGTATTTCATTTCAACAACAGTATGTCAAAGTCAACAGTATTTTTCTGAAAATTGGTTATCTTAATTCAACGCCTTTTCATTGAGATTCTTCAATTTTATATATGTTACGGCCAAAGCCCGTAATCGGCCAGTTCGCGAACTGGCCGAACTTCGGGCTTTGGCCGTAGCATATACATAATAATGTTGCTTCTACTACATAAGTATTTCTATTTTTGCTTTTCTTTTTTGAATAATTCAATGCTTATAAATTTTTAGCGATATCTAAATTTTTTTCTACTATCTGAGAAAACAAAATCAACGTTATTTAATTCCTTTTGAAAACTATTAAATTTTTTAACTTTTGAATAATTGGGCTTCATTGTTTCTCTAGTATTTGAAATGCTGTCAGTATAAAAACAACCGGCTTATATATATATATATATATATATATATATATATATATATATATATATATATATATATATATATATATATATATATATATTGTTACGGAATTTTCCGGGGGTTCGTTTGGATAGTGGAAGTTATATGGTGTGGAGAACACTCAATCAGCAGGCGACAGTAGAAAATAAAACAACGACGTTTATTTACACGAAGACACACAGGACAGCACAAAGACGACAACTATATACAGCACAAAAGACGATTATCTTCAGCCGAGATGTGCAGCAACAACAGCAGCATATAACAAGATTCTCTATTGCACAGCGCAGTAGCGCACAGCTTAGTTCAGCACTAGCTTGACTCCGTCGCTGTTCCGCTTATCCCTGGAAGACCAGTTCTTCACCGTCGCTTTCGACTACTCTTCGACTCCACTGGTCCACGACTCAATTCACCGTCTACTCCCCGGCAGCTGCAGCGCCTTTTATAGGTCTTAGGAGGCTGGGTTAGAAGCCTCTCAACCAATCAGGAACGTTCGAGGCGTATCTCCGTTCCTACTGGACGGATCGGGAAAATTCTCGATGTTTTGGGTATAATCTATTTTGGCCAAATGGTCGCCAAGTTTGTAATATATATATATATATATATATATATATATATATATATATATATATATATATTGCACCCATCTGCTCCTTGAAATATTATTGAAACTTCCGAATAGAATACCAAACAAATCATCATTTTTGATACCTAATTTGCTCAATAAATGCACAATTGCTTTTTGTATATAAATACATCCCTACATTATTGAAAATATTACATTGTCGTTATTTATGGAATTTTAGTTATGGTAATTATTATTTAAGATAAATTCATTTCAAGATCCTTCTGCATAATCTTGAGAATACTTTTACTATGCTTTCTTTAAAAATTAATATGTTTTACTTATAATGCTTTGCAAAGAAGTATCAGTGCACTGCGTTACAAAAGCAAACATAATTATTATAAAGAAGTACTATCCTGCTTCTGTGTAATAGCAGAATAGCAGTGGTTATAACATCATTATTTATTTTTTATTTTAATCTCACAATTCATAAAATAGATTTGCTTTAATTTTGCATTAAAAAATTAATTTTTTTTTCTGATAAATATCCTAGTCTAATGGACTTTATCAAGACAGAAATGAAATGATAAATATAAATTTATCTTTTGCTTTATATTATGCTGTTTTATATTTTAAGAATTTTTTATCCAATATGGAAATTGGTTTTTCTTTAGAATGTCGCTATTTAAACAAAAAAATTTTAATGCTCTACAATTTTTAAAGATTAAAATTATTATGTATCAATTTTCAAGTAATCCATGAACCAACATTTTGAACTGATAAACACGAATATCTGCAAAGTTTTTTTTTTTTTTTTTTTGATTACCGATACCATCTCCTCTATCTTTTCTTAATAGATTGTATAAACGCAACGATAGAATTTATTTTCTTTTGCCTTTGTTCAAGTTCTAGTCACATTACAAAGATACTTAGAATGCAATACCATTTTAGAGCTTATATGATATCTCTTTCAGTATTTGACATATAGTTGTATTCTTTCGCTCAAATGCTAATTAGTATATGCATCAGATAGGAGGCTATTGCAAATACAATATGTGACCCTAAATATGATTAAAAGGGTCCTCATATCTTATTGACCAAATAAGTAGAAAAGTAAGACTATTTCTTAGCTGAATTTTTCGCATTGGGGAGAAGAATTTGGATTTCACTTTGAAAGATTCTAAAAATCAGCTTATCAGCAGAATCACAGTGACGGTGCGATGCAATATAGTAATTCATGAAAAGGAATTACATTTTCAATATGAGCAATAAACTTCGAGAAATAAATGAATGAGTACGTACGATGAAAAATATTTTCGAAATACAAAGCAGTATTCACCCCTGAAAACATTTATAAAATATGTGCGTTGCTAGGCTTAATATAGAGGGATTAAGTAATCCGTACTAACAGTTTTAGTTATAGAAAAAAACTTAAAAAGTCTTGCATTATAATTATTATTCAACGCCTTTCAAAAACACAGAAAAAAATTATTCCCTTCAGACATTACTTTTACATTTTTATAATGGATTTATTTACCTGTTGTGTTATTGCAATTATATATATATATATATATATATATATATATATATATATATATATATATATATATATATATATATAAGCATTATTTCTTGTGAGCAGAAGGCAGGTTTGAAGACATTGAAGAGACATTTTTACATTTTTAAATTCATTTTAATATATCCCGGGAAGGCAAATCATTTACAAGCAGAGACGCGGAAAAGGCACGTCCACAACAACGCGAAACAAAAGCAGAAGTAAGGAAGGGTCGAAACAAATGATCACTAGTCTTATATAACCTGGGATTTCCGGCCACGTGTCATTTCAATACTCGTGTTGACCTTGGATAAGGGCACCGAAGGGATCATTTTCACTTGACACGTGGAACTAATGGCGCATCATTTTTACACAGCTTCAACATTGGAATGGAATCAAGAAACAAGAAAACACTTTAGAATGAACCCGAATGGTGCAAATTATGCAAAAATTATGCATGGGCCAAATTATGCAAAAATTTAGGAAATTATTTTGGATTAAATTAGATATTAAAATATCATTACACACACACACACATATATACACAGAGAGCAAGGAGGTAATTCTTACGAATATACTGATTTATTTTATGCTTTCATCAATATTATGATTGCTATGCGATGGAGATAGTAAAAAAATACTCCTGATCCTTAATTTTCTTAAGAACGTGAAAATGACTAATTCTTTGAAAACTGAATGAAGAATACTACTGAGCTAATAAATTTAAAAGCAAGATATTCTTTCAGAATTATTTTTAAAAAACTATACTTTTCTGTAATTTGTTTTCCTAAAATCGAATAAGTCCTTTAGCAGTTGACCTCAATATATTTAATCCAGTTAAAAAAGATTGGATCATTATCTCGATTCTAGTTTTTATTTATATCGTTAATGAGTCTGGATTACACACATAAAGATCCATTTTAAAATAAATTTTTCTTGAATTTTTATTTTTTTTTATTTTCTCATCATATATATAATGAAACATCAATCTCTTCCTATAACTAACATGCTCTAAGTTCCTATGCCTATAACTAAAGGATGTAAGGACGCGATATATTTTATCACCCCTTAAGTTGAATTTCAATTTAAATAAGAAAGATTACCTGAAATAGATATTATTTTCTGTATGTTACCACAACGGTATCTACAATAGATTTCAAAATTTCAACCTACCTGATACATCTCTATCTCTATCACTATCTAAATCTATATACTATATGTATATTAGGGAAGGTTCTTCGTAGGTTCAGTCCACATATCCTTACGAACAGAAGAGAGATCGGGTGGGGCTGGAAATAAATTCCTTTTCTTTTACTATGAATAGATTTCGATCAATATCCATCGGTGATCAAAATTATACGCCCATGTTCTAGAACAGCTATTCCTTTGAACATTAATTTAGGATATTGCTACAGCTTGCTACTGAGATTTTTAAGACTTTCTTATAGAGGAATTAGACAGAGTTTGCCGCTCTGATATGCTTATGCAGTGGTCTTATCGCTATTATTGTCTTTTTTGAATGCAATATTAAAAAATGATTTTTATCGATGATCTTCCTTGAGAAAATTATGTTTCAGTTTCCTTTTTTTTTTAAAAAAAAATATGGGCACATTTTGTAAAGATTAAAATATATTTAAAGACAAATATATATTATAAAAAACGATTGTCTATAAAGATGAATAGATATTAATTATTCAAGAATGAACGAATTAGCAGCAACTATATTTATGAAATATTCAGGATTATTTAAGATTCAATTAACAAACTATTAACATAAATAGTGGTTACTAATTTTAAGCATGATTCCGTAGGAAATGCAATCCATTATCCTAATTTGATTATATAGACAGAATTCTTCTCAGTACTTTGTCTAGAATTTCACATCAGCCATTTGACTCTTCAACTGACTGAAAAGTAGAAATTCGTTCCATCTTGTCTCTCCTATAACTGATCGCACATAGAATAGCTTTATTTGAAAGATATTCTATGTTGAAATCTAAAATAAAATCTATGAACAAGAAGGATAGTTGAAATCTGAAAAAAATAAATATCGTTTTTTGATAATTGTCCGTCTCCGATGTAACGAATTGTCAGCTTTTCCCTGTTCATCCTTTTATGAAGATTTAGCTGCTTGATAGTTGACTATAATTCAGTAAAAGTTCAAAATTCCTACAAACAGCCTGCAATATTTTAAGAATGGTGGACATACCGAACTCGCTGATAGAATTTTTTTCTCCGCCGTTAATGTTCACAAATGTCAAAATTTTTCGAATGTATTCATTACTAAATTATCCATTGCCACTATGAAGGAAACATAATCCTAAATAATAAAAAAAATTCATCAATTAATGTGAGCTGATTGAAATTATTCATTCCCATTCGATTTGGCTTGCATTTGTATTTTATGTCTCCCCTAATATATTGTAAGCTGAATTTTGAATTATCTTTTATAATGTATAAGCAGTGCCAATATACAATTTTCAATAATAGTTATTGCAAAACTGCATTGATTTTCTATGCAAATATTAATTCTTGTTATTTTGTGTTACTTTAATCTTGCTCTTTTTTTCCGTAACAAAATAACGTGCCTGTCAATATATTAAAATAAATCAAGACGATATTCATTTTCAGAAATATTTCTCAAAAAGTTTTCATTGTCTTGTCTTCTTACTTTAATGGTTTTTTTTAATAATATCGCTTTACTTGGTTTCATTTCTTCCTGGTTCGTCAATTATTAGAAAAATTCAGAAAGCTATTATGTAATGAATACAGTTTTAAAAAAATATATACCTCACTTTGTTATTCGAGAGAAAAGTGCTTTTTTCATAAAAACACCAAATCCTGCGCAACTGAAAAAAGAAACTGTATTCTTGTAAATTTTACTTTAAATTTCTCTTGTTTATATTGGATTATTTAGCTCTGTTTTTAAATTATCTTGAATTCCATTTTTTGCTTAGATTCGCCATGGAAAAGGAGTAAACTTCTTAAATTTGAATAAAGAAATGAGAAACAGGAATGTACCGAGAGATATTATACCATTAAACTAAAAATAAAATTTATCTTAATGCACTGCAGTTTTTCCATCGTATTAAGAGATTTCGAATAAAGCTTTTCCTTCATTTAAAACGAAAAATGAACTCTCACAATAAATGGAATTTTTTAACTTGAAGTTAGCAAACATATATAAGAAACATTTTATCAATTAATTTTCAAAAAATTAAGGATTTATTTCTCTATGTAGAATGGACCTTTAAATGTGAAACTGTAATTAGCATACCATATTAAAGGATAAAGTTAAATTTTATTTACAAACTCATAAAAATTGCATTTATGGAAAAAGTGGCTGGAAGATTATTCTAGAATATCTAGTCAAAGGAGAATATTCGAAAGGGTACATAATGACATCATCTTTATTTTTTTAAGGATAACAAAAGCAATGAATAATTCCAAAAGCAAATTTTTTTCGAACATTAAATAACCTTAATATCTTAAGGGAAATAAATATTAATCTTCTTAATTTCAGAAAAACACATTAAAGAGATTTCAGTAACTTCTTTATGTCATCATTAACGATCTTGTATTGTGATAAAAAATATATAATAGTTTTGAAAGGAATATTTCTTCTTAAAAATTTTTTTTATAAGGGACATTAATTTTTAGAAATGGCGTTTTAATTAAATTATAAAATCATTTACATAGCCTTAATTTCATGGACAGATGATTATAATATTTATAGATTCAAAGTTTCTGTAAATGCACTTTGTTTGTTCAGTTTTGAAACTGAAATTTATTTTCCTCTTTTTAAAAAGTAACAATCATATTCATTTAAATTAATCTGCAAATCAAAATTTTGTGAAAAGACTGCTATTAAAATTTTCTAGTAAAACTAAATCTTCAGAATTTTTATTAAAAAAAGTTGAAAATACTTTAATCCGCAGTTATAAAAATATGTTTAAAAGAAATCAATGATTTTTTTAAATGTAGAAGAAATACACAGTTTTTAGTTGAAAATCTGGATTAGCAATTATAACTTTGATAGCAATATCAATATCGTTTATCAATATATATATTTTTTAATTCTAACATGAGAAATTGTATTTGGTTCATATAATCTAAAATAATTTTTGTCATAAAAATATTTAATTTAGTACCAAGAGAATAATACTAATATGCCTTATTCCTCATTTTAATATTGAAAAAAAGATTTTAAAAAGCAAGTTTTTATTGAATTCTCTAATAACATTAGATAAAATGGTTTGTGATGGAAGAAAATTCATTGAGTTTAGAATGCAGTTAATGTTATATTTTCTTTTAATGGCTAATATTTTTAAAGGATAAATACATCAATAGCCATTACAGTAAAGGAATCCTTTTTAAAGGCATAAAAAGAAAATGCCCCTAAAAGCACAGGGAACCTACTACTGTATTTCCCATTTCTTTATTGTTTACCCTAGATTTTAAGTGAAGTGAAATTTGAAAGCTCTCCTCAGATTTCGTGCCCAGATATTTCTTACGGAAAGTTATAGTTTTTTTTTTTTTTTTTGACATTTTTTTTCCAACTCAGCTGGGCAAGTAAGTATTGAATTTTAGATGGAAGATAGGCTTGGGTAAGATATAAAATTAATTTTTTTAAGAAAAAAAAATGAAATATTTTCTTCCTATTTCATACTATATTGAAAATGAAATTTCTGTGTTAAAATTTAGATTAAAAGAAGAATTCCTTAACCCTTTAAAATCCTTTTCACTCGGAAAAGTAATTCGATGCTTAATTATTAACCTACTATAAGGACTTATTTCTTTTTCCGAAAATTAAATATATGTATAATCGTTTTAAGTTGAATTTTTGTCAAATATTAATTTTTATCATCTTACCATTCTGTAGGGATTTTTAAATATCAAACTTATAAATAAATAAATAAAACATCAAAATTATGTACCATCTTGAATAGTACTTGAAAGGAGACATCCGAGTGCAAATAGTTAATAATATAGAAAGATTCTGGGCATCCTAAAACATATATTAAAAAATTGACATCTTTTCGAAGAGACATTAATAAATTAAATTCTCTTTCATGAATCCAAGATAACAACTGTTCAATCAATAGAGTTTTTTTTTAATGCCTAATTTTTTTTTTGTAGTTTTATGGTTTATATGTGAACATGAAACAATATGCTTAAACTGCATTTTGTTGGTTTTAAAAGGCACTGAGTATATTGACCTTCGTAATTGTCTTATTTTCTTTTCATCAAATAATGGCAAAATTACGAATTTTCTTTTTAGTATTATTGAAATAATTTCTGCAAAGATAAATATTTTCTTTTTTTTTTAATCAATTATTTGAAATATTTTTTTATTAATATCAAGCGATAATTGTTAAATATTTGAGTTTAAAAATACATGACTTAACAAGAATTTTTTTATCATTCTAAAAAATTATAATCATTTTTTTAATTATTAAAGATATAAAAAAATTCACATGAAACACGTAGGGCATTTTTTTCATATTTTCAAAATATATTTTATAATTAGGAATAAAAATGCCAAGTTTCTTGTTGTTTGAACTATAAACATAGACGAAGACAAAAAATATTTTAAAGCTATATTGATGCGCGAATGATTACATTGAAAGCCAGACATTTCTTTACAGATTTCGAAGATTTAGGTGTCTCCAGACAAAGCAAGTCTGTGAAAAAATTTTTGTTTAATTGTTTTCTTTTATGATCTTTTTTTTTTCTGTCTCTCTTTCTTGTTTTTCCAGTTAATAGTTTTCTGTCTTCTTCAGTAAAGTTTTCTTGGAATTACTTCCGCACTATTACTTTTTGCGCATTTTTTCTATATTCAGCATTTTTTAAAGTTTTGCTTTTCGCTTTTTATTTATTTAATATTTATCAATTCATTTTATGGGAATTTTTAGGAATTATTTAGATTTACTGAATCAGAGCATTATTCCATTTTGTGCATAATTTTTTTATTTGGATAGCCAAAGATTTAAAAGAATATTTTTTTATTTTCTTATCAAATATTTCAAAGATTTGTTTCCCTCTAATTAATAAAATTTTAGTTTTAAAACCATTTTTTAAAGTACTTGAAATTAATTATTTTCTTATTAGAAATATTGAGACGACATGTCCTTAAAACAAGGAGAATGATATTGATTATCTAACTTTTTTTTTCTAAAATAGCAGCAAAGTAATATGAAAGAAATTACATAGTAGCAAATTTGGTGTATCTATATTTATTACCCACAAATAGATATTTTTATAAAGTAAAATATCTTAAATATGCATTCACAAATTTTGTTGAGGGGAAAAATTGAGAGAAATTAGAAATATGAAAAGAAAATTCAAACTAATAATTTCAATATCATGCTCTACTTTTCACTAAAATGATATGATAATACATAATTTATCTTAGAAACAATGCAAGTATGAATCAATAATAATGAAATAGCTTTTAAAATCTGAAGTCTTAAGATATGCACCAAAATTATTATGCACTTATGATAACTATAAATACTTTAATCAATCATTCATCCTTACAATTAAAAGAAATTATATTGGGTTTTGAAATCAGATGAAGTTATTATTTTTGCTTTTATATACAAAATATGTAATATGATAGTTTAATCATACTTGGTGATATTGTGCCCTTAGGACCAATGCTTTGGATTCAGACCTTATATTTCAAATTTTTTTTCTGAAACAAAAACTTTTATACGTTGCTGTCTTGGAAAAACTGGGAAATAGTCTTTGGAAGAGATATTTCTTTTGCAACATTGTGAATAATAATAATAAAAAAAAATCTACTAAAATTTAGCTTTGGTGTTTTTTGAGGTAAAGAAAAGTAAAATCTGATCTTCTATAGGATTCTACTTTAAAGACAAAATAAATTAAATAGAATGAAAAGTATGCAAAAATATAATGAAAATATAAATGGGAATTGAAGTTTCGTTTCTATGGCAATGATATTAGACATATATCATTCATTGTGAAAGAAGGAAGACTAAATTAAATTTTTAATAATATATTGAAGAAACTAAATCAAAATTCGATCAGGTATAAATTATAATAAGGCTTGTAAATTATTATAAAAAAGATTATTTTTTCTGTTTGAAGTAAAATACTATAGTGTAAAATATACAGCAATATGCATACAAAATTTCGTGAGATGAATCCAGATTTTGAAAGAAAAAAAAATGTGTTTTATTTTATGAATAAACACAAACAAACACAGAAAGAAAACAGAAGTATCTTACCTTGAAAGAGAATAAGGATCCTTTAATATATAAGTTGCGATACTGAAACTATTGTTTTATACTCTAGATACAGAGACATAATTTTTTACGTCATAGCAATACATTACTTATACAATGGAAATTAAAAAAATTATGATGAATTTAATAATGATTTTGTAAAAAAATATTCCTTTCAATATAAATATTCTCATAGGAAAGAAAAAAGTGTGTTCAGCTTTCATAGCAGTAGACGATAATCTGATGCATAAAATATATACCACACCTTTTGTTTTATGCAATAGATAAATATCTATTTCTTTCTAAAAGCCATATGAATTATTCAACCCATTCCGATTACAGTTCCTTGTGTGTTGATGAAATAAAATGCAAATAAAGCATTCCTGCCAATAAAACCATAATTTCTTAGATATTCAAGTGAAATATAATAACTATCATTTATTAAGCTTTTAGTCTCTCTCTCTCTCACTTTGAGGCTCTTTAACTTTCAATACAGGAAAAAAAAAACAAATATTAAATACTTGAGACTCAGGAAATTTTCTTTCCAAAACTGGATAGAATTATGTAGTAACTACAGTTCTCAACGCTTCTGTTTTCTTCTATGCTTCTGAAACGTTATTCACTTTATCTACTTTCCTGAATATGGTTACACGGAAATAATAGATCATATTCATCAGTCTTGGGACAATTTGTCCCCATTCGTGTTCTGGGAATGATCAGAAAAGTTGGCTGTGGGAGTTCATCACGCAAATGTTAGAACGTAAGTCACGGAGAAAAACATTCCATTTTTTCTTCTTTTTTGTACTCTACATTATACCTTTGTATGATAATGTCAATAACGATACAGGAACAATAAATCGTGGAAATGTTAGATGATAAATTACTTATCTTTACATATTGCTTATGTAATGTAAAAACTCAAAACACACAATCACAATCACGTATCCTTATTCGATTCTATAGTAAGAATAATATATGTTTGTTTGCCATTATCATCATTTGAATTGTTAGTAGGAAATTTTTTTTAGGAAAGTATATTAAATGTGCACATATTATTAAGTTTTATGAGTTCTAACATTGATAATTTATGTAAGAGATGTTGACAATATGTTTAATACAAATTATTGTCCTACATTCAATATTCTTATAAAAATTTACGTTAATCAAAACAATAAATCTTCGAAAGGATGAAAATTTGAAATAGTTTTCGTTACATTTATATTATTTAAATCAAAATGGATATACACGAATTAAGTCTTTTTGACTCATATGCATGGCTTTAATAAACATTCACAGTTTTCATATGCTTTCATTTCTTTCATTTTAAACTTTATATATTCAATTAAAATAGCTCTAAAAAGCCATTTTCTGAAATATTTGATGACATATCATTTCCAACTATTTTTTAAAATTATTTATTTCATATTTTAGTAATTATCTATTTCCTTATTAATTATACAAGAAGATTATGACTACATAAAAAACTTCTAATCTAGTGTTTTATGTATTACAACAGCAAAAAGAGTATTTTTAAAATGCTATTAATTGCTTCATATAAATATTTATTATTTATCGAACCTAAATGGTTAACATATTTTAATCACACGCTAATTTAATGAGTTTTCATCATATTTGAGTTCTTTTATACTTCGAACTTTCTATTAGTACTTTTGTATTTAATAAAGTGTAGCTTTTTTTGCATGATACTATTAATTTATAAGTTTGTCATTTTCTTGGAATAAAATGAATGCTCGCAGTTTTTGATATTTACTGAAAACTAGTCGAAAAGCTTCTGTTTCTATTAGACAAGTGAAAGATAGTTTCCTTGGTAAATTCTCGTTGCATAAAAAATATAATTTTATAGCAATTTATACACACGTTTAACCTTAAATATATGTCATTTTTAGAAAAACATCTAAATGGAATAAACTGGATTTTATTTAAAATCATTTAAGACAGAAAATAAATGCAAAGCTTGATGATACATTAATGAAAAAATATTTCTGAAATAAATTTTTAGCCTTCTATGGACTGATTGCTTTCTTAAATAAAACGTAATAGGTGAAATCAACAATTATGCTCCTATATATACACAATTATTTTTAGAATAAATTTTATAATAGTAATTTACTTTATTGCTTTGAAGTGATAAAAACTTAAATTGTTTGTACTTCTATGTACAAAAGCTCGAGAGAGATATTCCATAAAATAGTAGATATTACATAGTTTATACTTGGTAATAAGCATATATGTATGCTGCATTAAGAATATTTTATTTTTAAAGTTCCTTTATATCCCTTGAAATTTCAAAGTCCTCTCTTGTTCGAAAAAATTAACCATTGTATTCATTATCTTTTGTATTCATCATTTTTTTCATTCATCAAAGATTATCCCAATGGTTTTCTTTTGATTGCTTGTTGACAAAAGTTGAATCAAGACTCCTTCTTTTTTTAAATTGATTCTTTTGAGTTCTTAATTGAAACAAGATACAATATCTTATCTTATGTTATTAATTTCCAATAAAATATGTTAATGAATGAGATTTATAGCTTGTAATAAGAAATATCTCTTATATAACAACCAAGCATTCGTTACCGTTAACATATAAATTTGAGAATAGAAAAAAGTACATGCACTCTGTAAATATACAAAAGATCTTCCATAATAGCCATTTTTAACCTAAATATTACAGGAATGTATATTATACAAATAGTAACGAGATAATCATTCAGATGGAAACAATCAAATTATTTTATATATAACTCAGACTAATTAAGTACTCATTTTATGAAATAGACATCGATAGAAGGACAAATAATGTCAGTTTCATAGAAAATCGAATTGATTTCATTCAGAGATACTTATAAAGCATTTATTTTGATATTTCAGATATATAGCAGAAATAACTGTCATCAGTAGTGTTATTGGTTAATCTCTGATAAGACGCATATGTCCTTTTGAGAAAAAAAAACGTATATTCTTTGCTTTACGTTTGTTTATACATATGTTAGCAACCTAAAAGCTACATGAATCCATACAGGGTTATTATTTTGTGCTGAATAACTGAAAATATTACATACCCATTGAATTCGAATAGCTAAAAATCGTACATACTCATTTGTATTTTTTAAAGAGTTTTAAGCCAAAAAGTTACTTTGTTTTCAAATAAAACTAATTTCAAAGCTCTGCTTTCAAAGCAACCATTTACTCACCTTATAAAATAAGATACATCAATCTGATCCATAATCTATTGAGATGAAACACTCTTTATCCACGTATTCTATAATATTATAAGATATTTTAAAGATAGAAAGTCCCTGAACACTAGCTAAAATGATTGAATATGTTCTTAAGAAAAATGAAAGAGTGACAAAATTTGTCTGAAGATAAAGTGAATGATATATATTTGAGGAATACATTTTTCTTTCTTAAAACATAAAAAAACAACCATGAAATGTATTGCAAAATTCCTTTGAGATTGGATCTTAAAATTTAAAGTTTATATAGATATACATTATTGAATTTTCCGGAGAGTGAGTTTTTCTATTATGATGGCAGATCGAATGATTTCTTGTAAAATTGCGATATACTTACATAAGAGAAAGATGTTCTTTAATTTTTAAACTTTCGTTAAAATAGGGGGTATTATTTAACGATAAATTGGTAATTTACAATTAGAGAAACAAATTATTTTTTCGCTGTTAAATGCAAGGATTTTTTTTATTAAAAAATTCATAGAACCATTTCATGTTCATTTTCATTGAATGCGTCTTATGATTTCATTGCTTATAAATTGCTTAATGCATATATCTACGAGTAATAATTTAATGAACATATAATGAAACGTAACACATGAAATGAAAAACGTTAATTAAGAAAGAAATAGAAATTTAGAACACACTCTTTAGTGTTTTTGTTTAAAACAGAATAAAATGAAACATTGTATTTTATTTCGAATTCATGTTTGGGTTCTTTTAAGTAAGTATAATGTTACATAGGAAAGAGTTCTTCGTAATTTAAATTTCAATTATCGCTGAATTTAGTAAAATACTTTTAAGCCCAAATTTATTCACTGTTTAGTAATCATATCAAAATATGCAATATAATTTCTTTATTTTGAAGCGATTCTAGATACGTAAATAATTTTTTTATTATTATTTTGCTTTATAATTAAATGCAAAGAAAATTACCCAAATCTATACAGTTTGAAATTAAATTAAAATTAAATTGAAATAAAATTAATTAAAAATTAAAACAGTTATTAAACTCAAATTTCCAATCAAAGTTTTGAATCTTATTTTCGAAAATTAATAAAACAGTTAACAATGAATGAGTAGGAATTCTTTTTAGAAAAAAAAAACTCGTTTTAATTTATTTTGTATTTTATCACTTTAAATTAATATTTAAAATTTATTTATACCGACAAGGTTTCAATTTTCTGTGATACACAATTGTAGAAGAACAAAAGAAATTTTTTAAATTGAAATTATATAAGATAATTCTATATCTTGTTAAAGGTCAAATCTCACGAACTGTAATATACTTAGAAAAATTATCCTGATAGGTCCGTTAAATATAGTCTTATTTTTATGTGACTGTAGGAACTTGTAATAAGTTGAAGTAATAAAACAAGATTAACAATAATTGATTCTTTTTAACAAGAATTTACTTCTCAAATTGATTTTTAACTAAATATGAATTAGTTATTTCACATAAATCACAGATTTAACAAATCATTAAATGTGAGCATTATATACCTCGAATAATAGCATTTATAACATCGCCGATAGAAACTATATAATACGATGCATTGAAAAATATTCAGTGATTGTTTCGGTGTAATTGATTCGAATTTCTGAGCATTATAAAGGTCAATAATAGAACTATATAAAGGATATATAATCGGTATGAAAAATGCATGAATGGAGATTCATAAATCACCCATATGAATACGAAAACTTAGAAAATGGACTATTTTTCAACAGAAACTTAATAGAAAAAAATTTCTACATCCTCTTTTTAAAAAGAATATGTGACATGTTTTATAAAATTAATGACTGGATTGAAAATGCTTGAAATGTCCAGCTGATTCACTATAAATTATTTTAAATTTGTTGAAACGAATCTATTTACAACAAAAAATAACTTGAATCTGTAGAGCTCTGAATTCTTAATTCACAACTTATATGTGTAACTCAAAAAATATATGGAAAGATTTAAATTTTGAAAGATGCAGTGCAGTGTTTAGTTTAAAGTTCATGACGTTGAATGTTTTTGTTTAAATAAAAATTTCTTATAAACACTATCTTAAGCCTTAACAATATCAAACTGTCGTCATCTCATTTTAATCATTTATTTCCTTTAAACAATCGAATGAAAATGAAATGTCAGCATTTTTTATGCATTCTGAAAAATGAAAGTTACTTTCTTCTTTCTGAAGTATAATAGTTTTAGATTAACTAAAATTCAGACATATGATTATTTCAGTTAATAATTCATCAAAATATGTCTATGTATATGCAATTGCTATACGGAATATATATAAAAAACCTAAAATTAAATTCGCTTAATATGGCAGCAAATCCCGATAGATGCGTTGATGTATTGTTAAAAGCTACCTTGTGCGCCTTACAATAACCACAAAGTATTTTCAGAAAATATATAAATTGATTACAAAAGCCATCAGTGTTATTTATTACTTAAGGAAAATAATTTGAGTAATTGTTTTTCAAAATTATCGCTTGTGATTCTTTAATTGAATTTCATACTCTTGCTTCTCGAAAAAAGGAAAGAAAAACGCTGTTTTTCATAGTTTAGATGCTTGCAAAGAAGCCAGGTAATGAAGGGGGAAAAAAAAGAGAGAGAATGGTCTGTTCCCAAAGAAGATAAATGACACTACTGCTCCGGAACAACGCGCCACCTAGCGGAAGTGTCAATATCTTCGAGAGACCGGTGGTTGCGGAGTGATCATTCGGTTTCTTTACGGAGTTTCGCATTCCACGCTTTCGGTAGCACGATCGTGGTTTCAGGAAAGAGAAACCGGGTTAACAAATAGCCTCATTCCATTTCACAAGTGATTTGAAGCCAGATATCTTTTAGAATTCGTTGAAAGAAACAAAAAGTGAGTGAAATGAAAGTGTGTGGAATTCTATTGCCGAATAATTGAACATAGGTGGGAGATTATGCTACTAATTAAAGAAGTAAATTGTGGCACCAGGAAGACCACCTGTTAAACGTTGGATGGAATAACGCATGGTACTATTGTCAACCCTCATTCATATTATTTATTAGATGGAGCTCTATCAAGAAGAAAAAATTATCACTTAGATCTAGAACTAACGTGCTTATTTTGTGAACTCGAAATTGCTTCTTAAAATTTATTAAAATGAGAAGCAGTTAATTTAAGATTATCAGT
Source organism: Argiope bruennichi (assembly GCF_947563725.1). Taxonomy (NCBI): domain Eukaryota; kingdom Metazoa; phylum Arthropoda; class Arachnida; order Araneae; family Araneidae; genus Argiope; species Argiope bruennichi. The sequence goes on along the minus strand of NC_079151.1, from coordinate 24,683,115 downwards.
GCTCAAATGTGCAGTCATTTGCTTAGCAGTGTGTTAATATTCGTATACTATACTCAGTAAACGTCATAATATCAATGTATGTGCTCTTCTGAACATTTAGAACGTTAGTGAACTGGATCTCTGGTATTTTTATACAGCTGTCCCACAATGCTGTCTTTAAATATGCAGTGTGATACAAAACTATGGATGGTGTTATTGTTGGCTGCCAAATTGATGTGTTTATGCTGTAGCAGAGAAATGAGTAAGTGAAAGATTTTATCTTGATTTTTTTTTTCCTTATTCATGAATAAACTGTAAATGTTATATATAGTTACATTAATTGCAGTTTATTGTATTTACTTACAATATAGAAATAGTAAAATAGTAATTAGTAAAAATCAAATGTGCAAAATTCTAAAATGGAATCTTTACTAGATTTAAAAGTTCCATACGGTTTCAATTTTTTTTTTAAAAAAAACTTTGCTTTCAGTTTTCATGTAATATTTTTTACACTCATTAACTGCATTATTTTTTTAATTATCAACGGATATGCATTATTGAATTTAGCATAAAATGTAATTGTTATAGACGTTATACATATTTTCAATTGAAATTAAAATAGAAAAATATTTACATTTCTATTATCATTAAATTTTCTGTAAATTTTTGCAACATCTGCTCCAAGCATATAACTTAATATAGTTTACCCAATATGTATCTCTAAAATCTATGTTACTTAAACACTGTTATTTCATTTCTTTTAGTATAACAAACCGATAATGCACATTTTATTGATTTTCATGTTCATTGTGCCGTTTTTCTTGGAGTTTATATAGTTTATTATCCATTTCCTGTAAATGCATTTTTATTCTTCAAGATTTATTTTTTATTCGTGTATTTTTCACGTATATAATTGATAAATTAAGATTTTGTACATTAATCTGTTGCATCTAAAGTTTCATTAAATATAAAACCACCCTATCTCTAACAATGGCTTGATAACTGCAGTCAAACCTAACGTAAGTAAAACAAAGTCATATTTTTTTTAAGAATTTGCTTGTCAAACGTGAAGTCTTAATTTCTGCCTTTTGTTAGCAAGACTTTTCAATGCATACTTAAAAATATTTAAACGGAAGAATGTTTTCAAGAAGGCTTACCCTCTTCCATCTTATCGTGATGCATTGCATCACTGAATACGTCGCAATGTTAAGTCGTTTGATATTTCACGGTTTGAAGATGCTTCACAAGCAAAATGATTAATCATTTTCTACAACGTAATCTTCTACTTGCGTGCATAATGCGATTTTCAAGTGTGTAATGCAGTGCGGGAATAGCAAAGACACGCAATTTACCTTAAGAACTTCTTATGGAAAATATTCCTTGGCTTTGATTATAGCATTTCAAAGTTGATAAAGTCTTATCGTATTTCTTCCATTTAAATATAATTAAACTGAGGATTTCGTATTTTGTGATTTTAATAATATTTTAATGATTTGTTTTTACTATAATTCTTCGTTGCACTAAAATTCAAGATATTTATAAAAGTTCATACTTTTATTAAATCGATTTCTTGCCCTTATTGCTCGTATTAAAATTCAGTCTGAATTGTTAAAAGACAGAAAGATGCAGATTACAGAGTATTTTCAGTTACATTATTTTTCATCATTTTCGCTATTATATATATTGTGAAAGTTATGTTCAATATTTAATATTATTATGTGGGTATTTATTGAAGTATTATTGTATCCTACAATATCATTATATTTTATAGTACAATGATGTTAATGCTAAAATTAATAGTACAAACATTTTTAAGATTAACATAAAATACTCAGGATATTTATAAAATTGTTTGCCTCACTTAGATAGAAAATTAAAAAATAATAATAATGAAAAATTAAAAATGTTTCAAACTGCTTGAAAAAATATTCTCAATGAATACTTAACGAAAAGAAAATGTCGTGTACATGCAAAATGTTAGATTTATTTTTATATTTTAGCAGAAAAATTGTTTTACCGTGGAAAAACAATACTTTTAGGGGTTTCATACTTCGCTTTGTTCTGACGATCAATGAGAAGCTCCAGAGCATCTAATTAAACAGCAATGTTTTTCTTTTTCATTTTGAACTATTTATTTTTCTTGCATTTGTTATCTGAAGTATAAACGAATTAATAAAAAAAAATATTTTGTTGAAATAAGAAATCTTCCACGAAACAAAAAGCTAATACACTTTGGGTAAAAAGAATACTGCATTTGGCAAAATGATATATTACTGAAACTATAAAGAGAAAAGAATGCAATTTTTACTTTTGGCTTATATTTTAGATGAATTAAATTTGTTTAGAAGATATTAGAATTAGTTTTGGTATTACGCAAAATTTTCAAATTTTAATTTTTTTCAATTTGTATTTAAGTGATAATTAGATTAATGCATTTTATTAGCATAATAACATATTCTACGAGACAAATATTTTGAAATATTCAAGTAAAATATACTTATTGTATTTATGATTATATATTTATTCCTAATTTATACACAGACAGGAAATAATGTGAAAAATGTAATCAGAGAAAATTCTTTACCTAAAATATTTGCGATCTACATTTTTGTAATATATGAATTTATTCTTATTGAGGTTGATAATTTAGCATTATTCTGTCCAGCATAAAATTGTTTTCCATACAAACATTATCTACAAACAAATATTGTTACCCCAATTGAATTATGTTTAGTAGAATGTGGAAATTTCGAAGCCATATTTGTTTGGAGATTTAAATTAGGAAGTTCGAACCACATATTAAGTCAATATTTCCATTGACGATGAGAATATACACAATGGAATCATTATGTGCATTATTTTCTTATTGTGGTGAAGAATAGTAAGGTTCAAGTTTCCTCAATCAAAAATACACAAATTATCTCGTTGGGATTAGTTAATTTTAAATCTGTAAGAACAATTATTTATCAACAGGAGACATTGAGTTAACTAATAAATGCACAACACAGAGTAAATTAATGCATCTCATTAAGTTCAATTAATGGCTATTTTTATTAAAAATATATTTTATTAGATTCACTGTAGTATTTTCAACATAACTCTAGTATTCATATGGACGAAATGGGATGCATTAATAATATGGTAAAAGCTTGGTTTGAAATTTTAGCTATTTGTAAGTTGCTTTGAAATTAATTTTATAAAAGATTATTGTGACAGAATCTGAAACATTCGGGTCTTTAAATATCTAGTTATTTTATTACGATATGAAAAGCTTTATAATGCATGAATCGTATAACTTTAGAACTATAAATTTCATACTGAATAAAATTTGCTGCTGGAAATGTTACATGAGATATAATTTCCATAATTTTGCTTTCTATAAGTGCATTGATACGAGTCTTTTTTTGCCAAATATATCTTTATTTTTTGTAATTAATAAGTGCTGCTTTAATTTTGCTCATTGATAAGAATAAAAATATTGTAAAAATTATTCATTAAATGTTTTGAAAATAAATAAATTAATAAAAATAAAAATCATGTTTTTATGAAAAACACTATTGTACATCTGAAGATATTCAATACTAGTTACTGAATTAGAAAGAATATTTTAAAATATTATTTTGCATTCAAGTGTATAGCAAGTTCTTATTTGTGCAGTTTCCACATCCAAACGTGACTTGGAAGTGCAGACTATAATATTTATATTGCATATTTTATTGATATGAAATCCATTTGAAGATTTGAAAATGCAAAAGCTTCTGGAATTGAAGTTATAGAAATTTTTGCATTAGTTTAAATGCTGACTGTTACAATAACGATATTCATACTATAACAAGCAGATGAATCGTTACAACTGTTATTTTCCACAATCCATTTAAATTTTGAAAAATTTATCTTCTCACTAAAGGAAAATGTAAGAATATTAAATTTTTTTATTTGTTTTACATAATATGAATAATTTGAAATATCAATACTTCCTTAAATATACTAGAAGACATATAATTTTACAATATATATATATATATATATATATATATATTGAAATTGACAAATCATTATATTTAAAATTTTGAATTTTAAGCGTTTAAAGCAAATGTATCAGATTTGACGTACTTATTTAAATAAATACCGGATTTTTAATAATAAATATGAGTCATTAATAATTTTTAGGATTTTCCCTTTCAACTGTTTACAAGAAAGATTGATAATTTAATGGTCATTAAATTGAAAAGAATAGAGACGAAATATTTTATGACAATCACTCTCAATGAAAATTCTTGAAAATGCTTTAAGTTCCTAATTAAAACTTTCAGTTTTAATTGCAGCCAATATCAAGACTTCTAAGACATATCTCAACATGTGTAAAATCATTTCCGAAGGAAAATACAAAATTCTTTCATTATGCAGTTATACCCTAACAATTGAAAAGTAACTGCTGCAGAGATAATATACAATAAAAGAATATAATTTTGTAGCTTGATTTCTGTTTCAAAACAGAGCTATACACTGTAAATTTTAGTCAGTAAATATTTTTATTCAATTTGAGAAAATTTCAAGAAGAGGGTTATTAACGAAGAATTCATAGAAATACGTAAAAAAATGACGTCAAATAACAAAGGTTTTATGAAGTTGGAGATAATTTCCCCCCCATAAAAACAGCTTTTTTGAAGTGCAGACTCCTTCAAGATGTTTTAGTAACGATGATTACTTCAAATTATCTTTTTAATTTATTTTTTTCTGAGTTAACTCTTAAAGCCTTAAAGCAGTTCTTTTAAAGACGAAAGTGCTTCAGGCTGCATACTCAATAGACTAGCACTTTTTTTATTATATTTAAATACATTTATAATTCATATCCCTTTTCTCTTGTCTGTAGTCCTTTGTACGGCAGAAGCCTTCTTTTCGGAGTGTCCTTTTTTGTCCTGGAAACTACCTTTATACTCAAGATAAGTGTTGGAAAAAACCGATTTAGATTTGTGAAATTTTAAGATACACCGATAATTTAAATTTCGAACTTCATGTTTTTTACACTTCTGAAACAAAATAAAAAAATTTCCTTAAAGTTCGCAGAAAAGCACTTACTTGGTAAACATTAAAGGTATTTAACTCTCAACTATTATTTTGCATCTTTTAGATACTTGTCTTATTCAAAAGGAAATTTGCTTCATTTATGCCAGCTTGTTCAACCACTGTACTAATCAATATTGCTCTTTGAGAAAATTAAATTAAAAGTGATATGCGTCTAAGCGAGAAGCAATTAGCATCGTTTTTTGAGAGCAACTATAAAATAAAAAAGCGAGAAAGCAGTTAATTAATGACCGAATGTTGCCAAAGTAAAAAATAAAAGGGCAAAATTTAAGTTGCAAGAGAGAAGCGTAAATCTGATTCATATTAATTGATAAAATCTGAAAAATTCTATCGTATTATTAACATTATAAATTGTATTATAAAATCTGAATTATCTGAATTTATATCGTATTATTAGTAATTATCGTATTATAAAATCTGAAAAATTCTTATATCGAATTATCAAAAAAAAAAAAAAATGACAGTTTTCGTGTTAATATGTATAACAAATTTTTGTTTTTAGATAAATTCCCAATTTTTGATGAGATATTCTGGAATAAAGTAACATACGTAGAAAGAAAATTTATTTATATTATGAATTTTGCATCCTCAGGTTTCAAGAATCTAGAAAAAATAGCATTTATTAATATTGTTGCAAAATTCAATTCTGAAATTATTTCAAAAATCATTCTTTAGCAAGAAATTCAAATCACAGTTCGTTTAAAGAAACTTTAGGCAATGAATGTTTAGTTTCCTTTAAAACTGCTAAAAATGTAAAGATGCATTTTATTTTATTAAGGTGTCTCGAAAATGATACTTTTCGGCGTTAAATATCTGCCTGGAATTTTAGAGCACATTAAGGGCAGCTATGCCATTCTTCATTAATCAAAAGTCTGTAGTATCACGAAAAGCGGTGAAAAACAACAACCCTAATATGTTTTTGAAGCATTTGTTAATTACAGAATTTAATCTTTAGATTATCTTCTTTTCTACTTCCGATATAAATTCAGGATAATTAATACAGAATATTATCTGATGAAATATAAACATCTTGATAATAATCAGCTTTTGTTTGCAGATTACATGGCAATTTTGATCTCTGAAATGCAGATTACTCTAAAATAAGTGAAACAAAAAAAAATTATATTAATTTACTAATTAGTGTTCTTTGATCTCACTGAAAAATGTGTGTGTTTTTATTTCAAAAACTTGAATTCGCTTTAAACGCTTATGTTAAAACCTAATATGGCAATCAGTTTATATATAAAAACGGGATTTGAACTGAAGACTTATTCTCGTCGTAAGACATACGAAGAGAAAAGAAGTAATTTGAATTTCCAAACATTTTAAAAATTAATTATGCAGTTAATTGCCGCAAAGAAAACAGTGTAGTTTGAAAATAGAGAATAAAATTTTTTTCTATGAAAAAGGATGCACGATTCATAAGAAATGATGCTTAGATACTTCCTTCTTTCTTAATAATCGACTTTTTTAAAAATTCGATGAATGAAAATATTTTATCTTTTTTTATCTGTTATTTTCCTATTTATATGGAAATATAGTTTAAAAAAACTTTATTTCAAATTAAACTTGCATTGAATTTAAGATATGTTATTAAATCATTAAATTTCGAATCAATGCTTTGAAATTTATTAAACTGTTTTATTTTTATTGTGAAAAACGCTTTTTTTATTAAATTATTTTTCTGCTAAGAAATTAGTGATATATAATAATAAGCGATGGAAAACTTGTGTATTTTTTAAACAACTTCAGTAAATCTAATTGACGGAATCATCATATTACAATATGAATATTGAATACTTCTTCTTGGAAACATAATTAAAAAGATTGTAGTGCTTTACATCGATGCGATTATTTAGAATAAAAAGAAATTCCCTATTCATTAAATTTTATTTTCTGGCAAACAAATACTTTATTACTCTGAGACTTTTATGAATAATTAATTTAAGGAGCTTCCGACAGAATCCACATTTAATAAATTAATAGGCAGTAAAAATAAATAAATTCTATAAAAAACGACTTCATGTATTTAAACATAACATATCAATGGGAATAAAAAAATGTCTAAATAATTTCTTTGAATACCTGAAAAATATTTTCTATATATTTCTATTTTATTCTTCTAGACTCAAAGGAAACTCCTGATTTTCTTATTGATTCTTTACAAAGGATATCTTCACATTTATGAAAATTAAACAAACTATTTTCTACTTTAATCAGAATAATTCAAAATATTACTCTCTGCTTTGAAGGAATATGAAATTCTCGATATCCGATTCTTAATGCATAATGAAATTCTCTATTTCAAACGTCTTCATGTTAGAAAAATGGGGAAGTTCGAAGAAAAAATTGCAAACAGAATTTCCGTCTCTGTTAACTCATGATCAATGGAAAATTTTGAACCTAAAATAGTTTGTGTTGCTAAAAAAAATGAGATGCTAATTCTAGTAAATCAAACCAAGAAATTAAGTAGATATGTCTTACATTACTTATCAACAGTGATTACGTGATATATATTTTATTTCATAGTTATCACAGTAATGGTACAAAAGTTGACAAATTTTATTTTTTAGTTATTTATTTAGTTTTGATTATGTTTCAAATAATATATTAATAAAATAATAAAATGTTCCATATTATAGAGATTAAAAACAGATTTAAAGTTTCATGCAACTTCGAACTAAATAATACAATAAAACTAGCGCACATGATCTCACTGAAATTTTCTTCCATATTTCCTAATTATAGTACTTATGTATTATTGATAATGTGCCATTGGTGAAAAGTAATGTCGAAGAGCGTAATAGTACACAATCATTGTATATTACTTATTGGGAAGAAATGAATACACGAATACTGAAAATTGGAAATGTACTTTGGACGCTTTCTGTCTATCCATTAAAAAAATTCACACAGAGATACAAGTAATGTTGCAAGATCACAAACCGAATTTCATATATTTAATTTTATTTTTAAATTATCTCGTTTTCATATTTTTAAAAGTATAAATCGACAGGCGATCAATCCTTGGATAAATGTGGTTCAAAATTCGATTCGTTTTTATAATTTAAAAACTAAATCTGTGCGCTAAATTTCATTTTCCAATGTTGTCACATTTTCTAATTATATCGTTATTATCTTAGCAGACCAACAAACTGTCAGCCCCTTGACGAATTTGGTCCCAAATTCGTCTCATAAAATAAAATGCTTCATCTTTGTACCAAATTCTATCCATTTGGGGATTCACGTTTTGCAGTTATCGAAACAAACTCATATTAAGACAGTTAGACAAATTTATAAATTTGTTTTAAAGACCACATGCTAAATTTCATCTATCTACACCAAAGAGTTTTTAAGTTTTATTTTACCCACAAACTGTCAGAAATAATTCCAAAATTGTGTTTTTCGACTCAAGGTCTGAAATTTAGAGTTGCATGAAAATGTTGGGTTCGAACTTTTCATAATTAGAATATATTTTTGCATGTTTCGTATTTTAGAAAATAAAAATACAAGCATTCAAATGAAAAAAAGTTATTTTTAATTGTTTTATATTTTGATCATATCTAAATAGAAACAAATTGCAGTCTCTTTTTCTATTTTAAATACAATCTAAGATTAAATTATGATGCCTAACCAAAAAATAATAAAATAGATTATTTCATTCAATTTCGACAACAAATAAAAAATATATACTTTTAATAAAAACTGATGATAAAAAAACTTATTCAAGATTCAATTGCAATTCTCTGATTTCGAAAATATTCGTTTTAGAAAATATTAATAGAAAATCATTTATTAAAATTCTAAAATTTTTATGTATTTATATTTTTTGAGTAGTAAAATATATATCCTGCTAAGATTTAATCAAGTAATTTGCTAATATTTTTTTTTTTTTTTTTAATTTTGTACAAAACTGTTGTCAATGCAAAGATATTTTTAAAAGTAGATCTGTAGTAATTAAGCCAAAAAGTTAGTATATTCTATCCAGCACCATATTAATACATTCATAAAATTGATACGGATTTTAATTAATATTCTCTTGATTATTGCTGATATAAAAATAGAAAACGTCGAAAAATTATTTTTATCTCTATTCAGATTGACTCGCTGATTTTGATGATTCCTTCAGTTCAGTTCAGTTCAGTTTCAACTGAACCATGATTTTTATGAGTTAATATTAACAAACAAAATGAAAAATTTTGGTGAAACTGAAAGTTTTCGTTAGAAATGACAATTTCTATGTAACTTATAGTGAAACATTTTTGCCAGTGAAAAATGCAATTCTGATATATTTAGTCTTGATTTGTTCTTAGTCAAGAAATTGTAAAATTCGGTTTTTTAAACAAAGTTTTGGATTAGACATCTTGAACGCCATTCATATAAGTAATGTTTCACACTTTTAAATAGCTATATTTAGGTAAAGTGTTTTTATTTTAAATCAATACTTTCTGAAGATATTCTGTGTAACCTGTAATTAATATTTATAATAATAAATATTTTAATATTATATATATTAAAATTAGTAATATCTAGTGGAATTTCTTAAAACTGATAATTCTATTTCTTACAAATTCAGTAAACATTGTTCAGTTATGCTCACTTATTTTTAAAATTACCAAAATCCTAGTAAATTTCTTTTTAAAAAGTACTTAGGAGAAACATAGCTGAAAATTATAAATATATATATATATATATATATATATATATATATATATATATATATATATATATATATAATATCTAAATTTAACCAGCTATGTTCATTAATTATCTTCTAAATTAACTGAAAGTAATTCAAGCCGAAAATCAAATTAACCGTAACATTTATTTTACGTTGCATGTCATGTAGTAGTTTCGCATCAATGTGTATATTCTTCTCAGTCACGCGATGCATTGTAGGGCTTAAATCTACGTCGTATCCGAAAATTCAGCGTTTTAACTTATTAAAAGCAAAACTTTATTAAATTAGTACAAAAAAATCACTTTTGTTACACTTTTGAATGCTGATACTAAAGTATTATGTTGTTAATTTACTATATTTTTTTTTCTAATGCGAAAAAGAGTAATTCATATCTTACTTTATGCATTAAATTTTGCATAGAACTGAATGTTTTCTCCATTCTAAAACCCAGTTATAATCAAAAACATTTATTCAATCATTTTTTTTTCCTGGTGGCAAAATATTCGTCACGTTTCCTTTTTTTTTTCTTTTTATAATCAAAAGAATCGATCTTAATATTTAATTTTATTTATCCACGTTTCTGCATATTGATTTTGGTTTTACTCATCGGAAAAAAAAACTTTTAAACCATAAAATTGTTTTTTAAAATGTTGTGTAAAAGATTGATTTAATTTAGTGACCCATTCGTGAAAAATTCTTTTAAAAATTATTCTATACTACTCGATTTTTATGAATGTTTTATTATCTCATTTCCTGTAACATTAATTGTAAAAATATAAAACTATCAACCAATTGTCCATAAAACATAAGGGGTGGATTGCTTCTATAATAATACTTACGTGTCAAATTCTAAAAATAAATTGCAATTGGATTTTCTGTTTCATAAGCGAGAAAGCTATTCTATTTTCTATCTAGATTTTTTTTAAAGACTGAATGCATTAAATGTGAAAAATGTCAGCGATAAATCACAAATTTATATTTTGATAGCTTTAAAGCAAAGATATAATTCTTTGGAGAGTCTTGCACACTATGGAACATTAAGCGTTTTATATTGATTTATTTCTATTTTTTATGCATATAACAGCTTAAAAAAAACAACTTACGGTTGCCTGACAGAAAAGGAACATCATTTATAATAATACTTCATGAAATAAAAAAAAATCTTATCTTTATATATTTGGATTATAAAATAACTGTTCCGGTTTGAGTAAATTGTGCACATATCACTTTATATTGATATCTATAAACCGATTCGTATTGACGTAATTGGAATACTAAAAACCAAAAATTTTCAAAAAATTCTGAAATTCGTAACTTTTTTTAAATTCGAATAACATTTTTTGTTTATATCTTATATCATATATCCTCATCCCAAAGCTTTGTCTTTTAGATAATTCAATAGTTAGTTAATATTTGTCTTAAATATCTTTTATTAATAAGGATTAAGTTTATAATCATCCATGAAGTTGAAATTCTTTTTATTTCTTAACGTTTTAAAGGGTTAATGTTGGCATAGTTTGCTAAATGATGATAATCTCATTTTTATATAAGTATATGTGAAGAATGGAAATTGACAGTTTTAATTTTTTTAATATGTATTAAAAATCAATTTGGATTTTTTGTCAGTTTCTATGAAATCATATATAATATTAATGATTCAATGTTTCCTAAACATTATAGATGTGTAAAACCAAATCTTTTAAGTTTTTACATTGTAGGGTAAATAATAAGAAAAACAAATATTTAAAATCTAAAACTACGCATTTCTATTTTAATGAATTTAATTTTTGAGATTATTTTAGTATATTTCAATTTCGCATTTAATGTGGATATTGGATATTATGAAGACTTTTCTGCACTTGGGACGTTGCTATAGTAATAGATAAACTCATACGAATTTTCAAAAAATCACAAGTAAGTCATTTGTGATTGGAAAAATAGCATTCAGTTTCAGAGGTATCTACATTTGTTATTTGCAAATACAAGTATTTTCTTAACAATAAAGCCAGAACTATAAATTAAAAGTGAAGAAGCCTTTCAAGGAATAAAATTTTCTCAAATTCATGATTTCAAATATAACTTTTTAAATATTATATTAGTTTTCAAAATTTAAAATCATTATTATCTAGATATATATGAAAGAAAATTAAATATACTTAGTAAAAAAATACTAAAAATCCGAGCTTCCAATAATGTATATATGGTGAAAAATATTCTATTCTAATTCAATATAAGATAATTTACAAAATCAATAACTTATACGAATGTAATTTAATTTGCAATTGCAAAACATATTTCATAAATGTAAATTTGATTTTTTTTCCTTGTCATATCTGATTTATACATATTTATATCTTAAATAAGCATATTGAATCTTTTAACTTGGAGGTCTTTGTTATTTGGAGATATTCTAGAGAATTCTTTCCAAAATAAGTCGTATATTCATCAATCATAAAAGATCTCAATAGTTTCCACCAAGAACTTTGTTGCTTTAAACAAAATTCTAAAGCGAAAGCATTTTACGTTACAGGATCTCCCTAAAATATTTCTTACACTTTGTCAAATCTTAACAAAGCTTTCTAACAATTTTACAAACATTCGCAAATAATACCAAACCAGTCAAACAATCCAAATACAGTTCAAAATATTTATCCATTTTTTCTTGAAACCACTGCAAATTTAGCTGACACAGAAGGCAGACGTATTTCCTCTCATTACATGCAATCAATAACTTGACTAGAAATGGATTGTGTTGTGTTAGTGGACCTTCGTATGCGTTCTGTACTGCAGTTAAAGTCATTTAGACATTAAATTTACAAATGAGAAAGCAGTCGACAATGGTATATTGGTTTATCTGGTCATCGTTTTAACAGTTCACAATATCGACTTGCACTCCCCATGTTTCTTTGGACTGCTTTCAGCATGGGACAGACTTAAACGACGTCATCAATTATCATGTGACCATTCTATGTGGGTTGCCGTGTTTACTGCTTGTTTTTGTTTCTTTTCCGATGTAGTCTTAACGTGAATCCGATACTCTATCTCAAAACGATATGTGGCGATTCGCTTTTGAACAAAATCAGTAAATCTTTTATCGAATGACGTTTCTAGAATGAAAGTGCGAAGAAAAAAAAATAAAGAACGAATCATGCATTCTGCACAGATTTGTGAAATAAGTAAATAAAAACAAAAAGTGGGCTTGGGACAGAAAAGGGATTCGGCGAATTTTTTTTCTGATACTGTTATGCAATGAAGTGTCAATTTTCTAACAGATGGATGAGAACTGGAATGAAATGGCATAAATCATGGGAGGAAAAATGCTACGAGAGATTTCGATTTCAGGGTTTCTGAAGACGCTTTTGTCTGAGATGGGAGAACGAAAATAGACTGGGTGTTGATGGCATATTCGAACATTTGACTTCGAGTCATGTCATTCAAGTTGAACAAAATAGTGTGGGGATTGAATATTTTTTTGCTGCCAAAAATTGAGACGAATAACGTTTTGAGAGTGAGCAGAATGCTCTTGAAACTATTCCAAAAGCTCTTACTGGTGGAGTCCTTGGAGTATTTGTTGTGCGTCTTTAGCAGATGGTGATATATGAATAGCATTCACACATTTATCCGTTAAATCACAATATTTTTTTTAAAAAAAACCCGAATATGATATATTTGATTGATACTTGCAAATATTTTTTCATACAAGTCAAATTATTTTGAAAGTGGAAAAAGTTAGAAAGTTACATTGTAATCAGCTTTTTCTAGTGGATTTCTATTAATATCATCATTGCCAAGTAATACTTATTGCAAGAATTTGGATTATTTTATCTATCCTTTTTAAAGGAATGAAATTCTTCTTTCTACAGGGAAGACATAAAAATTAAGTAATTACTTACTTAGAGCGAGGCGAAATGTCATAGCATTAACTATTTTTTAAAAAATTTTTATACATAAATTTGCAACATACAATTAATTATCCTATATGAGCACTATAGCAAAATAGTGTCCAACAAATTGTTCATTAATTTCCATCAAACATACCCTCACCATTTAAATATATTAACGAATCTTTGGTCAAGAAAATGTGCTATACTAAGTGCACCAAAAAATATGAAATATTCGTTGTTTGTGATGCGAAATAACTCTGTCATCTGCATATATTAAATTAAATTAATGTCTTAAAAATTTTAAAATACGTGTTGGAAAAATAAAAATTATCGCGTGTAATGTCTGATATATAAATTTGTTCATTACTACAAATTGAATGTTATAAAAATACAAATTAAATTTTGAATACTAAATATAAACGTTTAACTTGCACATACTTTTGTATGATTTTAAATTAGAAAATTAATTTTAAATGATTGCTGTATGTAACTATTTTTAACAATGGTTTTTATAATTTGACGGTTATTGATAACCAGCATTTAAGAAAAGTTGTATTTAGTTGAAGAGCTTACTAAGCTGTGCTTTCAAAATGGTGTCTTTATTCTTATGTATATAATTCATAAGTGAGCTCCATCTCTAGAATGCACAAGCTCAAATAATAACTTAGCTTCAAAACAATAATTAATAATAATTAACAATCAGAATTATAAAAATAATCCTCAAAATAATAATCCTCGGTAATAATTGATCCTTATCTTAAGAGAAACGCGACAAGTATGATCGATGCTTCAATATAAATGTATATCAATGGAATTGATCAATGGAAATCTATGCTAATTCAATGGAAATGTATGTTTAAAAGTTGCATATTGGTAAAAGCTCTGCAATTTGACTTAGTCACCATGATAACATGGACCTAACCAATTATATAACGCTAGTTAAGAAAACTATTTTTCAATACATTCTCTTTTAAATGAGATTGCTAAAATTACTTAATTACGTATGACCTAATTATGATGGTTTATGTAGGTTTCTTTCCTTTGTTGTAGAAACTGACATCTTAATAAAAGCGAAAGATAAATTTGCAATAAAATTATGTTGATAATTTTTTGAAGAATTAAATTTTGTGGTAATTTCGTTTTGCTGAATTCATACATAAATTTAATTGCTGCTACTCATTTACTTAACCTCCTTAGTTATAAATTTAATGAAATGTTTCAAATTCCCTTGCTGCATAAATTATATTGTCTCGGAAACTTTTATCAGCGAAATTCATTTGAGAGTATACAGCAGATCCAGGCCAAAAGATCCTTATTTGAATGTAAAATGTTCCATACCCATTTACCATAAATCACACGAATAAACCATGTCACGGTGTTTAATATCTTATGATATATATCAGTTATGCATATTTATCAGCAATCGCATGCATAACCAATCCATAATCTCATGCGCCAAGAAATATGGTGCGGCAGTTATCTAGTGAAGACAGTTGTCAGGAAAGATTAAATAATTTAAAATTCATGAGAAACGCAATTGTTACAGAAGGGAGACATTTCGGACGGGTTCGATATGTTTTCAATAATTGAGTCTCATTCGTCGATTTAAATTGTCTCTAGTCGTTAGTACGAAAATTGTACAAACTCAGACATTGGAGCAAGCGGTTTACTCAGTCGGACACGAGAGTCCAGCTGCTGTCTAATCGGATAGTTTGGACATAACGCCAAATCGTAGCTATGAATCATTATAATTTCCACAGATTAAAGTGTTGTTTCGATGACTAGATAAGTCATCTAGTCCTCGTTATTTTAGCAGGAGACGTAGTGCAACATGTTGAGAAGATTTCAGTTTGTTAATGCGTTAACTGAAGCGTCAAAAGCTAACATGACGAAATATGAAATGAAATAAAATCAAATTGTAATCAAAATACTTTTATTAATTTTATTATTCATACGAGAGAAGGGAAATAAATATCGATTACTGTTGAGTATTTAATATGCCAAAGTAATAGCAAAAAATATATAGATTTGTATAAAAATACAATATTTTGTTTCAGATGGAACATCAATATATGAATAATATTTTAATAGTCCTATAAATAGTTAAAATGTTTCGTTAATTCATAATTTAAATAAACTTGACAAGATTATAATATCACATTTTTAATTTGGCAATAAAGCACTTTCTCAATAATTGATTAAAGCAACATATAGATTAAAGCAACATATATTCATGCTTTAATATTTTTTTTTTCATCTCCTGTAGTTTTAATCGCTTATTGCTAATTAAATTCTTTTGTGTATAATGTGAAGTTTCTCAACATTGATAACATATTTCAAGAATATAAATACAATACAGTGGAATTCTTAATGTTTCTCTAAAAAAGTTGTAGTTATTATCCTCTCATTTTTTTCGCATTAGTTGATCATTTTTATAATCGAAATCAAAAAATAAATGATTTAAGAATTATTTTCAATTATCAAATGATCCGGGCGGATATCAATTAAAATTCAAAATCCAAAATTCCCTCGTAGCTTAAGATTAGTAACTGTTGATTTGATATATCGCGATTGTTTTGTTTATTCTCATATTATATCCAAATTGATACATTGCCAAACCTTAATTATATTAAAAACGTTACAAGTTGATTTAAGTATCATTACTTTATATTTATGTATCATTAATTTTATTGCTATCATGGTTTGTTATGATGTTTATGAATTATAATTTTAATTTTCTGCAGTTTTTCTCCTCAAAAAAATATAATTCGTTTAATTGTAAATGTTTATTGCGCGCATCCGAAATAAACCTTATAAAGTATATATATATATATATATATATATATATATATATATATATATATATATATATATATATATATAATATAATATAGGGAAAGTATCAGTTCCGAAATCTATCAACGAAATTATGCTGAGAATGCTGAGAAATTTTAAATTTAGTTAAGAAGATTTACAAACATTTTTGATCTTTTGAGAAATTTTTTCACTTAAAGTTTATTTTAATTCAACATTTAAACATGAATGTAATCATTTTCTATAACTGAAAGCCTTAAATTAAACAAATAATTTGTCATTGTCGTGAGAAAACTAATTTCAAAGATTTTAACTTGGGAATGATTTTATTTTGTGAATAAAAGAATTCTCAGGTGTCAGAAAAATTTAATAGATTTTTATCTTTTTATCTTATTTAAATTGGTATTTGAACATGATTGGCTCATGAATAAATGAACTTCCTATCATTTTTGGCTAAACCAATACTTTCTTTCAACACTGATATTGATATAAAAATATCAGTGTTGCTATAATAAGAAACAATCAAGTAATTAAAAATACATTCATTCTTTCACGTATATTTCATGACAAGTATTTTTTCACCATTCGGAAGAGGAAGGCTTCATTGTATGTCATTAATGGGACAGGATATCGCTTATTCATTAAATCTAAAGGGCTTGTTTTATTTTCTTTTGTTTCATATGTTCTTGCTTTAATAAACGACATATGATCAATGTCGAATATTTCTGGCCTTTCTTGTGAAATTTGAGCTTTTACTAGAGAGAAAATATAATTTCGAATTTGTGAAAGGGAAATTGATAGCAGGAAGTCACTTCCAAGCCGGATATTAATGGATTTCCTTTAATTAACACAAATTTTATATAGATTGAATTGAATATTAATTCAATGAATATAATCCCCTCGCTCTTGAATAATTGTTTCAACAAGGACAATTGTGGTACATATGAAACTCTTTCTCGTATGTATGCTTCACATTAATTACTTGCCTATTTCCCTCCATTGTGAAACCGTTTATTAGAGATATTAAACTAAACTCTTACCAATCGAAAATTAAATTTGCTCCCTAAAAATTATAGGATGCTTAAATGTTGGATTTTTGTTTCAAGTGAAACATTTTCAAGTCATCAAAGTTCTTTAGATTTTAAGTAACAATAGGAGAAAGATATCAATTAAATCATTGATATATTTTTTTAATCCTATTTATACAAGAATTCGACGTTTTGCCAAAAATTCAAGCACAATGTTTTGATTCTTCATTCAAATTAATTAAATAGAAATTTACTTCAATCCTGCTAATATTCATTCTAAAGAAAATGAAGATAAGATTTTTAAAGGCTTAACTTTTCTTTATTTTAATAAAAAAGAATAAAATGTCACACTTAACAAATAGAGTACTGGGATAAGTAGGTTATAAATTTTCCAATCTAATGCCGAATCTGAAAGACGAGAAGCTGTTTAAAAGTAATAATTTTTAATAGTACATCATTATAACAATAATTATAATTCCCATGATTACTAAAAATGGCTAATAATTATACAATTCAATTACTAAAGGAATAAATAAATCCTTTCTCCCACGCATATTTGAAACTTCTAAAGTGTTAATTGAGTTCAAAATTATTTAACTTTTCAGAGATCATATAAATAAATATGCAAAACTATACTTGTATATTTCATTTTAAAATCGATACGTCAGCATTTTATCTTTTAAAATTCTACGTCCCTCAATATGCATAATACACTTTCACTTACGATTAAAAATGTAAATGTGTGAATTCTAAAGTTCAAATCATTTAAACAGCAGCTTCATTGATTAATCTTCCCCAAATAAGTATAAAACAAGGCAGCAGTAAAACGCTAATTGACGATACTAAATGCTAAGTCTACATCACAGAACTAGCTTCTATTTCTGCTCTTCATAAGGGACCTCGTTTACGCATTATGTTAACGATCTTTTCAAATTACTGTTAATTAGAAGACGAGATGATATTCCCATGGGTTTGCTGCACAGTACGTGTTTGGAGAGCTAACTGCAACCGAAGGAAACACCACACCTTTCCTTCATTTTCAGTCAGAAATTATGCAATAACTCACCAGGCGAATTAACTCCTTTGATAGTTATTAGGATTACTTTTGATATGCTTTTGCTTCTTTAGCAGTGTTCATTTATTTCTCTGTGCAAACAGAAATTTAATAAAACGTATCGCTTTTAAAGCATACGAGGTTTAAAATGTTTTTTTATGTTTAAAATTTCTTTTTAGTGTTGCTTAAGTGCATAGAAATTTTTCATGGTTTCTAAATTCTTAGAGAACAATTCGATTTTCCAAAAATTAAAGTAATATTTTAAAGTCCCACTAGAAGAAAGGTATATTTTAAGGAACACATTTCAGAAATAATTTTGTGAGAAATTAAGTTTATCTGTTTTTGAATACCACAGAAATCGGATTCATATTTATTAGAAAATAAATAGTGCATTATGGAACTTCATAACGTAATTCATATTTTATATTGTTAGGATTTATTTTATATACAGAAAAATAGAATTACAAAATATACGATATGGAAATATTTTTTAAAAAATAGTACTTATTTACCAAAAAGTACTAGCATTGGAAAAAATTTCCATGAAGAAAAGGAACGTTGCGATGGCCTTGAAGGTAAGTTCTCTGCTTCGGAAGCTGAGGACTTCAGGTTCGAGACCCGACTCTACCAAAGAACTGCCGTGTAAGCGGGTCTGGTGCACTTTAAGTTCGTCAGGACTAAACTTCTTCCCTCTGGTGTGGTTTGAAAACATGAGGATGTGGATTCTGGCTCGGGTATCGTCCTCATCGTCTGACCGAGGCTCAAAATCAAGAGGTCCGTCTCAAAATAGCCTAAGTGTTGTTTTAAAAACTGGACGTTAATAAAATTAAACTAAATTAAACCACGACGAAAAGAAATATATTTTATGCTTTTTTCTGTAATTACAAGAAATAAAACAATCATACTCAGGTTGTGTAAAATGGATATTCATTGAAATTGGCGTAGTGACATTTGTACAAAATTTTCAATAGATATTTCAGAATTAATGTTTTAATGTGTGATTACGGTTTTCAATGCTTTATGGAATATATGAAAAAAGGAAACAATTGAATGATATATGTATCAGCTATAATTTTGATTATTCTTAAATTTATGATAATATCAATCTTTTACAAAGAAATTAAATTATTTATAAGCTTTGAAATTAAATTTTTATGCTTAGTTATAACTTCAGAAAATTGAAAATCCGATTTTTTTTTTCCGCTCTTGGTTGAGAAACGTAAACATCTATGTCATGTTTCTAAATAAACTTAACAATCATTCTCCGAATTTATTATGATATTTTTCCGACGACTTAAATCATTGAAATAAACATATCTTACAAATATTTTTTTATATTTCTTGAAAAACAATTTATTCTGGGAGTTATTCTAAAATTTCTGTTTCATCTATCAAATAAAAATGATTTCATCAGAACTCTAAGATTCTCGTAAATAAATATTCTTGTTTTAGAAGAAATGCAAGTTCCAATTTTGTGCATTATAATCGATTAGTGTTTTTATAATTGAAAGACAGCAGTAATTTGGTTTGGCAAAGATAGAGATTCATGAGTTCTGGAAATTACCAATTTGTTTGCAACTAATGACAATTTGCTATTCTGTAAAATTGGCATGAACCGTATATTTTTAGGCAAAACTCATTTTTTCGATTGCGGACCGAAAATAAGAAAATATTTTCTAAAATATTAAATTAAAAGCCTTTCATATTAAAATACCTCAAAAATGACCGAGAAGTAAAAAAAAAAAAATAACTAGAAATTTTTAAACAATTAAAATTGCTATTTAGTATTTTATTTTGCTTGGGAGATTCATCTGTAAAATATTAGTTTTAAATAAATTGTTATTATATTCATTCAAATAAATTATTATTCATTAGATTTCGAGATAAAGAATGTATTTATATGATTAAAAGCATTCCACATAAAAGCTTCCAGCATTTTCAATTCATTAGTATGCTTCAGCAATTCATTAGTATTTAAACCGATAATTGTTATTTCCTTTTACATTGAAAACATTTTAAATTTATAAAACCTTGTGATAATTTACAATCAAATAATTTTCTATGAATAAAGTATTTCCCTTGTAATTGAAATTCTTTTAAAAGTACCGAATTATGGATAGATTAGGAATTGAGTAAAGATCTCTCAATCCTGAACTTTATGCTAATTCTTCCATTTCTTCTTTTAGACTTTATCCCAAAGGCAGATGCCTAACCATGTCATTTAAATGCCCTCTGTGTCTGATTAGTACTTAAGTCCACCTCTACAAACTAACTGGTGAACATCGAGAATTTACGACCTTTGCTAATGTGTGCTAATTAGCAGGCAACCATGCCTTTCTCACGGGATAACAGCACTCTAAGTACTTGTGCGTTTGCGACACAAGGACGTAGATATAGCATTCCACCAGGATATCTTTCTTGAAAATGCATCTTGATCCTCACTAATGCCTTTGAATCATGCATTTTTAATAATGCATAAAGCCTTGGAATGTAAATAAATATTTAAGAATCCAGAAATATTCTGCATGGATGTATAATATAATATCATGCGCAGTGATTGTATCATATATTGTAAAATGTTGATAGAAACGCTTTTAGTTAGGAAAGATTTTTACATCCATCTATATGTAAGATACATATAGATGGATGCTTAAGTTAAATTCATCTGCGAATTCGCCTTTGAAAGCTTATAAGTGTGATTTTAAGTTAAATACAAACACGTGTTCGTTTCAAAGCAAATAAAAATAAACCGATACCTTAATGTGGGAATTTCCAAATTTTGTCTATGCAATGAACTCTAATCAGAATTTTTAAATCACATTGTGTTAGTTTCTTGGCTACACGTTTTCGATATGCGTATATTTCAAATTTGGAATATAAATCTTTATTAATTTTAATGAAATCAGTTTTTAAACATGATTCTCATTTTTAAGTATGTTAGTTTTAAACACATGTGTATGTAGTTTATCATAATTATCTTCTTTTTACAAATAAAAATGACTTCCTAATTCACCAATTTTGTCCAGTATCATCTCATGAAAAAATCAAAGTGTAATTTCATATTAATTTAATTACTAATTTCTTTAATATGAACAATTTGTCTGTTTCATTTTGGACGTCTTTTTCATATTTGACAAATTTTGTTTATCTACATTATTAGGTAAAAAAATTACAATATTTCAATTTTCTTGAGAGATCATGTGTATTATCATATCCATTTATTTTAATAAAACCTTCAACTCGATAATATTTAACGACTTTATGAAAATTAATTTCTTTAGCTTTGTAATAGTCAAATAAATTTAAATATAAAATAGAATTTAATATAAAGAATGATATACTTTAATTTTACATATTAAAATACTTTGTTGTTGCTACATTAAATATATTTCTGTTTTAAAATAAATAAAAAGACTATACACTTTATTAAACCAGTACGATGAAAATAAAAGGATAAATAGAATATTGTTTTGTGAATTGAATTTATAATACAAGTTATGTTTATGATAGAGATGAAAATATTTCTTTGCTATAAAGAAATAAAATTATAATTCAATGCAAATTTAAATTATGTATTAACTTTAACTATTACATGTTTTACAATTCCTTAAATGAATTTTTCATATTATATGAGCTGCATACCAGTTTCGATATATCACAATATTAATGTTCCTTTTATTATTGTAAATATTTTAATATGCAATTGTGTACTAAAATCAATTTATTATATACTTTCTTAGCTAAATTTTATGTATATCAATCCTTTTGATTTAAACTTTCAGAAAATTATTGAAAAAATAAAAATCATTACATTTAAAATAACATCCTTTCCTAAATTTTGAGATAACCATATATATAATAATGGTTTTCGTTATTGCTATAAATTAATATTTTTGATTGCAGATATGTACAACATTTTTCTGCTTCCCATTTAAATTATTTCACATGCTTTATTTTCATAATAGTTTTTTTAGAAAGAAAATAAATTTAATCTCTTAAGGTAAATCAGTTAAGGTATTTTTTTTTTTATTTGCATTGAAGATAAACTGTTGCATTTTGATGAATTCTGATTTTATTACTTTCGTTTAATGGCAACTTTCTATATTATATATTCCTGAATTTGAATAATTTGAATATTATAATTAAATTACCATTGCAATTTGTAAACGTTGGCCGAGTAATAGAAGTTTCGTGCTACTTTTTCTCCACATAATTCCTTTTTTTATTGTATCAAAATACTATTTAGCGCTTCAATTTGTGACGTGAAAGTAATGAAATTTAGATAGGTATTCAGATGTAGCTGCTATTCTGTAATTATAATCAGTAGTGACATATTCCTTTCCAAATTTGCCCTAATAATTCTTAAAAAAAATTAGTCAATATTTGAGGTATTTAAACCTTGATTGCTTGTATTATATTAAAGAGATCATAAAAATTATAATCCTAAGTTCTAAAGATATACTTTGATGTAATTTTAGGATACAATAAATAGGAGTTTATTTGTTCTGGCGTTTGCAAAAATCCGCATTTTGTTCTGAAATTACCCTATTAAATTGGAGATAAACAGATATTGCGAATGAAAATAATCTCATCCTGTCATGAGGGAATACGTATGTTTAAATATTTATAAAATATGTATAATGGAATCCCTTTACCTGAAAACATAACTTCCTATTTCACTACTTTTATGCACGCAATAAAGTAAAGCACCATTGATTTTTTCAGCATACTTTTATCTGATAGTTCTATTTCAGTATAAACATCAGCACATATCAATAATTCCTTAATGACTTATTTAAAGATATGATTTAAAATTATTAACGTTTATAATATATATATATAATATATATAAAATCAAAAATACGCGCCTAAAATTCATTGAAGTTACTGACAGCATCAATATTTGTATTAAAATATAAAATATGAAGACGGAATTATTGATCTATCATAGAAAAATACAGTTTTGTTGCAGTCAGATTCAGAAACATTTAAATGGTATATTTAAGTTTTGTAGGTATTATCGGGTATTAGATATTATAACATTTAATTATATAGCCAACTCGTATTTAAGATAAAATTACTTGAAATTATTGTTACTGTAGCTTAAATAACATAAAACTATATGACAATACTTTACGGATGGAATATCAACAAATGCACTTAAAAAAAACCATAAGTCCTATTTATGTCGATAATGTGGGGACCTAGAAGTAAGGTAAGTAATTAATTGTAGGATGTTTGGGCACCCAGTGTTTATCTTTTGTGCATCCCATATTTAGTAGTAAAATAAAAAAAAATTACAGAAGATTTTCCCCTAATGAAATCATGCATAATTAATTGAAGAAGTGAGAAAACAACCAATTACTAATTTTGAAATAACTGTTGAAATGTATGGATACGAAAAATTTTGCTTTTAATTAATATTTCATAAATGGACAGGTATTGTGCTTTTATCTTGTAAAACTATCTTAGTGTAGCTTTAAAAATATATTATTTTGGCATATTACGAATCGTTTTCGTTTGCTATCCACTGTGCTCCAATTGAATTTCTTTAAAAAAACACTAGATTGAGAAAGCAGTAAGATCAATTTGCTTTTGAATTCGATACATTTTCAAAATGATTTGTTGCTTTTTTTTTCAAATGCCAGTGATGCCAGACACTTTGCCGACATAGATTAAACATTTTGACATATCAAACACGAACTTCAAGGAACAATTCCGTATTAAATTCTAAATGCGATTAAATAAATTCGACACCAGCACATCGTTATTGACTATTTATTAAAAAAACACTTATATTTACATTTTTTTGTACTTGGTTTAAGATGTGATGAAATATATGCGTCATATTTTACCGATGGAAAGAAAGTTACAGAAATGCAGATAGAACAAACTAAACAAAATTATGTATTTTAAATTTAAAAAAAAATTACCGGATAAAAATCTGAAATAAGGGCTTCGAATGTGAACCACCTTCCAATAGTATTTTACTTCAGACGATGATTTAAAGTAAACACAAATCCATCAATATCTTATTAAAAATAGTTCCGTAGCCAAATAAAACCCAGTTCTTTCTGTATCTAATTAAATTTCTAACATCAAAGGGAACAATGCAATCTTAGCAAAATAATTATATTCGTCGAACCATGCAAGCACATTGTTCGCTACGAAATTTTAATTAACGTTTAGAAATGATTCAAAGGCGATTTAATTTATGATGAATGATTCTAAATAAGATGATGCTCTGGAAAGAAAGAAAAGAATATTTTGAATATGCTTTATTTTTTTCTTTTTGATGATACCACAATTTCAATATTTTTTAATCTTGTAACCTTACGAATTTCTATATAAGATATTAATTTCTATGTAACATTTTAATAACATTGTTATCTGTGACAACAATAATGTGATTTTTAACGGTGTTGTATTATTTAAAAAAATTAAGGAATATATTTGTGAAAATATAACAGCTAAAACATGTTCTTAATATAGTCCAAGCGAATCTAAAATTTTGTTTAAGATTGTTTGAAGAATAATCTTAATACCATTTTTTTTTTTTTTTTTTTGAAAAATCAAACATTTAAAGGAAAACACGCTAATTAAAATGACCCTATCCATGAGGGAGTATTAATTTAAATAACAAATTCAATAATTCATCATTTCCATATCAGCATTATTTCATTGAATTAGAATGTTTTTCTTTATTTCATCAGCAATTTCTATTTAAAAAAGTAGTTAAATTGAATTACTTAAATGCAAAATTCACAACTGTTTTTTGTTTCATTTTAAATTTTTTTATGTAAAAACATTAAAATAGTTTCAGAAAAACTAAAACAATTTATAATTTCCTTTAGGCACGATTTGAATTGAAATTCCAGATTTCTTTTTACAAAGTATAATAAAATTTTAAAAAACCCAGAGAAAATGATAAAATTTTATAAAAAAACATTTCTATTTCATTTTAAAATAATACAGAAAAAGTAAATGATTCTAGAATCAATATAATGCAGCATTTCTGAGCAAAATGGATGCAAAATTCCGTGTGATAAGTTCTCTCTCTCTACCTTTATTCACATTTTCTTTAGATCCGAAAAAAATGAATTCTTTTGTTAAAAATTCTGGAAAGTACAGCTTTCTCAAGATTAATTTTGTGAATCACACTTCTTGAAAGTTTCTCTCCGCAGGCAATTTGCGAATTCCAAAACTGAGCACAGCACTCTCATGTCTCAAACCAGCACTTTTCGCAACTAAGAAACTACTGGAATTTCCTAAACAATTTTAGTTAGCTATTTTTGCTGCAATTATTATTTTTGAAATCGCTTCCAAGATTCCACATAAGAATAACTTTTAATAATATTCATCCAGCTTATTTCAAATTTAAGGCACAAATTGTTTTATACTTACAGCTTTGCTATTTGCATATTTTTGCGCAATTTAAATGTTTTATTCGTAACTCAAAAAGTAATCCACCTTTTTTTTTTTCTTCTGCAAATACAAATATTTTTAAAGTTTCTTTTTTCTGAATTACTAGATTGTATTTGAAATTGTTTTACTGATGTTGAAAGTTATTTTTTAAATTAATTATCTTATATGGAATATATTTGAATCTTAAAACAGATTACGCCTTAATTTTTGAAGTTAATTCAATAGATTGTTTAAATATTATCAATAAAATTTCTTTTGTATTCTTTTTTTCTAACTTAGCATATATATGTTATTAAAATGTTAGCTCTATTTGTTATTCTTGTAATAGTACTTGGAAAACACGGTTAACTCATGTTTGTAAATGAAAAAAATAATTTAAATAGAGCATTTCCATGTGAAATAATTTAATTCAAATGAATTGTGCATTATAGTTTAAAATTATTTCAGTCATGATAGTTTAAGAATTATTTCAGTCATGATAGTTTAAGAATTATTTCAGTCATGATAGTTTAAGAATTATTTCAGTCATGATAGTTTAAGAATTATTTCAGTCATGATAGTTTAAGAATTATTTCAGTCATGATAGTTTAAGAATTATTTCAGTCATGATAGTTTAAGAATTATTTCAGTCATGATAGTTTAAGAATTATTTCAGTCATGATAGTTTAAGAATTATTTCAGTCATGATAGTTTAAGAATTATTTCAGTCATGATAGTTTAAGAATTATTGCTGGAAAGGTATTAATTATACTAAAATTATGTATATAGTCAGAAAAAAAAAATGCCAAAAGCTATTACAATTAAATAAGTTACTTTTTCATTAATAGAATTTGATATAAAATAATAATGACGCATCAGATATAACACATTAAATTGATATTTCTTTTAGGTTAATATTTTATTCTAACAATTTAAAATGAGTTCTAAAATTGTATTAGAAAATAAGCCACAGTAGAAACCGTTTTGTTAATAAGATCGTCTGCCAGATAATAAAGAACAAATATAAGCAGGTCCTGTAAAAATTTTATTAATGAAAAACTATAATAGGGAAATATACCAATTAAATTTGAGAAGAGTGTAAAGTTAAAGTAACCTAGAATTACAATTTTATTAAATATATCAGCTGAATCTTAAGAAGAACAAAGTTATATATCAAAACACAATTATCTTATTTAAATGGAAGATCAGATATCTTATCTTTAGTAATTGTAAATTCTTAATGCCCTTGTTTAAAAGAAAAGATGAATTATTTTCATTACTTAAATTTATAAAAACAATCAAAATAACACTGAATTAAGCGTTTTCTAATTAAAGAATTTGTCAGTAATTATCTTCAATATTTTATTCCAGAACTCTTGTTTCAAAGGGTAAAGACCACAGTTCATAAAATACATTAAAAGGGAATATTTGATAATTTGGTATTACATATCAAGTTTTCGTATTCATAAACAAACCGTATGCATAAAAAATGAGTTTCGTCAAAAGTAATGTTTCAACAGCTAAGATCTTAAGTATCTTGATGGAAGACTTCAGCAAAGTTCTCCGGTTCGACCTCCCCCCCCCCTCCCATCCATGTAATTATAACTAAGTAAATTAAGGGTGATAATATTTCTGGAGCCATTATGCTAATTGACGTAAGTGAGAGCTCAGGTTCTGAGACTCTCATTCTTTTCTATTAAGAGTGCATGGTGTGAGGAGGAAAATTGAGAAAATGTCCGATGTGTTAATTAAGTGAATGCAGCTGCATAAGCTTCAAGCTCAATTAGAGAAAAGATAATTGAATGTGAGGCTCGCTGATCTGATCAAAATCTTATTAATATTATTCCAATCTTGTGTAACCAACGGCAACCGTTTTACAGTTCTTAAAATTCATAAATAAATATATTTAGAAATGAGTGCGGTTGATGGATTCAGTTAGTGCAACCTTGATACATTTATTTCTTCACATGACTTGAAATTTTAATTAATATATTTATACTCCTAGAATTTTGTATTAACATTATACTATAGAAAAGGAATACTATTATCTAATTGTAGCTGTATGATAGTTTATGATCCATAAAAATAAAAAACAGTGTCAAGAATTTAATAAATAGAATATTCCATCATATTAGCAATTTCTAATCACTCAAAAAAGTATTGGGGCACATGGCATAAATAAGTACAACACTATTTATAAAACTCTTTCACATTATAATAAAAACAAAATGAACCGAGAAATATTTTAACCTTTGGTGTACAGTTGTAAGGAAATTTTTATTGATATTTTAGAATTATAATTTGATCTAGCTTTTCAAATACAATTCAAAGGAAAATAAGAATGAAAAAATTATTGGGACACTTCTGAAATGAAAAATTCAACAAATATATAACGCATCAGTGGAATTGAATTTACTACCACTTTTTTAAACAATTTTAAGCATAAATGTTCCCACAGATAAGATTATTTATAGAAAAAAAATGGCGAAAAATGAAGATAATCGGTTGATATGCGAAATCGTGTAATAAGTCATTGGAAAAATGGAAAATCAGTTCATTATATAGGACATATCTTTAAACTAAGCAAGTCTACTATTTTTTAACATTATTCGTTGGTTTAAGAAAACAAATAGGGTTAAAAACAATTAAAGATCAGGTAGTACAAGGACATTTAATGAATGTAAAGAGAGGTGGTTTGTGAAACAAGTTCACTTTAAACCAAAACTTAGTTCAATAAAATTAACTCTGCAATGTAGAAGTAAGTTTGGAAAATCAATAAATTCTGAAACTGTCAGAAATGTTTTAAGAATACATATGTCATGGCAGAGTACACAAGGAAAGCCCTGCATCAGCAAAGAAAATAAACAAGCTGGACTGGCATTTGATAAAATCTATGTAAATTAGCCGAGTGAATTTTAAGTAAATGTAATTTTTGTTGATGAAGGCAAATACAACATTTTCGGATCGGATGGCAAGCAAAATGTTTTGGGGCAACCAAATACAAACAGGCCAAAAATTTACAGCCTGTTGTCAAATATGGAGGTAGCAATCAAATAGTTGGGGAGTTGTATGGCAAGCAACGGTGTCAGGAACTTAAATTTAAACAATTTAACGCAACTTTATTGATGGTTCAATGAATAAATATATCTATCTTGAAATTCAACTAAAAGCAATTTGTGAGCAAACTGGGAGTCTCAAAACATTTTAAATTGTTCCAAGATAATGTCTCCAAACATACTGCTGGTATTTGCAAGTTCTGTTTCCTCTACCACTTTCCTAGTGTTATTAAGATTTTTCCACACTTTCATCCCACTGAGCATGTGTGGAATAATTTGCAGCAAACCCAATATGAATATCAAGTTTCTAACAAGCAGGATTTAAGAAACATTTGATAGAAGAGTGGGCCAAATATCTTTGGATCATTTTGCAAAAAATTGATCCATTCTATACCAAATAGTTTATGAGAGATCATAAAAAGCAAGCGTTGCCCGAATTAATTTATATTAACTTTTAAGTTTTCATTGGTTTTCTTACTTTATTGGAAAGTGTCCCACTACTTTTTTGAGCACTCTTTTTCACTTGGTTTCTCTTATTTTAAATTATAATCATGATTGCAATAATATGAGAGTTTTGTTTGAATTATTATAATTTGTATATAAAAAATAATATTTACTTCTTTGCTTTAGTTTCATTTGTATATTTAAGTAAAGTATTATGAGATAAATCTGTGAACTAATAGTTTGTCCCAATACTTTTTTGACAGACTGTATATATTTAGAATCTTTAAATACAATGTTTAATTTAAATGAATTTGCTCTAGTGAATACCATGAATATTATTTTAGATAAAAATTTCGTTGAGCAAAGTAATTAAAACATTATTTGCAATCAAACCTTTTGCTTTTATTCAGTTTCATTTGTTTTTCATGTTATCAACAATTCAGAATTTTTTACATAATATTTTAAGCCCGACTTCAATTTTTGCAATATAAAGCAGTTTCAGTACCATAGTTCGTATTTTAAATCTAAATAATTCTTCTATACCTTTAAAGTTTAGGTTGATCAAACCCTTGAATTGTTTTTCTTGTCTTATTATTTATCAAATCCTTAAACTCGCTTTTCCTATTAGTTGATTAACCAAATTGTTATACTCGCATTTTCTATTAGTTGATTAGCCAAATCCTAACACCCGCTTTTCCTATTATGCGACATCAGATGCGACGGGTAGAAATTTTTGGTGCCTTTACTAGATTGCCATTAATTTTTTTTATATATTAAGCCACAATAATTTTTCTTATTTAATTTATGAAATGCTATTTTGTATTTTGAAATAATGTATACAGATAAATTTTTAAATCAAAAGCTGAATTTTTTATTGGTGTAGAGAAATTCAAAGGTTAAAAAAACACTAACAAATTTAGATACATTTCTTGATGTCATTAATAAAATAAATGAATTCACTGATGTTGAAAATAAATATATTTTTAAAAATCCTACGCTATACTTTAAAGATAATTTTTAATTTTATGCATCATTTGAAGATTTTATAGATCAACTTCAAAGTTTGGAAATACTTAAAAATAAGTACTATAAGAAGAAAAGCTTACATATAAAGTTGATCTACGCTCATAGAATTTAATTGCCGAATTCTTTCAATAAAGTATGATTGTGTCAGTTCCTTAAAATTTTAAAAATGTTTATTCTTTTCATTCATTAAACTTTAACAAAATAGTTCTTTTATCTCAAAAAAAATCATACTAATATCGTGAAGGAAGCACTTTTAAGTAAAGTAAAAGTTGAAATTAGAAGTAAATAGCGTGCAAACGCATACTCACTGGTTCTGGCTCACACAGCGTGAATTTTTATTCAACCTCATAGATTTTAAAATAAAATTTAAAAAAAAAACTGGAGTTTAATGGAAATGATATATATTTTATTTAACGTAACAAAACTATTTGTATAAAAACTTAACATTGAGCCAAAGATTCGTTTGAACGTTGAGCCAAAGATTCGCTTGAACGTTGAGCCAAAGATTCGCTTGAACGTTGAGCCAAAGATTCGCTTGAACATTTGTATTAAAGAATTTTTGAAAATCTTTTGAGTCACTACTGAGTTTTATAATATGTTATATTATTCCATTAAAATATTTCATTTATTCGGTTCTTGAAAATATTTCCCATCTCTTAAATAAGAATTTAAAATATTTAGAGACAAATCATTGTTTTTCATTCCAAAAAAATAGTTTAATTTTCTAAATTTAACAAAATAATTATTGTTTGTTGAATATATAAGTTATTATATAAAATTTTCCTAGCCGTCAGAGATGAAGAAATTGTTTTTTTCCTCAGATATAATTGATGTGTTTCTTCTAAGCAAATGAGTTACTATATTTTTTTTCTAAAATAAGATAATTGTGTATGCATTTCATTAGAGATCTTCAATGTTAAATTTACAAATTCATGAATGCACGTTCAACCCATTATATCACAATGTTTGTGTCTTTCCACTGTTTATTTCCTTTCCAGCTCATTACATCGTCGACTGAGTTAAATAAAAAGCAAGACAAACTGTAAATTTCTCCTTATTCCAAAATATGACACAATGTCAGCAATACAACACTTCACGGCATTAAGTATTCAGATGAAATTTTCAACTTTTGAAACTTTTCTTAAAATGAAAAGGAGATTGCCGCCATAAAAGCAATTTGTGTTGAGCATACAAATAAATTTATTTACAATAAAGGCTTAGCTAGATCATCTTCAGTCGCATGCAGGGTTTAAAATACGTAATAAACTTCGCTCCTATTCCACAAGCAGATAATGTTTCGTTAAATCATTTTACGCCTGCTACCCCATGTGACATTAACTGTTTATGGCATTATAAAACATAAACAGAAGACTAGTACTGCCATTTTAAATTTAACAGCTGTAACTCTTGTTTAGAGTTGCATTTAAAAATACGACATTAACTGTTCACCATCTTTTACATGGTCTTTTGAAGTGTCAGAGAATTAATGGTTTCGGACGAAAGAAGCTCTTTAGTAAATCATCTTGATTCAATAATACATATAAATATTTTATTTAAGCTACGGCTGAATATTATTTTCTTGCATGCCTTTGTCCTTTATTTATTTTTATTGGACCAATTGATAACTAATAAGTATAGTTATGCCATATGGAGCTAATTATCATTTTATTTCCGCTACTGTTTATTATCTGTTCAATTGTTCTCAAATATGTGTAATACTTTCATGTAAATAATAGCCGATTTAAATTCATTACATTGCAAACTATAATTAACGTAATGATTGATGCTACTTTCATTTTTTATTACATAAGTTATTCATGAAGTGTTATTTAATAGTGTTTTTCCTAAATTATGTTATTCAATATTTATATTCAATTTTATTTCCATTTTAAGTTTACTTGAGTAAATAAATAAAATGAAAATAAATATTTGCTTAATTAAAATTTACTTTGAAAATTAAAATTATACTAATATGAAAATTACTAAAATATAATATTGACATGATTGGCATAATTAATACTAAATTATTAATTTTGTTTTATTCCATAAAAGTAAATGAAAAATTTGCGAATAGTAAAGGATGGAATAATAAAGTTTCAAAAATTAAAATTTCTGCAACTTTATTTTTTCATCCTTCATTGTGACTATCAATCAAAAAGAGAATGATTCAAATGTTAATTGAGAATCAATATTAATCTTGCATTTTCCACCATTCATAAGTTCTGAAAACATTTTTCCATTTTGATTTTCTTTCCAGACAATTTTAAATATTTCTTTCTTTTCATTTCCTACGCCCAGATATTATTAAAAATAATTTGCTTAGAATTTTTCCCGTTCTGACATTCATTCCAAAATAATCGGGTGAGATCGATGCCAAAGGAAAAAGAATGACACAGAGCCTAGTAGTTGAACTGCAAAAAAAATATTTAGAAAAAATTGTTGCTGCAGATTTCTGAGTAAATTTCCCATAACATAATTACTTACCTGATTTTGGTCGTTCTCAAAGGCTGCAACTAGCGGTGAATTGAAGGTTAGATTTTGGCATTTGATCAGTGAAATTTGGATTTCAGACACGATTTAACCCAAAGTGTGTCATGCATATGTTAAATTTACCATCATGATTCTCTCTTTTGGCATCTTTCTTCATCGGTATATTTTTATATTTTATGAAGGGATTATTAATAGGAAGGTCATTATCTCAACTTTCACTTTTCAACCGATAATCAATTACAACCGACAACAATAGATTAAAATGGGACATTGATCTAACTTCAATTAATTCATTTTAATTATCTTGCAGTATTTTCCTTATTAAAATTGTAAATGTCAAATGTTATAAACATTTATTTTGGGTACGCATAGTAAGTAAATAGGACATGTATAATATATTCACATATTCTGAAAAATTTATATTTTAATTAATTAATTTTAACTTCATTCTTTGAAATGTATTTTAATATTTTTATTTACTGTTTCGAAATATAAGTACGAAGGCATGCATACAAAAGCAAGGTAAACCATTTAGATTTGTAAATCTTATAAAAAAGAAAATACATGCCGAGTCTGAAGAAGTCTGCCAAATAATGGGCATATTAAAATTGAACTTGATAATAACTTTAATACTTTCAATTGAATTCTGCCACTTATACCGCCTTTAATAAATGTTTATACGATACATTATTTCAATAAACTAAAATTAGAAATGCAGCTACATTTTTGTTTTAAATACATTCCGTATTGATGCAAAATTTAATCATTTGGGGAGCCATTTTATAGTAACGGTTTGTTAAAATACTTATAATTAAAGTTCCTGTGCTGGCAGAATGATGAAAATCACTCAATGTATAATATATAGAGTGATTCAAAACTTTTCTTTCAAATTTCGTAGGAAGGTAGGGAATATCTCAGAGAACCGATTTCACACAGGAGAGTGTGTCCTTCATCTGCATGAGCAAAATGGACAAGTGAAGTAAATACAAGGAAACAGAGTGGTAACGAATGTGACCTTTATTCCAATAGGGTAAAATACATTCGTTACCAATAGGTGCTCAAAGTTATGCCCATTTATACGAACGCGGGATTCACAGCGCCATTGCATCGATCACCGAACGTTTTCAAAAATGCCAGGCATATCACGGGCGGTACCTGCGTTATGTGGTGTCAACATGACGGAGGTCCATACCATATCATAAATGTCGTGTTATTAAAATACATAAATGTTACCTGAACCAAATATTCGGAACTCAATTGATTGGCAGTGGTGAATGAATTACTTTTTGTGCTGTGGTATGAAAGACTGTGTTTACGAGACCCCCGTCGGCAGTGAAATGGACCTTGCCTGACGAATAATGGTGGTCGCAGGCATTGTCAGTAATATGATAGGTGTTTTTGAAAATGTTTGGCGGTCAATGCAACGGCACTCTGAATCATGTGTTTGTATAAATGGGCGCAATTTTGAGCACCTATTGTAAGCCTGTACTTTACTTTCTTGGGATAAATGTTTCATTCATTACCACTTAATTGTACTGTTTCCTTGTGTTCATTTCATTTGTCCCTTTTGTCCATGCAGATGAGGTTTGCGGGCATATTTTCCTATGCGAAATCGGTTTCCTTGCCTATTCCCTACCTCCGCACAATAATTTGAAATATTAGTAGTTTTTAATTATCCCGCATAATTGAAATTAAACCTAATATATATTTCTGGTGGACTTTATATCATTATATAGGCGGCTGGGCAATTAATTGACTGTTAAAAATTACAATGTGATTAATGGGAGTTTTGAAAATTTTTGAAGTTCCCATATCATGAGGAGACAGCAGATATCTTGAGAAGTTTTAAAATATTTCGTGCCTAAAAATCAATGATTTTTGCAATAATATAATAAATAATTTTGGCAGAAATATAAATTACACGGTAAGAATTTTTAAAACATTAAATCTATGTGCACCATAAAAGATATTTAACCAGGAATGCATTTCTCGTGATTATATCAATGTGTATCGAATAAAATAATTTTTAAAAATAATATATTATTTTTAACAAAAAACAGTTTGTCAATAAATATGTACGGTTAATATAAATTAAACTGTAAATATTTAAATTTATTAATTTTTATTAATGAATTAATATAATTATAATAATTACTTAAATCTTATGGATTTTATTCTTTTTTCCCTTTCTGATTGTCTAGAATCAGCTTTCCTTGAGGCCTTTAGAAAGACGGCCCATTTATGTATTTTAACAAAACATTGTTTAAATTAATAAAATAAAATATATCAAATATCTATCGTATTTGAATGTTTGAAAGTCCTTTATTTTTGTAGAAAATGAGTCTCACTATCTGTAGACATAAAGTTTTTGAAAATACAAAAACATTTTATTTTGTATCAAATGGATTTTATAAAAAACTTCAATAAAATATTACGGATTTAATATAATAAATACAAAACAGAAGAAATATTTTGCAGACATTCGAGTCAAAGTATGAGAAACTTGAAACTCAAGTAAGAATTTGCAGCTAATACTGCAGAGTTGCAAAGATTTTATTATTTTTTTTTTTATTTCAACGCGAGTTCTAACGGGAATTCAATTATTGCCAACTAGCAATGCAAACTCTTCTTCGGATTATAAAGAGGGGAAAATCAAAGCATAGGAATAAATATATATAAGATGTATTTCCTTCCAAACATGTGCTATGCATAAGATATTTAAATTAAACAAAATTAATATTTCTTGTGTACCAGATGTTTTCTTAATTTCGGAAATGCCCTTAATAATATATAATTGACAGCAAAACAATAAATAATATATAGCTGTGATAAATAATTTATAACTATAATAATAAAATTAATAATATATATTTAATAAAATACATAGCTATAAATGTTATTTTTTTATTCTATAAAGTCTATGAATACAAAACCAATGTTTTTGTCTTGCACACGATAGTTTCGTTCTTTAAGCGTTCAAATGGGTTCTTAAATAAAGATTAACTGTATGGATTTATACAATTCTTTTTTCTCCGTTTCATAAAATAGGCATTGAAATTCTCAATTTAGTTAAATATTTGAATCAGTTTTTGTAATAGGATATCAATATAGGCGACTAATGAATTTTCATTCCAATTCTTTGTTTACTCTAAATTTTTTTTTCATTTCATATCATACAACAAGTGAATTTTATATTTACCATTATTTTTGAGAGTATATTTGCCAGTATATCATTTCGATTTCAAGTCTTTAAGTCAACTTAAATCTAATGTAACAGTCTTAAAAAAATTGACTAAAATAAAATTTCAGATTCAAATTCCAGTTTTTTTAAATCATTTCAATATATGAGAGATATTACAGAAACTGGTAGAAGCAATCAAATAAAACGCATGATTTTCACAAAACAATGGTGCACATATTTTTCTCGAAAAACAAAATATGGATGCAAATTTGAATAAATGAATAGCAAAAATGCTTGCAGCCCAAACTATTGATAGAAACTTACAGCGGCTCGTTATTAAATAAAACTGTGTAGATTTCAAATGAAATAAATTTATTTTTCTCGCAATATTCGAGTATTTTTAGGTTGAACTGAAAAGATTATATTTGTAACGAATATCAAATTATAGAAGTATGGAAACCAAAATATTAATTTTAATAAGAATGTGTAAATGTATAAAGATATTTTTTGGAAGTCTGATATCGTAACTTTTTTTTTTTTTTTTTTTTTTCTTCAGCATTCTCTTATTGCTTAAAATCAAGTGAAGGACTTTGAATAGCGTACACTTTTTTATGAAAGGATGCCTGTGCTTAAATAAATAAATATTCATATTTTGCATATTTTGTTTTCGTCATCTTGGCGAGTAAAATTTTGTTTATAGACTATTAAAAATATTTTGTTTGATGTTTAAATTTAATTTAACCGGATTTTTTGCACAAAAACATCTTTCAAGAAATATCAACGATGAAGAAAATATTCAATATTCAAAGGAGAATCTAAGTAACAAGATTTTATTTTTCTTAAAACATTTGTAAAATCGAAAAGTTAGTTTACTAGTGTATACATATTCATAAAATATTCCATGCCGGATTTAATAGTTTATTTTTTCCCTTATAGAATATGTTGATTATGGAAAAATTTTAGATAGTCTTTTAGATTTGTACATTTTCACAATTTGATTAACATTATTTGATGAAATTTCATAATGAAATGGAAGAATCATTGTATGAAATTAATTTGAAAATATATTCAGATGTAATCCTATAATGATGTCCATTTGAACCATAAGTATGTTATAAAAAGAGAATGCATTTTCCAAGATAAGTATACAAAAAATATCAAGAAAAACAATATTCTAATGTAACAAAATCCAGTAAATCTATTTGAATAACTAGAAATGATGCTTATTAAAAATGAACCAATTATGCAAACAGCAATTTATTTCGTTGATCAAATATTTTAAATTTGTGATTTGATTACTAAGCGAAGTAACATAAAAGTACTTTTAATGAAATAAGGAAATGTAAATAAGCATTTACTAAAAAAAAATTAAGAAGGTGAAAAGACATTCTGCAATTTAATTAGACATGTAATAATCAGCACACTTGAACTAGATCATATATTTATTAAAGATAATTAAATTAATATAAATATATTTAAGAAAATTCAATTTAGTTCAAAACGCATATAATAATCAATGCATAATCATTCCTAAGAATTAAGAATGTCCTCCATAAAGTGCTTTAATTTATTCTTGTTTGTGCTGATTAAATCTTTTTACCCATTTTCTTTCGTACTGGAGCATTGAAATCTTTTTCAGTGGCAATTTAATATTTTTATTTTAGAACTTTAAATGTAAATTAATATATTAATGAAATCCAAATAACGACTTCAAACGAGTTACAATGGCCATTATATAATATTAAAAATAAACTTTTAAATTTATTTATACTTTTAATCATAACTTATGAAGTATAATGATTAAGAAATTAAAATATTAAACGCATGGAAAATGTTTTAAACACGATCTTAATAGTAAAATAAAGAATAGAAATTGATAAACTATTCATTAAAATTTCAAAAAAATGTTATATAGAAATACGATATGATGATTACCATAAAATACAAATTCTTGAATATTCATTGAAATAAAAATTATAAGAGCGAGGATATTTTTATAATAATCACATTCTCTTACGGTTTTTCTTTTATATAAATATGTTTTGATAAAAAAAAATTAGAATATAAAAGTTAAGAATATTATAAGAAGATGAAAATTAAAATATTTTCATATAATAGATAATGCATTATATTAAGTTTAATTATACACTATATTAAGTTTATAAGTATGTAAGTTTTTATATTAATTGCACTGTGCTATAAAAAATCGCTATATTGAAAAAATAATCCATTTTCATTTATTGATTAAATTTCCTTTTTACGCTAATTGCGTACAGTAAAAAATACTCTATTTGATACTGCAGATTTTAGTGCCTTCTGGTTTCAGAAAAAAAATTAGTTTATTTTTTGAAACTTGGTGACATTAAATTAATATAAGATATAAAATTTGGGAAAAGAAATTATATTTCGAAAAAGTGTTTTTGTACTACCACAAAAAAGTCATGTGATGAATACAAAACGATATACCATATCATGGTCACGGGGAAGTTTAATTTTTCCAAAATGTATAAAAACTTTATTTGCATCCAAGAATGACTAACTATATATTTGGTTCTGAAGAGAGAACACAATAAATATTCTTGTTTTTCATAGTTATGGTATGTCAGATCAATGCAATCGGATTGAATGAGATGAGGATGACAACTTAGAGATAATTTCTGCTGTAAACTATTATATAATTTTAAAGCTCTTAGTCAGACGAGAGGAAAAGTAATCGCGTCTCTACTGCATTTAATACTGTAATTAAAAAAATAATTTCATGAAGTCATTTCATTATAATTAACCGCTGTTTTTGCATACATAGGTGAAATATCTGATTAAAATCAAAAGAGAAAAATTTAAGGCTAGAAATTGTTTTATGATGATTGATAGTAGAGCATCATAATTTCATCGATTCCATCTAATAGAAGGAACGTAAAGCTTGGATATCATTTGCCCTGGAAACCAACTTTCGAAAGGATCACAATATAGAAACTTATGCTACATTAATTATTAGTAAGTTAAACAGTTCAAATTTCATTGGTTTGTAATATGGACATATTTTCTAATTTTTAATCGTATCTGAAAGTATCTGTGTTGTTAGAGAAGAAAAGGAGGCTTTATTTTATAAGGACATAAAGATGATAAACACATTAAAAAAACAGAGTAAAATCTCCATATAAGTGTCATAGCTGTCATAGTCGAAGAGAATAACTATTCTTATCTGAATAATCGCCGTTTTAATTTTAATTTAATTTATAGAGGTTTCTGGAGAAATAGTGGCTTTCTTCTGAAACAATACATTTTATGAAATTTATTAAGGAAAATAATTTAAAACCTATAACCTAAGCCTAATTAAATGTGTTAATTACAAAAAAAAAAGAAAAAAAATACTGCTGACAAAAACAAACTGACGGACAAAAACAGGTAAAAATTAGATTATTAGTCTTCAACAAACAAAATGGGCATAAAATCAATAAAAAAATTCGATCACTAAATTTGTTTTGCTCTGTGTTATTAAATATTTCATTCTACTTTTCTGAAAATTGTTACTCTTAATGTTTTGTTATAGTCATGAAAAAGGAAAGGGGAGTCCAAAAATTCCAAAAAAATAATTCTTTATCTTTACACGTTTAATTCTACGTTACTTTATAAAAATAAAATTCTCAGATTTACTGAAAAAATAACATTAGACTGAATTGTTTCCATTTGGTAATTTAAATGTAAAATTAAATTTAAGGAGCAATAATTTAGAACAAACATAAGAATGACTTATTTCCTGATGGGCATTTCTGTATGAAAACAAGATATGATATTTACGATTTGTCCATGTTTCTAAATGCAGGGTAATATCCTGAAGTTATGGTAACAATAGTGTTAGGCATTTTGTAATAATAAGATGTAGTCATCAATTATTTGAAATACAGTTCCTTTATAAACTAAAACAAAAAAAATGACAGGATAAAAATAAATTTGAGTATGTTATTTTTAAAATATCATTTCATAAATTATTAAGCAAATTGGAGATAGAAAGAACAGCAATAACATACTTTTGTAGTCATTCACATATTCCAAAACATATGAAATTCATGAAACGTGTGCCCATAAAAAAGAAATGAAAATTATATTCTAGTTACAATTGAAATTCATATATGTATGAAAAGGAAAAGCTAGAGAGAGGAAAATATAGAAGAAAATGTAACAGATTTAAAAATAAAAGCAACAGCAGAAAGGCTATTTTATATATTTTTAAAAGAAATCTCGTTTAATAAAGTATTAGTATATGACAATTTAATCAGCTTAACAGGAAATAAATAAACGAAAGCTTGCAATTTTTTTATTATTATCGCCTTCTTTTATGAATGAAATATGAGATTAAAGAGAATGCAAAATAAAACATTTACGAAGTCTTATACTTTCACTAGAAAAACACAAACAACAATGTAATAAAGGCAAATAATTTATTT
Source organism: Argiope bruennichi (assembly GCF_947563725.1). Taxonomy (NCBI): domain Eukaryota; kingdom Metazoa; phylum Arthropoda; class Arachnida; order Araneae; family Araneidae; genus Argiope; species Argiope bruennichi. The sequence goes on along the minus strand of NC_079151.1, from coordinate 24,642,544 downwards.
TATTTTAAATATTAGCCTTTTGGTTACACATTTTTCTTTTTGTGAATTTAAGGATAATTTTTTAGACATTTAAAAGTAGTAGATTTTACGCAAAAATTCATTTATTTCACATTATTCACGATATTGAGATAATTTAGAGTATTTAGTATTGCAAAAAAATTGAAAAATAAATTCAAAAAATGCATTATGTTAAAAATATACCTAAAGGGCTAATAGATAAGATTGATGATTTCTTGTCTATAACTGGAGCAAATATGAGTAAGATAATATGCAAAGAAAATTTCCTCGAGCAGAAAGTTTGAGCTTGCGGTTAAATAACCTGTAATGTAACTTCACTAATGAATTTCTCAAAAATTCAAAGTTTAAAATTATCTTCCACTTTGTCTTGACTACATACTCTTATTATCTTAATTTACTTTATTATTTTATGAATTTAGATAAATATTTTCTTTCCTTTCCGTGGCAACCATCGAAATACTATTTCTTTGGAAATAACTAAGAGTTTTTGCTCTTCTCAGTGTTCTATTCTTACCATTTCCGTTTCTGCATTTTTATTTCTTCCCATCATTCGTGCCAGATTTCTTGCTATTTCCTTATCAATGATCCCAAGGCGATATGCCTGTAATGATGACCCTCCCGTGGCCAGGATTTCTGGAGGCAATCACGGGGGAATCCAAGAATGTGGTGAGATTGAGATGAGGGAGGAAAGCAATAGCAACATCCTTTAAAGGAGGGAATTGCTCCGAGGAAGATACTAGGTGTAAATACCTAAGGTGTTTGATTAATTATTTTGACTTAATTTGCATTACATATTAATTAATTTTTTACTTATAGAAAGACTGTGAAATAATTAATATTTTCCTTAAAATATATTTTTGAACCTATATTAATTCAAAGCAGAAGAAGTAAAAGAATCAGCTGATATATTTCTTATAACACAAATTAAAAAAAAAAAAATATTACCAGTACAAAGCAAATACTTTTCTGAAGTATTTTTTTTACTCATAATAGCTATCTGATAAGTAAATTTCATTAATTTTGTTTCATTTAAGAATTACATTGTCCCAATTTGTTTTTTCATACCTTTAATGTTACAAATTTTTAAAATGTACCTTTATTCAGATTCAAATTTCAATTGCACTTTTTTCTTTTGAATCTATATTCATAATATATGAGCAGCTATTTTCAGTGATTTTTTCTCATCTAATGATTATTTTTAAGATAATGTTTAAAAAAATTTATGACTTTGAAAATTCAAACAATTGCATTTATGATGCATAATATCTTAAAATATAGATGTCGTTATTTATATATCTGCATTGCATCCCGATAATACTGTTTTTGTTTTAAGACTTTTACTTGCAACTCAAATATATTAGAATGACTTCGATATTTCAGCTAGGATTTTTTAATTACTCAATTAAAATGTTATTGATTTGAAAAACTATCTAAATATGGATTTTCTACTAAAATTTCTTAATTTTTGATTCAAATTGATTGACTTCTGTTTTATTTTATATCATAAATATATTTATATAAAATTTTCTCAATACATAAATGATTTGGTTTTACATTTATTTTACCATTCATAACATTGTCTCAGAAGTGAATGGTAATAAATTTCACAATTATAATTTCTTTTATAAAACAATATACCACATGTTAATAATTTTAAATAATGATTTAAAGTTATTAAAAAGTGATATTACTTTGAATTTATACATTTATTAAATATGTAATATTTATTAATAAATCAATTCAAATCTGTTTTACATTTTAATATCTTGAAATTTTATAAACGTCTAAATATCGTAGAAATTTTTATAGGCCACAAAATTGTGTAACTGCATAAAATATTTTATATAAAAGGTATCGTTTTATTTGCTTGCTTTAAGATAAGCAACGGAGGTTCAATTTTTCCATTGACGTATGCCCAGTCTTAAACTACTCAAGATTTACTGGGAATAACTTTGGATTTAGAAACTATGATCAGGTCATGTAAATGATATTTAACTATCAACTTAACTTGCATCAAAATAGCATGACAATGTAGCAGTGACTTTTGTAGAGACATTTACGGAATTTCATCTACACAATATCATATTCATTCTTTCGACTCGATAAATTTTGTTAATATTTTGCAATATCATCGACGTTGAAGATTCGAGCTAATCACGCGATTTCGGAATCATACGATAAAATATATTTTATCCATCTGCGCACAGTGTAGTTATGGCACTTCCTCTATAAATTTGCAGGGTACTCTAAAATTTTTAAATTTAAATTGGTGCTCTATATTTGGAGCAATATCTTTTATTAAATCTATATATGAACTTGCTGAGAAGAGTTTAAGCAATCTTAAACATCGGTCAGATGGCATGAACAACATGGTAAATAGCACCTCATTTTTCACACATTCCTAATAGACTATACATGACTTGCAGAAATATAGTTAAAGCAGGTATCGAATAAACAATACCAAACTCGGAACCAATCTCGAAACATTCCGTGGTTGAAACACAATATGTGGAAGTAAAATTGTTCCTTAGTATCATACCACTGGTGTGGTGTGGTGTGGAGAGGGGGGTGCCAGCTCAGGTGTCGTCCTCGTCATCTGACCGCGGTTCAAAATGACGAGGTCCGTCCCAAAGTAGCCCTAGTGTTGCTTTACAAGGGACGTTAATGTAACTAAACTAATATAACTTAATACTTAGTATCATAAGAAAACACTTTCTATTGTATAATTTGAGATAAAATTCTAATAAATATTCATTATTTTTATGTAAATGAACGTCTTATGATAAAATACTAATATGTTATAATAATTACGATGTGATAAAAATCTGTATTTATAAAGTACAAATTAATTTTAAAACTGTCTTTTGTGATTATTTTAAATTATTAGGCTCAAAAATTTGACCTGTTTAAGAGTAATTTCGAGATACATTTTTAGTTAGTTGATTTTTTTTTTTTGTTTCAAACTTCAAACCACTTTAGATTAAAATAAGAAGGAATTTATACAAACTGAAAGAACTAGGTCATCTATACAAATATATTTAACAAATCATTATTTAAAATTTTCTCTCTAAATTTTCATTCTAGCAATTTTTCCTGTATTTTTTTTTTTGGAAAGTATTTTCCTTCTGTACGTACTATGTAAAATAGTACACTTGAAACTTTTCAAGGAAAAACTTCTTTTATGTAAATAAGTTCAGTAACCAAAACATTTGACATTCTACCAGTAAAAATTTTCAGAACAGATACTTCATTTGTCATGTTGTGAATATTTGACCTTAGGGAAATAGTATGTTTTCGTTATTAGCAGATAATATAGCAACCAGTAATAACTGCTAAATTATCTTTTGCTTGTTGCAGATACACCATTTATTCGTTTGATTACTTGAGAGTGCATGTACATACTATAATGAAAGAAATCAATTTAATTATACAATTTGTAATGATTAAATTTACTTTTAGCAACAATCCGCAATGACAAAATTGAATCCAAATATGAATCCGAAAGTAAAAGTAAATTAATTATGTACTTAAGCATTTGGAGAAAAACATAAAATTATTTGTTTTATAATATGATACTAATTACAATCGAAATGAATTATCGGTGTCCTCTGATGTATTTCTCTAACAAAAATAATGGGACGAAAATATGCATTAAGTGCTTAATGGCACCTTCAAATGCAACTTCCACAACTAAAAAGGCTAAAAACATTTCTTTATCCATGTTATTTGAGAGGAAACGAAAATGAAAAATCTTTCAGCATCGATTTCTTCATTAAAGCGGATGGATCACTACAAGGGAAAGCTGATGATAAAGATTTTGGAACATGGTTCTTCTTATTTTATTTCATGGATGGGGAGAAATAATTCAAGAAAAAAGCAGTGGTATTTGCTACGAACTGAGAGGCAGAAACTTTTAGAATCTGGTGTAACTTAAGAAAATGATGGATTGATTTTTCCCTTTAAATACAGCAAGAAATATTCTTTTTAAAACCTGATTTGAGACATTTTAAGTTTGAAGCATAAAAACAAAACTTAGGAAAACTTTCTTTTTAAAGTCTCTTAACAAAACTCATAATCTATCATTTTAACATCTAATCATTGTATTCAGAGTTTTAGATATATGTTTACTTCTAATAAATTTTTAAGAATATTTATTTTTTCTTAGAGTTCTAAATAAGAAACACTTTTACTAAATAATTTTATGCTTTAATTTATAATTCATGTGTATAAATATTATGTTATATTTAGAACCAGTTTGCCTGAAATTAGTTCCTGGCATTAATATTAAGTTTTGTATTTATTACTGAAAGTATTAAATTATAATTGATTACTTTCAGAACTATACAATAATTATTGTTTAACAAAGCAATTGTATTCAAAAACAATTACTGTTTTGCACCCAGAATATATATAATATAAATACGTAATGAGTCTGTGGAATATTTATCCTACGCTTCAAAATGCGAGTAAAAAATTAATTAGAAAATTTCTATAAACTAATGTAAATATTTCAAGTACAATAAAAGTATAAAAAAGCACAAAATGAAATTTTTTAATGATGATAATAAGTAAATATTTTTCCAGTTAATTTTTAAAACATTAATTTTATCTAAAAAGAAAATCTATTAATATACACTTAAAGTAAAGAAGTCGTGATGATCTTAAAGATGACTACAAACAATAGTATTTTTTTATATTTCAAAGTAGAGCTGTTTTGAAGAGAAATACATTTTGGAATATGTTTTATCATTCAAATAAAAGTCAAAATCTAGAATGATTTTTAAAAAAAAACATAGTAATTTGTTGAGTGAGAAAACAAGTTAACAGTGAAAAAGTTTCAAAAATATTACACATCAAAACTTATTTATTTTTAATATTGGAATATAATCTGTGTATCAAAAATGCTGGGGCGGTAGCTGTAGTGCGAAACTCGCCCACACTAGACTGACTGAGGAAAAATATGAAACAGAATCATAACAGAGAAGCAAAAGAAGGCAAAATATTTTATTTTCTACCTGGTCTTTTTCACACATGATGATAAATCGGATGGAGTAGATGAAATATATCACTGCAGCATATAGCAATTGGAATCTATTGAACCTGAAACTTGATGCAATTTTCAGATTAAATTCATATACTTTTTGTTGTAAGTTTTCCATATCAGAAATCCATTGGAGTCAGAGCAGGGACACTTGATGTCTACGGAAATGTGAAATAGTGGGAGATATCTCTACCAAACCATTGTGTTAAGAAATGTTTGATAGAAAGTCCACATGTGTTAACATGCTATTTTACATCCGCATGATGTCAGAGCATTTTGTTGCTGCAATTCGAAAATTACGCAAATCTTCTTCTCTAATAGTAAGCATTCGTTATACTATACGTTTGTAGACATCTGGCAGTATCTTATTCAAAAACAGTTATGGCTAAGGGTAAAGGTGCCTGGTATACCGCACAACACAGTCACTTTTTCTTCGTGTAATGAAAGCGCAACCACATTATTGGAATTATTGCCTGCCCAGTGCAATCTGTAATCTTTGAATTAATGTTATAAACTAACGAGATCTGGGTCTCATCCTTTCAAAGAATGCGCAGAGATCATTTGTCAAATTTCCATATCGGATGAAAAATTAATTTGCAAAATATAGCTATTATTGGTTATCACCTGCTTGCATTACTGGAAGCGAAACGGAAACTTGTGCAGAGCAGAGAACATAATCTTAAAAAAAAATCATAGAATTAGACTAAAATACTGAACATTTGAAACGTAGAATGCACATGCTAGACCAATTTCGTGTATCTACAGTATATTTCGTTTATCTATCCATGCTACTTCTACAGTACATGGATTTCAATGAAGTTCTTGATTTTCTGCGGTAGACACGCAGTATTTTATCTCTTTTTCGGTAATAAATCTTGATCATTTCTCCACATTTTAACCTTGTGAGCGGTATGTTGTTCAAGATATGCGACAAGCCTTTGACGAAACCTTTTTCTTTCATCTAATGTGGGTCGCGGTGGCCTGGTTGTAAGGTTTCTTCAACGGAACAGGAGGATTTTAGGTTCGATACCCGATTCTACAGAAGAACCGTCATGTAAGCAGGTCTGGTGCACGTTAAATACATAGGGACCAAACGTCCTCCCACTTGTATGGTGTGGAAGCTTCTAGAGGGGCGGGCGCTAGTTCAGGTGTCTTCCTCGTCATCTGAACGCAGTTCAAAATTACGAGGTACGTTCTAAAATAGACCTAGTGTTGCTTGAAAACTGAACGTTATTATAAGTAATCTAATGTGATGATATTAAAGACGAAAGTGTCTTATATTGAACCAGAACTGAGTATCTTGTATCTCCGTCGTTTAAGCAGCTGATATCAGAGCTGAAGCCATTGTGAGAAATTTCTTATCATAAGAAAAGAAAGCCACCCTCACGTTAGCTCTAATTATTTTCTCTTTTCTTATTAGTACGTCTATTGGTGGTTTGCGTGTTTCAGATACCATATCAACGTTCTCTGATTTTCCGCAATAGATATCGCATTTTAACAGAAAAATGGGCCACGGTGGCCTGGTGGTATGACCTTGTGTCTTTAAAACCGGAAGGTTGTAGGTTCGAGACCAGATTCCACCGAATAACTGTCGTATAAGCAAGGCTTCTGAACTCTAAATCCTTCGGAGCCAAACGTCCTCGGGAAATTTGGAGGGGGATGCGATCTCAGATGTCCCCAAAATAGCCCAAGTTTTGCTTTAAAAAGGGACGTTTATATAACTAAACTAATCCAACAGAAAAAATAAATAATGCCATTTGAAATTTTCGACATTTTGTCAATGTAATCTTATCAGTTAAAAATATGTATATAATTTTTATTCTTGAGCTCAAATCTCAAAATGACTTAAACCAAAATTTTATAAATATTTTCTGAATGGTATATTAGTTACAAGCACATATATCGGGATAGTATTTTTATAATCACACTATATCTTCATGTTCAAGCTTTCTTTAAATGTACTAAATATAGTGATAGACAAAAATTGCTGTAACATTCAGAAGCATCAGTAATGACTTTCTGATTGCTTATTTTCGAAGTGCAACAATCCAAAGGAAAAAGCAATCGCCGTATGGGAATATTTCCGGTTATTTCATTGAATGTTTCTAAGCAGCATTTAACTCAACGTTTTACTTAGCTAATTAATGGAACTGCAAAATATGAGATAGGTTTGAACGAAATCAAATGCTAGAACGAGTCTTATCAAGGAAACTTCTGTTCAGTCTAGGGAAAGACGAAGTAAAAGAGAGGATGAAACAGACATAGACATCAGGTTTAACCGAAAAGAAAAAAACAGATCGTTACGTTTGCTTATGGAAATTTATGTTCATATATTTTTTTAAAAAAACTATTACCACATAAGTCTTAATTTTATTTTGCAACTGAATTTCATTTTTTTATAATATTGGTTATAATATTCATTTTATTATATTACCTTACAATTTTTTCTTACTTTTTAATTCCAATTTCATACACAATTTGTAACAATCCGTTTAACTTTCTGACTAAATTCAAACGCACTGATAAAAATTTTTTTAGCCTTTTGATTTGGCCAATATTAAAATTAAAATAAATGAATTGTTTTACTCGGAATCTAAAAGTAGGAATTTTTCTTCCGTTCTTATTTCGTAGTTTAAATAATTTCTTATAATTTGGACGAAAATTATTTTATAGTAATCTTATTCAATTAAATTCATATCCAATAATAGGGTGAAATTTAAATATATATATATATATTACACATTGCTAGTTTAAGACAAAAAAGTCAATAATTTAGTCGAAATAAGTTAGTCGCCAAAGGTGTCTGATAAAATATATTTACTTTGCATATAAAGCACAATTTTCTTCCAGATGTTTTATTCAATATTTAATTTCTGAAGCAAATATTTATTCCCTTCAGTGAAATTAAAAAAAAAATAAAAAAATATATATATTAACAAAATTATGAGCAAAAACAGATCTTATTAAAAACAAACAAATGTATCAAAGTTTAAGATTTTATATAAATCTTCCAGAAAAGTTTTCGCAATTGAAATAGTTTTCACAAAATTAAAATATATTAATGCTTCTCAAAATTAAAATTTTAATAAATTTCAAAGATTGAGGAATAAATGAATCGCAGTTGATATCCATTTCCTTTCAACCATTTATCACTACATAGATCACATCTTGGGAAAATTGCTAGATTAATATTGAATTTATATACTCATCATAAATTCATTAAAAAATGATAAGTCATTATAAAGTCAATAGAAAACTCAATATAAAGTCAATTAGAAAACGAAATCAAAGTATTTAGATTACGATTTTTTATTCTCGTAGCTTATTAAATACACATGTATGATTCATTTTTTTTTCAAAATAAGAATTTTAAAATTATAAATTACTTTACGAAATTTGTTTTATACAGTTAAATAAAAACGATAGATCTAAAAGCTATGAATATTCAAAAAATATATAAATTACTTAGTTTATTATCTGCTAAAACAAAAAAAGAAAGAAACTTTCGTTTTGAAATGAAGTTAACGGGCCATCACTGTTTTAAATATATGTATCCAAAAAATCTCTGATTAATTAATACGACTTATTGACTTTTCAGTTACTCTCTTTTCAATTGGCTAGGTCAAGAATGCCATAAATTCAATATAGGACCACTCGATAGATAAACCATCACGTCCGTTGGCAAAAGCAATAAAAACTTCAGCATTGGGGATCATCGATTAGTTGATTAAGAGTTTGCGGAGGGGAAAAGTGTGAGAGGGAGAGGGAAGAATAATGGTGAAGGAATATTGTAGAAAATCGATGTAGACTCCTTAAAAGATTGCGGTGTTCAACTCCATTGTCGTGAATGATTCAGAAGTTCATATTTCTCAGCCCACCTCTCCACTCTGAAAATCTTCATCAACCGAGGAATGTAGGACACTAACCAAAATGGATGTACATTGGCACATTCTTTGATTTTATATTGTACTTTTCATAGTCTCCCATGTTTCATGGGTCATTGATTCTTCGCAAATCGAACTCGGGGCTTTGGTAAATTGCTTTGAAAATCTCATCTATCCCGCATGAGAATGCCCGGGTATTTTTCAAAGGAGTGGGGTAAAAACGATACTTACTTTATGCGTCAAATAACATAGTTATAAATTTTTGAACGCAATGTCTGCAGATAGCTGATAAGAGTTCCATTTAAAGTGCAGTAATATTTCAATATTTTTTTTTATAAAGAAAGGAATTTTATATAAATAAAGTTATTTTAGTCATATTAAAGGAAAATTAAACAAAATTCTACCAAAATATATTAATTCTTAATATTTGTGAAATGATTATTTTTTCAATGCCTTCATTGTTTCAAATAAGAAAATAAATATTGGTTCATTGGTTCAAGAAAATAAATATTTCTTCTATATCAATATTAGCCCTTAACTGGGAACGTGCGGTCTGTGAGACCACTATCGATGGATTTCCGATTACCGCTATTCCATTTTTAGCTCAACTGAATGGATTGACCCTGTTGTTTCCTGTTTTGTGACATTCAATACTCGTGCTCTTCTTCAACCGATTTCAGCGGATGCTTTTTAAAATAATTCAGTTATTTCGTTGAGCGTGGTCTCTAAAACTGCACCTCCCTGTTAGTGTCCCAGTGAGGCAGTCACATCCCCAAGTCTTAGCAGATGGCGCTAAAACATGAGCCCCGAAATATCACCCAGTTTACTGATCCTATTGTGTAGCAGTGCTTCAGACACTTTTAAATGAAGCAGAAAGTGGTTTTAGTGATAAGGATAATTGTACAGAAGAGTTTTTCGATGAAAGTTCACATTGAACTGATTCTGAAATGCATGTTCAAAGATAATTAATTTTTCTAGTGATAATGTATTTTGAAAAAATTATGAAATATATTAAAATACCAAGATATATACATAATTTATAGGTTGATTTTTATACTAGTTCTTAACCTGTATGTTTAAATACCCTAGAAAGCGCTATGAAAGTCACACAAGCTGATAAAAAAAGGGCCAATTTTACCCATTGTCAATTCTTATTTTTATTTTTCATATAATTGTTAAATTTTTCATTATATTGTCTTCGATATACCTTCATATACTGTAAAAATAAATATGATTTAAAAAGTAAAAAGTAATGTTTTTTTCAAGAAACGAAAAGAAGAAAAGTAATGTTTCTTCCTTAGAAACTAATGATTACCTTACTGTGTTGTTATAAAGTTACTGTCACTTTTTAAGTTCCATTGGAAGAGCATTTATTATTTTACAAAGCAAAAACTTATCAACAATATTTCTAAATGATTCCAATTCACTTAGTCTTGAAGCATTTTTATTTAAAATTGATCTGTGTAGGCCTAACATTTCCATTACTTGCCTTTGAAACATTAATAAATATGTTGGTCATCATAAGGAAGAACGCTCGTAAATAAATGTAGGATTGAATATATTTATTATGCTGAATTAAATAAAGTTTATATTTCGAAATTTTTAAGTGTCTCAGGTCCAGAATGCCTAACTTAGTGACAACAATAAATTTCAGCTTCCCTTTTCTGTCAGCGATACCAATACCTATATCGCATTTGTCATTTTGTTCCTTTTTTTCTCCGACCTTTTATGTATTTTAGCAAATTCTGATGGCATTACCTTGTACCAATAAACCAAATATATATTCCTTTATATCTTCTAGATAAAGCATTGCTATCATAGCATAAAACACACATATTTCGCAAAAGTAACACATGTAGACATACCTAAAAGAACTCGCAAAATATAACAGCAGACAGACCTCGTTATGACCATAAAATAAATGACTATTTACGCGTAATGGCAAAACTTATCTCTACAAAATTAATGGGCTGCATGCTTAATTATATCAATGCTTTTGTTATCTGCATTTTTGTAGAAACAACTTTTTAGATAAATTTATACCAGGTCTTGATATTTTATACGATGAATTAAACATAATTCCTTACTGAAGCTTTCAAGTGTTAGGCTTAAACTATCTCTTAAAGTTGTTTGTGGACTTTATCGCCTTAAAACCAAGTTGTTATTTCGTACTTTCTATGGTAGGTAACGTCGACCACAGATTTCTTTCGCTTTCTAAGCTTCTTAAGACGTGAAATCCTTTGGATGTCAGCCAAGAAAACTATTTTTTCCCCTCACTTTTTTGTTTTAATGATGGTGCTTGGTTTTGCTATACAGCTTTAAAGAATTCTATAAAGAAAGTAGTTTTGCTATGTAATCGTTTTCAACGAGCAAAAATGCTTCAAATTTCTGAATTTTTTGTCACCTGATAACAAACTAGTTTCTGTTTCTATTAGTTAAAAAAAATGAATAACTTTTTATTAAATAATTTTGGATTTAAAATGTTTGAAGAAGAACCAAAAGAAAGAGAAGTTTTCATGATTATTACTCGCCTAATTATATATGCATGTTTAATAAAGTTAGCATATCTATGTTTAATGAATATTGTCTAATTTAAAGTATTTTTTATCCCATACAACTGCATTTTGCATATCTTTCAATGACTGGATAAGTTAAAAAAATAATTTAGATATAATTTTTTTTCTCTACTATATTGTGCTACATATCCTAAACCATTTGATTTTTTATTCTTTCAATTAGAATTTGCCTTCTTTTGTATTATTAATATGTTTCATATCTAATGATACGATAAAGAATATAGCTTCTTTAACATTTGTATAATGATATTCGCGAGGATTTGATTCTATAATTATGCTACGTGCCAAATGCACGAATATATCAAGAGATCGTGACTTTTATTTAATTAATTAATGACTTTTATTTATTTAATTAATTGAAAAAAACAGCTCTGTTTTCATAAATATTATCTTTGCCTGAAAAAAAAAATTGCTTTCAATTGAGATATATTTTGGATATCTGAATGTTATATTGTTCATTTATACTAATAATAAAGATGAATATGTTTGTGTATGTTGACGCTCTACAGGCCAGCCCATCTGACTTACACAGCTACCAAATTTGGCGCATTACATACATTGAAGAGTGGAGTTGTGCATTCGGGGCATTTTTTTAAGTTTTAACTAGAATTTTAAATAATTAAAAATTAAGCTTAACTGTGATAACTTTCAAAATTATCACAGTACAAAAATAAATTTTACATCATTTTAAACTTAAATAATTATCTTTCCAATGGTGCCAATGTTTTAACATATAAATTTTTATATTTTTAAAGTTTTTATCCAATTTCGAATTTATTTAGCATCATATAAAAATAAGCTTTAACCGTCACTAGCATTTTTCCGTATATGGGAAAAAATAATTCTTCTTAACATGCTGCCTTTTAAATTGAAAAAAGTTCAAATTAATCAATTGAATTAATCCTCCTGTAAACTAAAGACAAAAATGTTATTTTCTTCAGTGTGAAATGAAATAAATATGAAATGTGATGTTTTCTGTAAAATTAAATGCAAGAATAAATTATCTGTGTCCTTTTAAAAATTTATATTAATAATTCAATTTTATTTAAGGCAAACATAGTTTAATGTATATAGGATATCTACTCTAAAGAAGGCCCAACATCGAATTTTTAAAACCCTAATAGGCATATATATCAGATAAAAAGACCGCTCTAAATGAAGTATATAATTACATTTTATGTAGTTTGAATCAATAAATGTTCTGATGAATAACGAATTTTATATTTTCCTGTAGATCTTCTGTCATGTGAGTCATATTTAATAAAATATTCTTGAGACACTATTATTTTATTATTTTAATTAAAAAATGTCCTTTTATTTTACGATTACAACCGATTGAAGTTGGTTGCAGTAACATTATTCTGTAAAAATGTGCGATTTTACACTTCTATATCGACCGTCTTAACGAAAATATACCAGCGACTACCTGGAGTTCCCTCAAGTCTGGTGTATTGTTGATTATCTTAAAATAGTCTGGTGTATTGTTGATTATCTTAAAATAGTCTGGTGTATTGTTGATTATCTTAAAATAGTCTGGTGTATTGTTGATTATCTTAAAATAGTCTGGTGTATTGTTGATTATCTTAAAATAGTCTGGTGTATTGTTGATTATCTTAAAATAGTCTGGTGTATTGTTGATTATCTTAAAATAGTTTGGTGATATTGTTGATTATCCTAAAATAGTTTGGTGATATTGTTGATTATCCTAAAATAGTTTGGTGATATTGTTGATTATCCTAAAATAGTTTGGTGATATTGTTGATTATCCTAAAATAGTTTGGTGATATTGTTGATTATCCTAAAATAGTTTGGTGATATTGTTGATTATCCTAAAATAGTTTGGTGATATTGTTGATTATCCTAAAGAGTTTGGTGATATTGTTGATTATCCTAAAATAGTTTGGTGATATTGTTGATTATCCTAAAACAGTTTGGTGATATTGTTGATTATCTTGAAATAGTGACATTTGGAGCTTTATAATTCGATAAGAACTTGATTGCAGCAGATTGAAAAATTAGATTAGCAAGATAATATTACTGAATACGATGTACAAGATAAAAGAATTGTATAAAAGTTAATCTTCCTAATTGCTTTCAGAAGTACATTTATTGACTGAAATAAAACTATTGCATTTCAATCTTTCCAAAAGTAAAACTGAGAACTGGATTTTATGACGAATCGAAGAATTTTTTTACTGCTTAGTTCTTCTAAATACTGCATAAATTATATAAAAATATATTTTGTTATACATAAATTTCAAACGATGAAGGCTGAAATTTTCTGTTGTTTGGTTTCCATATTTTTTTTTTTTTTTTGCATGTTCTTGAATTTTATTCCTTTTGTTTCAATTTCAAGTTCAAATTTTATGGTAGCTGACAGACAACTAGAAAACTATATATATTAATAACTAGGATATCGTAAGGCTTTTATAGCAATGTGAGTTATATGACTATTAAAATTTGAAGTTTAAAAATATTTTATTGGAGGATCGATTAAGAAACCAAGTTACACAAAATATATAATTGGAAAATGTAGCTAGCATTAATCTTGGTGAACCAACTGGTCGCCAAAGGCGGCTAGTAAAGAAAAATAAATTTTAATCATGCCACGATAAATAAACTATCCGGTTTGGCTTCTCATTCAGTTGCTTTTACAGCGATATAAATAGCATACCTTTATTTAATTTTCTATTCTGTTCATGAATTCTGAAAACGCATATTGAATAACTTAAATGTATCAATAATGAATTTGTCCACTTAGTTAATCAGATACTTATTTTCCTGATATTAATTAACTTTATTCATTGAAATATGAATATCCAATTTATTTTTCAAATTAAGAAATTACCATTAACCACCTGATAGAAAATAATAGTTAAAATCAAAATCTCTGCAGCATACAATCACCACACACATTTCAATAATAACTCGTTTATAAATATGAAGTATTTTTTCAGATTAATTCTATGAATATCTTTATTTACCTGGAATTACCATTAGTAATAAGTTCCATTCCTTCTGTTAAAAACTTTAATCTGCTTTCTCAAAATTAGATATGCAAATAAAAAAAAATCATAATAATAAATGAATAAAAATTAAAACTACAGTACCATTCTCAGCAGAACAACAAAGGAAGTCTTCTGTATCACCGAAATACAAAATAAATAATGCGATTAAATAAGGTCCGGACGTAAAATTAAATTTCTCATTAATTTTAATTTGTGCAAAGCCCAGTAGCTTTTCTTTCGAGTCCCTCCGACTCTCTTCAGTGCGCTTGTTTGGAAGCACATTCTTATTTAGCATTTAATCCGAAAGCGAAGGTAACAGCATGGAAAATCTTTACAGCGGGTCTTTATTCACTTTAGCCAGTGAAAGAGCAAAATAATTAAAGAAAGTACCCATTGGGAATAAATTCTTTCGTTTTTATCATTGTTGTGTTGAGATGTGCAAGTAACAAGATTGGAACTGAGGTAATGCTTCCAGGAAATTAAGAAAAAAAAAAGGATAAAAAAAATATGGTGGTTTGTGATTTTTATTTTACATTCACTTCATGCCTAAAAGAGCACCCTGAAGAGCATTATGAATTATTTTTATTTCGAAATCTGCATTTCTTAGTTTGACTTCTAATGGTATTTGAGTTCTTTAAAAACATGTCATAAAATTTCTCAATTAAGTCAGTTGCCTAAAAAAATAATGACTAACTTTTATTTGCACCAATCTCTAGCTCTTATATATTTAAATATTTTGTATTCAATGTGAAATTCCCTTTTTGACTTATTTTATTGTAAAAACTACGGAATGATTCTCTTTTGTACCGTCTTTATTATAATTGTACTCTGACTTCTTAAGATACTGACATGAACTTTTCAATCACTGCAATTCGGCTGCTAGAAATTCATTCAATTTAGAATATATGATTGTAGAAAATGATTTCGGCAGATTAGATTGCAAATTAATTAAGATAAAAAGGTTGAACAGAAGTATAAGAAGGTGTAAATACGAGAACAGTAAAACAATATGAATTTATTACCAAGAATAATGTAGAAATATGGATAATTTTCGACAGTATCGCTGGTATTCGTCATATTGGAGGACCAGATTTACGAGCATTTTTTCAAAGAATGTTGCATATAGTGATATGAGACGGGCCTTAATATTTGTTTGAAAACCATCAGCAGTCTGGAAGATCTTTAAATTTTCTTTTAAGGAAAGAACATACAGCATGAATGTCTCGAGATTCGCCCTCCAAATTCGCAATTTTGGCATACAATTTGGACAGCGTGCTACTTGGGATTCCAAGTGTTACTTGGGATCAAATCTTTGAACAAGTATTTATATTGCAATAGTCTTGCGCCTTTATTTCCCTTCACGAAGAATGTGGATTGAAGTCCTAAATTGAAGAATTGACTATGAAGCCAAAACAAGTTCGAGGATCTAAAACTTTTCTCGCAGCTTTATAATAAAAGTGTTATCTCAAAGATGGAGTGCATTCAGTGCAACTATTTGACTTGGCGTAAAATAGTTACAAAACATTAATCATTGGAGCAATGTTTTTTTATTGAAACCATGTGATCGTTGGCGACAGTTTTGTCGATTAATTCTTGACATGCGGTTAGTAGTATTCAAATACTGACTTCGAATTTTAGACTCGTTTCCCTCAGTACAATGGAACAAACATTTGACACACAACTGTATTTTAGGCCTTAAAATCGAATACCAACTTTGACATATTCAGGACTTATCAGCATTAGAGTTTTCTGCATCAATGATAAGTGATGGAGTTTCGAGTTACTGCATTTACAGGTTTCTGAAGGATGTTAGACAGACAGACGTTCAATCCCTTATTGCATATGACTCAAAATTTGACAGACATCTCTTCGTTTTGTAGTTATGCTTAAATTAGAACAGCCAGGATAAACAAATTTTATCTGAACGTATTTTGCTCAAAAGTTGATTAAAACCTATAGTTTGATGCAAACTTCGTATTATAAATTTCATTCATCTAGCTCAAAGATTTAGAGTTATCTTTGTCTAGAGGAGACAGGCAGAAAGATGGATAGATAGATATAATTTTCAAACTCAAGGAGATCTAAAACGTGGGGATTCGTCAATACCTCATGTTCGAATTTTTAACAATTACTATACTTTTTCTATGCTTCTTATGCAAGAACATAATAAGTATAGAGGAACTTCAAAGGAATGTTAAGTCTTATTTGGCGGTAGTTGTCTCTTTATTGGCGGTAGTGGTTTTCAGAGAGAGAATATGAAACCCGGTACACCGATACAGCCGATGTATGAGTCTTTAAGGCAATTATGGCTAAAAGTTACCATGATTGTACATAAAGTTTCTGTCTATTATTTATGGTCCATCGGAGTTTGAATAAAAATGACTCTCGTAAATTTAATTTATTATCTACTTTTACCCAAAATCTACTCCTAAGATATATTTTTTTTCCTTTAAAAATATTAATAATCTGAAATTAAAAGTGTTGAAAAAATTGTAATAAAGATTTGAATTTAATCAAGGTTAGTTGATGGAAAATATTAATTCAATGATAGGTATCACATTTTATATTATACAAAAGCGAAATTATTTTCATTAAAAACAAAGACCTTATAAAATAATTTCAAAGAAACTAAAATGCAGCTTTCTGTTTCTTTCAAATGTAATTTAATGCGTAATGAGCATTTTTTTTTCTTTTTTGGAAAAAAAAGCGCAGAAGAGAAATTTGGAATTTTGAAACTTGAGTAAATAGACAAAAATAATATACATTACAAATCTAAATATTATCTAAGATTGGACATTTTTTCGTAGCACACAGCGAATACAAAATTATTTAATTTTCCTATGTATAGAGAAATTCAACATATGAATATAATAATTCTAAAGATTGAAGGAATTATGCCTACATATGACTAATTTGAATTTCCTCTAACAATATGAATACATTTTCCCTGATTTTACGCTTTAAGACTGATGAGGGAAATATATTATAGAATTAAAATATTTTTCGTTGTATTGATTTCATTTTGTTACTTGATTTCATTTCAACAGCATTGATTTCGTTGAAACATAAATAGGTAATTTGTAGCACAAAACTACAATTCACCACTAAGATAAAGGAACATACAAACTAATACTTGCACTTAGTGCTTGATCTTTTTGCATGATCTTTAGTAAATGATTTTTTTATATTCTATCAGATTGCTTAGACTCTTACCATTGTGTTAAAGAGAAAAAAAATCTTGAATGTTAAGAGATGTGATAATGTTAAATCTACAGTAAGTTGGATGTAATTGTTTAATTAAATATAGTACATCCTGAAGTCCATGCTTATCAAAATAATCATTTTCCAAAATATTTTCTACTGTTTTATTTTCCAAAATATTTCAACATTTGTTCTTACAGATAAAATAAGTCTATCTAGTTTTATAAATTTCTTTAAATTTTGTATCAGTTTTTTGATTTTGCTAGTATTTATCTAGGAAATTAATTTTCATTGAAAAGCTAACATGACAAAACCGACAATGTCATAAATTAATCACATTTGCAAAGAGAAGTCTGTCTTTCGAACATTTATTTTCTCATTTTTATTTGTGAACTTTTGCAAACAATTAACAAATTTTAATTGTCAATTCTTTGGTCTCATTAGCTATTCCTAATGGAACCATTTCTACTTTCAGTAATTCAATTCAGCAAATTTCAGCACATCTTCCTTAAAATTTTTATTCTCGGATTTTCCATTTCTGAAATTTACCTGGAATTCAAACGCATTCAGATTCATTCATGCACTTTCCCCTCGCCCAGTGGCTGTTTGAAGAAACCTTGATTTATGGATGAAAAATAACGTATTCAAAATCCGATATCTCAAGTTATGCGCTCTATAGGCTCCTCCCTAAAAAAATTAAATCCATATTCCTGGAACAGAAATCCTCATTTTGGTTTACAGAGAGTAGTGAGATGTTGGCTACAATCTCCTGCTCATCAACTCGAATAAAAATTGCGAGTTCCGTCAGAACTACAGAACCCCCATCCTCCATGTAGAGTTCAAACAAGGTATTGATATTCCAAATGGAACAGAGCTTGCGTATAGAATATGCTCAGTTTTTAAAATTCGAATTTTTCAACATCAATTACCATCTTTGGCATTTCCTCATTATACCATCCAAATAATATTTTATCATTTGAACGATTTCTACGAAGGCTAACTATTAAAATCCTAAAATAAGATAATAGAACTGGTGTGAATATATTTATATTCCATTAATCGCAATGTATAGACTAAATATTTGATAAAAATTTGATCCCTTTCTTTTAAATCAATCACAACAAAGAAAACCAATAATGAATTTTTGTATACTTTATATATTAATTGAGTTTTATCCCAATTTAATATAGTAATTTTGCAGTCTTGGAAAAACATCACACTTGCAGGAGTTTTTCATAACATTGAGATAAAACGTAACGATTGATGACACTTTTGAAATAGAATTTTTAACATTATACATCTATTCGAATATATTGTTCTTTGACAAAGGAGCAAATCTTCAATACTTTTTAAGTCGTCATATATAAAATGATTCCCATATAATTTAACGCTTTAGCTAATTTTTAATTATTGTTTTTAAATCGTAATTATTTAACTATGATTAACTATACTTAAAATAAAACATATATCCTCACTTAACATACCGGATCGTTTTATACCCTGTCAGAATTATTGAAAGATTTTTAACAAATAATGGTTATATTTTATTAAAAGACAGGTGAATTTAAACACTTATGAATATTTGTGAGAAACATTATTACATTTTAATATATTATTTTATTTATTTTTATTAATATATTATTTAATATAAATTATATATTCTTTTTCATAAAAAAACAATTTTTTTTTTCTATTGTACAACAATTCAATAAACCATATTAATTTCGCATATTTCCATCTATTACCAATTTAAGTCTGTATTTCAAAGCAGTAAAACTACACTTTTGGAGATATAATTCCACATCTATGAATATGTAATTCATGAAATCAATCTATGTATATGCGATATATTCAAACATTCTCTCGTTAATGTGTATGAAATAAATTCTGGCTCTGTGCATTGGAATGTTGCTGGCAATTACGTGCATAGGGCCAGTAACTAAAGAAATTTTCCTCTCTCCAATTCTAAAATTTTCTGTAGTTTGTCGAAATTGTTGCAGAATTTTAGCCAATCCATTGATGGTTGTTATTTTATGAAAAATTCTCCTTTTACATCATTCTTTCGTTTACAAGTTAGTTTAGCAATAAATCCTTTTGAGCGAAAGGAGAAATTTATGCCAGTCAGCACTACAACAATTCAAGCGAGTTCATTCATTTCACGCATTCTCTGCTGTCGCCCAATCATGCCCACTGCCAGCCTAAGTGCAGAATGCCCAAAATTAACGAGTGTGCCCCGAGAAAATTCAGGCGCAGCACATGTCTCTCTCTCTCTTCTTCCACTTGTAGCGAGAGATTCGCGTTTCTTGGCTGCTCCGAAATTCTGCGACGAGCCAAGAAGAGCCTTGTTAGCTTATTAATGAGCACAACCATATTCTAAGCAGCAGAGCTGTTCGAAAGAGCTAGTTTTGAACGTCTTCGTTACGGATAATGAGTTTGTAAGGAAGTTGGCGTAATACAAATCTTGATATATGAATACTTTACGTTATGAAATTCCGAGAGTTTTGAATAGAATTGGGTGATGTGTATGGGTATTAGCATAGTTATTATATTCGCTTACAGGGATACTTTTTTTTCTTGAAGGGTAGTTTATTTTGGGTATTATAATTGTCAGTTCTGAAAAGTGCATATATTTTTTGTTGAGTCTATTTTCGAAATATTTTGATAGCTTTATATAATATGACAAGTCATCGAAGTTTCAAACAAAATACTAATAAAGCGCTAAAAAGAGAAGTAGTAAATATGTCTCAAGCAGGTACTTATCATTTCAAAATCCTGCATTTTTATCGTTTTTAAAATATACTTGTATACAATCTATTACACAAATAAGTTCGTGTTAAAACATCCAATACCCAATAATTCAATATTTATATGAAAACAATTACTTTCCATTCACTTATAATATATGATTAAAATATAAAATTAATATTTTAAAAACACTGTTTATATTCAATATTTCTTCTCTGTTAATCAATTTAATATGAATATTATTTCCTGCGAATATCATGTTTATTATCAATCGTAATAGTAGGTGCTGATAATATTTATATAATATGGATATTTTTATAGAATCTAATTTTAATAATTTTTTTAATAATACATTTTTATTTGGTACATTTGAAGCTGCTAAGGGCATTAGTTTTAAACAAATATGAGTATACTTATTGATTAAATAAATTGTTCATTGTTAAAGCACTAATAATATTGAAGGTGATATATTATGGATTTAATAAGTGATTGCAGTGCAATGAATGAATAATTTAGTGACAACATAAATGATTACAAATATTAATTTTCACATGCCGACCAATATATTATGAAATTTTTTTTTCCATATAATTTGAAAATTTTTCACCATTGTCCAATGCCAATTAGTGTCATTTATACATCAAAAATACATATAATAACAATAGCACCTAGTAATTTCACTATTAAAAACTATGTAAAGTTATTACCCCTTTGAAAAAAATATTTCTAGTTATATTAAATTGAAACTTAAGCAGAGAAAATAATTCAAAATCTGAAGTAAAGTATAATAGTCATTTATTAACAAGGAATTTTTCCTTGTTAATAAATGACTAGAATATGTTGAAATGTTTTGAAATCAGAAGTTGAATTTTTTTTTTGAGGGAATTTTAATTTGCTATTGTATTATTGTTGTCAATATTTTTTCATTTTTTTTTATTTATGTAACTCTAATAAAAAAATTATTAAAGGAATTCAATATGCAAAGAACGTCTTTATTTATGAAAAGAAATCAATAAATTTATTTACAATTTTATAACAATTTTCAGTATTTTTGTGCTAAAGGAGTTCGTATGAATAAGAAATGTTATCTGAATTCAGGTATTGACTTTGTGCAAATGTTTTCCTTCTCAATTTAAAATATTAATATCGTTAGAAACTTGAAATAAAAAAAATCATTTGATATTAATAAAAAAAGTTTTATTAACAATTTTATTTTTAATATACATTTAGTTAAATGAAACTACTAAAGGTAATTTTGTAAAAGAATCATTTTTTAAGTAAAAACCCTGAATCTAATTTTGTCTTCAATCAAAGATTGACAGTCTTAAAATGAAAAACAAAACCATAGTTTTCCAATACAAAAATAATATAGTACCAAAATGTCATAAAAATTAACACGAAACTGTTTTTAGTATCATATTATAAATATATATTCAGTTGGCAATGAATGGCAATTAATATATTGAGATAAATTATTTCTTAATATTTTTTTTGGAAATTAAATGCAGTTAAATTGTGGACAAAAATTTAAAACACAATTCATATTTCTAAAGATTGTGAAATATGCATTTTTTAAAAATAATTTGAAATAAACTTTTCATCATAGATTTCAATTGGGAAATATTCCCTTGTTTACTGTGTAGATCTCACTATTTTCCATGCCTTTAAATATATTCTATGCTTTCTTTCAGATAAAACACTGTAAAATGAACTGGTATTAACAAATTATTATAACAACTGACATCGTTTTATAGATGTGAAAGTACAGAATATGATATGTAACATATCATGATGGATTTTGAAATTTTTGTTCAGTTAGCTAACAGAATTTACTCTTGAGATGCTTAGAAGACTTTAAACTTTTCATTTCAATAAAAAGAATAAAATAACTTAGTAATAATTTTTTATCAATTCTCTTTAATAATTAAAGTTTCCTTTAAATTTTTTCATAATTTAAAAAGTATTTATTTTAAATGATGATAAAGAAATTTTATCTTAGCTGTTATTTCTTAAAACGATGTTAGTAGATCAAGTTGATTCTAACTCTTAACCTAACCCTATGAACAAATAAACAGCTCTTTTACGCTTTTGCACTTTATATTCTTCTAAAATTTATATTATAGTCAATTATTAAAAGCGTTTTCTTTAAATCACATGTTTAAAAATTATTCAGAAGTTTAAATATCAAACTTTTATAGCGAGTAAAAGCAATTCAACCAACATGCAAGAGCATTTTCTACCATTAAACTACTTAAGACTTCAGAAAAAGCAGATGCTTAAAAAATAATCCTTTGTTTATTTTTAAAATGTCTAACCTCTGCATCCTTTACGTCAAAGTTACTTTAGATCCTCTTTTATATTGGGTGCTTGCACTTTTATTTCGCTTCTACTAAATTTCTCTGACTGCTGGCAGCGTTTCAAAACTGAAATGACGGTTAAACGCCACTAGTAACGTTCATTTTTATTTCCTTTAAAGTTGTGTATTTTTTTTTCTACTGACAGGTTCTATTTTTCTTGTGTTTTCAGCACAACTGCGATATTTTATAATTATCGATTTTTCAAATGATAGCTTGCGAGGAAATACATTTTGAGACACACCATATCGATTTTCATTTCCATGAATTTGGCAATATATTTAAGGAGAGATTTACGATATTAGAAATTTCATACTAAAACATATTTTTTAAATATTTTTAATGTTAAAGTCATTGATTATAACATAACTTTCAATCGAAATTAACCAGCTAATGCTCATGCAATAAAATTTGTATCAACCTAGCATCAGTAAAAATCTAAAATATTTATTACAGACATATAAATACAAATAAATATTTTAGAACAGACTAAATATAAATTTTAAAAGGTTTGTGCAATTTTGAATATTAAAATATTATTAGAAATAACAAAATTTATTTGCTTTGATTTCAATCATACAGAGTACTTTTCCTTTATTGTGTTTGTTTTTAAGCATATAATAATGTATTTTATAGTTTTTTTAAAAATAAAAATTTGTTTCTCTTTGAAGAAAATACATACTTTTTCAACATGAATGATTTTAAAAATACATAATTCCTGAACATTTTATACGTGCATGTTTTTTATGACAACTTGGATCACAAAAATCCCTAAAAGTGGGAAAATCTAGTGGATGTCTTTCCCATCCGATGGGAAATTCTGTCATTTGAATAACGCCCTGGCTAACTTAGTATGGTATCGGTAAATAAGTGACATTGGTTCTGGAATTATCATTTGTATATATGTTTTATGTATTTGATATGTTTGTTATCATTTGTATATGATATGTTTTTGAATCATTTCGTCTGTATTTGTCAAATATGTGAGATACAATAAACAAATAAAAGGCAAAATTACTGATTATTTTGAATACGAAACAGCAGAAATGTGTATTTGACACAGTACTTATGAAATACTCAATCAAAACAAAATTCCATTTGCCTAAAAAAACTGAATTGTATTGTATTTGACCATTCATGAAAGAGAAAATAACGAAAAACTTCAATTTTTAAATTTTTGAATTAATTCATTAAATGTTTTGAAAGAAAATGAATAATTGAACTTTCTGAATTGAAATCTAGGGTATCAATAAATATTATCATTCGCACAAAATTTCTTAAATATATGCTCTTCAGCTCTTTCTTAAGACTCGTATTTTGATATTTTCGAAAAAATTTCAAATTTAACATATACAAAAATAGACGTTTCATTCATGGGGTTAATTATTAACATAAATTATGCATGTATTAATAATTTATGATAGATTTAAAAGGAATGTTGATTACTTAAGAACTACAACAACAACAAAAAATAGATTTAAGAGAGTGTATGTGTATTATTGCTCGCTATTTCTAGAAGTGAAAGGAAACATTTTGTGGAAATAGTGAATAATATTTTAAAGTATTCCTAATTTTATGAATTATAATAAAATCTTTTTTTGAAACAAACTTATTAGTAGAAAGATATTCAATGGCATTTAATCTTCCTCTCTGAATGCAAAAATTATTTTTCTCTTAGAAGACTGACTTTCAAAACTACTGATTTATTTAAAATGGATGTCATTGTTTTGTTACCTAATTAATTCTAGTAATGCTTATCTCCTTATACTCTAATGAATATTTATGCATAATAATCACTAAAAATCCTTTTAAAAAGGATTAAGCAAATTATTTTGTTTAAAGTGTCAAAAATAGCATACTTTCATGACAAATTTTCATTTAACACTCATTTAAAAACCGTAATCTTTGTCAAGTAGTTAAAAGATTTACAAATTAGTCGGAACTTTAAAACTCTTAGCCAAGTTCGGTATAAAAGAAAATTCACACTTTTATTTTTTGCTTGTTTCTTTGGTAGATGATCAACTTAATTCCTTTTTAGAAATGTTTTAAAGTCATATATATATATAAATACTAGCCGCCTTTGGCGACCAGCCGGCTCGACAATCTTAATGTTCGTTAAAATTTTAATAATTAAATATTTTATGCAATTCCTACTTTAATAGCTTCTTCATCAAAATATTTTAAAACTTCAAATTTTGATAGGCATATAATTCACTCATAATATTATAAACGCCTTCAGTCATAACGTAATATGTATCTCTCTCATTTTCTATTGGCTCCCATAGAATTTATACTTTAAATTAAAGTGGAAAGGATTAATCTGCAATTAATATAATATTTTTTACTGAAACAAAGTATTTTTTTGTAATATGATTACTGAAAACAGTCACTGAGCGTTTAAACTTTATGGGCACTAAAGAATATCTTTCATAATTTAGGTACAATTTGTCAACAAAATATTCTCAGATTCATTATGACCAGAACGATTCATTAACAATCTTTAATTTTAAATGCATCAAACACTAAGAAAATAAAACGAAACGTTTAAAATAATCGGTTGAAAAAAAAACTAAAAAAACGATGTACTTAAAACTATAAGCATATACAAAAAATATATAACTAACATAAATACAATTCAATTACAAAAGCATACAACTAACCTAAAAATAATTTAAATCAAGTCCGCATCCGTTGAAAATAGTTGTCAACAATCAGAACACAATGCGCATGTGTGAATTTTCAACGCCAGTTACGGTAACACAAATGCGTGAGTTTTTCTACGCCAGTTGGGGTAACGCTATGCAGATTAGAAATTTTTAATTTCCTTTATTCTGTTTTATTTTAATTCAAAAGTACTTAAGAATGAATATGAAAGATCGATTAATTAACAATGTTTAATTTTAATGCATCAAAAATTAAGAAAATAAATAGAATCGTTTCAAATAATCATCCGAAAAATCTTAAGCCTAGCCTCATGACTGTTGGGAAAAAAAACTGAAGCCGTACTCATTTGGCGGTGGGGAAAATGAAAAGACTTTTTTGGCGAGAAAGTTAGTTTTTAATTAATAACTAAAATTCTAATTAAAAATTCAAAAAAAGGGCTATCCTATCTTTTAAGTTAGATCAAACTGCACACGGTGTGCAAATTTGATTAAAATCGGTGAAGTAGTTTAGGAGTCCATCACGGACAAACAACGTGACACGTAATTTATATATATTAAGATATGTGTAAATGAGTTTCATTTAAGTATATATAAGAATACATATATATGCATGCCTTCTTCGTAATGTAGGACATCATTTCATGAATTACTATACATTTCAAAATTATTTCTTACTCGTTGAAAAAGAAACAGGAAAGAACCGAGGTAAGTAATTAAACACAAAAAACAATCATTAAAATTGTGTTTAATTTTAAGGGAAAATTTCGATCTGTCAATTGTAAAGAGAGGAATTTTCTATTCCAAAAATAATAAGAAAATAAACGTTCGAGAAATCCTTTTTTTATTGGTTCAATATTGGTTATCTTAATGTGGCAAAAATGATAATTATTTATATTTAAACGGATATTAAGAGATAACGGATGTTACGATCTGGAGATATCAAAATTCTCCAGATTTACTAGCACTTATGACACAACATTAATGACATCTATTTAAAAAAAAAAGCAGAATCAGATTTAAAAAAAAAACTTACTATTTTGGTTTTTATAAAAATATTTTAATATCTTAATGGTATCCATGCAAAATCTGATTCATAGATGGCAATTAAATTATTAGTTTACTTTTTCTATAGATAATTTTATATTGTGAAAAGAAAATTAAATTCGCACATGCATCTCTACGCCAATGAGCACATCATTAAACTCCTCTTGAATTGTTCTTTTTGGTATCATATCAACTTCAGGTAAAATAAATAAATAAATAAAATGCTGGCTTGCTTTATGCATTTACTGAAGATTCTAGCAGCACGCCATGCTAAACCTGTTGTCATATGATCATGAATTTATTCGTATTGGTTTTCGATGTAACAATTTGGATTAGAAGATAATGGATAAGAATGAAGTCAGTACATAAAGGGATAAGTCACATGACAAACAAATATGTCCTCCAATGTGTAGTTTTTTTATGTTTTTGCCCTTTTCTGTTATTGTACATCCAGAGAATAACATGATTATATAAAGGAAATGCGCTTGACTTAATTCATATGAAAATACATATATTCAGTGGCATTTTCAGCATATGATAAATCTCCTGCAGCCAGCAAAACAAAAATTATTCTCATTTCCAATATTTTTAATATTATCCTTATTTTCTGAGAATATATATACCTTGTGTTTGTTGAATACTTTGAGTGCGATTGTGTTATTGTAAATTATATCAACATATATAGTTTATATATAAAACTTTCACCTCAAGAACTTAAACTATATGCTTTACAAATAATTATGAAGAAAAATTTCTAAAAATTATGATTTATAAAGAGTTTTATAAACTTATAATAGTTAGAATGCGTGAGATTTTTCGAAACTGAAATATTCTATTGAAATGTAAATATAGAATTTTACTTGATATTAGTTTATGGTCCTTATTTAAAAATATTAAAATAAGATAGAAGTTTTACTTTTTGACGAAATATTTCTGTCGAGAGGAGTTTTTGATTATGATTATTTAAATTCTGCCGTTAATTTAAAGGATGCATATCGATTTCTTAACACTGACTTGGTTTCAGTAAACAACGATTTGTCGTAATTTCCTTCGGTATTCTTGTATTATCATTTAAATTCGGAACTAATGAAATTTCTCCATTGTATTTCAAAGCAAATATTCAATATCTGAAATATTCTTCCTTTAATATCAATCCCGAACCGTGATTAAAATTTTCATTTAAGAGAAACTATTCGGGATTAAATACGAATTTGAAATGCAACATGGAATTGTAACTTTAATACCATGTCCCTCTTCAACATTCTTTTCAGGAAAATTATATGCATTTGATCGAGAATAAATTCGATTCGAATATTTCATTCTTCGTGTCGAATGGCTGCACATATATTTATTAGTATGGGGTTTCTCTATGAATTTAGTTGAAACCTGAATAAACGAAAGCTTGAGTATTCAATATATTTCCATCGGATACCTTGCTTTCAGGAAACAAATGCTAAACATTATTTGTACTCAAGAAGTGGTTTAATATGGAAAAGACGGGAATTGAAATCGAATTTGTTTTCGCTCTTTCTTAAATTTCACATGGGGACGCATATCTTTAGTTATAATTAAAATCTCATATTACTGCACAGAAAAAAAAAGGCACTACTAAAAATACTCAAAAATATATTATCTGATTCAACATTGCGAAACTCTAACCAAAATTATCTATAAAAATGCCTTTTAATTATGTAATATTTACAAATTAATTTATTAACTTTTAATTATGTAGTATTTACAAATTAATTTATTCAATCAGCATTTTTTTTTTTGCTTTGAGTTCTAGTCCGAAATTCTTTTAATCTTAGATATTGAAGTAATATTGATACCAATAGGCGATTGTCCCTCCCCCACCCCCTTATTCGGTCCGTTCACCATCCTAAGAATCACACTGTCATTCCCTTGGTATTACGACATGATTCCTCCTAGTTTTATTCATTTATCATACAGCTTAAAATTTCTCTTAATAATTGGAAATTATAAGTACATTATATCTAAGTTGTTTTTTTAACCTTGGCGGGGTTCCACATATTTCCCGAAAAGTGGTATGCAAGAAAGCATATATCATAGTCCCACTACTGTGCTCTTTAGTTCAGAACTGCACTCTTACTGCACTGGTCTGCACGCTTAACAAATGATATTTCTTTTTCCTTGAATTTGACTGGATCTTCTCATTAATTATTCTTCGACAAATTTAATTACCCTAACTTCTCGCTTTGAACGATTTCGATTTATAATCAAAACTGATAGACTAACAATTTGGTTCAAATTATTTAATTGAAAATAAATTTTAATTAACATTGTTGTTTTCAGATATTCCACAGATTCAAACACTTAAATGTGCCATCAAAATTTAAAACCTAGAAAAATGGTAATAAACAACTTTTATTCAATTTTAATTCCTCAGAAAAACAAGAAAGGATATCAGGAATATTATCCTTTCATAGTATAAATAAAGTTAAATATTTCTCAAAATATAGTTCCCTCAAAAATATACTATTATAAAAAATTTATTTTGATATGTGTCTGACTGTATTATACGAATCTTTTTGTTGACACATTTATTGTCTTTATTTAATCTAACCTAATGATTCAATCAATCGGAGTAAAAAAAAATATATATACTTTTCAACTTGATTTGAAGATTCGGTGAAGTGGTGGAATTGGAGAATATCTTTCCAAAAGATGAATTGAGAAAATAGCTTTAAAACAATATGAAGGTCATCAAGATTTAAATTAGAATAAATATCTCCAATTCATCGGTTTAAAATAAAGGTAAATGAAATGGAATTCATTATTATTTCATCTTTAATGGTATTTAATTATTTATATTCTGAATTCATGAGAATATTGTACAATTGGTGTTCAAATGAAAAGGTATGAAATGGCAATGCTGGTATAAATGAAGACTTTATTCAAATTATACAACATAAGTCTGAGCACAACGATCCCATTGATTAATGAGCCGAAGGATTCCTTGTTTCCAGAATTCCTGTTCACTGTCCGAGTTGAAGCACTTACCTTTCAAATGATTTTTTAGGGACCAAACACATGAAAATCGCAGGGTTACATGCCCGGGCTGTATTGAACTTGGCCAAGTGGCTACAACTTGAACTTGGCCATTTCCGCGTTTATGACCCTGGAGACATGTGGACGCGCATTATCATGAAGCAACCACACCTTCTTTGAGTTGCCCCTGTCTTTTGTCCTTGATGGACCAGAGTAATCTTTGGAGTGACTCATAGTACACATTAGAGTTAATGGTTCTTCTGTACTCGAGGAATTCAACAAGTAGCGGACCTTCCACGTCAATTGGACCGCGCTCTCTGAAAGAGCCTCTGCTCTCTTCTGCACATGCGAGCAATAGCGCATTCTCCGATCTACGCCGGAGACTCCAATGACATCCTTAGATGTCTCATTACGTTCTCCCATAACGGCATAGTCAAATATGTAAACAGTTGCGTTGTTACGACGTTTCGTACCTTTTCATCTGAACACCTTGTACTTTTATGACAACTCTTAATACGCCTGAGCTGAGATAAAATTCTTACACTAAATGTTAAATAACGCCCGTGAATCTATAATATTATTAATAATAAAATTTACTGTCGCATTCGAAATATTACATCAACGAAGCTCCAATAGTTGGAAATATAATTTTTGCTTTTCTTTTAAGATTTTTTTTTAATAAAAAGGAAATATAAGGCCATTCTTTCAGCAAAGAAAATGTATTATTTTGAATATATAACAAAGGTGTGAATGGCAGCAAATTTTAATTTTGTCGTCCTTACCATAACGAATATGATATATTCTAAAAATATAATTTGTAAAAGCACACCTTTTGTGGGTATATTAGCATCTTTAACTAAAATTGAATTTGCATCATTACAACTAAATAAAATGATTAAATCAGTTATATTGATTAAAATAATAATAAATAAAATAAATTGATACTAATGGCTGTTATTAAAATGAATTAAATTTAAATTAAAGTTCATGGCAACCTTTTCACCTAGGTTTCTAAATAATGAATATCTGAATTTTCTTAGAATAATTATAGATAATTCGAGAAGAATTTTTTTAGAAATTTTCATGAAGCAAATGTGTTGTGTTATAAGATACTGCTATCTTTTGGCAATATCGGTTGAGGACATTTCTGAAAAGTTCAGCGAAATGATGACGAGAAATCCGATACTTTGATTGGTCTATTTTTAACTTTAATGACATAGCTGCTTCTTAGAAATTTTTTTATTTCTTTATTTTAAGTAAAAGAGAAGGCTAAACACATTGAGTTTTTCTGTGAGATATTTCCTATGTACAATGTCTTTGGAAATAAATTATTTTTATTTTATCTATAAAAAGCTCTCAGTTGCCTCGTTCTCAGTTTATGCGTAATATCTCGTAAAATTGGTGCTTATAATTAATGGATCTGTATCATTTAAGCATTTCAGTGTTTAATATAAAGTACTCATTGGGTATCAATCATATTTTTTTTTATCTCTGCTTGTTATAGAACAGAAACTGAAAAATAGATATATTTGCAATAACTCGGTAAAAAACAGTGGATTCTGTATATAAAGTTTTCCACTTACTAGGCAAAGAATTTCAGAAACATTGCTTGTTATAAAAATTTGGAAATTATAAATTTCCACAACATGAATAGTAAATAGTATGCCATTTATGTCAGTCTTTTGGGACATGCTTATTTAACTACGAATTTATAATTTTAAAAGCATTTCATATGCATATTACTATTTATTATTTTATACCAAACATGTATAAATAATTTATTAATAACTTAATTGCCCCTTTTGGAATGTCATGTTATATCGAATTATCACATTTTAAAATTCATTATATTAACTTGTTATCCATGGTCAATTTATTTATAGTGAATAAGTAAGTAATGGAAATGTTCCACATATTCTAGTTTTAAGCAGTACATTAATTCCTAAAATGAAAGGTATGATTCAATAAAATATTAGAGGAAAAAAATGATTATATAGCAGTAGACTTGTAATATATTAATTTTACTTTTTTTCAAAATTGAAATAATTTTCTTCTCATGAGCCAAAAAAAAATCTAAAGATTATTTTTAAATAGTTGAAGGATAATTAAATCCATAAAAGAATTCTCAGAACATATACAATTTCGATTTCTGAAAAAAGCAACACATTAGTAATAAAACACAGTCAGTTCGCCGGTAACAAAACTCCCATTATCTTTGTCGCACGACGGAACAGCAGTTATATTTCAAATGTCGCTTTGTCGGAAGGAAATGATACAGTAATAAATCGAATCGAACTTAAATCGTCAAAACGGAGAAATGAAATGATTTCCTGGAGAAAGGCTTTAATGTTTCATATGGCAAAGTTATCTTTTTTGTTACTGTATTGATAGCCGTTTGTCATTTAATATGGACGGAAGTGAGGTTCCGCGGAAATATTTCAACGAAGTTATTTCGAATACTTAAAACTAATGATGTTTCGATATTATGTGTCATTTTTACTTTAAATGTACAATAATAAAATGTACTTTAATGTATACTTATATGTAATGATACTATAGAAAATAAACGGAAAGAATTTCAAATCTTACAAGGTTTATGCGCACTTTGGAAGTTAGTTTAATGAGTCCAAGTTAAATACGTTCCTTCGATACCGCTTTTGAAGTTTCCGAATTTTAAACTATTAAAAGAGTGTATGGGTTGAGAAATTTAGTTCAGAATGAAACAAGTTATACTAATAGCATGACTTGAGAATATTCAATCAATAAAATTACTTTGTGTAATAACGAGCAATTTTTAAACGCGAGATTTAAAAATTGCTCGTTATTACATAAGAAATTATAAGAAAATTACTTTTAAATATTCTGCATTGCTTATATAATATTAATATGTTAATATTTAACTGCGGCTTAAAGCGTGGATTGTAAAGTAATCGCCTTTTCGCTATGTGAAAATGATTCGATCCTTTCGCCTTAAATCTGTTTGTATTAATAATTTCAAATTAAGATAATTGCAGCAAAATATTTTATATTAATTATATTTATCCATAAAATGATTTTCAATCGAAAGAGTTAAGGTTAAAATTTACTTTTCAAATGGCCGAATAATTATTAAAAAAAACATCTTTAATGGCAATAAATGATTAATATTGCCATTTAAATATTTGAATTTTTAAATTATTGGATTAAAATAAATGAAAAAATGAGTTATAAATTTACGGAACTTATAGAAAACACATTTGGAACGAAAAACAACTGTTAATCTATTGAATATGTTAGAAGTTTATATAAAATGTGAAATTCAATTCTTAACACATTTCCTAAAACACTTTATTTTTATGAACACGCATAATTTGCATTTATTAATTGAGAGAAATATCAGTTTAATTTTTGAGTTCAATATTTGCCTGAGAAGCGTAATTATGACTCAGATATGCATTAAAAAATTAATTTATTAACAATTTCTAAAAATTACTAATAAACAGATACAGGATTTATTACATGAACATATAACAGTAATTATCATTTATCACTATTTAAGCTGTATTTTAAAATAGTTATTACTTAGTTTAAGATAATAAATTTTAAGTGATTCAAATGCTATAAAAATGAGAGATCATTGATAGAAAAGAATCATTATATTTCATAAACATATTCCTAAATCATTAAAGTAATTCGAAATCATGAATTAAAGAATTTCATATGAATCTAAACATTACTATCTACTTGGCATACAGCAGAGCTACATTTCTTACTGCTTCGCCACAAATCAAATACAGTAACTTGGTATTATATAAACCATGTCAAAAATCTGAAAGTTGCACGAAATGTAGCTATTGCGCTTTAATAAGTGAGCATTCAAAAGGTATGTCATTTAAATCTCCTCTTGTATTTAATATCGAATCATGGGACCTTTCATTGCAAAACATAGAAGAATTACTATAGGGTGAATTTCGCATGAATTATGCATATTTTCTTCTTTAAAAGTAGTCTATGCTTTCCCCGAAAATTATTTATGCAATTGCTCTCATAACAATTTCATGCAATAAAAACTTATATTAATCAATCTGACTGGAATTCAATTCTGAATTTTAAAACTATATATGCTTCATTTGGAGTAACTTCTCTTCTAATTACATACTGTATCATGTATGCCTTTCTGAAGTTTTAGAACAATTTTAATTTAAGTTTATTTGATCAGGTCAAAATATTTTAAAGGCCTCATATTCAATTGCCAAAAATTTTTAATCAAATTTTCATAAGATATTTTTATAAATTTTAAACTTATTATTTCACCTTCATTGATTCAAGAATTTGGATTCTTTTATTAATAATAATTTAAGTTAAGATATACATATTAAAACATTTTTAACATATATAAGTAAGAGATAAAAAAAATCTAACATAAATTTCTGTTTTCGATATGTACTTGCTAAGGTTTTATACTATTCTTAAGCACACAGTGGATCGATAAACTAGTTTTCATTGAAGAATAGAAGAAAACAAATATTTTGAAGGAAAAAAAATTAAAGTGAACTGCAATACATTTATATATATATATCAGTTGTCAGAAATTTTTTTTTAACCTTTTTCACTTATTTTCTATCATATATGAAATATTACTTATCGATTTAAGATATACAAAACAAATAAATGTGGAGAAAAATTGACAAATTCTTCTCCCTCTACATTGCAGATATTCATCACAAATTGGTCTGTCTCACCCATTAGACATTTGATGCTTACGCCTAATCGGCTACCATCAAAAGAAGACGGGACATTTCCTTTAAGAAATATATCACTTTTAAACTATAGTTTAGAATATGTATAGCATATATATATATATATATATATATATATATATATATATATATATATATATATATATATATATTAACCTATAAAGTTTTTTAAAACACAGTTTTAAAAAAATGATTGTAATTTTCTTATGGAATTATTCAAATAATCTGAACATCTGCATTTTTTAATTTAAGATAATTATTAAAACAAGCTTAAATGAATTTGTATCGTCTTTTTTCTGCATTGAGTTTATGCGTTTGCTTGCCCCATCGCTTTTATATTAAATTTCCTCCGTTAGAAGAAATTCATATTCATGAAAATGTGAATTTAAAAAATTATAATTACAACACTAAATAGCTAGTATATGATACTCCGGAAAAGATTGAATTATTTTATTGGGCAATTTAAGTAGAAATCACCTATTTGGCATACTTTAAGCGCATTATTCGACAGTATATTTTAAACAAAATAAAAATATAATTTTACATGAACGAGCACACTATAGCACATTATAGCACAGCTGACAAAAACTGAAAAAACTAACTATCACCTCAGCTAAACCTAATAAAGTTTAATGTTTTTAGCACGTATCTGTAAGAAAAAAGTATGTGACATGATATTTTGTAGAAAAGTAAATTCAAGGAAAAGTGTGTTTTTTTTAATTTATAAAATAAATATTATTAATATCAATTCAATAATATTGCGTTATTTTAACTGAAAAGCTGAAAATTAAAGGATATCCACTCTAATCTAGACTAAACAGCTATTTTATAAACCGTTAATAGTAGGTATATACATTTAATTAAAAAATGGTCTAAACAGAGTAAAGAATACTATTTTATAAGGTTCAAATCAATAAAATTTCTAATAAATTTTGAATTTTATGTTTTTATATAGATCCCCGATCCCATGAGTAAACCATGAGTAAAGTGCAAGCTTTCTTTATTATTATGAATTATATGATTATATAAATTTAAAGCTTAAAAACATTTGCTGCTGAGACAAAATTATACAAAATATTTAATTGAAAATTTTAACGAGCATTAAACATAGCAATTCAGCTAATAGCCTAAGGCGGCTATTATGTAAAATAAATGAACTATTTATGAAATGAAGAGTAATGGTGTTGTCGTTCCATAAATAAAAATGACTTAGAGAAATGTAGTTGGCTAATAGAATTTATATCCGATTTATCATACAAGCGGTATCTATTTACTTTCCATCATCGATTCGAATCATTCTCATAGGTAATGTTGGTCGACACTTGAATGTTGGCAGGTTGTAATCTTTTGAGGCCTGCTTTGCTGTCAGTTTTTCAGAAAAATCTCAGTAAGAGAAATTTAACTGACACATAGATATCAATTACTCCTGACAGGTATTACTTACAACATATATTTCCATTGTTGGATATGATTTTGTTTTAACTACTGTATATTTACCAGTGGATGTAAATGTAAAGAAATCTACTTCCAGAATATCCCCCATATGTTTATTGAGTTGTGAATCAAAGAAGATTTATGGTCAATATTTTCAAACGATACTCTTGCTTGTCAGTAACTCATCCACAGATGATTACAAAGTAGCCCCAAATTAGCGTTTTTAAAATCATAATACGGCCAATCCCATCTCAAAATAGACACTAATGGAGAAAGGTTGTTTACTATCAATATAGCTCACCGCAGCCTCATCTTCATTCGAGGTGTGAAGCTCATTCAATTTAAGGTCCTCTTTAGCAAGAACTATAACACCCGACGAAAACACTTTTTCTTTCATGCTTCAAAGATGAAGTATAGTTCCTACTTTTTTAGATTTTAAATATCATTAAAAAATATTTCCACCGCTAGAATGAATCTGATTTATTAAGAGGACGTGGCCAGTTGCAGATGTATTCTGTTTTTACCTTCCACGTGCCATTGAATTCAATTTCAACTTTAGGCTATTGGGAATTGTATGCATTTTTTCCCAACAAAACGTGATATGCCACTTTCACGACATGTCTGGCTAAAAGAAACTATGGCATTTGATGTTGGACAATTCTTACGCTTTTGTTGCTTTTCTTTTTTCTTATGCTGTATTTTCGTTGGATTGGAGCAGTTTTGTTTGCTTAGTGGCATAACGGTTTCTCTCAGTGTTTCTTTTTTACCCAAGATCTTACAAATATGCATATCCTGAATCTATGTTTCAGAAGGTTTTGTACGCATATTCAACTTTATTATGAGGGAAACTAATTACGTAACTTGTATATCGACATTTTCATAATTCTAACTTGTATATCGACATTTACATAATTCTAACTTGTATATCGACATTTTCATAATTCTAACTTGTATATCGACATTTTCATAATTCTAACTTGTATATCGACATTTTCATAATTCTAACTTGCATATCGACATTTTCATAATTCTAACTTGCATATCGACATTTTCATAATTCTAACTTGTATATCGTTATTCTTCTAATTTCGTTTACTTTGTATTTTGTTATTCTCATAGAATATATCTGATATCTAAATGAATCTCCAAAGAATGGCGAAAAAAAATTAAGATAACCCTCTATTTCTTCTGCAGAAGAGATTCAATTACTCGTGGGACTCACTTCTATATATCTGAGTCGTGTGATCCAATATATTCTTTAGGTTAAATGTTGCACGTATTTATGTATGATTTTAACTTATAGTCTGCATACAACAAAAAAAAGTTTGATATCAAATATTTCTTGTGTACCTAGATGTTGGTGCTATAGTTTCTAGTCTCATTCACTTTTTAATTGAACTAAATTAGCTTATTTTCTAATTAATTAAGAGTTTTGCAGTTCATACATTTTAATGAATAAATTCATTGTTAATGATTTGAAATTATATAAGTAGCATTGGAAATCAAAAAAGAATAATAAGCCATACGTTATCCAATATTAATGCATGAATAAAAATATTGTGAACTTAAGAAAATGTGCATTATTCTCGTTGGAAAAACTTCCGAAACTTATTTATTCCGTAATAACTCATTTCCCATCAACTTCCGCATTTAACGGAATGTGCAAAAACAGCACTTCACGGCAAATTCTCTTGGAGACAAAGAAAAAAAAAAGAACCCTTTTGTGCCAGGAATTTCTTTAGCATAGCATTAAATAATTACTGTAAGGAAAGCCAATCGAGTGGAAGGTTACAATGTTAATTTTTACTTTTTTTTCTATAATATCACGAATTTTAAGACTTAAGAATGGTATAAAATCATATAATTCTATCATTTTTAAATCAACATTTTTGAATTATGAATGAACATTTAGAATTATGCAATCGTCACATTTAAACTTTACTTTTAGCAAGATGAAAACAATATCCTAGTGATTATCGTAAGACTACACAAAGATCAATATAAATTTCTAAAATGAAAAGTGTTTGCTGAAATTGTTATTGTTATAGCCATGGCTGAAGAAAATCGCATATTATTCCAAAGAAGGGATCACAAAATTTAGTTTTTGATGACAATCTGGCATCACTTGATAAACCTTGAATAATCATATGGGAAGGTCTTTTGCATATCATAAATTATAATGAATATATTGTTTTAATTATATTTAGGTAAGTGATGATATATTATATAATAAATTAATATCAACATTGATTTAGCAGATAAGAATATGTTCTAGTATAAATATTTTGATGTCAACTGCAATATTCCATTAATGATAAACCACAGTTGAAGTTTATCAATATATCAACAAATCTGATAACTATTTCCTATAATTATACTTTATTTACAAGTAAAATTATTTCTCTGTTAGTTTTTCACAATGCAATTATCGAGAGACTGAATGTTTAGCTTTGCGTTTCTATCAATTCATTAGTAACTTTATTTTATAAATGCATTTAAAGGAAAGATTTTTTTTTCATTTCATTTTTTTTGTCTGCTTCCAATTCAAGAAAAATTGCACGGAAGAACATATCTCAAAATATTGATAAAAAAATGGAATTTTTTAATAAAAACACCTATTTTTAATCATTTTCTCTCTGAATAAAAGTCTGATTTATAAATGAATAAATAAAAATAAACTAGCAAAAATATTTTTAAAAATATAAAATTATTTTTACAAAGCTTTTATTAGTATTGCAACAAAACTCTTATGAAATATTTAAACGGTATGATTTAAGACAAGTGTCCTTAAAATAAATTTCGTCAGTATATAAAATTACTAATTACTGAAAAAAATAAAAAGTTATTACTTTTTAAAATTTAAGCAGCAGTTTATCAGTTATCCTTGCATAATTTAAAGCTTTTGTTGTGGTTTCACAATTCTTTTACTATGCAATACTCCAATGATTCAGTGGCATTAAATTACGCAATGTT
Source organism: Argiope bruennichi (assembly GCF_947563725.1). NCBI lineage: Eukaryota > Metazoa > Arthropoda > Arachnida > Araneae > Araneidae > Argiope > Argiope bruennichi. Next base: position 24,603,855 of record NC_079151.1, on the reverse strand, counting down.
TGTTATTTCAAGTAGCTGCCAAACGTTTGATAATGTTATTTCTTTGAGATGTCATCAAATGGAAATGAAATGGAAATTTTACCACTAAAGATACCCTGTTATTGGTTTTGAAATATGTTGCAGCACTATATAAATGGAAATATATAAATAAATTTCTGAAGCTGTGAAGCTTTAAAATTCTGAAGTTGTCAACCTTACATACTCTTTAAAAGTGCTGAAATTATTATTTTATATTTACTGCATATACAATGGATAATAAATGATATTTAAAATTCTGAATAGCCTAGTTCAAAATTCACAGTGAGGTAGATAGTTTTCTTGCAATTTTATAATATATGCAGCATATTAGAAAAGCGAGAATGTTGCTTTTTTTCGAACAGCAGTGCGTTTCTGATGAAAAGACATTCCCCTAGCGCTGTTCCGCGATAAGATGCTGAATCTGAAATGGTGAAATAAGATATTTTTGATGAAAGAAAAAGAAAACCTACCAACGTCAGGCTTTATTATTTTGAGCAAGCATTGAAACATTTCGATTTCCGATGGTGATTTCAAGCAGATGTTTCATGGGGGAAAAAAACCTGTCCTCTCAAATGAGGCTCAAGATTACTCTTTCGATATATCCAGAAGTAGTACTATATCACTACGCGCAGGTGGCGCCTCAGAAATAACGATCTAGGCATTTCCCTTACTGTGTTTTGGCGGGCATAGCTTTGTATCGAGATGTATGGAGAGCATAGGTACTTTATTCAGTGGGCTTTGAAAATACAGGGTAGGTCGCATTGTATTTCTAGAAACAGGAAAAAAAAGATATTGATTTTTCTTTCATGAATAGACTACCTATAAAATTCATCTAAATTTTATAATGTATGAATATTTTAGATGGTGTACTGGGAGGCTTATTCTTCATTCGAAATTTTAAATAGTTTATTGTATCTTATGTTAATTAGAAATAAAGCAAATGATATGGAAGTTTAGTAATTATGAAGACAAACTTTAATACATCCTATGTCTGAGAAATTATTTATTTAAGAGAGAGTAAATTATTTATTCTTTAAGGAGAAACAATTTTGTATTATAAAATTTTAATAATAAATTTACTAAGCAATTACCATCAATTTAAATTTTTTTTCAATAGTATTAATTTACAAAGGAGTGCAATGCCTGTTGTTTCTAATTTAAGTTCATAATTGAAATGCATATATTAAGTCATATACATGAGGTTGCAACAATCATGTAAAACTCTCAATAAAGTTAGTTCTTTGAACAAAAATTATTCAAATTTAATAAGTAAATACTTCTTGTGTATTAAGTGTTCATTAAGAAAGCCTTTTTCAAAACCTTTATAAGTTTTTCAATTAAAAATTAATCCAAATGTTAAATTTTCAGCATTAATTCTTGGGAATGTTATTAAATAAATCTTATTTTTATACCTATTCAAAATTGCGTTTTTAATGCTAATCATTCTATTTATGTAGTAGATTTTCCTTACTTTTAATATTTTCTTTAAATTAGAGTATGTATAACACTTATACTTTCCAATGTTTGTATAAACTGCTTTTATGCAAGGCACATCGTCATGATTATATATTTTTATAATTAAATTATAAAAATCATTCTTATAATTTCGCTGTTTTATAATTAAAAGCATTTTAATAAATAAAGTATAAACAGAGGAATGAAGCCTAAAATATTATCGTGCTATCATGTTTTGGAATACAGGTTCAAATTTCTGTTAATTCATGACTTTACAAAATAAAATCATCCATATTCAAATACAGGTAATTTAATGGTATGATGCTGTTTCTTTAAAATGTATAGGATAAAAATAAATGTTTTTGCATTATTTTTTTAAATTATAATATAATGTTCCACAGTTTATAAAATAATTTCATATGCATATTTTTGCATACAAAAGAATTGTGAAGAAATATGACAATAACTGGAGCATATATAAAAATAATTAAATTACGCTCAGGTTTATTACATTATTTATTCCTAATTAAATATTGCATTATTTATTCCTAATTAAATATTGCATTATTTATACTCAGTTTTAAATGAGTGATAGTCAATAATTTAAGCTACATTTAAAACCAAATCCTTTAAGAAATTTATGCATATAACTTTTTGTGAAAACCTTTAAATTTTTGCATGTGTGATTTTAACAATATATTGCGTTATTTCCAAAATGCACCTTCGAGCAGGTGAAATGCCTTGTCAGCGTCGAATAGAAAATTCCAATTAACAATGGTGCCGGTATAACATTTCTTGTTTCACTTAAGGCCATTCCTCAAAGGAACAACTAGGTGATGTGTGACGAGTAGCACATTCCTAGACTCCAAGTGATGAGCTGTACTCCGTGGAGGCTATTATACCATTTATTATTAATGCAATTTGCCTTTAGGCAGCATCATATATTTATTCAATAGGTTGGGGGCGTCAACAAGTATTATCCTTATATTTCATTTATCATACAAGATTTAAACATCACAAATAGATAAAAAAATAACAGAAATGAAATTATTACATTTACGTATAAAAATGCACTTAGTTTTCTGTTAAGGTATCGCTTATCAACTGAAAAAAATATTATTATATTATTAATCATATAATAACGATATAATCTAAAGATATAATGTATAATCGCTTATCGACTCAAAACTTATTTCTATTTTAACGATTTTTTTTCATTTTATTTTCTAATCTATGTTTTGGATTGGAGTGACAATCAAGAGATTGTAAGGAAAAAAAAGTTTTTTAAGCATTCAATTTTAATCAATAAAAACGGTACTCAGAATAAATGATTATTCTTCTGAATGATATAGGGTCTTACAAAGATCTGCCATAGGAATGTTGATACAATACTATGAAAAAATATTTCTAAAAATACTATCAAGTAAAAAGTGGGATAGCTAGATATTTATACCGTGTGATTCGAGTGTTTAAGTGGCAATAAATGTTTGGAAAAGACTAATTTTCAACCAATAACAATATATTTAGGATAAGAATTTACTATTTTGAAGGAAGTCAACTTATCATAGATATACTATTGGATATATGGACACAAACTCTTTGTCAAATCATGTCTTAGAAGAATAAAATAAAATAAATATGAAAGCCAGGTTTCAGGGTATGTTGTGATGGCGAATAAATACCGTAATGCAACTCTGAAAAGCCTTCCAATATATAATTTCATCGACATGCATTAGGACATATGACAGGTCAAATAGCATCCACCTATATTATTAACTTCAGCAATTGGGATAATAAGTTGTTTCTTTGATACCATATTGCTTTGTGACGCAAGAATTTTGAAACTCTGAATGTTTTAAACAGTCAAATACAGTCAAGGACCAAATAAGTTATTGAAATATTAAATAAAACAAATGCTGAAAAATCATTCTGTCTATTATGGCTTATTGTTTCAATAATACAACAATAAGAACAACAATCACACTCCGTGTTTACATTCCCATGACCATGCATGGTGCAAGCTTTGGCTTGGATTCGAGTCCTTCATGCAAATTTAAAACAATTTTTATAATACTCTATTAATAATTTATTACTTATGATATCTATTTTAATATTACTAATAATTTTTAAGAAATTATTTACATTATATCTTTATAGCATCTCATTAATTTTCAATCAATATGATTCCAGTTATTTTACTTTAAGTAACTGTTTTCCGAATTAAGGCATGTTTCTAAATGAATGAATTATTGGCGTTTAATGTATTTCTTAATTCATTGATTTGGATACGTGGCATTTAAAAATACGTACTTAAGTGTCACGTATCCAAATGAATGAAAAAAAAAATAATAAATACAATTATTGGCCTCTTAGTGCTAAAAGTCTTAATTTATTTTTGAGTAGGTATCTTTTTTTTTATTGACGTATTATAATAAGCCTAAATGAGCTACTATAGTCGATATGGAAGCGTCAATTGCCAAAAGGATTACTTTTCAAATGAAAAAAATACCCATTCTTTATACAAGAGACTCATTATTCTCTGTAAACATTCGATGCCATTTTTAGAAAATAATGCAATTGTTCTGTTTTATACAAGATAACTAGGTTATGAAATTAGTTTTAAGTCTTATTATGCCTGAAATGTTTTGGAACAGTAATAATTATAAAATGTCAACTAGATAAATGATTTTCTTCCTAAATGAACTGACTTAGAGAATGTTGAATTTTATTCCTGAAATTGCTTACATTTTTATGTGTATAGCAAGTTCCACCGTAAATGCAAAAAATCTTCGTGACGAATTACAGAATCCCAAGATGAACTGAATCGTGCGTATACAAATATTTATAAGAAAATACAAATTTGTATAGGTATGGAAGGTGGTCGTTACTTTTATTAAACATCATTATTCATTCATATTGTTTGCTTGTTCAATATAAACAAGTTTTTAAGAATTTTAATTAATGTGAATTGATCATTTTTTCTAAATTTTAATTAATGGTTGTGATTTTTAATGACTTTTAGTGATTCGTATATTACCCCCTAAAATGACAGCAAAAGCTCTTTTTCACTATCTCTCTATTCAAGAATTTATACCCAATCATTCGACGTAATTCTTTATGAATGAAAAATATTGTGATCGAAAGAAAATGTGTATATTATTAAGCATGGAAAAACTTCTGAAACTTGTTTATTCCGTAATAACTCATTTCCCATCAACATTCGCATTTAAGAAAGGAGCAAGAGTGGCAAATTCTCTCGGTAACAAGGAAAAAAAATCCTTTTGTGTAAAGAATTTCTGTTCCATACTGTTAAATAATAACTATAAGAAAAACCAATGTAGTTAGAAGATTAAAGTGTTAATTAATTTTTATATATTATCGTGAATTGCAAGACAAAATATAAGAATAATAAAAAAATATTAATGTATTTCTATCATTTTTAAATTAAAACATTTGAAATTCTTTTGTATAGAATTATGAAATATTTTATCGTTTTCAAACTATATTTTTAGACTAATGAAATCGGATAGCTAATGATTATTATGACAAGAAAATGAATTAATTTTTTTAAAAATTTTAATATGCTAAATATTTTCTGAAAGTTTTATTAGTATAGTTATATAAGATGTTCTTCGCCCGTTATATGCTTCCCATAACTATTCCAAACAATTGATCAAAAACTTCAGTTTTTAATTATTATCTGTTATCAGTTGATAACCCCTGGCAATCAGTTTTTAGTATTCCGAAGTGAATTATTCAAATACACTGAGTATATTTGTTTAATCCTTTCTGAACCTGACGAGGCATCTTACTCCATAGACTCGCATTTTTTATTCCGAAGTAAGTGATATATTCCCTTTTTTTATTTTTTGAGAAAATCATTTTACATTGTCAGAAAAACATTTTATTAAATAAAAATTTTGCATTATGGGGGTCCGGGTAGAAATTTATTTTTTGTAACTTTTTATCGTCAACTTCTACAGAAACCTAAAAGCTTTCATAGATTTTTCTTATTTGGAGAAACTTTCCACTGAAAATAAAATGTTTATTTACAGTAATTAAGGAAATAAATATTTATTCCATTATGGGGTTTGTGGATACACATTTAGAAAGCGAAATTCTTTTAGAAATTCAAATCTTTCCATGAGTAATTGAGTATAAAAATTCTTTGCTAAGGATCGTTACTTAATGATTATTTTTTTAAATATATTTCTCTATTATTGTAAATGTTTTATAAAATGGAAATTGCTTCCATTATTATGTTTTTAGAAAATATATTTGTTGTTTTATTTAAATATCAATTAAATTAATTTTTTTATATTAATTTAATAATTATTAAATTAAATATCAAATAATGTATCTAATATTAATGATGCTGTCGTGTCCATTTTACAACGAAAAGAGGGGTGTAGAGCTAAAGACCCCAGAGCAGAAGTCTGACTTCTAACTAGTATAAAGATGACACTCACACATTCGCTAGCACAATCCCTTTTTACAACGGTGGGGGGGGGGCTCTTTTACACACCTCACAGATAGAACACATGAAGGAGAACAACCAATGACCAGCCAGGACTCGAATCCGGGACGTCCAGATCACGGTGAAGACGCGCTACCACTAGGCCAGGACGCTGGCATCTAATATTAATTTTTTTATGCAAACTTTTAGATGGCAAAAATAAAAAAAGAAACAACTGTAAAAAAATAATCACACATTTAGAATATAATTTATTAAAACATATCAAAAATAGCAGTGAAGAGTGCATTAATTATAATTTTCATCTGTATTAACTGTAAGAAAAAATAATGTCAATGCTTAAGTAAAAATAATGGGGCAAAAATCCCAATTGAATTGTAATTTTCATTTATAATTCAACTGGGAATAATTCAGTATAATTCAGCTTTAATTGAAAAATAGAGAATGTAAAAAATTAAATTAAATATTCTAGTAAATAAATTCTTTTATTACATGTAAATAAAGAAACAAATATTAAGTTTAACGATTAGTGTTAACAAATAATTATGAGAGTAAAATTTTATTTAGCCAAAATTGCAAGTTTTAAATACTTTACCATATAAGTCAGATGCATTAGATTAATTTAGTGATATTAAAATTAATGCTTCTTTATTAATTAAAATTTGCAACACTCATAAAATCTCTATTACCTTTTCTATATATCTTTATCTTTCTAATATATCTTTATAAACAAGGTGAGTATTTGTTGGGGATTTCGTCTCTGATTTATTCTTTCTTTGAAGCAGTAAAATGTGCTCTGAGCTTTTATTTCCCAACACTTCTTTATGCTGCGAGGCTGACACTCCATTAATAAGTGTTATGCTTGATAGGGAATACCTCAGTTGAAAGAAAATCTATCTTTGTAGAAAATAATTGAAAACAAAAGTGTATAAAATCAATGGAACAACAAACAAACAAAATTGAGATAAATTACTTTCAAGAAAACTGCTCCCACGCCATTAGATACTCTAGTATTATGGGAGTGGCGAAGAAATAATAAGAAATAAAGTTATTTAATGTTATTTGAAACATTTCTTACTTGTCTTCCCATTTAGGGTACCGGCTTATGGGCTTACTTGTTGGGACATTTATCTTTATTGCGTTCCACGTCTCTTAAGTGTAATTTGGGAGTATGACTATGTGCTCTCTCTTTATTGTTTGTTTGATGCTTTTAATCTGTAAAAAAGGAGGAAAGGTTAGAAAAGTTGATGACATTTCACTAAAGATAAAAAATATGCCAAGTTAGAAAATGGAAAAAATTTTAAACCATAAACTAAAGTTTTCACCTGACAATTAGCGCAAGATAAGTTATTGAAAACCGAATTTTTCTTTTGTTTATTCCAATTTATAAATAAAATTTAAGATACAATACAAATTTTAAGCAATACTCAGTTAATATATAAGACGTTTCTTATTTATAAAATTGTCAACATGTGTGCTTGTATTTGTTTCATCAAATTTTAAATATTTAAATAACTGAAAATTAAAGAATCTTCTTTTAATATCGTCATTAGATTATTCAAATAGATTTCTGGTAGTTAGCTTTATTAATCTTCTACTGAGTTCTAGTAAAAGTCAATAAATTAAAATTTAGTAATTATTGTATTTAGTAATTTGGGTGATTTCCATAATTCAAGCATCATTTACATTTTTTTTTATCTTGAAATTTTGCAATCACTTATTCAGCTAAAAACATTTACAAATAATTTTAATTTAAATATTCAAAGAAATATTCTCCAGTGATACTTAATCTTAAAAAAGATTTGCAATTTCTGCACAAAAGGAATAAAATTATGTAATTTTAAAACAAAATTGTCATCGAAATCCTATAAAAATTAATTTGCGCAACACTTCATAGTCCGAATTTGGAACTTATATTTTTATTACGTACAAGTCGCCTCAAATTCGTATATTCATATATCATCTTGTCTCGCTTCATGCGGTCGTTTGAATAAATTTTAATTACTGTTTGCATTTCATTAATATGAAAATTCATAATGTTCAACAATCTTTTAGACTAAGTAGAAATGCATATGAATTGGTATTAAATTCAGCCACAGTCAGAAGCAAACAGTCAATATAATGAAGGAAAGCGCAAAATTCATGAATACAGTCAAAAGTGGAGGTTGTTCTATTAGTAGATTATCTATATCTATGTTTATAAATTGATAGTAAGTACTTCAGATGATGTAGTAACCATGCAGTAAATGAAAACCTAAGATTTCCGGCTGTTAAGAGTGTTTTGCAGCACGAAATTTGAACAATCAAATAAAAATCGTTAATATGGTATCGCATATTTATATGCAAAATATTGAAATGATTTGATGGATCAAAGAGAGCGGGAACCTTACAAAACGTTCAAAAATCATTTAATCTCTTTTTTTAAATAAATGATTCTAATAAAACTTCTTCATTATAATGCTTCAGTATTATGGAATATTGAAAATATTTTATTTAAGAATTTCAACTACTTCAGTGTATTTAAGACATAATTATAATAATGAAAAACTGTCCTTCTGTATATAGCTTCACAATATAGCTCCTATAACTATTCGATATTTGTTTCTGCAATTTTTGTAGACGAACGGATGGATTGTAAAGTATCAAGGCAATTTCACTAACTTGAAATCACTCCACATAATTAATACTTATGGAGGATTTGAAATTATGAGGCTTATAATGGCTTTATATATATATATATATATATATATATATAATTCGTTTCTGTTTCTTAAATTCCAAATGTTTATATTATTAATTTTTATTCACTAAATGCAGAGCGCATCTCAAATACTGGATATTCAAATTTTATATCCTTTAGAAAAGTAAAACCACCTCTTTACCTTTCTGAAAAATACTTTAAACTATAGAGAAAGTTTGATTAAAAATTAATTACAAGCTGTTTGTCACCTCATTTACGTTAATGTAAGTATCCTGAATTAAATGACCTAAATATGTGTCTAATTAATCTTAGATGATGAATCCTTTTGTTGCGGAGTCTCTTAATTAAACCAATGCTTTTGTGAATCTGGTTCTTAGAGAAACAATTCCCAAAATTAATTTATCACAGTACTCTGTCCTAAGCTCAAAGGTTCTCATAAGTCCCATTTTTTTGAAAATATTCTAACTAAATTATAAAATGTTATGATAGAAATCAAAATTCATCACATAATTATTTGTAAATATTTAATTTTCATAAGGAATGACCAACGATTTTACTAGCGATATTTATGTAAAATAATATTCTATATTGTTATAAATATTCTACAAGTTAATATTGTATATATTCAATAAGTGAAAACTAAGACCGCTAAATAAACATAACTAATATGAATTATAAAATTAGCTTAAAGAGAATCAAAATATATTGTAATATTAAAAATAAATTAGTTTGTTTTGACAAAAGTATTACATAAGTAATGGAAACATACATTACTGATTAAGTTTTTTAAAAAATGATTTTTTTATATCTTCTTTAAAAAATTAGCGTATAATTAGGTTTTGTTAATTAACCTTATTGCTACAGACGAAGATTGCTATTTGCTTTCCAAATAACTTTGATTGTAATCTAAAATACACATTTTTATATATAATTTTAGTTGCGTTTTGTACGAATTTCTTTTTAATTTTCTTAAGAAAATACGCATACATAACTTTATGAGCTTGCAGAAATAGAGTTTAATATAGTAATTTCTTTAACATGAGACATATTAATATAACACGCACCTTAGTGTGATAAAAAGGCTTTTTTATGCGGTTATACAAATATTTAATTACTTAAAATAACTGCAATATTTTTTTCCAATATTATAAAGAATTTTTGTTTTGCAATACCCATTTATTGATTTGCGTAAAATGTGTGTAGTTTCATTTTATTTTAATATACATGATAGATGCACTTTCTATTATAAATTTTTGTTTCTTCAGTTTAAATTAGAAATGTTTAAATACAAATTAGATATTTGTATACTACATGGACGAAATAAATATTTAAAAGAACAAATGCAGCATTGATTGTCTCAGAAGAATCATCCAAGAATTCTGATCATATTCTTTTTTATTTTATTCCCAATATATATTTAACTTCCGAAGGTATTTCAGAAATGAAAGTTCCTGCCTAGTTAGAATCGCATAATTTATCCTAAGAACGAATTGTTTTGTACATTATTGCATATTTTTTTTATATTTCAAAAAAATTACATTTGCCTCAATTTGAAGTGTTTTGAAACAGTAGAGCATTTTTTTTTTTCATAATTGATAAAGATAGATATTTCCTTACATATTCATCTAATAAAATTTTATATTAACAGAAAAGTTAAGAATATCATTGTAAAGTATTGATTAATTTATTTACTATGTGATTGTTTCAAAAGCAAAATATGGAGAGTTCTCATATATGTACAAATTCTACTTGCGAATTAACCTCGATGGCCACAGTATCCAAACAATAACGGTAAATGGAGTTAGCTCTGCAATAGTGATCCACAATCTCAGAAGATGATAGTATTGATGGATATATGGTTAGAAACTGAAGTGCGAACTGTAATAAGGTGAATTAGGCAGAATAGTCATGCGAGACGAGCAAAGGTGAGGGTGGTCAAGCTTGTCCACCACAGTATTAATATGAGGGAGAATGCACACGAATTTAGCATCTCCATTATTGTATATGAAATAAAGTACACACACACACACACACACACACACACACACACACACACACACACACACACACACACACACACACACACACACACACACACACACACACACACACACACTATCCTAAATTCGTGTTGTCCCCTGGTACCAGAGTAACTTTCTGACAATAATAAAGCCACGAGAATTGGATTGTTTCTTCAGCATTTAATGTGACATCAGGGGGAAAGTGTTTCTTTCCTGGTCTGTGTCGTTACAGGTGGTGAAACGTGACAGGCATCAACTGACCTGAAATGATGAAAGTGCTTCAGAATTGATGACAAAGTTCAATAAGCCATCCATAATTAGATCCTGATTCCTGAATTTTTTTCTATCCAGGTTTAGATACAAAGTTTACCGATAGCATAAAAGTGTCAACAACAATGGTGATTATGGAAAAGTAACAACTTAACTATATATTCATTTTTTTCCTATCTCTTTGAATTCATAAATAAATCTTTTCTTTTAGAAGAGTTACTAACTTACACTTTGAATAATCCTCCTATTTCGTTTTAATCCGCAAATGTTCCAAAACCGATTAGATTTTTAGCTGTTGTGAAGATTAAATTTGTATTCATGAATCAAAACTAAAACAAAAGGTGGATTTAATTCTTTCACGAAAATAAAATTTTATATTGTTTAAAAAATATTTTCAATTCAAATCGTCTTTTAATCTGTAAACGATTATCAATTAACTCAGAATGCGAATATGGAACAAATAATAATACTCATTTATATGTTTATAAAGTACGAAGTTTGGAAACTGTTAAATATGATCTAAACACAATCCGCATGATATGTATGTACATAAGATATTGAGTAGTTCGTTCAATTAATCCATTCTACTCAGGAATTATTTATTATTTTTAAAAATAAGAATGAAACGTATATTAAGGCTTTGAAAGAAATTGGATCGAAGTAGTAAAGGAAGAATAATTCACCATCACTTACATTATTCATTTACCTTAATTTATAAATTAATTCTTGCAAACATTCCAAAATTAAACGCAAATAACATTGCAACCTTTTGTAGAACAAAACATATGAAAAAAATCATTCTTCTTTTATTTGCTTCCTATATGGAGAAGGAATCTCGGATCCAGAGATGAATATGAAAAACGTGACGAACTTATTTCATGCCTTTTCCGATATATGAAGCCATAATCGCATAATTAAATCTTTGAAAAAAATCAAAATGAATTAGAACGTTTTTTTAGAGGAATTGTATTAATTGCCGTTTTAAAAACTATTTTTCACCTTTCACTATTCAATCGTTCGTCCAAGAAATTGATTTTTTTAAAACTTTGTGATTTTTAAAATCGAATTCTTTGGATCATGTAGTAAATCACTTCTATAAAATGTAGAAATCGGTAATGGTGTGCATGAATTAATCAATAAACAAAGTAGAATAATGATGTGCTTTCGAGTTAAAATATAGATACCATAATGGCAATACATAGGTATGTTCTTTCAGGGAGTACATGAATAGTTTATAACAATGAATCATGGAATACCTCAGATACTTATCAATTTAACAAAACAAACCGCACTGACAGTAAAATTAATATTCTAATCTACGCTTTATTTCAGATAACAAAATTAGAATGTTTTATAAAAATAATTATTTTGAAGTTCTTCAGAAACACCATCCAAAAAAAAAATGAATTTCTTGAAACAGTTTTAGAATTGATTATTTTAAATTTAAAGAAATATGTTGCTTCTTTTTTTTGTATTAAAATATATGAAATATTTCTTAATGCCATGCCACTAAAAATAATTAAAATTCATCAGATATTTTGCAAAACTAAATCCATTAGGAAATTGAAGAATTAAAACTTTTGGAAGAAACAATTATTTCATGGTAATAAACGAGAATTTACGTCGAATGAATCTAGCTACAAATATAATTCATAAAAATGCTTATATTGTTCTTTAAAATATTTGGGAACAGAATGATATGATATAAAAGCATATTTGATAATCGATTTTAAAGCATTTTTTTTAAAAATTCAATATTCTTGAAAAATATTCTTTAAAATTTTAAAATGCCAATCAAATATCCGATAATTTTGGTAAGTAAACGGATAATTAAATCATTATCTTAATTTTAGCTAAAGAGCAACCAAGGTTTTATTTTCAAAGGCATGAACTTTTACAATATTTTCAATCTATTTTATTATAAAAACACAACAAAGTTTGGTATTCTTATGAACTTTTCTGCTAATTCTGCAGAAGGCGTGTTGCTATAGCAAGTTAATGGTCAGATAGAGTGATTGATTGTTCCCAAATGGATTTTTTAAAGCATGGCTTATTTAAAAAGTAATCATTTAATTAGAAAAAGTAACTCGTTATTGCTATATATCATATAGTTTAAACATTGATTAAGTAAATTATGCTTAATAAATTCTGCCGAAATCGATTAGATAGATTTTAGTTTTCGTTATTTAAAAGTGTTCTTTTATTTAAGACATATTTAGAAAGTGGTACAGAAAGATGAATGACCATCGAAAAAGGATTTTTTGTTGAATTCGAAGATCTTCTGGAACTATGCCAAATGTTTTATTTAATTTTATATTTCGTTATAAAATTTGGCCATTTTTCTGATTTTCTTTCATTTCAACTATGAATAAGATAATTCCAACAATTAATAAGTTAATTTCAGAATTAAATTATGCCTATATACAAAAACATGATAAAGTGTACTTGGAAAGATTTTAAATGGATCATGTTTTTCTTTTTTTCGATGGAGTAATACAACTGGAATTTTCTTTCTATGGACGATATTGAAATTTATTTAATTTATCTAAATTTCAAAATTTGATTTACTGCTCTTATATTCCCCATTAACATTCAAATCGTCTTATGAGACACCAAATGCATTAAATTTTTTAATAAACGTCAGCACATTTGAAATGAACCAATGTTATATATATATTTTTCTTTTATGATGAATTACGAAAAATACATTTTTAAATATCCACGAAGATTTGAAAAAAAATGCTATAAGTCAATCAGATGATTAAGGTGCTCCATTAAATATCATCATCAGATATATGAAGTCATAACTTTTTTTAAGTGCATATAAGTAGCAACTCAAGAAAGATCACTATGGAGGATATGTCACGAGTAATTTTGGACTTAAAGTTAGACAAATGGTAAATGACCTACACATATATGAAGTAGCAAGACTACAATTGAAATATATATTTATGGATGCTTATTATTATATGTGTGAATTTATCTTTAAAAATAAATTCACACAAAACTTTTCATTTGTTTTGTTTTGCAAGTTAAAACCGGTGAGAGATTTGATAAGTTGATAGTATATATCGTGCAATAGCATTTAGATAAAATAATATGCTGAAAGAAATTAAAGTCTTAAAATCAGTTAATCATCGTCTATTTGTGTTAAGAATTGTAAGCTAATGAGCTGAATTGAATATCATGCTTTTCTCGTAAATATATTCGTTTAAATCCTACCTTCGAGATAAGAGTATTGATTTAAGTTCTTACGGCATAAATTGTATTCATAAAGAAGACTGGATTCGATGATAATGAATTACAGCATATCATCTTTATAAATTATCTGGATATAAATATTATATTAACGTTCATGGGCATGCATTTAATCTTCTTTGGTTCATGGTTACTTCATGATTAGGAAACAATGAGAACTAAAAATTAGCTCATTAATTAAATAAAGCTTTGAAATTCAGCTTGAATAACCTTCGCACCAGTTTTACATTTGAAAATGTAAATAACTTCGTAAATGGATGTCTTCGACAAATTACGTTTTCTTTAAGCTCTCCCGGTAAATGCTGATCGACGCGCTTACCCTTTCAAAATCGCCGCGAGATTCAAAAGAGCTTTATAATCTTTCCTGGATCTAAAGTACATTTTGGCAATTTTACATTCAAGCATGAATTACTCCTGCAAAAGGCTGAATGAATAATTCAACGTTTCACGTACATTAGAGTATCTGAGACTCGACAGATTGTTTTCTTTAGCTTCTAACGTTCTATGAAACAATTCATTTTAAAGAATCAAGGTTTGATAAATGGTCCGAGGTGTCTGGAATTTTCTTTTAACAGCTCTCTGGAATGTTTTTTTTTTTAGCCTCGAAAAAAAGACCTTGTTATTATTTGTATAAGATAACCGAAGTTAACTTTAATTCATGAATAATTGAGATTTTGTTTCTTTCCTCGGTTAACTTATAATGATAGGTATCTGTAAAAGTTCTCAGTATGCATATCCGTTTCTTTCGCATGTGGACGGATTCCAACGTCCCGCTTAAATGGGTGAAAACATACATTAGGCTCGTGAAGGTCACTTGTCGCATTAACTAAAGCGGACATAAATTATTATCCTAATTGGGAAATCTTCTACTGCTTTTGTTAGCTAAATTTTATTCAAACAGCGGGATATAAAGTTAAATATGCATCCTGATTTAGAATTCATTGAAGTTGTTATCCCTTCCATGCAGTAGTTATTTTGCAAATGAATAAAGTTATTGAAACTTCTTTGAATAAATGCATGTAAAAGGAAATTAGTTAGTTCTTTCTAATGAGCTTTGCTCTTTATTTCTTATAGAATTCTCTAATTATCTAAAATAACTTTTTGTATTTATTTGATCTTTTGTGCAATCTTTCAAAATAATAAGTTTGTTGTAAGTCTATTCCAAACTATATTGTGCATTGTAGTAATAACGCAGAAATTTAAATCGACAAATTTGTACTTTGATCAAAATAACACATGAAAGAAAGAAAAAACAAACAAACATCGATATTATGATTTATTTTTCTCCAGAATTCAGCATAAATATGAAATATATCTTCATTATATATGCAATTTTTCTATAGGTTCCGCTAAGTTATGCTATAGGAAACATTATTCCTTTAAAAAACATCTAAAGGTATATATATATAAGTTAAAATTGATAAAAAAAAAATCTGACTAGTGCATTTTTCCTAAATTATCATTATATTTTTTAGTGGTATACTTTGCAACAGATTGCAATGGACTCGATTTTGGAAGAAAAAATATTCATTTAGTTCTGTTTTAATTTATAATATCCCTAAAATTTTAATTGATTTATTAAGTGCAATTAATATTTGAATTTTTTTTTCAACCGAATTGCTTCTCTCAGTACTAGTACTTTCAAGCACCATATGTTGTTTCCCAAATATAATAACAACTAGCTTTCCTATATGTTGTTTCCCAAATATAATAACAACTAGCTTTCCTATATGTTGTTTCCCAAATATAATGACCAACTTTCCTATATGTTGTTTCCTAATATAAGGACTAACTTTCCTATATGTTGTTTTCAAAATATAATAACTACCTTTTTTTAAATGAATAAGGAATAAATATTTTGTTCCTTATAGGTACAGTTATTCATTTTTTCATCAAAACTGAAGCATCATATTCCATTAAAAAAGAAGGAACAAACTTTTCACATGAATATTGAGGGATTATTTACCGTGTGTTTATTCAAGTTTCTTTTCAATTTCTTCCCACATCTTTAATGCTTGAATCGGCAAATATATGAAGTGTATCGATTTAAGTAAAGTAAGAACTTCTAAGGTACTTAAATAGGAAAGGGGTAACATGAATTATGTAACAGATATTTTTTCGACGTTGAGAATTCTGCCACGTCATTAGAAAAGTTATAGCGCTATAAAAAACAGCTAGTGCAAGAATATAAATAACAGCAGAGCAGTATATTAAAGTTTCAAAAGTCCGTTTTAAAAAGGCTTTACTAACGGATTTTAGATGCATATAAAGACACAAAATGCGCACATGTAGAAAATTGGTTGAAAATTCTAATTTATTTATATAAAAAAATATTTTAATTTAGTTATGAAATAAAATTCCAAAAAAAACATACTTTTATTCTGGAGAATTTCTGTATTTTTTCTGTAGATATTTTGGAGAAAGAAATCCATGAAATCAAATAAATCGAAAAGAATTTTTTTTATCCCAAATAACTAGAAGATATGATTTGCTTTCATTTACGATAATCCTCAGAGTTCTTATTCTTCTATTCCTTCATTAAAAAAAGTATCTTTCACACACAATTTGGTGCATAAAAACAGGAAGAGAATTAAAACTATTAAAAAAAGATTATATATGATTTTTTTAATCATTTTCTAATATCACTGAAATCCTAAAACTGTCACAGAAATGTTGCAGTTTTTTTTAAAAAAAGTCAAACTGATGTAGCATCCGTATCACCCTAAAAAATATTTAACAAATTGAAGAATTTTCCCATTATGTATAATATAGTTTTTTTTTTTATTAAATGGCCCAATTTCTCTTTCATAAAATGAACAAAGATTCCATTTAAGTTTCGTACATAGGAAGAAAAATTTGGATTCTAATATGAATGATTATAATCGTTAAAGAAAATTTAATGGCTGCAAATATCATGTTTAATTTTCTAGAAAAAAATGCATTTATCTCAAATACAAGTAAGTTAATTTCTGTCATTTGCATCAGGATGAGAAGTTCTTTAATCTCTCAAAGAAAAGTAATTGTCTGAAATTCATTTCCATACTTGCAGTAAGAATAATTCTTGCAACCATTTTAATCAAAAGTGAAGCACTATTTGATGCCGCTTCTTTTGTTTTTCTCGCCGCACAATTTTGTATGATTGGCTCCAGATACCACTACATTTAACGGTACTCTCTGAAACAAAGGATGCCATAAGTATAGTCATTAAAGAAAGTAAGAACTAATTGGATGTCTCACTAGTTGAGAGAATTTCCCTTAACTGCTCAATTTCAACCGGGAAACAAACGAGATGTAAAAAAAAAAAGTTCCAGCAATATATATACGACGACTCTATGCGATGGTTCTTGCTGATTTAAAGATGGATCAATAACAGCCCAAATGATACTTTAGGAATTATGATCTAATTTTTCGAACATTTTGTGTCAGCTCCATTATCGGAAATAGGGAGTGTACAACAATAAATGGTCTTCTGGCTAATTGAATTTTTTTTTCTTTACAACAATGAAATGAGAACAGGCACAGGCGAGTGTGGGGTGGGGGAATAAGAGAATCAGAATAAAACCGTGGACCGCAAGAGAATGCTTCTTTTGTTGCTGTTTCATGAGAGCTCATCACAGGATTCAATAGTGGTATCTAGACACTAGTAGTGCTGTAAAAACAGCGTTATGGTGAAGAACAGCCATTGAAAGCATTAGTTAGGGAGAAAATATCAGAAAGAACTCATAGCACTAATAAATTTTACTGTGTGAAGGCTGATCGAAAGTTTAATACCTTTCGGCAAATTTTTACCTTCAAATATACGTAAAAATATTAATTAGCTCTAAAATATTTTTATCTTATTTAAAGACTTTTAGAATAAAATTAAATTAACATGGTTTATTTTTATACAAGAGATAAATTATTAAAAATATGTTAATAACGGATATTTTTAATATCAAGATAGCTTTTTATCAATATCAATGAATCATCAGAATATTTATCAAAATTAAAATGAACATACATTATTTCTAAAATTATATTTGTATATTAATAACAATGGAGTCTGAAAAAGAATATTCTTTTTCACGACTCTTTATTACGTTATTAAATAATAGCGTATGGTCACATATATCATGGTGAAAGAAATGTGACGTTGAAGAAATGTTATTGTAAACATTACGTAGGAAAAATACCTATAGAACTTGCCACATTAGTTAATAAATGTGATTTCTAAATTCCGATAATATGGAAATGAAATCATTTTCAATATTGTTTTCATAAAAATGAGAATGTTGGTGAATAGACTATATCTGCGGTCAAAATTATAATAATAAATGCGAATGTTTCATTTTAAATATTTCTGATGATAAATGAGAATTGAATACTTCTCGTTAGAAAATTCTACTAATAAGTATAAGTTTATAATTAATAAATTTAATGAATTTCATTAGTGCACTAACAAATGGATTTTTTTATTTCTTTTTTTTTAAATTTATTATTATAAACATTATGGAAACTAGAATTCATCTTTTTTTCTTAGAATCACTATATGGTTGAATCATTAAAATGGAATTAAAATTCCAATAATTAAATGAATTAATTTATAATTCTCAGAAAACATGAAAATCTATTGTCACCCTATTTAGAAAACTCGATGAAGCGAAATTACAGTACCTTTCAACTCTGTGTTGGTAAGGGGCAAAACATTTTTATAGATTTTTTTTAGTATCAAGATTAGGTATTAATTATTCAATTTAACCTCTTCCTATTTTAAAGAAATTAATACTCTAAAGGATAAAAATGTTTCAATTCACTAAGAAAATTATTATCCCAAATAAAGGATTTTGCTTTATAGCATGTTTTGATACAATTAAATAATATTAGTGTATGCATTACTATAAACAAATAAACTCCTTCTGTGCAAAGTCTGAGTGTTCTGTTCGAAACCAAAAATGAGTTATAAAGGCTTACATGTGAAAAAGTGCACCATGTTGTACTTCCAATCAACATGATGTATTATTCTAATTGACCATGCCAGGGAAACAATATTTCCTGTTTAAAGGAAACTAGGGATCATTTTTTTTTTTCAAAATCATTTTCTTAGGGTTTGAGGAAAATATTAATTTGCGTATGCCATCTATATTTGAACCTTGGTCCTATGATCTATGTAATGAGAATTTCAATTCCTATTCAAAACACATCATAATGACAGGTAGGCAAATATGTTTTTGATAGCTCTGAGTGCATTTTCTCTCCATTTCTTTGCCTACTGGAAGCTTTCTGTTGAAAGAAGAATCAATTGAAATGTTTCTGAGTTTGAAGCCTACTTCTATCTACAATTTAATAAACAGTTTTGCACAGTAACTTAAAGTCATATGGTTTAAACTCATATTATTGCTGTCATACCATATATTATTTTAAGTTTGGTGAAGAGTTTTCTTATTCATTAAATATTGCAATATATATATATATATATATATATATATATATATATATATATATATATATATATATATATATATAAATATTAAAAAGGACGAATCTTTCAAAAACTACGAAAACTGCGAGCTCTAGTAAATAACTTATTCTTAAAATTTCAGATATAACCAAAAATTATTTTCATAGCTTTTCGGAGGAAAAAAAAATCTAATTTTAATTAGTCTTTATAATAAATTTTAATTTCAGCGTAGGGGTTTAAAACCTAATTAAAATATTAAAATTCAAAATTTCGGTTTTATAAAGATGTGTAATCAATATAAAACCAAGCTCAGTTAAATTTAGCATTCCCGACAGAACTATGAACCTATATCTGAAGCTAATACAAAATTAATAATGAAAATTGGTCAAATGGATTATATTCTCTTCTATGTAAAATAATAAATTAAAGTCAATCTAGAAATACTGTCTTTGAAATATGAAATAAATCAATTGAAATAAACACGATTAAAGATTCAATCAGCAAATCTCCTTTATTACACTAGAATCTTCAACAAACATAAAAATATAAAATGCTATATAAATAATTATTAAAGAATTCTACTTTTTTTAGTTTCTTTATCAGGACAAATTATTTTAATTTCCAAGGAATTGTGAAAACAAAAGCTTCTGATCTTTTTGAAATGCACTGATTCAAAAAGCAAACAGGACATAATTCCTTCGAAGAAAATCTTGGAAATATTTTCATATGCATAATTAATTATATGTAATTAATTAAGCATAATAATTCTTAAAATGCATAATAAAGAAGTATGCATAGTTATTAATAATATTGGAAATATATTCTTATGCATAATTATTATTTTCTATGTATTATGCTGTCATTTTATCTGTCAAACTCAGTTTTATTTCTCTGATATGTGACTTAGCTTTTTACAAAAGAAACAAAATAACTATGATTAAATGATATTTCGAATTACTAATAATTGTTACATAATGCCATTTATTATTAGAGATTATAAAAATGAAATGTCGATGAAAACATATTTTTAGAACATCCCTATCTTTTTATTTGTCAATAGCAATAAATAAATGATAAGATATGGAATTAGCTGTGAAATTGTCAATTAAGAAGATAATACAATTCTTTTTTTGTATAAGATAATACAATTAATTATTGTGCATAATTAAATGTATTAATTATAAGCATTTGAACTTGGGTATCTAAAAAAATAACAATATTACATTATTATAATACAACTACTGCTAATTAAAATTTAATAGCATAATTTGAAATAATAGCATTCGCTTTATCAAATTGATACATTTTTTAAGGATATAGGTTCTAATATTTTGAAACTTAAGAAGAAATTGATTTTAGTTAAAAATAAATTTGTTTTTTTAATTTTAACTAGAAGAAAAATTGACTTCAATGTAAAGACGCTTTGGCACTGCAAATATAAAAAAAAATTATTCTTAAATTATTGTAAACATTTAATTCTGAAATAAAATACAAATAAATTTTTTCATACTATATTAACTAAGTTACATGTAACATTTATTACAAAAATTGTACTTGTTTACTATAATATTAGTATCGAAACATAAAGTTACAGTTCTGTGATATTGAAGATATGTCAATTTTTTGGGGAAAAAAAAAGAATCGCACATTGCGCTACTATGCAAACAATAAGATAAATTATTTTTATCTCGTCTAATTTAACCTGTGCTTTCAAATGCATTCTACTGTTTTTTAAATGTAAAGTAACGAAAGTAAATTAATAAATAAATAACACCCTGCACGCTCGAGAACTTTCTGCATCGTTACGCGCGCCTAATAAATATCCGATGTCCCTACGCACGACTGATTACTGTTCCAGTTGCTGAACAATCGATTCCATATTCTGACCAAAAGAGTTTCACTGGATGCTCCAGAAAAGGTTAAATAATGCAGACCTAATTCGACGACGTATGCCTTTTTATTGGGTTATCCTAACGAAGTGGCGTTTAAAGTGCCATAAAAAAGGACAATTTAAGTGCCCACTTCACAAAGTGCGGCTGATGGGTAATGTTTATCTTGCTGCGTATCTCAACATTCGTGTTTTCATTACACCTAAAAGAAAAGTTCAAGAAGGTGCATTTAATCTTATACTTGAATGAACATTTCAGTGAGCATAATTCTCAAACTGGATTTGTTTTCCTTTAATGGCATTTGAAGACATTAGTAGTTATTTTTTAAATTTTTTTCTCACTGTAAGCAATAAAGCAACACAGTAAGCAACTTAAAGTAAATCAGATAAAGGATATATGTGTATAAAGTATTCAACATAAAAAGGTAAATAGCTATTCAAAGAAGCGACATACTTTTACAGATTCGTGAAAAAGAGTGCTAAATAGATTATTAATAAGTTTTCCTGCTTTTCGAAAGATACACTTTTTTACAAAAAAAAGTTTTTTCCACTTGTTGTATTTAGTAAACATAATTAAACATATTTAAGAGTGGAAATAAACTTCTAAATAAATATTTAGGATATATCTGTATTTATGATAAATAAAAAATCCAAAGTGTTTTTCCAAAGTTTATTATTTTAGTTCATACTGTAAAAAGATCGTATCACGACCGACTGGAGTTGTTTTAATTTTGCAAATCTTGCTGCATTCAGTTATACTCTAAGGTCCTGGATTTAAATTTCTCAATGCAGTTGAGTAAAAAAATGTTCCAGGAATTAACGTTTCAATGGAGTATTAATGGAGGAGCTTTCATACTTAAGGAATACTTTGGGTGTGCTTACTGTTTGATTTTGCACTTATCTAGGAAATAAAACAGAATATAGATTTAGTGCTTTACAGGTTAAAATGCGTAATTAGATAAATATTTACAAATGCGTGTGAAGATTTTTGGCCAGTATCTATTCAAAATCTGCTTATTTTCAGATTTTTTATTGGATTTAAAATTTTTGTACTTATGGGACTTTTATTGCAATTATTAATAAGATTTAAATTATATGAACTTAATGATTAGAAATTTTTTCTTAAGGAAAGAAAAAATTGATTGACATATATAAATAAAGAAAATTTTAATTGAAATGTAACATCATAAAATGCACAAGATGGCTGAAGAAATGGGGTTTTTAAAGTAAATTAATGCTTCGTGGTTAATATTAACAATGAAAAATTCGTGGAATTATTTATATAAAGTGGGCATTTTTGTGTTAGAACAAAAATTCCTTTTCTTCTGCAATTTGAATTTAATAAAGTTTCTCTTCTTTAATCAGTAGTCATCGCACATGATTCATGCTACCAGTAAGTGGAGAAATTTGAGGATCAAGTGTCACATCTGGTAGATGATGTAGTTTAAATAGATTAAACACTCGCTTTGAAGCAAAATAAAGGCTATTTAGAAATGAACTCATAATTGTGAACCTTTAATTTTGATTTTTTTTCCTTTTTCGTATCTGATGTGTAGAAGAAGTATTGTAACAGTAAAAAAGAATTAGAATTCAAGATTTTTAACGAATCTCCGTTTATGATGTCCTTGATTCCGAGAAACAGATATTTGGTATTCTGTCGGTCAGTCTGGAAATATACGATAACTCAAAACGACTAAATCTAATTTAATAGAATATAGAATTATAGAATTTAGAAACTATAGAACTATAGAAATATAGAATTTTAATCTAAACGACTAAAATTCTATATTTAGAATAACCACAAAGTGTGCATAATTTTATCAAATTTTGAATGAGATCTATTCACAAGAAATATGTCTGGTTGTTCAATTGCAAGTGAACTCAGTAACTACAAAACACAAAGAGCTAGGTAAATTGGTGAACAGATTTTACATTTAAAATATAGATGTGTATCAAATTTCCAGCTAAATATGCTCAACGTTTAACTATCTGTCGTTCTGTGATATCGCACGCATTTAAAAACACATAAAACACAATGACTTAAACAAATGAAATTTGTAATGTTATATTATGACTTCAACTACAGTTTTGTATCAAATGCTAATGTCAGTCAGTCGGTTAAAAATATTCAAAATTTATTTTCTCGTCATTAAAAATACTAGATTCATAAAAATATATATATATATATATATATTTTACAAATTACTGTCACCATTGCCATGCAAGGATTCGCGGCCTTATATAGGCCGAAAATTTTACGCAGATGAAGGGGTATTACATCATCATAGGAAAGTATGGGAGAGAGTTTTGGGGTGACCACCGCTACTAGCTATGATCAGATGACACCCGAGATGGAATACCTCATTTCCTTTTACACTACATACAGGGGGTTATAATTAAACTTCCCCTATAAACAGCACCATATAAAACAAACGGGTGGACGGATTGCAACGAAATTTGGTATATAGATTATAAACGAGATGCGCTCAAGAAATTTCAAAAAAAAAAATGTTCCAAAATGTTTGCCAGAGTGCGCCTTTACCGGAAAATTATTAAATTTAACACAATAAACGATCTAAACGGAAAACAGAAACAATATTAACAATCCAAAACAAGAATTATGAGTAATAAAATATAAAACCGGGAAAAGCTGTCAGTTCTAGGAAAAATGTCGAGATTTGCATGCTTGCGAAGAAGAGGAAGTTTTATGCAAAACATAGGGTGAGAAACCTTTGCAGTCATTGTCATGTTTTATGTCGACGTTTCCGGCTGTAATGATGAAGGTATCTTGTTGCGATGTTGAAGAACTCCATAACGCTTCATATGCGAAACATCACAACTGATAAGTTACGATCTGCTGTTGAACACACTGTCCATCGACTTGAAATTTTGCTGGTGAATGAGGGTTGTCACATGGAGCATCTTTCCCTACATCATCCTGCACACGATTAGTAACTGCTCCTCTTGTGCAATTTCGTCCTAATCTATTTTTGTTTCTGTAAACTGAACTGTTTTTGTCTCCCTCCAATAGCGTACTGTTATTTGTTCCTTTTCTTTACAATATGATCAGAAAATGGTCAATAAATGTTAATTTTGTTTCTGTATTCTGTTTTGATAATTTATTTTGTTAAAATTAGCGTTTTTTTCGGAAAAACATTATCTGGTGGACATGTTTGAACTTTTTTTTTCGAAATTCCATGCGGGCAACTCGTGTATAGTCTATATACCAAATTTCGTTGCAACACGTTCAACCGTTTGCGTTGTATGGTGCTGTTTATAGGGGAAGTTAAATTATAACCACTCTGTATTTGGCTTTCAACTAGCATCGTTATGACAGATATGCCGCAAAAGGGGAAACCAGAATCTGGTATCCTCGCTCGTGACATACGCCTTTAAAATACTTTCTCAAAGAAGAAAAATTCTACAGTAAAATATTCTTTCACTTATAATAAAATAGCTAGAAATATATTATTTGCATGGCACACTGGTTTTCTGATACAAGAGCTGAAATAAGTTCCGATGAAATCTTGTCATTAATTATTAAAATATTTACATTTAAATATATTCTTTTTTTATTAAGCTATAAGAAAAAGAAATCGGATAAACTTGACTAGATGAAATATATTTGTTTTCAAAAAATCAATAAAAATGTAACTAATACTTTTCGTACCTCCTTAAATATGCTTTATATTTATGTAATTGTGTGAAGTTACAAGAATACTGGAGAACCCTAATAAGAATTTTATATGTTTAGAACAATTCTCTTATAAGTTTATAAAAAACATTTAAATATAAGAAATTAATAGAAAAATTTTGAATATAAGTATATTTTATAAATTCATTTGAGAGCTTATATTTTGTAAGCTGAAATCTGGTGGAATTTTAAATAGGAAAAAAAAAATATTGTTTATTAAATCTGACTATTTTTAAAATTGCTCGTAAAATTCAAATTCGTGAAATTCTAATTCATTTTCCCAGTGCAAGTCTTATAAGAATACTTAATCATTACTGCGAAAATCCAATAATGAAATCAATTACACCAACATTTCTAAAGCGTTTCTTAAATTTTATATAACTTCAAATGCTTCTATGTATTTTTTTTGTCTTTATTCATACTATTTCTCAAAATGCCGTTTCCTCACTTAATTTAGAATACACATCTTTGAAAGTTTTTATTTCCCTGGAACTAATTGTTAAAAATACAGCTCATTTCCCTCACAACAATTAATCATGCTGTTTAATTAAATATGACGCTGAAAATATTTCTTGGAGGAAGTTATCAGGTCTCTCTGTAAAGTAATGCGTAAAAAGAGACGAAAAAAGGAACTACAAAACATATTTTAATTAAATTTGTTACTACCGAACCAATTCTTGTGTCTGGATTGGACTGGAATGAAATGTTTATTTAATTAAATATTTTGCTTTCAGAATACATTGGTAAGAAAATCTGGCAAAAAATAATTTGTCCTTGTTCTTAAACAGAGACGTATAATTTTCACATGCATAATGAAGCCATTAGAAATAAATAAGTAAATATTTTATGTCTCTCCAAATGGGCAAATTCCTTATTTTGAAAAAAATAAAAAAATAAATAAGAAAAAAATATTTTTTAATAAAATAGCAATTGAAATAACTCAATTTTAAGATTTTAAATCACACTTGAGATAATATGGTACTATTGATTTTATATTTGGATTAAAATATGCCGATGTCCAGTTTTTAGTTTGAAATTAATCACTAGAAGTAATTATTTAAAGTAATCTTATACTTTTAAAATACTAAATAATAAATACTAATAAAATACTAATAAAATTTACTTGAAAAAATATTGTACAAAAATAATTCTGTAGAGATTTACTGTAATCAGACTCATTTTCTGATTAAAAATGCCCATTATGTAATTAAATACCCATTATCACATTATACAAAAACTTATGTTTTGGTTCTTTTTTTTTGCAATCTTAGCAAACTGCAGTCATTAATTTTATTAGCCTCTCTGGAAACATGAAAGTAATTACAGAATAAATTCTACCGTATATATTTATAACAGAATTTGAAGAAATAGTCGGAGAATTCATTAACCATTCCTTTACTTCATAATTCAAGTAAATAGTCCAATTTTTAACTACTGTCAAGATTTCTTTGTACAAGCAATGGCGGCATGTCGAATAGAAAGACAGAAAGTAAGATGAGTAGAGTGTGAGAAAATATTCTGAGCTTATATAGATTTAGAAAATAATTTGTTGACTCGATTGGTTCCCTTTTGATTCTTTGTGAAAAAAAAAGGAATAGTCTGCGAAACTTAGAAGATAAAATTACAATGAAGACAGAGCTCGAACAATTTAATAATTTTTTCTTCTTCTATAAGCCATAGATTAGTTAGACATTATTAAAAGTGCATGAGCATTATTTTCTTATTATTTAAGAAAATTAATTATCTGTTAATTGCTCTAAAAACTCATCATGACTTTTTTTTAATTGAATTGGAATTTTTAGTAAATTACACCACAGATATAAAAATATATTCAAGCTTGGAATTTTCTTATACTCCCTTGTTCGCATTAATTTCTACGCACTAAATTCAAGAAATATTCAGATTTTAATTTCTTCTTTATTGTAGAGGATGTTAAATTTCTTCTTTACTCTACAAGGTGTTAAATTTCTTCTTTACTCTACAAGGTGTTAAATTTCTTCTTTACTCTACAAGGTGTTAAATTTCTTCTTTACTCTACAAGGTGTTAAATTTCTTCTTTACTCTACAAGGTGTTAAATTTCTTCTTTACTCTACAAGGTGTTAAATTTCTTCTTTACTCTACAAGGTGTTAAATTTCTTCTTTACTCTACAAGGTGTTAAAATTCTTCTTTACTCTACAAGGTGTTAAATTAATCATTTATATAATAGTATAATATTTCGAATAAAGCGAGATATTATGGCATCCTATTTCACTTTCATTTAAATTTCACGAAATTTGATAGGAAATAGCAAAATATCTAGTTTGTTTATCTTTTTTTCATTTTGAATGTAAGCCTGAGGAAGAGGATATCTTAAAACGTTTCGGAATTCTGTATTTTTTATGTTTAAAGATTCTAGTGTTGGATTTCAAAGTACACGTTCAATGCACGCTTGGTGGAGTAAATTGAGACGCTCTTTCTTTTTTCTTGAGAAGGCTGGCATGGTTCGGTTGGTATCTTCTCCAAATAGAAGACACGAAGAAAAAGCCTCCGTCTTCATTTATTTTGGCAGTAACGATTAGTCTTAATCTTCTCTTAAGCAAAAAGACCGATTTGCAGAGAGAAAACCTTCTAAATGGAAACAGAATTGATCGTCAAGCTACAATCTCAATTACTCTAAATGTTTCGGTAAAAGAAGTGCAGACTGTAAATGCTTCATGGTTCTGAGTTTGAATCAATAGTTCTTTCGTTTCCTGTTTTGGAATGAAGGGAGAAAAAAAATAAAGAAACAGTTTATTTTACTGAATCAAAAGAAAATACTGAAATCAAGAAAGTGAGATTAAGAGAGGGAATGAAAAAGGTAATTGAATATATTTCCAGTAAACAGTTCTAAAAGTGAGTAATTAAAAAAATGAATGCTTATGGCTTTTTGTGTTTTACATTTAAATTTTTTTATTTAAGAAATCACCTTTATTTTGTTGCATTACTTATTAGATCTCCTTCAAAGAAGAAAACTTTAAATTTTTATATTTTTTGTATATATTTATTGTTATTTAGCTTGTAGTAAAAAACTCCTTTTGCCTCAAGAGGAAATCCGATGAAACGTGGCGAAATTACAAATTTAAGAACAATGGTTAAAATTCAGACAATAGATTCAAATAAATGCACATATTAATACATTTTTTTGCAAAATAAAAAACGATCTATAATTTCTAAAATAAAAATGCATCCGTCTAATCTGCGTTTCTTCATATTCCCAAGTGTGTGAATAAAAATAATAGCTGCTATTTCTGAAATCCTGATAAAATAATGAATATGAAAGAAAGATGGTATGTTTCTCTCTTAATATATTTTGACTAAATTGATACATAATGAATAAGTTGTTAGATTATTTCTAACATAATTTTGAAATAAAAAGTAAATTTTACCTTTCGCCAAACATTGGAATGAATAAGAGTAGACTTCTGTCTATTTACTCGTACGTGCGCTGGATTTAATTCGATCATAGTTTCGTAGTATAATGAAAAGAATGACGCATACGTTTTATTACTCGTCTGATAGGCAGATTAAATAAAAAAAATATCTTAGAGATCTACAGTTTTGGTTTTGATAGCACGTCTTATATTATTTCAATTCCCTTGGTTTAATATGTAATATTAAGTAATATACACAGCATTGGTAGGAATTAAATTACGCTTACGTTTTACATATTAAACATACATATTTTATAACAATACACTACTTTATTGGCATTTCTTGGGCTTTGTTTACTACTTGAGGAATAAAAATATTCCCAAAGTGCTTATATGAGAAAATAAAAAAAAAATAATGGTAAAATATATGGTGATCAAGAAATAACAGGAGGTGTTCGGAGTCCTGTAGCACTTGACGAAATTTAACAAAATTTGGCCATCATACATATTAAAGTATGGGGTTCCGATTTATCAAGAAAGAAAAAAAATAGTACTATAAAACGCCGATAGAGGAAGTCCTAGAGCTGCAAACGCATAATGTGAGGAAAAATAATACATCACTGCCAATGGAAACAGTAAATAGCAACACACCATATACCAAAGAAAAGCGTTTATTATAGCAACTTACAAATTTGGCTCAAGATGACCACCAACTAGATGTTCTAATAATTGCATACAGTACACGTGGTTTTCGACGTTGGCTCGCAGCATATCGGCATTTATTCGTCTAACATGAAGCGTTATTTGATCTTTCACTTAGGAATGTCAGAAACATGTCCTTGATACGCAACGCCTTTCAAATGAACCAGAACCGCCTCACAATCAGAATTTGTCAAGATTCAGATCAATGTCATCAGTTAATGGGTGTTACCTTATACGGATAATATTTCAGGAACTTACAAAATATCTTCTGCATCGTCGAGAACTGGATATATGTTTGTCGTGATATTGAACGTCCACCTCTGGTACCTTGTTTATTAACTATCGCCTGAACCATAACGGCTGTTGCAAATTCTTCCTGCTTGATAACTTTACGTCCTCGGCCTGGTTGCACACCAAGAATTCCTGTTATTCCAAATATTTCAACTATTCTTTGTAAGTTAGTTATGGTCATCGGTTCTCTACGAAACTGTTTTAACCGCCGGTATTCACGAAGAGTAACACTGGCATTTTCATCCTGCTGATAAAACAGCTTAACTAATAAGGCACGTTCATGTAGTGACAAAGCCATCGACAGGGAAATTTTTGCAGAACGACTTGAATTCCCGCAATCCTTCCTTTTATCCTAGATATCGAGTCGCAAAGTATCCGTATATGCAAAATACATAATAAAGTTTTCGATCGCAAGGCCAGGATTTCCCCTATCTTCCTTTTTTTGGTACTAGTTTCTTGATAAATCGAAACTGCATACTTTAATGTGTATGGTGGCCTAATTTTATTATATTTTGTCTAGTATATAACACGCTACAGGGCTCCGAACACCTGTTATTTCTTGATCATCCTGTATATAAGAGTCTTACTATTACCATATTTCAAAACCTTTGCATTAAAGTTAAAATAATAACAATTAAAGAACATATTGTACATAAGGAAATTTGGCATCACTGAAAATATAGAATTTATTAGTTTTTAAAATGGTAATAAAATTCTTCGGCTCAATTTTTACAATATAATTTGCTTCGTATTTGTTGTCAAAAATGATAAAATTTCGATTAGTTTTTAATTTAATATTTAATTAACTTTTGAACATTGAAAACTTGATGTTTTTGCTCTGATCTTAAAGAAAAGGTGTGCAAACTTTGGTTGAAATCAAATATTTCGTTTAGAAGATGCCGAATATATATATAATGATTCTGCATAACTGCAATGATTTTTATTGATATCAATTCCATTATATCAAAGGAAGTTTCGTGAAATATAGTTTCTTTAATTCTCATTCAACTTTATATCAGGTAGCTGAAAAAACATAGCAGCAATTTTACAAAATTGGGAAAAAATGTCACATTTAACATAACGCAAAAAGTATCTTATACCATATATGGTACACCGTGCAATCTTTCGATTCCAATAAATTTCGCAATAGATAAGCAAAACATATTTAAATTTAAGCTTAGAAAGAAAATAAATTGCAAACTACATAGAACTATTCAAATTTCATTCGGTACAATGTTTTATATTCATTTAAAAAAAATAGTATAAATCTTTTTTGATTAAGTGATTTTTATATAAAAAAAAGGTTTTTTTTATATTCATATTTCCTTTCTTGTTACTCTATTAATAGTATTTTGAAGAACAACCTGTTTGTTTCTAATGATGCTCGACCATGGCTGTAGCATTTTTTGAGGCACTCACTATCAATTTAAATATTTGATGAAATTTATTTGAAAAATTTAAACAAGTACAATTTTAAACCTCGCATAATACTTACCAGAAAGATAATCATATTTTCCAGTTTCCGAAATATCTTTGAATCACATATTTTTATTTTCAGTGTAAGTGGCAGTGCAATTGTTGCGTTGCTAGGGGCAATCATCGCGTTGATTCAAAATACTTGAATATTAAACATTAAATTAAATTTTCAGATGCCTTTTTGTAGCCATTCTCTCCTTTTAAGGCTTCACACGTTTATCCAAAAGAGATTCATGTAGTCAATATGGTACAAACAGCAATACTTAATTAACAGTAATAATTAGATATCAGTTATGTGTAAGAATACCAACCTCAAATAATCATTTATATCTGCAGCTTTAAACTTATTTATTTATTCATTCATTCAGTAAATGGTATTCCTGTACGTGTCATAAATATGGAATATATTTAATAAAAGGATAAAGTTAACTTTGCATACTTTATCTTTGTAAGTTCTCCAGAGAAAAAAAATGTAAAGGAGATCTTACCAGTCGTTCTTCAGTAATAAGTGCGAACATTATAGTGGTCGATGTAATACAGTGTTATCTTAAGTGCTCAACTTTTCGATGATGCAGCGTACTGTTATATACCTATAAACTCCCTCCGTAAATGTCTTAAGTAATGAAAAACCTCACTAAAAGTTGTTCAGATGTTCTCAAGCCATAAACGAGCCTAACAGACATAAAAATGACATAAATCGGGTTTCTGATTTCC
This sequence comes from Argiope bruennichi, assembly GCF_947563725.1. Taxonomy (NCBI): domain Eukaryota; kingdom Metazoa; phylum Arthropoda; class Arachnida; order Araneae; family Araneidae; genus Argiope; species Argiope bruennichi. The sequence goes on along the minus strand of NC_079151.1, from coordinate 24,572,065 downwards.
GTTGTTCCACGTCATTGTCTGAAGGTATAAAACTTATCTCAAAGCCCTGTGCAAGTTCTATCGAGTGAAAAAAAATCTACAAAGTAGGTTACTTGTAACATGTACGATCAACGTCCTCTTTTAGGAGAAAAGTTTTTTTTTTAATACTTTCACAAAGAAATAGATTAGAAAAATTTTAAAGTGTGCCTTACTGATTATTTTTAGTTTTCCCTTGTATTCTCCTACATTTTAGTAGTAAAATATAATGAAAATCAAATGTAATTTTTCATCAATTACGATTTAAAATTACATTTTAGTTTTAATATTTAGTTAAGTATAGGTAACGAAATGAAAGAAAATTCAAATGGCTGTTTTGCTTTCCCTTTAATTTTGAACCATATTTGATGCTATATCAATCATATGCTATGCCAATAAATGAGCAATCATCGTACAAATTCTCGTGCAAAATTATTTGATTAACATAAGAAAAAGGCTCTTAATTATAAAATCTTTCAGTTAAAAATTCACAAGAGCAAGATCGTTTAACGGATTAAAATATACTGTTTGCACTTTCGATTATCACAGCTATGGTTTAATTCTCAAAAACCAGAAAAAGTTGAAAATATGAGTTATTTAATGCACAAAAGTGACAGCTAAGATTCTATACATGATATTATTAAAGTTCCTTGCATTCATATCAGGCAAGCGTGCAAATACAAACACGTGGTTGAGTATCACTTGAATCCATAGAAGAAAAAAAACAGCACTCAAAATCTGAACCTCGATCACAATTTTCAGTTTCTTCAGGTTCAGTTAGCTTCTTCTGGTGCCATTTCAAGCTATAATTTATCGTTATTTGAATATATTTTCAATTTGAATTTCTTGAAGAACATTTAAGATAGAGCAGAGGATTAATACACTCAAAGTGATGAGAGTAGCTCAATTTTTTTTCTATTTAGTCAATTTAACAATATTAAAATTTATTTTCCTACAAATGCATTCATTATTTCGGTAATTCCTTAATCGCTTGCAATCTTGTCAGCATACTATTCGGACTGAAAAAGGAGACGCAATTTTAATATCATAACTTCGATCATATCAGATTGTTCAGAAAATTATGGTGATTTTACGAAAATAACTAATAATTAAATTTGTATGAAGAATTTCAGTGAAGAAATATTTTAAATGGTAGCGATCTAATAGAATATGACATAACAAGAAACCATATGGCTTAATCAAATTATTTAATGGATATATATTTAATGTTTACTCGATATTTTAAAAATAATTTCTTAAATATTTGAATAATAAAAAAAAATCTGAATGATTATAATAACAGCAAGTATTTTTTTTTAAACATACGACACAAAATTTAAATTCATCATCAGTCTACATATTTTGCAGTCTCTGTAAGATATTTTTTTATTTACTATTGTCGAACCTAACTCTTTAGCAGTCTTATCTTCTATTTCTTTTTTTTTCCCGATCCGCACTCGATGCAGGAAGAAAGATAAGAAAAACTGACGACCTAGATAAACTCTCCTTTAATAAAGATGATTCGTATTCTTTCCGAATATCCATGACACTCAAGTTGCGGATATTCCATCCCGCCGAACGATGTTTGTTATGAACCTGAAGCATTGACCACTTCTGTTTAATCATGTCTTTATCGGAACTTGTTTGTGGGAAATCCGCAAATAGTCGTGTACTAACTCGGCGGTGTTTCGAACTATCTGTAATTAAGCGTTTGCTGAACGCTGCCCAGTTCAAGGCCCCTCAAAGATAAGATGACAAGAACTTTTTTTCCCCTCGGATTCCAAATCAATAAAGGATAGATTCTCAGAAGAAATACTATTGCAAAGCATTAAGCTGAAATTGCCATGTTAGATAGTTTTCTTAAGGGTTCAGTGCTTATTGGGCTTAACTATACATCCATGATATTGTCAGATAATGACTGTAAGCAATGAATAAATAGGTTTTACTTTAAATAGTTCTTTGAATTTATAATGACAATTAATTAGAAAATATTTATGTTTACAAGCTCATTTATAACTAAGAAATTACGATAATATAATTTATAATGGCATGAAATTTCTATTTTTTTTCAATTGCACAATTATGCATAACACTAACAATATATTTACACAGATATTTTCTCAGATTGTAGCAACATAATTCCTTTTATGATTGAAATAATCTGAATCGAAATGTGATTACTTTTTTAAAAAATAAGCACAGACGTACGAGAAGAAAGTATCAAATAGATAACTCCGTATTTTTCAATCTGAAATTTAAAATGAAGGATTCTCAAACGAGCAATATGCTAATGAACATTTCCATTTGAGAGCGCAATAATTTTACCTGTATGATTGTTTACTTACTTTATGAATAAACAAGATTGGAAAAACTGAAAAGCTATACTCAAGTAACTTAATCTCTTAATTTCTTTCAATTATAAATGTGAAAACGTTTCATTCGAAATCGATTGTGATGAAAGTTAGAGATGAATGCATAGTATTTTTGCATAAACTTTAATGCAATTATTCTAATGTATAATAAACAATGAAAAAACTATTTATAGTAGTTGAATGTCCTTTATTCTCTTTTATTTTATATTAGAACTATTGAAACTATTTTCTAGATAAGCATATCAAATGTATCTGATGAATCTATACAAAATTTCAATGAATGCGTTGTTATTTTGTAGTAATGGAAGGATGATTTCACGATACTAAAGAATCTAAAAAGAAACCGTTTCTTTAAAAAGTGTTTTTCAACGGAACGACATCTTGAATAATTTGTGCTAGCAAATCTTATATGAAATCAATCAAAGTATTATTTGATAATTTTTATTATACTCAATGATTATTCCAGTTTAAAAATTTAAGAATTTTCCATCTTCTAGTTGAATATTCTGATTCGAGCATATATTCCAAATCAAATTATTAAAAAACCTTTTGTAATTTAAAATTTATACGAAATAAAAAATATATTTAATCCATTTTTCTTTTTAGGGAATAAGGATAAATGTTCAAATAAGATCATTAGCCCAATGCCATGCAATTCAATTGGCCAAATAATATGTCGGATAGGCTTTCAAAATATTATTACTTCGAGAATGCTAAATTAGAGTGATAAATAAAAATAATTTTAGTCATAAAATAACAAATGTTTATAAATAATAAAATTTTAAGAACTCATGAACTAGGGAAATTTTATTTTACTGTTAAAAAAACTGCCATTTTTTAATATCAGCTTAGATTTATAAAATACATACACGATATGCACTTTGAATTGCGAAATTCAAAGGGGGGGGGAATTATAGTTGAGAAATATATTTCAAGTAGTAACGTGTCAAAATTGATATTATTATATAACAAATTTGGAGCTTTATTGATGATGAAACCACGACAGTATTTAAATAAAATATTTTATCATCCAAAATATATCAACATAATATTACCGATGACCTATAAATATAATAGAATCAAATTTTTAAGATTGAAATTTAAATTATATCATAAGCAAATGAAATAGATAAAAACCAACTAAGAATACTATATTTATTTGATATTGTTTAATATTTGGTACAATGTAAGAGATATTATATCTCAGTAGACTTCCTTCGTCATTTTTTCATTTTTTGGAAAAAATAAATTTCATCAAAATGTACCATGTATATTACCTCCCGATACATGTGTACAGAGAGAAACTTACTCACAAATTCATGAGCATTTATGATAAAACGCAAAATAAAAAGGATTTATTCTTTAAAACTTGCATAGTTAATATATAAAATCAAGGTGTGACATTTCATCGAAGAGTTCTATCTTTGATATTATGCTAATGAAACTGGAAAGTCTCAACCAATTAGAAGAAAAATTACTTTCTCGTACTTTCCTTAATATTAAAGGTATGCCTTGTTTCAGTTCTAAATAATAAATTGGCCAAATTTTCTGCCTGACTTATGAGAAGCGATGAATACTGAATGTTTCTAATTTTAAAAATTACTATAACTCATCGCTGAAACATAACATTTATTGTAGATTTTTGAATAGATTATAAGATACTACAAATATCTTTACCGAAATATTCTGAGGCTAATTTAAAATCCAGTCTTGCTCAGAATTTTAACATTTTAATCAAGTCTTTCACCTGCATCAATTTCACCACAACAAATGTTCGAGACTTGTTTACTTATTCCTTTTCACTAAGACGGTTGTTATTCAAAGAAGATTGCAATTAATTATGCATCAATATGCAATTGTTTCGCCCGAATCGCAGGGCCTTCCAGGGGATGGTGCTCTGTCTGTTTGCTTTTCTGCTTCAGATTTTCTAGCTGTTTCAACAAAGGGAAATATTTTATAGCTCTCGTAATGGCCTATTCGTTATTTGAGCCGATCTCAAGGGAGTCGTCCATTCTGCTTTTACTTCCTCATTTGCATTTAGATGCAGCGGAGAGAGCGTTTTTACTACTTCTAATCTTGAAATGTCTCTTTTCAAGTCGCAAATATGAAGAAGCCGCGATATTCACTTTTATTACCGCTAAATATGCGTTTATTTCTAATTAGCAAGTTAGGAGAATTCACTGTCATCGCCATCTGCAAAGATTAACTTATTTAACGTGAAACCGGTTTACGAGCTGGTGGTTTACGTGGCTTCAAGATGAAGGCAAGGGAATATTTAGATTGAGGAAATTATGATTCTTCTAAAGGATACAATAATTTTCTTTACAGTTTTATTGTTGAAAAAAGTCCTTAAACTTAATCAAATGCATATAATGCCTGGGAGTGGAGGCATACAATAAGAAAATACAGCATACAATGTAGTGTAAGCAATCAATATCACTAGGCAATATATCTTAGAATTTGTTTGCCGGGGAACTGGCCTAGGGGCAGAGCGTCTTTTCTGTGATCTGGGAGTCACGGATTCGAATCCGGTTTCGGGCATGGTTGTTCTTTATCCTGTGTTCTGTATGTGAGATGTGTGAAAAAGCCTTTCTGTAGAAAGGGGTTGTACAAGCGAGTGTGTGAGTGTCATTTTCATATAAGCTAGAAGTCAGACTTCTGCCCTCCAATGCTCAGCGGTCTTTACCCTCAGAAGTTACTCGGCTTAAATCACTGGCTTCGTCAGCGGGCTTGTCTATGATAAGCGCCATAGATAACAACAACAGAATTTGCTTTTTCTCTTCAAATAAGTACATTTTAAATATAGTTACATTTGTTCCCTTTTACCATGATACCGTTGCTTTCAATAAACGAGTGGTGGGTATGTAGCATCTCATCGGGGCGAGTCAACATAATATTTGTTAATGTTGGTTTCCAATATCAGACTTGAATTCCATCAGGGTCTTGGCTGGCATTGTCAAATAGGAGTTTCTGATATGCCGGATTTTTCTCTTGAGCTAAGTCTGTGTGGGGATGCTTTGCTGTGTTTCATTATATCCATTTTGCTGCTTTGTTTGTCTGCTTTTATCATTAGATTTTACATGGTAAGCTTCATTATAAATCGATGGCATATTAAAAAGCAATTTTAACCCGTTCGCCTCAACTTTTGTATGAATAAAATTTTAAATCCTATGTAAAAATAATTCTTCTTAAGGTAGCCCTTGTAAAAATAGGATTTATTTGGGGGATGTATGGGCCAATTAAGACTATTATTAATACGCAATATACAAATAACATCAATTTATTTGATATATTATGAAGCTATTATCAGACACCAATATTTCTTTGAAAATTTTCTTGTATTTAATAGTCTTTTTTAAATAATCATAATTAATTGTATCATTGATTTTGAAATAATTGCATTTTACTGAGTGTTGCTTTGGAAAATTTGAAAATGAAAGTAATATTTGGAAACTCATTGCATACGTTTCAATTGAATGTCTCGTATTTTCAAACATTGATATAATTGCTAATCTATTTCAAAAAGCAAAACAATTGAATTAAAAGCACGATAGACATTTAAAGTGCGTTAATGTTTATAGACATTACTTTACTAATCAGATAAATAATATTTCCTCCTTTGCTGTTTATAATAACGACTTTTCTTATTTATTTTTCTTATTTCCTTAACTCTTTGTTAATGAAAATTCCTCATACTCTTTGTCAATTCTACACTTTCAAGTTCTTCTAAATTGCTTCATACAAAATTTCATATTATTGCTGCTAATTAAAAAAAATTACAGTTAAAAAATGCTCCAATGTTTAATCGTATAAAAAAAACTGAAATCGGAATGAAGCAATTTGACAATAGATAACCATAATAATTGCAATTGAAATGAACTATTATTAGATGGAATAACTTTTTATAATTCAAACTTACTTTTCAAGTCCTTTCAAAATAATTATATAATTAAAGTAGTGGAGTCAATCTTGACAAAAAAAATCTTCAAAATTTAATTTTCAAATAATCGTGTATTTTTTTGTAAATAATTATTAACTTTCAGATTAAATATGTAGAAAAAAAATGAGCTATTTCCATAATAATGCAATAAAAACCTATTTGTATTTTTCAAAGATTTGATTTTTAGTAACAAATTGAAAATGGATCGGAAGACGATATTCTATAATTACAAAGGAAAATAATTGAATCGATCGTTACATGAAATTTTAAAAGAAGTACAATCTTTTATTGTAAGTTGTCTTTTAAAAATAAATATAGATATATTTATATGTATGATATAATAAAAGTTATATAAATATTAATTTTAATTTCTTAAAAAACTATCCCAGAACTTTTCCAGAAACTTTCCCTTTTTCCCAGAAAGTGGCATTCAACTGTTAGAAAAAAAAGTTGTATTGCATTGCATTACCAAACAAAACATTTTATCCATAACATGTTAATCTATTTCATCGTTTCTCCAAAGTTTTACAAATAATGTTCCAACGCCTTCAGTTACGTACTACGAGTTTATTATTTCTTTATTTTTCTATTTATATGCTGAGTGAATAACTAGGTAAGGTAACTTTTGGCAGAATAGCCATTAATTTCAGTATCAAATGACCAACAAAAAGGATTTAACTGAGTATTATAATACAAATAGTTTTCAGTTGCAGAAGAACTTAAGAAAAAAGAACTTAAACGTAAACATCAATTAAAATTGCAAAATCCTTCAAACTTACACTGCCCTTTTAAAGTACAAACAAATTATATAAAACAAAGAAAAAAAATGTACTTTTAAAGTTTTAAATTCTTTTTACTTAAAAGTTGTTTACACATACAGATCGTTTTTCCTTGCCAAATTAAAAGATCCTAATGATTCGAATTTATTCAGAGTTCTTTTATCTAGATTAAGAAACCAAGGGAATTGATAATTTATTCATCAACATACATTTTGTCTAGATTTTTTTGTAATAGTTTAAAAGTAAAATTGTCTTGTCTTTAAAAGTACTGTATTTTTATTTTTTTTTCATTTCCCCACTTAAACATGTGCGCGAATGACCTTAATGAATAATTTTTATTTAAGATCAAGAAAGATTTATGGACTTAATTAGTCCTCTTCGGTAATTAGAAGTTCTCTCTTTGATTTCTATTCATAGTTACTTGTTTATCTTTTTCAACTTCTAATTATACATCTTTTCCTTATTCAAATGAAAAACTCTTTCCTGAATAGTTTCTTGGAAGATTAACAGCATTTTAAAATTATATTTTTTGTCTTGTATTGTTTTTCTATTACATTCACAATTATTTTTTTGACAAGGGGATACACTTCCTAATTATCTGTAAATGAAAGTAAAGCTTGTAAAACTCAGATTTCTTGCAGTAATTAGAATAGAAACGAATGAAATATTTTAATTATTATTTTATTTTGCTGATAATAAGTCAACGATGATTGTCCAGAGTTTTATATTTAATTGCTCAATATAAGTAATACCCCATTTCATAGGATATATGTTTTACGTTTTTTTTTTTTTTTTTTTTTTTTTTTTTTTGCTTTGAATTTAACTCTCGTGGATTTTGTTGAATTTTGAAGGACCGATTTTTTTCGTAAATAATCCGATTTGAAATAGGACAATTAGTATTTTTTTTAATTATATATTGTAGGTTTGAAAAACCTTCAGAACAAAAGATTTCTGTTAAATTTAAAAACAAGATAAGATTATAAAAATTAAAAATAAGTAATAAAGAATTTAGTAAAGAGATTTGAAACTCTTGTCAAAAGCATTATAACAAGAAAAAGTTGTAGGTTTTATTTCCCAATTTTCTTTATTTTTAAAAATTTACTCTTAATTAAATATATCACGTGCAGTAACATAAAAAAAAATAATACATTCAATCTAGTCTCAGCAAATCCAGCAAGAAATAAAAACTTAATGGAGATAATTGTTGCAAAAAAAGCTTAATATATTTATTATGAATGCATATACTAAAATTAGAGAAAAGAAAAAAACTGCAAGAAAATATTGGTATCCCAGTTAATTTTTTTTATCTTTAAAAGTTATTTTGCAGCAATAGTTATTGCAGAATTAAATGTTTTTATGATATCGATGATAAATTTTAACTTTTGATAAAATTTTGAAAAAAAAATCTATTAAAATTTTAATAGATAATAAAAAATATATATATTTTTTAAATAACAAAATGGATTTTTAAAAGTTATATTAATTTTTTTATTTATTGGACAAACTCAGAAATCTCCACTATTTCTTAAATAATATTTTACAAAAAAGGAAATTTCAAATGCCGAAAATCTCACTGTATTCAGAATTAGCATTCATTCCGGTTCTGCATGATTAAACTTTTAATAAAAACATATATTTACGAATTGCTTTATTAACATCAAATTTTCCAATAATAATTTCGTTAAAGTGGGGAAAAATATAATATGAATGATATTCTTATAAAATAAATTCTAAACAGCCGGAACATTATTAAAAAAACTCCTTATAAAGTTAATATCTACATTTTCAAAATTCTCTTCTGTTTGAATAAAATGGTAGTGTGTATTTTCTTATTGCACCTTTTCTTTTATAAATCGACCATTTCATCAAAATTATATTGTTGATTTTCTTTTCCTGGTGCAAATTGAAGTGCAATATATGTGTGAAATACAATACATTAAACATGTTTTCTTTTCTTAAATTAGAAAAATTATAACTTTATTAGTTTACTATAAAAAATAAGCATATTAATAAGGAAAGGCAACTTTTTTAATCGACAAAAGTGCTTTAAATTTCGCTGATTCGAATAAATTAAGTTATAATTAAAATCACACTCATTATAGGGAACAGGCTCTTATTCATATTTTACCGATTAGAATAACTTTGCACAGAAGAAGGGTTTCCAACATAATTTTTTGAATTATTTCATTGTCAGATAAAAATTATTTAAAGGATAGTATATAATTATTAAAGGACATTGGTTATAGATATAGAGTACTTTCAACATTAATTCAGATATCTCTCTAGCATGAGGATATTGCTTATTTTAATTTTTTACTTTTTTTTCCTTTTCAATTAATAAGAAAATCTTTCATAAACGATTCCTCAGAATCTATATGACAAAACCTTAATCCTATTAGAAAATTCAAGCTACGTATTTCTAACAACATGTGGTCTAATGCGTTTTCGTAATTATCTTCCTTTTAAAATGTCACAAAGTATCTTCTAAAAGCTAAAAATATATACATATTTCTTCAAAGTCAATATCAAATATCTTCTTTATTTTTAAAGGAAGAAAGAACACAAATTAGTTATTTGTGATATAACAAAGAATGAATGTAGAGAAAGGGATTATAACATAATGGAAAAATAACAATAGGAAAAGACATCACTAGTTCCAACTTCTTATAAAATTATTGATTTGAAAGAGTCTCCAGCCAAACTATAAAATTAAGATTAGATACATAAAAATAAATTGAAACGACAACAGGGAGGTTTCTGAAAGCAGAGAAAGTAATTGTTTTTCATAATAATTAACATGAAAAATATAATAAGAATGGAAGAATCCTTATCGGATAATTATAATTCAGCATGCAGCCTCAATTGTTTGAAAACCATCCTCAAAAAGACAGTCACCACAAATATATCACGGTTAGTTACCATAATATTGACAATAATTGAAATAACGGAAAAAAAAAACGTAAGTCTTTAAAGTGTATATCCTATTTAAAATTCCACAAGTAAATTTGAGTATTTAATATAACTTTTACTTAGCGCATCTCACAAAATACTTAGCCTGTATCCATATCTTTGGATTTCTATGTATGGGTTTATGTATAAAACTTTCTCAAATATTTGAGCACTGTGGTGAGAAATTAGTGTTCCTTTTAAGTGTACTAAAATATAATGGAATTATACTATAACTATCATGATTAATGAAAATGAGATAGATGAAATGAGATATAAAGATTCTATGTATGATTCTCACAATATATCAAAGATAGTTCCGTGGTGGGTTTGACCAAACTGTTTTACAAAGAAACGTAGTGTTATATTAGGGCAAACAGAAAAGTAGTGTGATCGCCAAAAGTAAACACGGTTGTCTACGTGTCTGGAAGTATTTTATCGAAGATACATGACTGCGGTTCCATGAAGGGAAACAGACTATTACGAAACATCTCGGCAAATCTAGCATTAATGGCAGTGTTGGCCTCATTCCAAACGGTTATCGCTTTCTGTGCGCCTAAGTGGGGCAATTTTTTTACTCCTAAATGTTTATATATAACACATTTATGTACAGGCCTTCATTTAAATATATGCTCATTATATATGTGTATGCTTATATATATGTGATTCAATTTGAATGCTGCAGTTAAAATAATTGTATTATACGAGATGGATAATTTATTTAAGAAAATTATGAGAAATTTAGCTTGATGAAGTCTAAGTGTTTGAGAGATTTACAAGCAACAAAACGTGGTTTATTGTCATATAAATAAATGACTTTGAACTGTCACAGAAATCTGCTGTTTTTTTAAACAGTTTTATTATTTCAATCTGTCATACCAACTGAAAGCGAATGCTTCCGTTCTTTCTGGACCACTCTACAAAGTATTATGAGGATCATTTAATATACTTCCTAGACTATTAAATAAGACAGTTTGCATAACCATATTCTCTACATTAAGTTTATGATTTAATCCTTACTAGGATTCGACGAAGACTAATGTGTACTTTAACATTAGATTAAGAGCTTTTTGATGAGCCCGGAATATTGGAATTTTACTTGATGAGGAATTTTTACTTGATGAGTTTCGAATTAGAGCTTTTAAAATTAGAATTGCGATTGTAATGGATTGGCAATCAAAAAAAGTTGAAAAATTATTTTTAATTCAGTAATTGTTGGTTTGAATGTATAATTTTTATTTTGTTAATTTGGTACTGTTAACTGTATTCTTATTTTGATTTCTGCAAAAACATCAGCTTAAGAATACAGTATGTTTTTAATTTTATCAGCTTCGCTTGTGTTTTCATATGCTTAGTGTTTTTTGGTAATTAATTAAAATATTTTTTTATAGTTAACTTGTTTACGAAAATTGCGTTTCTATCAAGTTTATCCCTCATTATTAATTATATTTTAAGAAGCTAATACCTACCTTTAATATGGAGATCATAAATACTCCATAAGATAATCAAAACAATAGAGAATACTAGAAAATCTAAAAGCTATACAATAGTTATTGTGAGTGATATGTATTTTACAAGAAATTCAAAATCAAAAGAAAGAATTCAGTATGGCTTTCGAGGGATTAACTTCTTTAATAAAATATTTACATCGTATTTTTATTTTATTTTCTAAAATTATATTTTGTTTTAATTTGAAATGATAAACATCTTCGATGGTCATAAGAAAATTCCCCTTCGCTTGAATTTAAAGTAGACACCATTGAAAACACTATTTAGAACTAACTATTGGAAACTTATTTATTTTACTTTATACGTATGCATATTTTAGGTAATTGTTAAATATTTACTTGATTTGAATCTATAAATGTAAGCATAAAATTGTGATTGGTAGATTCAAGTAGTTATTTCTCATTCTCCGACAGATTTATTTAACATTAAAATAATATGTTACGCTCACTTGAAAATTAAAACAAAGAAGAGGCACTAAATAAGACAGTGATTTAATTTATTACAAAAAGAGAGTATGCCTAAGTTAACAACAGCTATTGATTTGTTACTTCGAAGTTTGAAAAGCATTGCGGAATTTTCAAAAGAAGTGAAATGTAGAAATCATTCTGGGTGTTGTAAGCATTTTTTCATAAGTATTTACTGTCTTTCCACTTTTATGTATTGAGCTATCTGCTATACTCATATTTAAATTTGTATTGCCAGGCCAATTATAGAACAAAAAATAATGAGTAGAAATGTATTTAATAGCTATCAAAATAAAGTTTAAAAAATTTTTATAAGTTCTTTTCTTTACCTGAAAATCTATCCAAACTTTTTGGAAATGAGGTATTCTTACACACATTTTCATTATTATTTCTTATCGAATGATGTTTATATTTTTCCACATAAAATCATCATAGTGCCACACGAAGTTCACTCTTTAGTCTATATTTCGTATAAAAATAACAATTTTATTCTTGAAACATTTAAGAAGTTTATATAGTAAAATTTCATTTATGATATGTAAATGATATTACTCTAATGGGTAGAATAGCTTATTTTTACATATTCATACGCAATTTATTGCCATATAGATAAAAAGGAAATATTTTATTTAGTTTGGAATGAAAAAATATGCACTCGTGGATTTGTTAAATTGAAGCAAATAGTTGAAAATTCCATAATTTATCTGAAATTAAATAACATACATCGTCACTGGGTTTCCAAAAATGAGACATTTTAATATTTAGGCTTATGCAAAAGAACTTAAATTATTTTTCTCTTCTTGTATCATAAATTAAAATTTATAGTTAGCAGTCTTGACACAATGTCAGAAACTAAGAGACATTAAGAATGAATTTTTTTAAAAAAGATACTTGCAAAAAACTGCTATCGACTGCACCACCATGGGATTATTTTAGCAAACAATAAATCTCCTTTCTAGGAACGATCGCCTTTTTTCCCCTCTCCTGTTCGAGCTCCCTAAAGTTAATTTCACCTTCAAAAGTCACTTCTTCCTTCTGCTCGGCTGACAAGCAGTCATTAGTCTCAGCTTTTTAATAATCATCTGCATTTGCATATTAAGCTTCTTTTCTGCTGATTTTTGGATATGAACAAAAGTCGTTAAACGTTCTCCTAATAAGAATTTGCTCAGAAATTCGATATTTTTTGTAACATTAAGTTTATAAAGCTTTTTCAAAAATCCAATTTTAACAATAACTGTAAGTAGAATTTAGCAATGTTCTCTTTATACTTTTAATATTGAATGGATATTATTAGTAGTGATTTTTTTTGTAGAACACTTTATAGCATTTCATGTTGTAATTACTTATATATAATAAATGTATTTACCAGGATGTGTAATAAAAGAACGATTTCTCGAAATAAGTAAAGATTCTCTGGGCTTCTACAGAAAGGTTTCATCGGAATAGCATAACATTAGGTGCATATTAAATTATAAATTCTTCATTCAGTTTTTAGGTAGTTGTTTTCAATTCTATTTCCTCTTATTATTAAAAATATTTATAAGTTTTATTTTGAATGACAGAATGAGTTAAATCATTTATGCATAGAATAATTAATCCATTAAAATAAATTAAGATTTTCAAAAAAGAAATGACCTTCTCTCTCAACATACCAACCTACCTTTTATATTTTTTATATTTAAATTGAATAAAAAAAATGTGATTTTTTTTTTATATATATTATACTGAATAAAAATTACGACTTACTATGTTATTTATGTGAAAGATGATAATATCGAACATTAAATAATTAAAAAAAAATTATTCATTGCCACTAAGTTGGACTTAAAATGGTATCAGTTCTTTATTAATATAATCTCAAGATGGATTCCTAATAAGCCTCTCTGCTTCTCTATTTAATTAGTTTGTGAAGATGAATAATTGGTAATATGATCTTGAGAGATATATTTTGAATAGGTGTGAGAAATGAAATAAGTAAGAGTGAGATTTTTATGTGTTTTATGGCAAATAATTGTTTAATGTCATCTTTATTTATTCATTCATTCACAGTATTTGAAATTATAGTTCATTTTTAATGCTTTGTTACCTATCCTACATAGTGAGTCTGCTTCTTTTCAATTTTCAATTGAAAAAGGCGATTATATCTATGCTTAATTTTTTTTGAAGAATTAGATTCTAACATCAAAAATTTGGGTGTTAGATCTACTGCATCAGATGCTTTAATGTAAATCTGAACAAATGAATGCCATTGTAACGAAAATAAGCAAAAAGTGTTATTATTTTGCCTTTGTCTATTCGATTTGGTTTCTGTATATAGAAATATGTATGTCATTGAAGCACTGTATGAAAAACCTGATCCATGTGATATAACTTCATTTAAAGAGAATTTAGTAATATAAAAGAAATATATTTTTACTAACAGAAGTGAACTTTATTGTTAATCTCATAATTGAATTAATCCAGGTGTAACGGGTAATGTAAAATTCAATAGTAAATACTCATTAATAAATTATTAATTGTAATTGCTAACGTAGTAAAATATGTTCAAAAGTAGCTTAGAGTTAGCTTTCAACAATGGAATATCAAATTGGAAATTAGACGCTTAATCAATGAGATTCTTTGGGTACGATTCTGATGTCAAAATACGTCTAGTCAAATTTTTGATGTTGTTGAAATTATAATGACTGAACGTTAAGTAGAATACATAAGAAATGGCAAAATTTATTAAGTGATTCCTTCTAAAATAGCTTGATTTATTATCAAATACATTATAAATAATCGAAAAAATACATTATAAACTAGTCTCTTTTAGCGACCAGATGGTTCGCCAGGATTAATAGTTGTAAACGTTTCAAAATAAAAATTTTATATGGCGTACTTTTAATGCCTTCATCAATAAAGCACGTTTAAACTTTAAATTTTAATAGTCATCTATCGTATTCTATTTTATAAGTCTTGCTCTCATCTGTCAATTGTATTACATAGCCCTCCTAATTTTCTATAACTTCGCCTATAATTTGAACTTTAAACGAAAGTATTAACTTCATCAAATGTAAAATCCTTCAAGCTAAAACCATTTAAACAAAGACGAAACTTAAACATTCTTATAGTTTTTAACCGTATTCTTTTAGTTTTCGATATAGATAAAACCTTTACTCTAAGAATGGCAGTTTTCCAAAAATTTATTAAAAGCATACTTTAAACACAGTCATTGCGGGAAAATAAATTGTCTTTTCAAATCTCCCTCATCAGCAATTGACAAAAAAAAAAAAAATCGAGGATGAAATATTTGCTACAACAATGCAACGACATGAATTTCTTTACAACATAAAATTCATTGCTTTAAGGTGCTTTTGAAAATAATATTAAAAATGTACAAAAAATTGATTAGTCATAGAATTTGTATTAGATATTATGCAATTTCTTTCAATTATAAGAAATTATAAAGTTTATCTTTGCATTTTATATTTTATGAAAGAAAAAAACATCAAATTTGGGTTAACTATTAATTAATCAAAATTCTAATTAACTCTCCAAAATGCATTTTCTTACCTTCCAAAATAAATGATTGTCAAATCTGGAGGATCTAGATTGAAGGTACCCATTCTGTAGAATGACAAAAAACAGACACATTATCCTTTATTATTATGTAAGAAAATATAAATAAGATATACATATATATATATATATATAAATGGACATACATAACTTTCATTAAGATTTAGCTGCTATACATTTTCGAGTACAAAAATGATGATAAAAATGAGTAAATATTATAAATGTTATAAAATGTTTATATTATATTATAATATCCAAAGAATAAAAAAAATTATTCACATTTTCACTATTGAGTAGAATTTAAGAATAAAAGCAAACATTTTTACTTTTAGAAAGATTTAATCCATTTTTTCATCATTTGAATTTATAGCGTAAAGCACCAAATTCAATCATTTATTGCGGTTTAGAAAATTACTGTTATCAAAAAGAGTTCTGAAAAGCCTATAAATTTATTTCAAGTTTAGAAAACTAATTCGTTATGAAGAATGTTGTGTTAATACTAAAGCCACATTAGTAATTTAGAATCATGCATGCATTCGTTTATCAATAGAATGAAACTTTTTAAAATGAAAGTTTTACAAATGTGCTTTAAAATAAATTTCTCAGATTTTTGCATAATTCGCGAAATAATTTATTAAAAATACCGTTTTAAAATATTATTCATGTAAAGTAATTCTTTTAAAATTGGCGTCAAGAATCAAATAGACACTTTATATATATTTATGAATTAGATAAAAGAAGGTGAATTGAGAGATTCTATATATCTAGTTATTTATATTCAAATTTAAGCAATATTTAAACTTAAAAAAATATTCTATACATGCAATGATTCTTTTTTTTTAATTTCAGCAAAAAATAAATACAAAAGAAATTGTGACAAAAATATATTATTTAAAAAAACGCAAAGTTTTTAAAAAAAAATAAAGATGAAAGTATGCTAAAAAATTTATCGTCCATTAAAAGAAGAAATGTATTGTTTCATATAATGCAAATCTTATTAATATTATCTTAGAAATACAAAGAGTACTGCATCGGAAGTAATTATTCTTGGCTTCACTTTTTTTTTTTTTTTTTTTTTTTTTTTGTAAAAGTGAATTTTCAAAATACGAAGAACACGAATGTTAGTGCTCGTTACACAGCAAAATCAAATTTCAGTTGAAGAAGCAGAAATATCTCGATATTTAAACTAAACAAATACTTTATGGATATTGATTTTTAAGGGGAAAAATTCTTTCCTTTTACTAAACTGAAAATAGCATAACTATTGGCAATTTTATATGCAAAGACATTAGTTAAAAGAAAGACAAATACAATATTATTGGAAAATCGAAATCAGTTCTAGATTATCTTAGAGAACCAAAACTTTTCCTTGCTATAAACTTCTTAAGAGAGTTTTAAATAGCAGATTCGTTCCATGTAGGAAAATGAAAATTACAAAATTCAGCATTTTCCATTTGATCCATTGCAAGACAAATCAGAAAACTTTGATTTCCTGTACTTATTCATACACAAATTATGACGCACTTTCCCCCGGGATTCCGATAAAATGTATTATAAAACCTGAGAACTCTGGAGCCACTTTGGAATGCAACACGAGTCACTAAGTAACGACATGACTCTGAATATGTCGCCCCTAGCGATGCATTACATATTCAACACCACACCCAGTTACACCATTCTCATTGATGATCTAAGCTTTACTGAGGATGAAAGGGAAAAAAAGGAAATAAAATATCATTTTAGCTGACATTTGCTTCATTTTAAAATGGTTTTGACTTAAAAATTCGGAAATCGTAATGCGAATTCTGACTTTACGGTTACCGAAACAGAGAAAGAGATCAAATATCGCATTTAATGGTTTATTATTCGCAGTTTCGATTGCTTTTCCTTTCGAGTTCCGCCTCAAGGTGTATAAAGAGGGTAATAACAATGGGGTATTTACTTCTTTGCATGTATTGAGCAGAATTATTTGGTCTTATTTTTGGCATTCTTATTTTTGAAATGGTACTTACACTTCACTCTTTGTTTTGGTCAAAAATACACTGAACACAATCTGATTTGCATTTTTCTTTCTTGATCATTCTACCTAAATATCTATGTAATGCAGTTTATGTATATCTACCCAAAATAATTATTATAATGACAATCTGATTCATAATGAAAGCAAAATATTTTTTTAAATGAATTTGTGAAGTAATTGAAATTGTTTAGACACTTTAATATATATTTTTCTATTAAAAAAACAAAAGAAAACTATGAAAATGAATATGAAGCAAAACAATTTAGAATAATTTTTTTTCATCCAAACAATACATTTTGATATAATTTAGCTATAATTCTGATATGTATTGTATATGTATCATTTATAAATAGAATTGAAATGTTTGTTTAGTTAATTCTTATTACGGAAAACGAAAATTTATCTTTAAGCATGGAAAAATATTCTCAATGCGTTTAAATTTTTACATAGGAAAAAATTGTTTCTTTCATAAAATTTAATATAATTATTCATGCGAAAACTTATTCTGTCCAATTCATTCCCACATAACTCTAATTTTATGAATAAAACATGTATCAAATTGAAAATGTTAATTAAATGAATATGCTTAAATAATAGGATGGTCCAAAAAAGTTAATTTTGGTCTCGCCCCTGTTCTGAACAACACATGACATAAGTGACATTTCCGAACTGATGAGAAATGAATTAATATCTTTATTTCCCGCATTTCACATATATTTCGAAATCTGTAATTATATTCGATTTTTATTCATTAATTATTGAATTTCTAACTATTATAATTTTGAATGCCAAAACTGAATTTGTATTTTCATTTCTCCTTAGTGTCTATAAATCAAACGTCCAAGTATCATAAATGAGAAAAACAGAATACGATTCTATAAATAAAAATTAAAATATATTTATTTATGTGCATGAAGTTTCTTTAAATTTTCATAAACTTTGTTACTTTCTGTTTCCTTTTTACTCGTTCTTTGTTAACAAATTATATTCTAGTTTTAAAGCTTAATTTTGCAATGTGTTGCCACAAAGAAATTAATGTAATGATTTCTAATTGAAATATTACTATGAATACATATCGAATTACTGTAATCCATTGATTGAATGATGCATGCAAATTATTTGATATTGAGCTTAAGATTTTATATTTGAATAATTAAATAGATTTCTTTTGTTTATATTGCATGGGATATAATCGCAAAAATTCACTTATTTTGATGTAAAAATTTTTACTCGTTAATAGTTTAATTCTTAACATCTATTATATGATGAACACGCAGACAGAATTTAAAAAAAAATTATTGGAAAAGCAACCAAGTTTCTTAAGCCATTTAATCTCAATGCAAGAAGCAGATAACAATTTTCTCCCGATTCTTATCATTTCTTTGGTAGAATAGCATGAATTTTTTTCCGGTCCTCCTTATTGCTATTAATTGAAAATTTGTTTCTTGTAAATAATAATTTATCTAGGATTGTAAATTGCAAGAAAAAAATTCTTACAAATTATGATATATAAATATAAAATATATGGAAATCCATATTTTCACTAGGAGTAGCTCTTGTTATAGATATATTATTTGTTTCATATAATCTAATTTTAAAAAATAAAACATGAAAGATATAAAAAAGTACTTTGTTCTATCTAGATAGTATACGTGTTTGCATTATTTATTATTTTCTGTTTACTATATAGAAAACTGTTGACACAATTCAAAGACATGTTGAAGAATTATATACAATTCCATTCTATGAAATGTTTAAACTATGCCTAAATTACAAAACAAATTGTATTATAAGATGATTTATTAACTTATTCTTAGTTATTAACGCATAGCTATCATATTTTCACTTATAGTATTGAAATGCCATATTTTATGCACTCTGTAAGAACTTCAATAAATCGCTAATACAGCTTATTTTGCTCCAATTTTAATAAATTCAATATCCTTAAGAACAAACTAGAAAAAAAATAGTAATATTTATGAACTAAGGCTTTAATAAAGAATCCCTACTCGCATGAAAGTTTTACAATAATATCTGGAATTTGAATTATCGCTTTTATAATGAACAGCCACAATAATTATAAGTAAATTATTAATCCTATTTTCATGTACGTCGCATTAGCGAGATCCATTTCTATTACAAAACCATCAATATGCAAACCACAGTTAGTTTCAACAAACTTGCCTTTATTAAAATTTACACATGGAATAATTATCAAATTAAACTCCTGCGATAGTGAGTAATATTTCAAGAGTGTAGATCTCTAATTAATCATATAACTGGTTTAGAATTTTAGAAATTATCAGGGTTTTCCCTAGTTCACTATTTATGAAAATGAATATTAATATCACCTCTGTTGGAGGTTGCAAATAGCACCAGCCCAGATACAATGTACAGAAATTTAAATTATGTATTCGCTGTTGTAAATGGCCTACGGCAGTGCAAAATTTTGACCTATATTAGTTGATTTAATTCATAACAGTGATTCATAATTCTAATATTAACATTAATTTCTTTATTTTCATAATTTATATTAGTGAAGATTTTCTAGAACGATTTTAGGATACAGGGTTGGTACACGAAGAGCGAATTCTGCCTGAATTTTATTTGGCTAAACATTGTTTTGGCTAGGTCAAGGGTGCTTTTAGTTGAAATATTTTACAAAATGATAAACATTGAATTTGCAACAACATAGTCTTTATGTTACAAACTTTAGGAATTGATTTTTCAAATGCAGAATATACGAAATTATTTTTTAAAAAATCTGAAAGAAATTTTTGAAAATAATAAGTAGAAGTAATTAACTATAAAATAAATATCAAATTTTAAGTATATTAAATTTTTAGCTAATTTGAATAAGTTCTTTTTCATGGCATATCATTTAAATTTCAAACAATTCATAATTTCGGATTTTTAAAAAAAAGACATGGTGAATATTTACTGAAAATCAAAGCAAATATTTAAATAATTTATATTTATCTTTTTTATTTATCTTTTATATTATCGCCATATCCATAATTTATGAAAAATAATTTTAATGCTCAATTAAATTTTTTCAATATAAAATTAGCATTGAATTGGATATATACCATATGATATATTTAAACATTTAATTTAAAATGTATATTTGATAAAAGTCATGAATACTACAACTTCAAAACAAAATTATTTTATTCATATATATAATTCTGAGTTACTTATAATAATTTTAAAAATAGTTTGCAGTAAGCTCTTTCAAATGGGAAAAAAAGAATTCATAAAAAAATCATTATTTCGAAAGAGAAAAAAATAAGAATGGAAAAAATAATTAATTCAAATGAACGAAATTCTGTCTACCCAATATGTTAGTTTGAAAAATATTTTTTTTATGGAGTCGCAGTTTCAAATGATAAGAGAGTCATATGTTTACTAGCGTAAATGATTAAGAACTAAATTCATGCCTGCCTTAAATATTCATTAAAAAATTTGCACTTCTATATTTAAAAAAAATTATCCTTAAAAGTTATTCATTCTATTTCAATAAAAAACCGAGATAAAAAAAGGAATAGTTTTTTTTAAGCAGAAATGCTTGGTTACGCGTTTTTAATGGTATTTGATTCTATGTCTTGGAACAAAACAAATGGAAAAATGTTTATAATACATTTCATTTGAAAAAAATCCTTTTATAGAACATCAAATAAAATAAATTTCATTTTAATTAACATCTTCAATGTTTTAACTTGATGACTTTAAAATTTATCAAAAAGATGTTAGGAACTGCTCCAGATTTATTAATAACAGTTTATCTCTAATTTTAAAAATAATACTTTATTAGCTAATAATTTATTGAATTTTTTTTACAAAATGGGATAGTTTCTCTCATCATTGAATTAACTAAAATCTTATCAGAAAAAAAACATTCAATGTAATTTCAGAAAAAAAACTATGCTACTTCTCTGATAGTTATTATAACATTTTTCATTCGATGATTGTGGTGAATTTAATGATCAAATAAAGTAGATTTTTACCTCAATTTGATCATCAATTTCAAATTATACCCCATAATAGTATATTATTATTCCCATAATAATATCGGCTTCCATTCTTTGTTCTTCTGATATATATTTTTTTCGTACTTTTTTTTAAAATTTCAGTTTTATAAATATACTTATTCAATGCGCCAGAGTCTCATTCCTTTCCTGGTGCAAATTGGAATTATTAGCTTATATTTTATATAAGAATTGGATCATTTCCTGATTCTTAGCATTTTAATGCATTGCTGTACTGGAGTACTTTAAGAGTACTCCATGTCGAATGCCTATTTCAAGAAAGAAATTTCAAACAGAAATAATTATATCAATTTAACATGTTTTTTAAAAATTTTATTCGGTTTTATTGTGTATTAGGAAATGTCTTGATTGTCCATTTCAATGAATTTTAAAAATTGCTTGTTTATAAATTTTCATTTTCCTTAATGCTTCATTTTAGAAGCATAAAGCTTTTAGACCTAAAACCACATTTAGAATTCGGAAGATACGTAAGATAATGATTTGTATAGTACATGATTTGTATAGTCTGTCCGCACATACAGATAATGTTCTAGAAAAGTGCGAGAATGATTAAATAATAAAGAAACACTATGGTAATATTATTTATTTATGACATTCATAATGTCTTTCCTACACGTAAACATGGTGCAAAAATTCGTAATGGAAAACATGAATTCTTTTGAGTGTGAAAACAAAAACCATC
Organism: Argiope bruennichi; assembly: GCF_947563725.1. Classification (NCBI taxonomy): domain Eukaryota; kingdom Metazoa; phylum Arthropoda; class Arachnida; order Araneae; family Araneidae; genus Argiope; species Argiope bruennichi. The sequence goes on along the minus strand of NC_079151.1, from coordinate 24,549,731 downwards.
TATCAAAAGCACATAGAATATTTTCAAATTTTTATTGCATGTTCATAATTATCCATACTATCTATCTAAGAATATCTCTGGTTTTCAGAAATCACTCCTATTTTAAATAGAAATAGGGTGGTTTTCCATAAAAAGTTCTCTTTATTTTTTTACAAAATAGGATTATCAATGAATGTTATGTGCTTAAATCAACATATTTGTGCCATTAAAGGATATGAAATTATAGCTTAAAACGTTTAGGTACAAACATTTTGTGAATAAAGTATTTATTTAAACAAAACACGTAAATCCATTTACATAATGTTTTTGATATACTCCAAATTCAGTATAATAGAAGAAAATAGTTCTTGCACCTAACAATTCCAAATGCATCAACTTCTAGCATCATATGCATCAAAGCGTACATATATAGCGTATATATATATTTGATATTAAAGATCATAAAGATGTAAGATAATAATTCTAAATTATAAAAAAAATCATTAACTCTTATTTTTAATGGTATTACATTTTTAGAAAACTGGAATCTGTGAATAATTATTTAACATTATTTTTTCAAAACCGAAGATTTGATCAAATCAGCTATATATTAATTAAATAAAATTTTTAGACATTTATTTGAAAAAAAATGTAATATAGAAAAATAAGGAAAAGATTGGAACGTTTGTAATTTTTCCATCACATTGGATAAACCTTTTCACTGAGATTAATTTAAATTTAAAAAGAAAGCTTTTAATATCATTGCTATGCAAGTATGCTCCCTAAGAAATGATAATTTTTTCAGATATTTTATCTGAAATCTTCCGACAGAATACATCATTGATCTTCGCTTCCTAGAATGAGTAATATGATGTTATTGTATCCTTAGATATATTTTATACCCTTTTACAAAGAATTCAATGTCTTCTAGCCTGAAATTTCTAACAGTTTTAGCAGCTTGTTCAAACACTTTAATCTCTTGATCCAACTTGCAGGTGATCTTGTTTATTTTATGCTACTGTTGTAAGTTTTTTATTGCCTTGTATAACACGCTACGTAAAAATTTATCACTGCCAAATCCCTTTCATAGGAGATTACTAAAGAGTCTTGGTGGCAAAACTGGTCTATAGTTCTCCAAAATTTATGTCCGTCTTATGCTGGGGGCATTTATTGATTCAGGGATTGACACCATAGAAGGGAAAATTATGTGCGTGATCTTTCAAGTCTTAAAGGCTCAAGGCGTTTACCTTAAATCTTTATGAAAACGGTAGCCTGCCTGACATGGATTTACAAAGCCACCCTCTTATCTCGGTTTCGATGTACAGCACTTTTGAGCTTACTCAAACGAAATAGATTTTTTTTTTCTTGACTAAGTGAGGTGATAAATGCGTGACATTCGTAAGAAACAACCACAATAGCTACATTATGGTAGCCGCTATGAACCTTGAAGCGTCATTAATTTATTAAAGAAAGCGGTAATTTTACCTTTTTATAAATGGATGCGTGAATACTGAAAAGCTATTCGTGAAATCATGGCCACACATAAATTGTGGCTAATTATCTCATTTGTCAATATTTATGATCTTAGAGGTTCTTTATCTTGAAGTTATAAGTTCTTGAAGTTATAGGTTATATAGTTCTTTATCTTGAAGTTATTTTCAGCGAAGCTTTAATGAAAACCTAAATGTTTACAAATATAATTGCTATATAGAGAGTGGAAATCACGTTAATTATAACTTCACATAAGTTATGTTTATAATCGTGTTATGTATGCTTTACTTATGCAGCTTGTATAGATTTAAAATGTATAAATAGCTATCTCTATAAATAAATCTGGCTATAATTGTAAATTATTAATATTTTACACTAGAGTTCTTAAAAATGATCTTGTCCTTTAATTAGCTACATTTCATTTAATAAATTTCTAGCAAAATACAAATCATTCTCTAATATTTAATTAGAAATAAATTTCAAAAATTTAAGAAATTATGCAAATTTTATTGAAATAAGCAGTTTATTATAATTAATTTAATTTTTAAAAAAATATATTAGGTTAATGCTGAAATACTGACTTTTTTTAATGAAATCATACCCGAATTTATGTAAAAATGATGAACATATTTTATTTAACATATATTAGCTAGTTCAAAATATGTGTCATGTATTTGGAAAGTAATAAGCAATTTTTGGATCAACTTATATTATTTTGAAATTATTCCTCTTTTATTTCACAAAATTCTTTTCATTTTTTCAAAGCAATATCAGAAAAGTTTTTTGACACTTATCCGACATTACTGTAAAAGACTAAATCTTATTTTAAATTATATGAATTAATATATTTAAAATATGTTCTGTCTCAGACACTTTGGGCTGAAAGTAACTCATATCTTGATAATTATTATCTTATAAGAAGTTAAATCATTTCTTTCTTAGAGGAAAATTTCTTTTAAACTTAAAGAAATTTCTATGAAATTATCTGGCAATCATACCAAAGAATATCTGTTACGAATAATCACGCTAATGCGTATTATAAATATCTAAATATTTCATATTAAGTACTTCTATGTTCATATAATCTTCCTGATATAAATGCATTGTTGCTTATCATTTTCTATTAATTATTCCATGGAATAAATATAGTTTTCATTCTGCGAAAACTCTACAATTTGAACCATTTTTATTAAATTTTCGATTGGCAAATGAAAGCGCTATTTTAATCCAAACAAGCAACCTATATATATCTTCTTGCAACATATATATATAATATTTTCGTGAAATTTTTTTCTCCTGAAATCTGGATTGGTGCACTCGATATACCTTTCAGACCCTGTTCATAACGCTCTGTGACAAACTAAATTTATTTATTTTTGTTGTTGCAGATGTGAGATTGCAATTTACTGCGAAATTGATATTTTTAATTGATATATTTAAAAAAATGTGTCAGATCTAAATCAACTCAAAAATAAAATAAAGTTAAAACATAAAGGTAAAAAAATAAAAGTTCAAAAGTCAAAACACGAGTATTTATTCAGTTATAATCATTCTTTAATCTCAAATTTAAAATATGATTAAATATTTGACTCCGTTATATTATATATAAGTTTAACGATTGTAAAAATGTATAACTGTTATCTCACAGAATACCATAAATAGAAAAAAATAAATTTTTAATAAAGATGACAATTGATTTTTCTTAATTATTGCATGTCGATATAGACTGGAACAAATGAATATGCCATTTTAAGAATAATTTTTATCCTACTTACACAAAAATACTTTTTCTTTAATATTTTTTTATTTATAGAGATTAAATTGCGAATTCAGTGTTATTACATCATGGTTCAAGAGTATAAAATACTGCTGATACAACTTACGAAATGAATAGGAATAAAATGAAAAAAGAAAAATTGTATGTGTGAATAAATTGAAAAAAAATCAGTCAAGTATATTTATATAATTCGTCAAATCTATTTGTACATATTTGTGTGATGCGAGAAACTATTCTTTAATAATGATAATTTTTTGTTACCAACGAAAGACATATATTGTAAGGATTTTTATTGCGCAATGTGAACTTAAAACATAACATATATCACATTTTGCAGAGCTTTATGAATGCTGCCAAATGTATTCAAGTATATAAAATCCAAGAAAACAAAAAGAAAGAATATAAAAGAGAATCTAAAAATAAATTTAGTATTTTAACATATTTCAAAACTTTATTTTAGTAGTCCATAAGTGAAAATTGGTTCGAATCAAGTGATAATGAAGGCCAAATGTTTTTGGTATGATGTTGAAGTTGAGAAAAGAATTGTTGACTCATTTACAATTTTCAACATTTGATTGAAGTTAAAAATGGTACATTTTTTTTTTCATTTGCACAAATGTTAACTAAATAAAATTACAATTTTTAAGAATACACATTTAATAGAACAATTGAAGGAACGATATTTTTTTGCATACAGAGAAAATGAATTCACACTCTCTAATAAATTTGCGATTTTTTTTCATTTCAATTGTCTTTTGAAAATTCTGAATGATAAGTTGGTATTTTCTTTACTGAGATTCAATACCAAAGAAATTTGAGACATAGTGTTATTTTTTTTTATTTAAAACAATATCCTCTAGGAATTGCATAAAAACCCCATCAGTATCTAAATTGCATCGAAGCATATTCAAAAGAACTCTATTGCAATTCCTGAATACATATTCAAGACGTACATCTTCTTGAAATGCCCCGGGCCTGCATTTATACTGCGCACTGGGGAGTAATTGCACACACCAGTGGAGGTCATATAACACAGCAGAAGCTTGAGAAGACATTTTACTCTAAAAGCACTTTTCTACCAAATGATATTTATTCTGCAGGAAAAGTGAACTTTAGTCATATAGAGTTATGAAAACAGATGGGGAAACCACGTAATGTGCATGGATGCGTTATTTACTTTGGGAACCCTTATGCAGCTTTCGTTTCGCCATTCCTTGATTTTAATGTTGAATTAATGGCATATGTCAGAATATATTTGTAGAGTCTGAATAGCTTTGAAAAATAGTCTTTTCAGCCGGCTCTTTTCAGAGCTCTTAGGATAATTATCTTTGAAAGATAAAAATGTAAAATAGGCCTGTAAACACTTGTACTTTTAGCAAAAGAAATATATCAGATTTTATTGTGTGTGTGTGTGTTTCTTATAAATATGAATATGTTTAATCTGCTTGTTATGAATAATTTATTTGGAAATAAAAGTCACTCGTTTCTTATTTTGATTTTCTTTAGAAGTTAAATATATTAGCTTTCCAATCAGCGTATTTAGGATTATTTAAAAAAAATGGGAAAAAAATGCAAATAGAAAAATTTTTTCATTATCTAGGTGTTGAATAGCACACACAATGTTTATCTTCACATTAATCATTATCATCATTTATCTCCTTCAATATACGTCTAGGTAGAAGCTTAATTGATAAGATATTCCTATTCTGGTTATAAATTACTTTAATCATACAATACTGAAATACATAAAGACTATTAGGTAGTTTCTTTCAACTAAATTATTTTTTTATTTTAATATATCTAAAATATATTTTTGATAATAATTGCAACAAAGAATGTAGAATAGCAATCAAAAAGGCATTTTTTGTAACGAAGAAAAAAAGTCCTATTCTTGAAAAAAAAAATAGTAAGAAACTTTTATTATCTTGAATTTTCAGTGAAAAAGAATTTGTATTTTCTAATAATTTCGAGAATAGAAATTATTTCATCCAGATATCTGAAATTAATATAGAAGAAAATGCAAAAAATAGTAGTTAACAATTTTTCAAAAATACAATTCATTTTAATTGTATTTTATCTAAATTATACGCAATCTAACACATTTTCATTTATTTGAATATAGCGGATATGAAGAAAGAATTGAGCTTCAAACATCAAACAGAAATTTCATAGTAAACTGTAAGAAAATAACAACCTATCACGAAAAATAAAATATAATGCATTTTCATGAAATTTTCCACTTAAAAACTGTTAAATTTTGTATATTTCTCTTAATAATTCATTCAGAACGTACCTTGTATCATTCCAAAGTACTGACACTTATCAGCACTGATGGCCAAATTATATTTTTCACAAATTTCTAAACTGGAGCATCCATAATTTATAAATTTTAATAAACAAATTCAATTATATAAATTAGTTTTGTGAAAAAAATGTCAAAAATATTTTTTTAATTTACAATATATATATCTAATGTCATATTTACCTTTGTTTAAGGAACATAGATATTTTAGCATTATACATTTCATATTCTTAAAACCACTAAAACGTTTATTTTTGATATTAAAAGAGTAATCTCTGAAAGCAATCAAATAAATTTTAAACACAAATGTAAAAATATTAATTTCATTGATAACAGATAAAAAAATTCTATGTGGAATAAAACATTTGTAAACAATTATGCATGAGTTCAATTTAAATCTCTCTATTTTGTTATTTAAATATAGCATTCATTTCTCAAACTTTATTCACCACTTAAATATTCAGAATTTCTTTGAAAAGTTTAAATCTAATTAAATATATGAAAGATTGTTTATATTTAAATGTAAAATGTTTGATTTTCTTACTAAGTAATCTTACTAAAATCTAACGTTTACTTTATATTTGCGTTTAAAAATGCATATTTTCTTCATTTTCAGGTTTATAAAATTTCATATAAAACTACTTCATATTTATCTAACTATAAAAGCATCTCGGGGGAAATTTAAAATGAAAGAATTCAAATTAGAAAAAAATTTAATCTCTTTACAGTAAAAAGAATAAACACATTTTATCAAACATATATTTACTCTCGCGAAATCATATTAGTTCTGAAGGGGAATTAAAAGTATTTCGTTATTTTAATACGTTTGTTAGTTCCGAGAAATTAATTTCTTACGAATTTGAAATATCTTTATACAAGTGTAGTCTAAAATATGTTTCACACCAAGTATTTAAAATCAATTTATTGTTCTTTGCACCTTTTTATATTGAATGATTTATCCTTCTTTTCAACGTTTTGGCATTTTAAATATATTCAACAAAACGCACCTATCTTTTTCAATTTTCTTAGAGTAAACACTTTTTTATATTTAATATAATTGAATTCCAATTGCTAATCTCAAAATTATTTAAATTTGCATACATTTTCGATTAAAATAATGCCTTCAGTCATACAAATAAATATATTTTATGGTCTGAAACGATAAAAGTATTGTAATATTTTAAATGTACTTCAAAATATGCTGTATTGTAATAAATGATGATGTAATATTCTATAACTATTCAAGTTTGTAAAATACAGACATGCATTTTTTAACTGTCGATCTTTTTTACTAGGAAAATTTAGTTAGTTATTTTTTACATATTAAAATATCAAGCTGAAACGATTCAACTATACTATGAATAAAATCGACTGAGTCATGTTTTTTGAATATCATTATTAAATAACATTGTATATCCTTTCAATGTTTTCCTGGGCAAGGAACAGTAATGTTCCTTTTTCGAGACTGCCACTGGTTTATTTAAAATAAGGAAAACCGAAGCTTTATGACGTAATCACTTTTTATTTTATTAGAGTTTGATTTTTTTTTCAATTGAAATTTTAATGTGTTGAAGCATATTTTGTAAAAAATGAATAATTAATAAGACTATATTTTTAGAATTATAAGAGTTTTAAAAAATAATTTGTCTGATTTATTGACTCAAACAGCATACAATATAATTATTTTATCATTTAAAGTTCTTTTATTCTGATTGGAATTATATGTTATACGTAATGAATTAAAAAGTATTTATTTGGTTCACGCTTAGAGTGAACAGTTTGTATATACAAGCAACTATTTTTATTTCATTTCCAATACTCTGAAAATTTATAAAATTTTATTTTTTAAAACAACTTTTATTAAAAACCAATTGAAATTAAGACTATACTACCTATGACAGTAATAACCATACTAATAATGTCATGGAAATCTCTTAAAATTCAGGCATTAATTTTCGAAAATCGTAATTCCATTCCTTCTGTATTATCAAAGGAATTCGATCTAGTAGAATTCAGAAAATGAATGGGAAAAAACTTTTAACTATGAAGATTTCCACCATTGGAGAAAAAAATATCAACTTATTATTTCCTCATCAATAAAATTCAAAAGATTTCAGAATTCTAAAAGAAATATGCAAAATTTGAGTTATCTGTAATCATCTTCTTTCATTGACATTCACTAGTATTTATAGATATCAAAAACATATGCTGAGCATAATAGTTAATAGTTAAGCATAAACATTCTGTTGTAACTATGTTTTTATTATAGAGGACATTACACTTATATGAGTAATCCTCTTTTAGATATTAAAAAAAAGAGCAACGTGTATTCAAATTTATAAATGTTTTGTAATATTATTATAATGCTTTGCGAATATTGTATCCCGAAGCAAATATTTTATTAATAACAAAGTAGTAGCTTAATATTAATAATAAGTGAAAGCTATAATGCTATATAAAAATAATAATTAAACTATTATTTTATTCCACTCCTTTTTTTGATACTAAATACTAAATAAAGCAGTTTTAGGAATTACATTTTGGCCTATAATCTTTTTATATATAAAACTATCATTCTTACATACAAGTAGGCTAGACTTGCAAAATTTCTAAATTGCCCACTTATATTTTAAAATAAATAAAAATGCAACAAATTCTAATATTTATATCATATTATATGCCGTTATCTCATTCTATTTTGTAATTTTAAACAAAAAAAAAGGAAAAAAAAGACGAACTTTTAAGGGTCTTTTGAGTGAAATTTAACTTTTAAAATAATATGGAGACATTTGAAGTCCACCAATATTAAAAACAATAGTATATTATATTTGAGGTAATCTATAAAATATAAGGATAAAGATTTTAATTCATGTAAAAGGAAAGGACATTTTTATATCGGATTTAATTATATATCATTCCATTTTCCAATATTAATGCTTGTTAATTCAGTCAAATTGCTTAAAGTATTGGCCTAAATTTGCTATTATAAGCTATGTCTTCTTCAATTATTATACACTTCTTTTGCTTGAACTCACTTAGTAGTATCAAAATATCATTCCAAAACGATTAGATCTGCCTGAAATTTTGAAACTTCTGAGATTCGTAATACTATTTTTTTGACCTTGAAAACAATTCAATAACTCAAACTCTCCATCATTCTAAGAAACATAAACTTCACCCTGAATTCTAAAACATTTTATTCTAATTTATCTTAAAATAATTAGGCGTTTGTAGGCATAAGGGGGGGGGGAGGAGTAGTAAATTTATTTTGGAACTCTGCGTCATTTTCTGAAAAGTATTTAAATTCTTAACATAAAATCGATGAGTTCATAGTTAATTTATTAAATATTCATCTGCTCTCCCATGATACTTCATTAAATCTTATTCTTTCGCTCCATAAATTAGAAAGTAGGAAAGGAGATTTGAAATCGTTACATTTCGGGTGAAAATCATCAAGAGAGATTATCCAGTAAAATATGATTATTCCAAGGATCTGCAGCAGTTTTGACAAGGAAGCGCGCATGCCAAAATGAGCGTACAAGCGTCTCATTTATGTGACTGCGAATTAATATCAAACGCTTTCGGCTGGATTAGGACAAGATTATTAATTGCAGTTTCATCGGTTACGTCGGAATTAAACTGGATAGATTATGGATTTTAAATAAAGTGTGGATTTCTGTCACGAAGCAGCGCTTAATTATCATGCTTCATTCATTACTGTTTGATATTTACTTCTAATAAGCAGTTACTGATGAAATGGAAATTAAATGTTGGGTGTGATTGATTTAATAAATAAATTCTGTTAGTTCAATTGAAATTTCAAACATAATGTCTCTGGAGGAATATTAATTTTGGACAAGTATGTTCCAACTGATTCTAATTGAATTTATCGACTGAAATGCTTTATTTATTTTTATGGATTTGAAGTCCCTACATGCATTAATTATTTCAATTTAGTTTTAAAATTGATTTCATTATTTAATTACCGTGAACTGAAATCAACCAATTTGACGCTAGCAATGAAATAACTTCCTATAAATCTATATTATTGCTGCTTTTTAAATGATTTCTTTTTATTGAAACATAAAAGAAAAATTTTAAAAGCATATTTTTATTAGGAAGTTCGCCGCCATGATTGATACCTGTGATTAGGACCACTATCGAATAAGAAGCTTTCTTATTTACTATATTTTAATTACAGTACAGTAGAGAAGAATTTTTTTAATTAAATAGTTTGTATGAATCACATGTGATTCACGCGCAGAGCCACATGTTAAAACAAGGAAATATAAACTAAACATATGCTTGTCACATCAAATTCTACATTAACAGAAAACTTTTGCTGTCACACGAATGTGAGTGACACGGCAGTCAACGTGTTTATATAAAAATTCTACATTGACTTTAATGAAAAATACCATCAAAACATATCATATTGACCTATAAAAACAAAAGATGGAGACAGAAATATTAGTATATAAAAAATGTAATCACTTTTACAATAAATTTAAATTGTAGTGAATATTTGGATATTTTTTTTTATGATACTTCATTTGACTTTATTTATATTGAATATTTTTTCAAGTGTATTTCGCTTTGAAGATTTTATTTTGAGGTATCTAATTATGTTAAAATTTTATTTATACTTTACCGCTAACTAATAATGCGAGTTTTTAATTTTTACTTTGCTTTCGTAATTTTTTACTTACTTAATATATTCATAATTCATTGCTATAAATAATATAGACTCTTAAATTCGCTGATTCTTAAATTAACAAGTTATCCAATATTTATATAAATTTTTAATTAAATTCTACAATTTATTACAATGTTACTACAATGTTTTGAGAATATCATAATAATGTATATTACATTTGAAAATACACAACCAGACAAGATTTTAAAACTCGAGTATAAATAAAATAAATAAAAATCCGTTATAAAATACTTAACAAGCATCAAAGAAGCTATATTAAATTAAAGTTAGCAAAATAATGTATTTTTCTCTATAAAAGTTAGAAATAATCATGTTAAAAATCATTATTTTTACGGATCATCAATGCAAAAGTATTATATTTGAATTTTCATCCGTGTAAAATTCTATAACGCGATTATAAAACAGATAAATTTGCTTTCTGCATGTTAACTTTCAACAAATTCTTTGTCGTTTCCACAAAAAAAGTATTCACTAGAAAACTGAACAAAGGAATCATATCTTGAAAATTATTTCTACGATATTTATTGCTCAGTTTTTAATAAACCGAAGTCATTCAACTGAGTAATGGATTAACCAAGTATGTTAATCTTCACCAAATATTTTCTTTGCTTGAATTATGCGAAAATATTGACCTTAAAGCATTTAAGAAGAAACAAAATATCTGCTTAAATTTAGCCTTTGGAGGTGGTGAAGTTTTTGAAAGCTTGACTAAATAAATATTTTGCTATATTTTCAAACTTCTGATTGCCACAAGCGATGCATTTTGATGTCTTATAAAATCAATGTTTGTTTATCTCCCGGTTGTTTTCCAGAACGACAGCTGCAAGCACATTTTGATATGAAATTCATACTCTATAAAATTGAAGAAATGTAATTTTAAGATTTAACATACATGAGTTGATTATCTCTAAAATTTCTTCCAAAGTATATTTATATCTTAAGAAAATCAATCATAAAATTACATTGCTTATTGTAAAGTTTATATACATATTCAAATTATTTATGGAAATTTTTGAGAATTTATTGATATAAGATGTCCTCTTGAATATTAATAATCAGTTTATATATATATATATATATATAATATGGTAAAACATGAAACGGGAATTGAATTTGAATTCTTGAAAGTTTGCCCTCTTTTTGGAGTATCTTAATTCTTCAAACTTTAATCAGAGATAATAAGAGATATACAGCAAAGTTTATAAATGCTTTTGTATATTTTATATTTACTTATAAACACTTTAAAGTGGATTTTATATACTTAAGTCTCTAAAGATAAGGGTTAAAAAGTTTACTTTCTAAAAATTGTTACTTTAGTTACTAAAAGTGAACTAAGATTTTAAGAAGACTTGAATCTTCATCAGATTTAACAGCTCTGCAAAGATTCAAGCCTATAATTAGCAGCTCATTTATCACAACAACGATAATGTATTTAGATATCTATTAACAGTAGTAGAAAAGGAATCATCTAATTAGGAATCTCAGGAGATTTAAGACAATGTGTTAGCATGGTAAAACTTGGAGTGTCCTCAATTCTCATGTGAGGTGCAATGTTTAATCATGTTGCACAAGAAACTAAGTGCGTATCGCACTTTAATGCTATATTTTAATCAAAATTGAAAATAAATATAAAAAAAGATAATTGTAAATAGAAGAAATCATCTATAAGCATATTCAAGATTTCGGGGCAAATATAGTTGTTTAATCATCGTATTGCAATGAGGATTTTTCAGGTGATAATGAGAACGAGGCTTTGGAATTTTGGCTTTGTCACTGTTTGTAGAGGATTAAACCGATGTTGTGTAACTGGCTGTTGAAGTGGAGTGTAAGCTTAGGGATAGTTATCTGCTCATGGATAAAAAAAAAAAAAGTGCAATCCAACATACAATTCATTTTGCTTTCTGGGCATTTATATAAATATTTGGGTTTAGCAAAATGGTTTCCAAATACTTTCGCATATTATCTTTTACATGTATTTATATATACTTAATTGCATGCTATTAGCTAACAATCGTTACGAAAGAGCCAGAGAGTATGCAATTTTTGACGATATTTTAGCTATTAATCACTGGAATATAAATATGCAAAATAACTAGAATACTGATTGTGCATATTTGGTGCCATTTTTCGAAACCAAAATTTGGCATAGATTTACGATTGTAGCTATAAAATCACATATATTTTTTTTATATGTTTAAGCTACTGCTTTCTTGAATTGTCCCGTTTACATGCTAGTGAAATTACAGGCTGACAAACGATCACTCTTTTGAGGGATTTAAATGTATAATTTGAGATGTATATATACTATGAATGTTACATCTGTGCCCCACATTTTATCCGTTTACCGTTCTTTATTTTGTAATTATCATGTTAACTTTTATTTGAAAAATCGATCCTAAATCTCAGCTCAAAGCGCTTTGGAGTTATATTCTTAGACAAACAGATTTAATTTCAAAAATGTATTTTTCAGGACTCTGTGAAGTCTGAAACATGTAGATTCATCAGTATCTCGAGTTAGATTACAATATATTCTCCTTATAGTATATTTTATAATGTTACAAATCTGTAATTTTGCTATCCGGCACGAATTGTGTCATCCTGGAAAAACCGTTGAAACCTTTATAAGATCTGTACTGTGCGTGCTGAGCTTGGCGACCACTTGGCGAGTTTGGCGACTAAAGGGATAATACCGGAAAGTTCGAGAAGTCTCATGATCCATCCAGTAATAACCGAGATATACCCAGGTACGCCCTGATTGGTCTGAAGATTCTAGCCCCGCCTCCCGGAACTATAAAAGACGAGCACTCTGAAGCTGGGAAGAAATGGTGTGTATCGTCAGAAGCGGTGTGTGAGAGAGTCGGAGTCGCCGACAAGTAAAGAAACTGGAGGATTAGACAGCAAGAAAGCTGCCGAACTAGCAATTAAATGTGCTGTGTCATTACGATTTATTGGCGGTATTTGTAGAAGAAAAATTTTCTAATAATATATACGAAAGTAAATAAATAAATAAATAAAAAAAAATAATTAATCCTTACCCTTCACTACAGATAGCTTTAATATAAAAATATATCTTGAGTTATGTATTGTTAAATCGCTTATATTAATTTACATGCGATACCTGATTAATAATAGAAGTTGAATTGGTCTCTAAATTTATTGAAGGGGGATTAGATCATTTAGAAAGTGAAATAATAATTGTTTAGTAATACAACAACCATAGCAGCTGTTGTATGCCTAACAAAATCTTTGTTTATATTGAATTTTTAAAGTCTGCCGAAAATAAAACTTTTTTTTATTACTCAAGTAGATATTAAATAATTATATTAGACATTTCTTAAGAATAATTCAAACATTTCAAATACAAAAATTAAGAAGATTTTGCTGCATTCAATAAATTTTTCAGCAATACAAGAAAATTCTTAAAATTTACTGATAGCACTTAACATTCACTGACAAAAATGAATAAGCTAATATTTGTACTTTAAGATCGAATGATCCGCTTTTTGTATTTGTGCATGAATCTTTTCTTAAATCTCTTGAAGTCTCTTCTTTAAATTAGAGTATTCGGAATAATCAGAATTCTGCTAAATTTGTAATATTTAAATCCTCTAGAACATGATTTTTATTTGTACTTTGTCACGACAGAAACACGTTCGAATTTAAATAATTTAAAATCAAACATAAATCTCGTCTCAAATGATAATGCATAAATAAGACAAGAACTTTATGCAGATGCAAAAATGAAAATATAAATAATTTATTATGAGTAGAAAGGAAACTTCGAATTCCATTGAAAATTGAACTTCTGTACCTAAATTAACAAGAGAAAATTATTTTCGTTGTTTACTTTTCATTTATTATGGCAGTTAATTTTTTTTAATCATTTGCTGTCTGAGACAAATGTATGACGTCAGTATAACACCAAAAAATTTGAAATTTTAATCAGTTTCTTCATTACCTGTAGGAAAACACATTAATTTTAAGTAGCTTCAACTATGGTTAGTCGATGAATTTTAGATTAATTAGCAGCCAATAACATAAAGCGAAATTGCTTTCTATCTGCCATCCACATGAAAATAACTCGGGAGAAAGTCGGAATTAAGTGTTTTTTGGCAAAACTCATAAAACATCACAATAGTTTACAAATTATTTTCTCCCCAAAACCAATTTTCAAACTGGTTTTTCCTGAAATATATGATAATGTTCTTTCTTTAACATATATATATTTTAAATCCTATACAAATATTGATGTTGCATAAGACTTCTTGCTAGTATCATTATAATGCTGCTTAAATTATGTTATTTGATTATCTTGAACCAAAATTAATTTTTAACTCATTCGTTGATTAAAAAATAATTGAAATCTGCTATGGGAAACTTCAAGTTATTGTGGGAAAACGTTATTTATTAAACATCACATGGTATCCATCATGACAGAAAAGCATCGTGTTTTCACCTTACTCATATTTCACTATTACTAACATTTATAAAAGCGATGGTTTTTGACCATCTCAAAATTAATTGAACTCATTTTTTTTTCTCGAGGCCAGAAATTTTTTCGTGGAAAACCAGTTTAAACCAGTTTTAAAGAATCACGGGACTATAAGATTTTTTAGAAAAGCTATACGTTTTTTTCACCTCACTCATTCAAGCTCCAAAACTTTTTTTACCTGTTATTGAAAATTGAAAGAAGATTAGAAAAATTGTTGCCAGTTAGAAAAATTGAAAATTAAAATATATATAATACCTTTCGATACCTCACTATTTCACGTATTCATATCTGTGCTTCTTCCGGTAATAACTTCTTATGACCTTGCACTTTATTGGCCAGACAGGTGAATCGTGTATATAGTGGACATTGCATAAAGTTTAAACGCCAAGTAGTAACTTTTTTGGCGAGAAGTCGATAAATGTGACAACTTTATTCGTCATTTTCTAATGAACTTAAAAGCGATAAATTGATGCCGCAAATCGATTAATCGCCAATTTTCTACCCATGCATTTTGTGGCTTCAAAAACCTCAAACCAAAACCACATCATGTTCTCACATGATAATAATAAAAAGAACTATATCTATTTCTGTTTAATGTATATATGTGAACTGTTTAAACTTTATGCAATGTGAAAGGTATTAAATAAAACATTTTTTTTCACTGTATAAACTTTCAATCGCTATTATTTTTTTTTCAAATTAAGGTAGCAGAAAAAAAATACAAGAAATATACTTGAAGCAAAATTGTTTAGTGCATCTTATGAGAAAAGTCTCTATCTTACAAAAGAGTTTTTAATTTATATTTCTTGGTTAAATAAAAAAAAAAAAAAAGGAATTCTCAAGATCATTACTATCACAACAATGAGAATAAATTTAGGGTTATATGTTTTTCAATAAAATAATGCATAACAATCTATAAGTTTTTAAAATTAAAAAATATATATTTTATCTTATCAGATCAATACAGAAAGAATACTTCCCTTATTCTTATGAATACATAGGTTTTTATATTCTAATTGTATGCATTGTATACTCTTCACAATTCCAAAAATGCATATTTTGAAGATTTTTTTAATAATAGGTACTGATTTCTGGTAATAGTTCTTTGATTTTATGCATAATTGCATTGGAAATATTTTAATCTGCTCAAAAAATATCTTCATTACTTTTTTTCTCTCACACGAAAAGTGAATATCGAATTTTATAAGTAAGATTTTTCCATCAATGCTTTCAAAAGTTACTTTTAAACAATACAACAACTAAAAAAAGTCTTGTTTCTCTATTCAAATACATCCTATCTATATTTGTGATGTATTTAAATTTGTATTTATTTTATAAAGAAATTCTTTTAAAGGAATTATTAATATCAAAAAGACAGAGGAAATATTATTTCTTATAGTTTTCAAAAATTATGGAAGGAGAATGGCAACAATGATACACTATTTCACTTTTTAATTTTTAGCTGACCTCTCTTCATATTATGTTTCTACCATAACAGTTAGTTCAGGCATTGTTTTTCAACATTTCTAACCATTAAGAAACTTTTGTTTAAATTTATATTTCATGCTCCGAATCTCTAATGTTCCAAAGTGTTTATAAATGCGAAATTTTAATAATTTTTAAACACAAAAGACGAAATTAGAGTGGAAAGGGAGGCATTCCGATAAGGAACTTTTTCATGGTTAGGCTGCTTTAAAAAGAAAACTTTTGATTCTTTCCTAACTCCCTTTTACAGTAAGTCTGACACTTATCGAGCCACTGGGGATAATTTGTTTCGGGTTTGAAACTCTGCTTCTCTTTCGTTGGGGAGTCGGGGAAAATTGCAAAGACAACTATCCCATGACATGTTAAAGAGAAGCAGGGAATGTATTACCTTTACTCCCAAGGGAACAATCTCCAGCCGTGTGTTCTACGAAGTCTGCTTCTTTTATTTATAAAATGCAGGAGAAAGGTAATCCTTTCGTTGTGGTTCTCGACAAAGAAAATCTTATAATGGTTCCTCGGTACCTCTTTTCTAGATAAAGGCAATTTTTGAGAGATAGGTTCAAGCTTAATGGCTAATTTATTTTCTTTTACGTTTCCGTAACGTTTAACCAATACCCAGAAAGTCTTCCAAATTTTTTAGAAGTGTTTTAATAATTTTTAAAATTAATTTGACTCAATTTTTATTTTTAATTGGAATTATAATGAAATGTAATACTTAATTAAATTTATTTGGTAGGTTTAAAAATATGGAAATATATAATAAGATGAGATATAATAGTTGCTTCAAAGTCAAATAGAAGATCAAAAAGTTCTGGCTTGTTGAAATCACCTTACTTTTCATGGTATTATAAAAATAATTGCTTTATATATTCTTGAATACAAATATACCTTTTATATGAAATTTGATACAGTATAATACTGCTCATGATTTTAACCTTATGGTAAAGGAATTTATTCTAAATTTAATACGTGAAAAAAATGCTCAGTTAAGATTTGTAAACAATTTATATTTTCCTGTTGTTTTTTTTCTCATAGACTAACATATATTTTGAAAGTGATTTAATAATTTTAATTTATTAACTGTGGGTAATTTTTTCGATATCCTCCAAGATAGCAAAAATGAACCGATTTTTATTTTTTTTTTCTATTTACGGAAGGTTAAATCTTACTAATAGGATAAAATTTTAGAGTACTGCGCATTTAACTTACAAAAGCATTTCATATCCCGATCAATTATACTTTTTTTATTAATATTAATTCCAATTTTCTCCAGAAACGCTACATCTTTATTTTTAATTCCATCGTTTGCATGAATCATAAAAGGAAAACTTTATAGCTATTTTGTAATTAAATATATGATGATATTTTCTGAAAAAATAACTGGTTGATTCTATTATTCCTAACTTAACGCAGGCAAACCAAATGCGGATAAAATACTTTATTTATTTACTGTTTTACTTTCAATAAGTGATGAAAGTTAAAAATCTGTAAAATAAATAATTGCTTACAAAAAATATTCAATTTGGCATTATCAAAGATCATTTTCAAAGTAAATTGCTGTCATATCCATCAAAATAGTTACCCGGATGCAAATTTCAACAATAAACTTATTTGTTTCTTCAAATTGAAATTTAAAATAATTAATCCGAAATTATTTCCCTTTTAAAATATATTAAATGTTCATTCAATTATTAAAATTAAAAATATATGAAATATTTTAGAAAAAATTGCAAATTTCATGGACTTAAAATAATTTGTAATTCAAGCCATAAAATTACATGAAAGAATGTTGATTGAGTTGAAATTGATTAGTACTGATGCCTATCGAATTTTCTCTTTATTAACAAAAATCAGGCGTTTGAATCAAATCCATATTAAATGGGTACATTAAAATAGTAGCGTAATGCATTTAAGCAATTAATGAATGATCATGATGTTCAAACTAATTTTTAAGAGGTTACTCTACAGTTTGTACAAATAATTAAAATTACAATTTTTCAGAAATTTAGATTATATTATTTATTAAATGTATTAATATCTATAATTTATATACAATTCAAACAGTAGGGAAAATATTGTTTTTCTTTTAAATTGTTTTATAGAACAGCTTATATCCGTTATTTTATATAAAATATTTAGGTGGATTGAAGAAACCACAAGCATTTGTATCATTAATTTCTACACATTATGTTGACTACGTCCCGTCATTTCAGCGTATTACTCTTCTCAACAATGAATGCCTTTCATATTTTGCGGTCGATACCTCATTTATTCCTCCCCGCCTGGAAACACATCTATAATTCAAATATAACGAGTCGATAACCGAAGCCTTGAGAGTCCAATGCCTGGGCTCTTAAGCCTTAAGTTCATATTTTTCAACGATTTTGGATCATGTCTTGCAGACTTTATGCATAAAAATGATATTTACGAATCATTTTCTCTGCAATGCCGATCATCGAATTGGCTTTGTAAACCGCCAAAAACACTTCTAAGATAGATATTGGTTTGCATTGTTTTACTTTGATTTTATATTATGTCTGAAATTCTTTATACCATTTAACATTTTCTCAGATTATCAGATTTTCGTCTCTAAGATTCTGCGATCTAAAATATATATTAACATAAAAAGTCTCTTATCAGAATTTGGATATCATGTCATCTATCAAATTATTAATCAGAAGAATAAAATATATTTTTATTCTTAGAATAAAATATATCAATATTTTTTTTCATAAAAAAAAATTCAGTACTTCGTAAGAATTATGAACAAATATAAAAGATCAAATATGAACGAGATGTAATTCATTTAATAGATAACTTGGCCGTTTTTTTTTCAAAAGTTTTAATTCACATATTTGCTGATTTATTTAATATTAAAATCTCAATGACTTCAAAATTATATATAAATATCAGCAAAATATTCTTTCTCTTTTTGAATAAATTTTTCAAAATACTTTGTTTTAACATTAAAAAACATTTGTATTATATTTTTGCTTTTTATCTAACATGGTGAGATATGTTTCTCATTTTGTGTTAAAACTCCAGTCAGCATATTAAATCAACATCAGGCATTTAAAATAATATAAAAAAGTATAAAAATCTATCCAAAAGTATGTTAGATTCAATAACTTATCAATAAAGAATAATATTTTAATAATATAAAATAAAACCAAATTAAATAATAAAAATTACTAAGCAATAGCCACGTATATAACTGATGTTTACATCCCGTGCTTTCAAAAACTGCAGTGAACGTCATGTATAAAATTCGAACTCCTTACAAAAATAATAACCAACAAGCCCCTTTATAAGAACAATGCATTTCTTAAATTGGTTTCATCGCGAAATCAAATACTTTAAACGCATAATGCATCCAATTTTTAATTATTTAAAATTCTATATTTGGAGTAAAATTTATTTACATTTCCATGAATACAGACATTTTCCACTCTCTGCGATTCAAATTAAAATATTTAAATGTTACAGCGGTGTTTAATTAAATAATCTAAACTAAACATCATTATTATACAATTAAAAGCGTCGTTTGGAATTTAAAACAGCAAATATCATTTCTCTAAATAAATAATTTGTCAAGCAATTCATTATTCTCAAAAAAGAACTTGCATATTTAATTCGTCTCGTCTTACCATTCATAGAACAACAAAAAAATCCTTTTAGTTAATGGAACAATCCCCAGGCGAATACAAATATGATATCTAGTTTATTAATATAACGAGAAAAGATGTAAAGCCGAAATGTATAAAAATGTGAATCCACTTCTTAATTTAAAACAAAATTATGAAAACCAAAGATAGATAAAACTAAAAATAAACCACGTTCTCCCGAAATTCTTGAAAGTAACGCATTAAGCATCGTTACTTTTTCCGCCCACTCTGTAAAAATACAGTAAATTATGCGTCAGAACGAAGGAGTCAATTTGAAAGGAGAGAAAAAGAAATGATTCCCATCTAAATGCACTTCTAACCTGGTGGAATCGTGGAAAAAAAGCAACGAACAAAGAAAACGAAAGGAAAAAAAGAAAATAGTAATAAAGAAAGCGACTCCAAAATTTCCTTTGAGCCCACAATTGTGAAAAAGCGAGAAACATGAAAGTATAAAAGATGATGAAGATATTACTTGAAGAATATGAGGCGCTTTGAAGAGTTTTGTGCTGCCGGACCGAGTAACGAGATTTGTTGCCAAAATGAGAAGCGGGCGAGTGCTTCAGGGATATATCATTCCTCGGTTCGCTGGCGTTAATATAAATCTTCTTCTGAAGATACTGATGATCGAGGCTGTGTGGGAAGCTGTGATTGCTGGCATTAAGCCTGAATCGAGGAGGGGTTAATCCATCGATTTTCGTCTGTCTTTGTGAAATACTTTTCAGATGATGTTTTCCTTCACTTGTTCCGTGTAAGATGTATTATATTCCTCGTTTCATCTGAGAAGAAATACAGGAACATTTTTTGTTGTTTTTTTCCTATCATCTTATGAGATTCGAAAAGAAATTTTCGTCTCGGTATTGATTGTATTTTGGATGCTGCATTTTTTTTTCTGTTCCGCTTTGAATTCATATCCATGAATTAAAAAAAAATTCTCATAATTCAGAAAATTTAATGATTTTCTCCATTAATATGCAAAAAAAATTTCAAAGATAAGCATACTAAAGATTTTTATATTAAAACAAATGAAAGAGCTTGAAATAAATTTGATTTGGATAAGAAATTTTTCTTATTATAGTGTCTTCATGAGTGTTAATATAAGAAAAGAGGTTTTGTGTTAATATAGACAAATTTCTCTAACGAATTCCTTCAAGTGTCCTTAAAAACAAACAATTCACAAATTATTCAGAAAAAAAAATATTGATAAAATTCTTGAATTTAATAATTGTTAATCTCTGGGAATTGCTTCTGTTATTGAAAAACAATTGCGGTACTTGAAATTACAAATACAATTACCGGTTAAATGAAGTGAATGTAAAATATAAAATAATAGATATTGAGAAAAAATTATAATTAATGAAAAGATAAGAATGAATAATTTATAGCACTCTAAAACCTTTTTTTTTATTTTTATAGACATCATATTTAAATATAACTTTTGAAAACTTTTATTTTTTGTGCGATATTGTTACTTTCATAGTTTAAAATACAACTCCTAAAGAGTAAATGAAAAATACCTGATTTCCCCCTTATCTTATAATGATGACATATATGTCATATATTTTGAAATATATGTAATATAATAATTTCTATAAAAATAGTAAAACATCTTCGGAATCCAATAAAATTTTTCTGTAAATACAAACCTTTATTTTAAAACAGAGTGACTCGAGGTATCAGTCTCTATCTCATATTAATTAGTGTGCCATAAAGGATTGCGTGTATAAACAATAGAAGAATTTTTTTTGGAATTTCTAAATGTCTGCCGAAAATATCCATGAAAGATATTTTAATTTGTTTCATTGACATTTTGCTACAAAATATTGTTTTTAAACATATTTAATAGCATCAACGAATTTTCGTTTTCTTGTTAGTTTAATGATTAATAAATGCACTCTGAATTCAGGAAAACTTTAATTACCAAATCACAAATGGAGGAAGAAGTTTAAGAATGATGATCTAGAAAACGGTGTAATTATCAATATGATAAAATTAGAACAGATAAATTAACTTGTCATTTTAACAGAATTAAGTTAACTATCAAAAGGGTTGTTTCTTTGGGATTTCATACTCAGTATTCATAGGGATTCGCAAATTAATAAATTTCCAAATATAATACACAATTTGTCTTTTTATATATTTAGTTACACTACCTTATGATGTAATAAGTAAAAGTATTGAATCATACACATAAAATACATAAATTAAAGAAGGAAAAATTTAGCAATGATCATCAAAGAGAGTGAATAATAATCAAATGAGCAGGAATATTATTCCCAAATGAATAACATATTAATTAATGTCTGAGGAACAATATAAAATTAATTTTAAAAGCAACAATGCGATTCAATCCCATTATCTTCAAAAATAATAAAAAATTTACTCAGTATAGAATTTTTCGAATTCCCAACATAATTATTTCCATGTATAAAGATACCACAATTTACTTTTCAAATAGCAAAATTATCTAGTTAATTTATTTTATGAACTAATACTAAAAGTTTCTCTACAAATATTATTTTCTATGTTTATTTTTTTTAAATTGACATTTTTTTATCATAAAAAAAGGTTGATTTTACACCCAAACTGCAGAGGAACATTAAAATTTTATTTCTTCATAATAAAAAAAGCTCAGGGATTCCATACGGAGTGATTTTTAATATTACAATGGCAATGGAATTCATGATAACATTTGGAAGAGTCTCTTTTGTTTAGTCTCTATCTCTGTCTGCATAGATGCAACCAATTGGAAGATTCGAACAGCCTTTACCCATCACGCCCATTAAAGATATGTCCAGACTTCGAAGCCTTTAAAAGTCTACGTAATTCTGTTATACCAACTGGCCTGGACCGAGTTATCTCGTTTAACAGGCACGAGTTCCCCTTTCATTCTCGGTCCCTGGAGAACAACAATCACTCGTCGCCGGCATACCCTCGTTCATTCGATCGATAGGTATTTTCAGTCCCAGTGACTTTTATTTCACCGTGTTCTTCTATTGTTATAAAGGCTAATCAATTTTAGAAGACAGTGATGCGATAGTGAAGAAAAAAAAGGCGAAACTTTTCCAATACTATTCCTTGTAAAAATTTAGTATGAAGAATACGTTGGTATTTTGAAATGAAGTTGAGTTGAAGGTTGAAAAAATAGCATTCTTTTTGCGCAATTAAAAGCTCCTTTTTCAGAACCGTTTCTTATCTGCATCTAAAGTCAAATATTTTCACATGATTGTCTGATTTAGACCATCTCAAAGCAAAACATAATGTGACTCAATTTTTTGTTTATATGTTTTAGAAAGATTGTATTTGAAAAATGAATTGCATGCTTTATACAAGATGTTCCAAAATAATACTTTAAGACTTAAATATTAGTACAGACATAAAGAAATAATTCATTGTTTCAATTGAAAAAAGCTACTGGAAGCGCAAAGAACCCACCGAAACAGGGGGTTGTTTGTCAATGAATTAAATGAAAGAAACTAATACATCAGATAATGTATATAGCAAATATTTAAATACTAAAAAAATGACAATAATACAATTATCTGGATAACATCATTTAAGTTTATATTCAGTATGTAAGAAGTACGACAAATAAAGCGTAGTTATAATGACAAATTTTTGTAACGATTATAGTAAGTGCTCAAAAAAATACCGTCCGAAAGGAAACATACTTCTTATGTTCGTTACATGTATGTACACCATGTATTTTTAATGTATAATAATCCTACATTCCCTTAAATTCCGTTTACATATCATTTATCTGCTATATTCATTTTTTTTTTACTTACAGACAGAAGACTACTATCTATTACCCTTTAGATTTGCAATCCCATGTTCTATTTTAAAATCCTCGAATGTGCTTTGAATATATAATTAAAGCATATTCAGGGATTGATTGTAAATTTATACAGTTTTAGTATTCAAACTTATGCAAGTTACAAAGTCACGATAAATCATAGCAAGATAAAAAAAAAAGCAGATAATATAAAAAAATCTGTAATATAAAAATATTGAAAGAATTCGTAGTCAATTCAGTAATATTTTAAACCTATATATCAAAGATATAAATTTTCATATATATTTTTAGACGATTCCTTGTTTAATAGAATTAATATTTCTTTTAATAAACAGAACATAAAAAGAAAATTATTATTTCATATTCTTTTGCAATCACTTCTTTGCTAAAAATGTCCATCTAATAGAAAATTATTAATATCAACATTCCAAACCATATGTTTCACAGACATGTTATATGTAAATGGAATATATAGTTAGAAATTTGAAGATCAAGTCAGAATAAAAAAAGAATTGAAAATGTAAGTTAATATGAAATTATTGGACATAAGATAATTGCAAAAAAGATAAATATGTGTGTTTTATGTGATACACGTAATATATATTGTGTGATTTATAGAATAAATTATATGTGATTTATAGAAATTTCGATGATTTTTATATTTTTGTCATAACCTTACTTTTTACTTGAAAGAAGATGGTTTCCGGGGAAAATGGTGTACCACTGAAATTTTAATATTTCAAATATTAACTTTCAATAATAAATATTGTATAAAGGCATGAAAATAATAGTTAAATGAAACATTTTCTAGAAATATTGAAATGCATATATCGCAGTGGAGAGGAATGTCGGGTGTTTTTAAATACATGATGCACATTAAAATTACTTTTTCATTTCGTAAAGTCATTGTTGTATTTCTCTGTATATGAAAGGGACTTACTTTTCAATAAATGCTGCAGTCAAATTTTATTCGATTTATTAAGGAATTGTAATAACAATACAATCGTAATAATGCTTTAACTGCTGCATTTCCGTAGATAAAGAACAACTATTTCCGAGAATAAAGAACAAACGAATAGGTATTTCTGCACAGAGAATGGATCGTAAATAATAATTTATTTTTTAAACTTCCAATTTAATGTTTAATAAATATTATACTTTTGATCGTATAGCCATTTTCTTTATAAATACTTTGCGCTTGTCAAACTAAAATCTGTCACTGTTTATTAAATACCTTTTTTCTCCTTTACAACAAATTAGCGCTGTTTAAAATGCGTTATATTCACGAAAACAATATAATAAATTAATTTTAAAGCAAATGCATCCAGACAAAAAAATAAACACTATAAAATATAATTATATTGCTATTTAACTGCAGTTACATTTTTTTAAAGAAGAAATAAAAATCGATCTTTCAAAATTATTCTATGTTTCTGCAACTGCAAATTTGTATGCTCATTTTATTGTCATCATCAATTACTTTTCCACTGAATTAACTAAAATTCAACATTTTTTTAAGCTCTCCCTAATTAACTCTGATGAATATACGAGAAAATTTCTGAATGGTCAAACTCGAGTGTTATTTTTTGTCATTTGTGTTATTAACTTTCGTGTACTCAACGGAAAACCTCGTTTACATTCTGCTCAAAATTTGAAGAGCAAGATGAATTTCTAGATTCAACAGCTTAAAATAAAAACCATTTTAAAATCATTAACCGTTTTCTTTTTATCTTAGATTGTAATTTAAACAGAGCTCGTGAATACAATTTATCAAGTAAGCGAATTCATTAAGCTAATATTTCCTTAAAGACCTTTTATATTGTTAAAAATGAAACCATTAACTATTATATGTATGGGTATTCAAAAGAAGGTTTAAATAATGAACTATTCATTTTTAAACAAATGTTTTAGAAATATATTTGATTAATTCCCCTTATGAAAAGTGTTAATTGTAAAATACGTTTAATGGTATATTTTTAAATTATATAAATAACTTTTTTTCGTCATCATTATGTTAATTAAAGTAAGATTTTTTATTAATAAAATAAGACGTTTTCTTTTATTTCTAATTAAATTAACGGTACTGATAGTGAATCATTAAGATTTTATGACAGACATAAAATATCAAATAATTAATAACGATAACTATTGAAATTGTAAGAAAAATTATATTATGCAGTTAACATTTATACAAAGGAAAAGCCATTATTAAACAAGATACAAATTAAAAATATCACTTAAATTTATTGGGAAACTTTTACCGTTTTAACATTTTCATTATTTCATACTTTATATTTTTATTTCATTCATCATCTCATTTTATAAACACACAAATGGCAAATATCTGTAACGAAACCGACTTAAACTTTTTTATGCAAATTCATTCTTCGATGCAGTCATGGAATTAATATAGTTTGCCATCGAATGAATATATCAACATAACATAATAACTATAATAAGACTGTTTGCTAGGTTTTATTTTAATTACACATTGAAAATAAATTTTGATGAAAGAATTGCAGGCTTAACTGAATCTTTATAATTTATTTCATTTATTTATCAAATTTCAATTACTATTACACATTGTCTTTAACTCAGTGTAAAACAAAATTCCCACATCCGCTTTTCCCAAATACTGGGATAAGAAACTTCTGGTATAATGAGAAATAAGTAATAATCTGATAAAAAGAGAAATAAAGAATTATTTCTCAATTTCTGGGTGAATATATTAAAACTTTGGAGCAGATAACCTCCACCTCAAAAAGGGATGTATATTCCTATGGATGGATTGTACTTTGTAGGTTCATGACTATTAGGACTCAGCCTCAATTATCGCCCACTGTATTACCCATTCAGACATCCCGCTCTCTGACAAAATAATTAAAAAAATACAACTGAATTTCCTGATGTGATTGCAGTTTTCTTAACGATGAATATTGTTATTCTTTATATATAAAAACTAATTTCGCAGATATTTGGCTCCAAAGAAGAATTAAAAAAAATTAACTTCGATATATTTCGCCATGGGGATCATAATTCGTATAAGAGTTCGCGATATAAAAATTTTATAATCGCTCCGCTGTTATACAAATTATAGTTTCCATGGTGAAATAAATCGATGTTAAAATTTCAAAATTTTCTTCTTTTCTTCTACGCATGTGCGAAATTAACTTTACAATTTAAAGATAAAAATTAGGGAATTATTTAGGATTTAAATAACATAAAAAAAAATATTGTTACATATGTTTTTTTTTCAAAAATAATTTTAAAAAATAACATTTTGGTAAACATACCAATACATAAATTATTTCGGCAGACATCAGGTATTTATGTAACTTTAAAAAAAATCTAATAAAAACTTCAAAATTAACTATTTTATTTCAGAATTTTAAGGAGCTGGTAGAAATTTTTTTATTGGCAGTTTTATAAACAGAAGCATGAAGTTCTAACATAAATTCTAATAAAATTCAAAACTGCAGTGTCTATATTTATGTTACATCTACGTGGAAAAGTCACAAGAGAAAGAAATATTTAAATAAAGAGTTTCTGTTCTGAACACATAAACTGACAAAATTTTATTTCTCAAAAAATTTCTAAAATTCCAGTTGAATCGACTATATATTTTTGAAGATGGTAGAATTTAATCTTATTGATGGCATTTTTATCACCATTTTCAATTTTTTGAAAGAAATATAAGATCAGTATAAGGATAAAGTTCACATTTATTGCTTTCTTTGCACTGTGCTTCAACTTCAAACGGCTTTAAGAGAACAAAATGCATTTTAAAAATATAAAATAAAATGTGCCCTAGTGTGTCGATTGATCAGAAATATATTTCTCCTAAAAAGTTATTTTATGAATTTGACAAATTATATTTTATATCAATTTTTAGAACGTGAATATAAAATAGGAAAATAGTTGGCTAAATTAAAAAATGGGTAAGCACGTTATTTATCGTTGTCTACAATAAGCTATACTACGAGGTTTAAAAATATTGTCTATATGTAGTGTTTTAATGCTGTTTGGGACATTTTATTCCAAATATTAATCATTCTAAAAATATTAATCAGTATCAAGTAGTCTGTCTTATTTGCGGAATTCACATTTTTTGTTTCTATATATGCATTCTAGATATATATATTCTCATTAATTCGCTCAATATTTACAGTAAAATTAGTTTGAATAATTATTTTATATTATTTCTTTTGAAATTCTACTTGTCTGCTTCACAGTCCAACTAGAATGTATGATAATTATTGAAACATTTGACTTGTTACAGTATATGTTCGTTGATTTTTTGTCAATAATCTCTTTAAAAAAGCAAAGGTAAAAGACGTTTTCTACACCACCCAAATTATCATTTTTTGCTACGAAATATTTTATTATGCCCAATGTATGATATCGAACTTAATGATATTAGTGATCTAGAAATCTACCAAGTTCAGGTCTATAAAATGCATAAAGGCCAGTTGTTGTCAGCATCATACATTATAAGGGACTGTAAGCAAAACTTAGCAGCAGTTAATCATTGGCTGTTTTCATCATCTTAATAGGATGCGAATCATCAGTCGGTTCAATTTCATCATCTTAAGAATCGATTAATCTTAGTCGGTTCGGAAGCATATGAAAAACTGAGTGTAGAATTTTCCAAACGGCAAAATCCGATCTACTTGTGCATTTGCCTATTGATCTTTTTTTATACCGTCTGGTACATTTCTGCCAAAGCCTGAAAAGAATTGAAAGGTCGTTTAAGACAAAATCGATCACATATGCAATCAGCGCAGTCTATCACGGATCAATAATTTCAAATCTGCGTATCAAATCCGATAACAGCTTGCGCTGAATCCGAAACAACTTGCGCTGAACGTGAGATTCACGTTACTGGTGAGGCTAGTACGGTAAACACGCAATATCTCTGCGACATTTTGTCCATTCAGGAAAAAGAGCATTACTATTCCACAGCTCTATTTTATAGTAAGAAGCATGTTGTTCAAGCTCAAAACGCATGAATGCAATGCGTAACTCTAAATTTGCAAAGAATTTTCTTCAAGAAAGGCGAGGTCATCAACCATGGTAACGGCTTTCGTCAGAGCTACTTTTATACATTCTTCTAGTTTTGAGGATTTAGTAGGTTAAGTTCAGAGCAGAATATTCTGTGGATTTTGATATAAATATAAAGTAATTCATGCTTTCGTAAATGTAACGATTCGGCATTGCTATTATCTAGTGCTGCATTGAAAATACAGTCACCCGATTCCATTTAAAGTTGCTTTACTATTTAGATTCATTTTCCAAAGAATTAAATAAATTGTGGGTGCACAATCCAAAATTGGAGCTATGCGCTGTTTTTAACATGAAATTTGTAGGCTGATGTGCTAAATTTTTACTTTAAATGTTCAGCATCTTTTTCTTTTGATTATATATACAAAATCAAGAATTATTATTATTCGTCTATTATTACATATGAAAATAATATTAATCCCTAATTTATATATAAAATTTCTTTTAATTTAAAGAAAATTATTACAAATTTTAAGAAGGACAGAAAGTTTAATGTATATTCATTTACTATTTGTAAAACAGAAAGGCTAAGCATTATTTGCAGAAAATATCATGAAAATCACAGATTAAAATAGCAGAATAAAATATTTTCAAATGAAAGAGGAATTCAAACATTTGATTAGCATTTATCAAGAGTTTATTGAAAGCAAATAAGAAAAAAAAAATAGTTTTGCCCTATTAGGTAGAAGAACTTCATTGAAAAATGAATTTTCAATTGAATTATATTTCCAAAACTCGATCAAACTAGTTTATGAAAAAGACCACTCGAGATGCTTTTGCTTCTGCTTCGAGGCGATTTTGATTTAATTGGATTGCAAGGATTTGAATCAGCATCGAAGATTCAGAAAAGATTGTAAGCTTTGTTTGAAATTGAAGATTATGATAAAGAGGATAAGAAATGACGCTTGAATAGAAACGAACTTTGATATTTCTTTTTATATTACACTGTAAATAAGTGCACAAAAAAGCGAAACTGAAGTTAATATTTTGATCCCTTTCTTATCTATTTACGCTCGAGAAATCTTTCTCAGCAAATGGGGATTTTTTTTTTTCGTTTTCATAGACCTTTGTTTCATCATGAAAGCTTTATAGCATCTCGTAAGAATAAAAATAAACCAGAAGAATAATGTTTTATTAGGGAATCAAATACCCAAAAAATTGTTTTTAGTTAAATGGATTGAGTTTTTCCTTTCATATTTAAGATTTGTCTCAAAATTTTCAGATTGAATACTATTCGTTCGTTATATTTTTAATGTCGGAGATATAAAAAAAAATCTATGAATTAAAAAGAAAAGAAAAAAATGAAAAAGTAGAAAATAATTTTTTTCTGGTCATTTCACTCAGATTTAAAGTAATTATTGAAATAAATATCGAAATTTTCTGAGCTAAAATGGCATACGGTAAAATGAATAGAATAGAAAAGAAACTGTTTGATCACTTGCGATGAGAAATATATTTACTTTCGACATTTAAGTTTTTCATTATTTTAAATGTCAATAAACTTAAAATGCTTTTTGTAAATGTCAAAGTTTAAAAATATACAGGAATGCCTTATGCATTATTAAATTTTATATCTACTTATGCCGTGGTTACATAATCTTTTTTATTCATACATTTCAAGTTTTAGCTATTCCGATCATTATCTGTGAACAAAGGGCTTGGGGTAATTTTCATGATTAAAAAAACTGAAAAATATATTAAAAACTGTTTTTATTCATAAAAAAAGAAGTTGTTTAAATGTGCTAAAATAATCATTTATTAAGAAATATTTAAAAGATATTTCTAATGGGGAAATAAATTTCACCAAAAAAAGGATAATTTTTAATATTTTTTTTTAAAAAATACTTATGAATAAAACTTTAAGGGTCCCGAATCATTTACATTTAACAAAATCAATTTCAAGTGAACATGTACAAAACATAGTGAATGGAACAAAAATAATGCGTTCTTAATAACTCTGATTTGAGTGTTGTTTTTAAATACTTTCATAAAAGTTATTCTACTTTGTATAGCTATGTGTACCCGATTTCAATACTAAAAGGTTCATAAATAATTCCAAATAAGTCACGATCATATTTAATGGTAAATGTTATGTCAGTGAAAATCAAAATTTTACTTTTACTTGAAACTGTGCTTCAAGTGCTACTCGGGCTAGGTATTCAATAAGAAGCAAATCATTCCAAAGGATATACATCCCCAATTATTATATATATATATATATATAATATATATATATATATATATATATATGATTGTCTTTTGTAAATTCGCAATATCAATTTAACTTGTATCTACTTTCACGAAGCTGTTTTAGATAGCATTTTGTGATAATTTGTTTGAATCTGTTTAACACTGCCTCGAATAATTTTATTTTGAAGTTCAAATGCCTGAAACTTCTAAACATTTGTACGCATAATATTTATTATTTATAATTTGTCCAAATTCTTCAAACGTCGAATGATTACGATTATTTATTCTCCAATAAATCACAAAAGTAATGTCAATATATTATCAATATCTGTTTTGCTTTAGATACAGATTTTTTTTTATATTAAAATGCGATTGATTCTTCATTCTTCTTTCATTCTTCCAAATGTGTAAATAATATTTGAAATATAGATGGGGTCCGTTAATAATTTGTCTTTTAAATAATTATAACTGAAAGTTATAGAAAAATTTAATGCTTTATTTACTGATGCTTACTTAGTATTCTTGATAATGAGAATAAATGAAAATACAAAATATCTATTTTTCATAATCCTAAGTATTTTAATCATTTCGAGCAAAATATTTCTAATTTATTAAAATACCGATATTCGCTTTTATTGTTAAAAACATCTTGAAATCTTTCAAATGTTAGACTTTTCATGCACCTCGTCATTTCGCTTTTTATTCTCGCCACGTTGTCTTCGTGTTGGTACCACATGACTATTTCTCATTGCAGAAAAAAAATTTAAAGAAAAACTCACAGTGTATGACTAAGTCATACTAAGACTAAAGGGAGTGATCCAGGGGAGTGACAAATTATTATCTGAATTTTTTAGATCATCATTCCTGAAAGGGCAGGACTTTGGAATGATATCTACTTACATTTTTCAAGTATTTTGAAAAGATCGAGTGCGATAAATTTTTATCTGTAATAATGAGAGGACAGCACTAATGTCTCTTTTGTATATTTCATCTTGAATTGATCACACGATTTTTTTCATTTTCAGAATTTTCATTTGTTTTCGATTTTTTAATTTTCTTTCGGATACCTCAAAATTTCAAGTATTGAAACGGAAGTGTTATACTTCAATTTCTAATTTTCAGTTTCAATTTTTAATGTAAAACTTTATTGCCTTATATATACTTTATTAAATATGACTCAAAGAACGAAGGATCTTTATTAAAATTAAAATTCGTAATTCATCAGAATATTTATTGACTCAAACTACATGAAATAGTATTCTTCATTAAATTCAGACTGTTTATCATACTAGATGTACATGCCTAAGACTAACTATTATGTATTGAGGTATTTGGAACTGATTAAATTGGATATCCTGTATCTAGAAAAATATATTTGCTTTAAATATAACTGAATTATCCAATTTATAATATAGATATCTTATGAAGTTACAAGAAACAGTTGCTGGTATTTATTTTTCAGAAAATATCACATTTTGTATTTCTTTCATTCCACGCATACTGAAAAGGGAACACGTTGATAAAAGCTAACTTTTTTACATGCATGCGTAATGTGTTTGTGCAGGTGGAATTATATTTTATTTGAAGTATGTTGTTGGAAAAATAGGATTAAAATTTTTAAAAAGCTAATTAAAAATCTAAAATCGATTTATTTTCTAAAAAAAGATAATCTTCTGAACTTTCAGACGTTGTAAAAAAAATTTTTTTGTGCTGTAATAATTTCAGAAGGTAATGCGAAAAGATACCGAATTTCACTTAATCTTAAATAATTAAAATTGGCGAGGCACATTTTCAACTTCCAAAGTACGTATGCGCCAAGTCAACTCTAGGTTAACTTGCAAATCCCTCTCTAGCAAGCAAACAAACAAATATGATTTATTATAAGACAAGGATGAATAAATCAAATGTAGCTGATGCATGAACTGGACCTTTCTTTTTTGATATTTTTAATTTATTGTGCTTACAAAACAATACATGTATTTTATATTAATTTTTCATGTGTTTTCATGTGTTTCATTTAGAAGTCCAAAATGCTCTTCGAAAAACATAAAATAATTAAACACTTCAAACAATTTAAAATATGTTTTTGTTGATGTCTTAATTTTTGATAAAGACGCATTTCCAACTAATATATTTATTATTTCCTTTATACGTTTCTAAAAGCTCCTTTTTTATTTTAGTAAAATATATTCGTATTATAAATACGTTTCACATATGAAATCCAATCAAATAACAGAAAAAAAAAACCTCACTTTTTTTTTTATTTTCTTTAACTTAAAACTTTTCAGTATCTCTATACTTTTTAGCAAATATTTTGCTTCCTCAGAAGTAATTTCCAATCTAAATGAGACATGGTTCTCAAGCAGTCAACAACAATAATAATAATTTCATGGAAATTCGTAAGTTTTTTTTTCAAATGCCGTTTTAATATAATTGAAAAGAATGAAGAAACGTAATTGAAATGTGAGGGAAAAATTATTATTTTTTTGCGTTCTTAAAATTTTTTATAACTACCTGATAAATCAATTTCAAAACTTTAAATTAAATTCAGAAGCAAGATTTTCTAATGTTCAAAGCGAGTCACGTGGGTATACGAAGCGGCGTCAGAAAAGCAATTATAAATCCAATAAAATATTTCGTTGGCGGAAATTGAAATCACATGAATTTGTTATTTTATTTAAAGACAATTTCACAAGTTATCAAAAACAGTTGTTTGTTCGTAATTCTGTCATATGAAAAAGAAATATACAAATACAATAAAAACAGGTATAAAGTTAGATTTCGCCGTAAAAAATTTGTAATCATACTTCTGCTTAAAATTTAATTAATCCCTTGCGAATACGCCTTCTTAATGTTTGGAAGAAACATACTGTGTAAAGTGATGATATATTTTATTTTATTTCATTTTTTTCCTGTTTTATTCAAATATTTCCAAAATATATGTTGAATCCCCATTAATATGATTTTCGAAACTATTTCCTAACCATGGCTACTTTATTTAAAATTTCAAATTCATTTATTTATTTATTATTGAAAATATAATTATATTCAAACCTATATAAATGTATCCCTAAATCATTGTTTAAAATTATTTCATAAGTAATTAATAAATCAATGCTGTGAATAAATTTTATTATTTTTTATATCTTACTTCATTTCTAAATTATGATATTTTTAAGTGCATTAAATAACTTATTAAATATATTTAGATACAAGATATGAAACTTAATAGCAAAATAAAAGTAGAATTGCAAAACATAAACAAATGATCTCATGTTTAAAATAATAGCTACTGATAAATTTCACGAACTTTTTCTTGATTTTTTTAAATATTTAAAAACATTCAATTTTTTCACGAAGTAAAATTTATTTGATATCAGTAGAATTGTAACGTTTGACATGTAAATAAATATAAATCACCTATAATAAAACTTCTCTGATCAAAATAATTATTATTTAAAATAATAGCTACTGATAGATTTCACGAACTTTTTTCTTGATTTTTTTTTAATATTTAACAACATTCAATTTCTTTTTACGAAGTAAAATTTATTTGATATCAGTAGAATCGTAATGTTTGTTATGTAAATAAATATAATTCACCTATTATATACCTTCTCTGATCAAAATAACTCTTTATATATATATTAAAAAATTAACTTGCAAATAAAAATCATATAAAAATGATTTTATCATATAAATAAGTTGTTGTTACATTTGATTCACATCAGAGAGAAATTAATTTTATCGTTACTTTTTTGAATGAATAATATTTCAAAATTAATATTATTGATATTTTATGGATATTATTTCAAATAAATAATCACTTCTCTATCATGTTTTCTTTTATAAAACAGTGATGTTTTATATTTCACTTCTCTTTGATTTGGTTACTTAAAAATGTTTGAATAAATTAACAGTTTTGATTGAAAACATATCTAAGCCAAAACGACCTTTCAGTTAAGAAATTTATAACATTAACTGAAAATTTATAATATATAATATATTTAAAATGAGCTATATACTTGTTTAAATAGCCATAGATAATGTCTCTTATGAGATAAAAAAAATATATTTAAATAATTTACATAATGTTAGACAACTTAAAATAGCAAATAATGCCCTGGTTTCTAATAACTCAATATATCTGCAAACAAAATACATTACATTACAACAATGAGAAATGAAATTAATGTGTCTTTTGGGAGCGATTTAAATCGAAGATCACACTTTCAAATCGGTGGTTTAAGCTAAAATTGTGATCGATTGTATAACAATTTTTATATTACTTAAGTAATAATTATTATATTTTTAATTACATTTTATTTTTTTCTTATTGTTTCATCAGCAAATATAGTAGATATAATTATAGTTATTCATATTAATCCATAACAGGCATAGTGATAT
This sequence comes from Argiope bruennichi, assembly GCF_947563725.1. NCBI lineage: Eukaryota > Metazoa > Arthropoda > Arachnida > Araneae > Araneidae > Argiope > Argiope bruennichi. The sequence goes on along the minus strand of NC_079151.1, from coordinate 24,514,372 downwards.
ACATTTAACTAGATCTCCGCCGTCTTTTATTTTAAGTTAATATAAACTCGTAATCTTTTGAAATGGAAATAGTTTGCACCGCATTTTCTTAAATATCAATTAGTTTATACGAAATCAGTAGAAAGGCTAATGCAACTGAGACCTCGAAACATTTGTTAGTCATAATTCTTACCTTGATACTCAGCTCCAAGAAATTCTATCGAAATCTTTAATAATTTAGGCTTGGTCTAGATATACCCCTCATATCAACCATTATTGGTATTTTTGACATGGGTAAAGTGAAGATGGTTTCACTTCTTGAGTAACATATAAAATCTATCAAAGCAGAATTAAAACTTCGGAAATTTTCCCAGTCATTATAAACGTTTGATTTCCACTTTTCCCTTCAAGCTTAAATTAATTTCATATTTCAAATCATTGCCATTAAGTATCGAAATCTTATTGAAAGAAATTGAAAGAACAGAAATTTACAAAAGATCCGTTAAGCCACAAATCGCTCACACGCCCTTGATTCCTTAACACATTTTCTAAATGTTTCCTGTAACATTGTTCTTCCCAAGTTTCGGTATTGACCATGGTAAAATAGATTACCAGAGTTTCAAGCTGAATGAAAAGCATATTTGGAAACCGGAAGCATCTTGCTCATTGAAGTAGTCTTCATTCTCCCTCTGAGCAGAGGAACAGGAGATCCCCAAACTCTTGATTTATGAGCAGAGCTTGAGACAGATTATCCGGTCCAATAACCGTGCACATAAAATAGAAAACGGTTAGAGTGCCTGTCAGCCACAACGACCGAATTTGTCATGCATTCAACGACAAAGTATTTTCCATTTACTTCAAGTGATTAGCTTTTAACGGAGTAACGTTTCCGTTTTTCACGATTCATTACGTATTTTTTTCCCCTCTAACGGCCTGAGATAGGGGAGGAAATCAAATCCCTCCGCAATCTTAAAAAAAAAAAAAAAATGCAGAATATTGGTGATGCTACTTGGTGAGATTCAATTGCTTAGTTTGAAGAATGCTTCCACTGTACGGACTTTCAACTTACTTCATTCTTTGCCATTTTTATGTTTTCAGTGATTTTATATCTTAAGATATTTATTTAACCCACTTCGAAATCTGTTTTGCATGTTAGAATCATACAGTTGGATGATTCATTTCTTATTTTATTTAAATAATGGCCTATTCATATTAATGATGATAACTCAGGCGGCATAGATATTGCACAATATTGTGCAATATTATATTATTCAATATTAAACATTATTATACAATATTACAAACATTGTTTAATATCAAACAGTAATGTACAATATAAGCGTTCTACTGGAGACAAAATATTACTAAAGTATTGATTTTATGACATGTAAATGATATTGACATTCCTTGAAAATTGATATTTAATAAACTTCTGAAATAGATCATGCTGTGTCTAAAATCTTCCAAATTCCTAATTAGTCGATTGGGAATATAATGAAAAAATTAATTAAAAAATAAATAACAATAAGAAATTAAAAAATATTATAAATATCACACAACTGTCTGATAGATAATAACAATTGCATCTATGAGTATTACTATTAGTGTATTTGATTAGATTCCATTATTTTCATAAATATTTTAAAAGGTTAAATTATTGTTAAAATATTGAAATTAATAAATAATATTATGAAAACTTTTAATCAACTTTATATTTCATTATAGTTTACTTTAATTGCTTTATTACAAATAGAAATATAATTTTTGTATTACTCTAATATATATCTCTAATACATCAAAAATATTTAACCCTTTAAAGGGCCATTTTTTTCTCGGTCATATTATGTTAAAATATTTTTAGGCTTGAAATTAGAATGAGGTAAGGGATTCATTTAGCTTATTAGATAAATTTAATTTGATTAATTAATTAATTTGGTTAATTAATAATTAAGTAACAAATCAAGTACACCATTAATAATTAAGTACACCATTTTGTCTGAGATAAAGAACTAAAGCATCTAAGTTTCTGCCTTTCTAAAAAAAATTATCAGAACTTATGCCAACCTACATAATTTCATGCAAATTTTGATAAACTTGGTGGGAAGCATACTTTCCACGGCCTTAGAAAGGGTTAATTAATATGTCCTGATTCGAACTAAAGAAATACAAACTTTTATTGAAGAATACAGCTAACAAAAGATCTCACTAATAACTGGTTTCCTACTTTTGTACTCTGTAGTGTATATATTTTTACTTCGAATCTGAAGCCTAAAATACTTTACAATTCGTGATAATTCATTTCTTCGTATTTTGTAAAGAATGTTTTAATATATATACGAAGAACATTAATATTTTTATTAAGGTGTATGTACATACTTGAAACTTCGAAAATCGTTCAAAATATCGAATATTTTTTTTATTACTTAATAATGTTGTCTGATCCTTTAGCTTTCAAACGATACCAACATGTTGTCAATATTCGAAATATTTCTGGAGTTATAATTATTTTTCTTGAAGAGCTTTCATTAAAAACTCTAGTTACGGTGTTTTTAAAACTCATTTTATGAAGAATGGTATTTTTCCACTATGTTGCTTCATTCAAACAATCATAACTCATCAAGAAATGAACCAAATACAGTTATTTATATATCAAAATAATCTGTATGAAATAGCGGATGTTTTGTCTCTCAATCAAAGTTATATTTATAGAAATAAATTTTTAATAGCTGTTTAAAAGTTAAAATTACAGAAAAAATCTCGCTTTTTCTATTCATTGTTGATGAAAAATTGTTTAAATAAACTATATATTTTTATAACTTGATTGAGGAGACAATATGAAGACTAATATTAGGTATAATTTCCAACTAGAATTATGTGTCTGTGCAAATTAGAATTTAAGATATCTTGTTTCAAAAAATAGGTTAATTAGCTCATTAAATATTATTTAATTAATTAATAATTAGTGTAATATAGTTTTTTCTCACTAAAATGAGTTTAAACATATATTAATGACCTACTGTGAAAAAAAATGGACTTTTAAAGTTAAAATTTAAAAAAAAAATCTTCAAGTGTGTACGTACACCTTAAAATAGAAATTAATACACAATATTATGTGAATTAGTTGCAGCTAACTGCTTACAGAAGGATGATTAATTGATGGTTGAAAGAATTTGAGTAGACGCAAAGAAGTAAAGCTTGTTTAAAACTTTGAAAATTTTTTTTCTAGATTTACTTGAAATTATACTAGTTATGAAAATAAAACAACTTTACACTGGAATCCAATCTAGATAAAACTTCAAACATGTTTTCTTTGTTTGTTATTTAAACTCCCTAAAGAAGCATTAATCTGCAATGAAATAACATTTTAATGGATAATTTTAGTTATTTGTTAACCGCTTTCTTGAAATTCACCATAAATCTGTATTTCCAAATATTTTTATCATTCCCTTACACAAGGTATTCTGTATATTCAGCTAAAGTTTATTTGTAACCTGAAGGCCTCAAATTATTAAAGTTTTCCCAAACTTTACTTTTTCTTTATATAAAAGCCATTAAATTCATGTCAGACATTCTTGGAGTTTTAAACTATATTTATCTATTCTATAGTTATATTTATTATTAAAGCAAAGTAACAGAAATAAAGATGATATAAAAGCATGTGTCGTAGTAATTGGCCTCTCGAGTTTTAAAAGAAAAACATACTGGTACGATTACGAGTTCCAGAGCAGAAAACATATCTTGGAATTGAGAGGACGTCCCTCATTACGCTTTCTTGATAGAAGAGGAAGATTTTTCCTTTCTTTACACGTTTAATGCCTTTATTATTGCTGGACTCCGTCCTTAGAGAGTGATATTGGGAAGCTTAATGGTTCTGATATTTTTGGTACAAAGGAAGAAAAGATTGCTGGGATAATGCACATAATTCTTACAAAGTTTGCTCTTTAAGGCTAAACATAGATTGCTCTCATAATTCCATGGGATGAGAATTCTTTCTTAATTATCATGTGTGCGTTTGTACTATTCGGAACATGAAATATTTTGCATTGTTGAATGAACCTATTAATTTCTCTCGTAATTAAATGTGAAAAGAAATATTTGAATAAAGTTTGTATTTTTCAAGGAATTTTTAATATCTTTAAAGATATCAAGAACAATAGAGTATGTGAACAAGTGAATTGAATTTCTAATAGATTATAATCTAAAATAAATCCAAAAACTATAAAAAAATCATTTAATTAATAACTGAATATCATTTAAACACATATAATCTTTTGTAGTCTAAAAATAAACAAATTCAAATTATTTAAATTCCAGGAAATAACATAACGAATGTAATTTCCAGATAACATGTCTTTCGCTTGTTATTACTTAATGCATACAAATAATTTCTTTTTAATGAGCATTGTTAATCATTTCTTTTTAATGAGCATTGTTAATGTTGTTTTTTAAATAAAGTTTCATCCACTGCAATGCGCTGTAAAATTATTTCTTTTCATAATAATTTTCCTGAAAATGTTTTTATTAGTCTGGACATTTATTAAATACATATAATAGAAATATTGCTGTTATCTGTGGGATGAAAATTATTTATACAAATTTCATCTTCTCCCTAACAATAATCATTTAAAAAATAACAAAAGATAACACCAGTTTTATAATACTTCGATTCTTCTTTCTTTAATTAATTGTTATTAAAGATACGTCCAGTTCTTATTCAGTTAATAATATATTTGTAGAACATAAAAAAAAATTAGAAAATATAATGCATGAAAATGTATTATAACAATATACTATTCAAGACTATCAAATGTTACTTAAATAACTTATCGAACATCAAGTGATATATGACAGTTTAAATTATGTTTAAAATGGGAAAACCATAAACCATACTATGGTGCAATACCAATACTGCAAGATGTATTAATATAAAACATAAAAAACAGCAAATAGTTATAATTGAATATTAATTATTGCTAATTCTATTCCTTGATTTTATGTTACTGCATTCTACAGAATGGGAAACCAAAGTGATCAGTTTGACTAAAAACAGAATTCTTGGCATACCAAAAGCTTTATCTAAAGTAAGGCAATTTCTCTAAGGGAAGTATCCGGAAAAGATATTAAGCCACAATTACCTACTTACAAGGAACACAATTTCCTTCTACCACATTACTTCGACTCGATAGTTTCGTTAAAGAACTATTTGATTAGATGTAGCCATCTGATAAGTATCAGTTTCCTATGACCTCTTCTTTAAAATATAGATCAGAAGAAGGAAATGCCGATTTTTTAAATTTATTTTTTACTTTTTCGTATATGTAGTAATCAAATGTCTAGTATAGTAATCGTCGAAAAGTTCAAACTCTAAATTTTAACGAATTTCTATGTTTTAGACCTCTGAGTTTGAAGAATATTTGAAATTTGATGTACAATCTTTTCACCAAATTTTTAGATTTATGCTAAATTTTATACAAAATCTTTTTAGAGGAAGTTTGTCTGCCCACATATTCGATTATAAGTTTAACAATAACAATGAAATGAAGAGAGCTAGATGCATGAAAATCGATATACATATTTAATATTTATAGGTGGATAATTCTGAACTAAATCCAATGAAGGGTTGACTGTTTCTCTTCGTCTGCATTTTCCGAAACATGTAAAAATGGTAGCACAAAAATGCAATGATTTAAATATATTAAAATTGGTATGATATTTTGTGACTGCAATTATAGTTTTGAGTGAAACTTTTGTTTCAATCGGTTTATTTCAATGTTTTTTTGGATAATATTATCTGCATGCCAGGTATTTATCGCCAAATTAATCCAATGACATAGAAGATTCAATAAAAATGATAAATTCAAGCCAAAAGTTTATATTGTCTAACTATTGTCCCCTCATTCCAAGTAAAGAACTTTCTAGAATAATATCTTTATTAAAAAAGCATGAGAGAAAGTGTTTGGGAGACCATTCCCATTGATTCATTTCATGTTATCTTGCTAAGACGTTACCTTCAGCCTAGGTTGATTCTTTTAAAAATTGAAAGTCTCATAATAATCTGTACTCAACTTAAATAATTAACGCATGAATAATTTATAAGTTTCATAGTTCATTTTAATTTACCAACAAAACGATATAAGATTTAAAAAAATCCGCTTATTATGTCAATCGGTATTTATGCAAAATCCTTTTTAATTGATGCTTTCAGTTGTTCATTTGCGCATGCTTTTCTGCAATAAAAATAATGTTTCATGTGTCTCCATCCAGTTTATATTCTTTAATGGAAAACGTGTTCAAGAAAGAACATCGTTCACTTATTTGTCCATTGCATTTCTCTTTAGACAAGTTGTGATAATATCGTGCAAATACTCCATCTTGAAGGAAGTGACATTCTTCGTTCTGAAATTTTTCTGGAATGTGTGACACAAAGCGGGAAGTTAAATGTCATTAGTCACGATGTTTCCAGAAAAAAAAAAAATTCGATTCCTTCAAATGTTTATAAATCACGCTAAAACAGTAACACTTAGTAAATCACAGAATTTTCCAATATCTAACAATCATTATCTTCAAAAAGACGATTAAATAAGTCATTATTTGACTTATTAAAAACATTAAATTTTAACCGTTTTATTGATATTTAAAACGAAAATAATCCTTATTACAAAATATGAAAAAAAAACATTATATAAAATTATGAAATTTCGATCCTTAGACCATTTTACATTTATCTAAATCAATTTAAGTCTGGAAAGATTGTGTATATTATTTATTGTTTATGTGATAATTATTCAAATGAAGATGCATTCTTTAGCAATTCGGATATTCTGCAATTATTACTTCACAAGTTTAGCGGAAAGTTAACAAGGAATGAAATGAAAAATGCTAAAGAAATGCTGAATATCTAAATTATTACCTGCGTATGTGAACAGTTGACTGCAAGTCTATTGTCCGGAATAAAACTGCCGTATTCTCTCCAATGATATATTCAGAGAAAATTTACAAATGCTGCCAGACATATTGACATAGCAAATAGAATGTCTACACCATGAAGAATATGATTTTGTAATATATAAACATATAAGGTTTTTCTTCCGTTGTGAATGCATATTTTGAAGATTTCAGACAGATAAATTGAATTTTATTATTTGAAATTCCATGTTTATCTGTTTTGAATGTGCATTCTGTGTTCGAAGGGCTAAGTTCTAGTTAGATTTTCTTTTATTCTTAGACTTTCTGAAAATTTAAGTATTTTTCTGCATAAAAGCAAGTCTATCATAAAAATAAAATACTATTTTTATCACTCACTTATTTTCTTCTGTCAGACATGTTATAGGTAAATATTTTCGAAAATAGTAATTCTTCGCACAAATATATTTGAAAAGAAAAATATCTCAGCAAAAAACAGTTTATATGTGTAATCTAAGACGCAATAATAATTTTTATGAAAGTATATGACATAACCTTTAAACGACCCCTTGTTAAAAAAATTTCCAAGATAAAGAAAGAATAGAAACTAATATTTCTATCATTTCTTTTTGACCATTTTGTTTTTAGATTAACTGAATTTATTATTTCCAGGTTTAATCCATCTAAGACGTCAAACGATTCAGATCTTACCTTTTAAGACCACGCAATGCGACAGTCATTCCCATTCTTGGTTTCGAAAACAATAAAAGGGGTGGCCACTTAAATTCTCTTCAATCATACTAAAGCTCGAAACTAACGTGACATTTCTGCTCCCAGCTGTACCGTTCCCGCGATCCGTCATCAGCAAGAACACTGACCTCCGCACTGCCCAGTTTTCCCAACTAATGCTATTATATCTCACGACAGAATGGCCTGCCACTTATGTTGCAGCGTCATTAAACAGTTGAGATTGATGTTGACTCGAGTTATGTTTCTTACAACGACACCATGTGCCTACATTAGTTTTGTTTCTATGAAGATAATGAATAGATGGGGTAAATATATTATAGATAAAGCTTCAACAATAGAACTTTATAGATATTTATAATTTACCTAAGCCTTAAAAAATGAATGTGAGCATTAAATTATGTTGGAATGTCGAGAAATCATTGTACTGTTAATTATGATACAAAAAATATAAGTTAAAAGTAGTTTTGATTCGGTCATCATTTTTCTATGAAGATAATGAATAGATAAAGATATTATAGAGAAAACTGCAAAAACAGAACTTGATAGATATTTATTTGTAATTTAATGAATGTGAGCATTAAATTATGTTGGAATGTCGAGAAATCATTGTACTGTTAATTATGATACAAAAAATATAAGTTAAAAGTAGTTTTGATTCGGTCATCATTTTTCTATGAAGATAATGAATAGATAAAGATATTATAGAGAAAGCTGCAAAAATAGAACTTGATAGATATTTATTTGTAATTTAACTTAACTTTAAAAAATATGCACATTAAGTTATTTTAATATTCGTTTTTGATTCGTGGAACATGCATTTTGCTAAATGTTAGATTTAGCACTTTTTTAATAAAATATACTTTTTCATGAACAAAAGTATTTTTAACGCTTGGGTATTACCCATTAGTAAAGAAAATAAAACATTAGAATATCGAGAAATCAATGTACTGTTAATTATGATGCAAAAGGTTACGTTAAATGTAGTTTTAAGAGAAATATACTTTAAAACACATTTTGCTTATTGTCAAATTTTGTTGCTATCCTTAAAATATTCAGATGACATTTTGCAAATGAATTCTTTAAAATACTTCAGAAATTAGATATAATTTAGCTTAACCTTAAAAAATATGCGCATTAAATAATTTTAACATTAATTTTCGATTAGTTTTGCTAAATGTTAGATTTAGCATTTTTTTTTTTATAAAATATAATTTTTCATGCACAAAAATATTTTTAATGCTCGTATATTATCGATTAATAAAGAAAACAAAATGTTAGAATGTCAAGAAATCTATGTAACATTAATTATGATACAAAAAAGATAAGTTAACTGTAGTTTTAAGAAGACATATTTTAAGACACATTTTACTTATCGTCAAATTCCGTTGCTAATCTTCAAATATTGAAATGACATTTTGAAATCAATTCTTTAAAATACTTAAAAAATCAGTTGATAAAGAATATCTTTCTATAAATTTATAATTCTGCTTATAGAGTATTAAATAGCAAAAAAAAAAAAACCTTTTTTATTTATGTTGCAAAGTAGAACGTACCAAAAAGGAATTATAAACTTTTAGTCCATTATTGGTGTTTAAATATTTATAATAGATCTTAAATTGCTTTTAAAAAATGACTTTCCAATGTAAAATAGAGAAGAACCTTGTATATTTTCTGTCCCTCACTAAATAATATATAATACACTGCATATAGCAATGATTCAAATGTAGAATACATAAGTTTAAAGTTAATTAACTAACTTATGCACATAAGAAAAAAGATCAACTAGCCAACTTTAAGCTCATAATAAAATAAATAAATAGAAGGGCCAATAGCGCTGCATTTTTAATATCACAAAGTAACTCATTAATTAACTTAAGCTTTAATTAAAACTATTCTTTATGTTTATTGCTTCAGAACGTGACAGCTAGAAAAGAGAAAATTATCCAGTGGAATAAAAATGGAGTGCATTAATTGTGGAAAGACGTGCAGTAAACATAATTGCCACGAATTTCTGTAATTAAAAACTTGATGAAATGCAAGATATAAAAACATCTTCCTAAAATTGAATTTTAGAGCACTTCCATGAGAAAAAATAAAAAAAAGGCATTCAATTTTTAGAAAAAAAGTATAAAGTCATTTTGAATTATACAGCTTAAATCTCTAGTTAATTGTTTTTTGACACGGTTTCCAAATTATGATTTCTTACATCACCATTTCTTTTTCATTTTATAAATATCTCGAAATATTCAATAACAAGTAAAATGATTCATAATTCTTTATGACAGGAAGAAAAAAAAAGGAAATATTAATTTTTCTTTATGGATAATAAAAGATTAAGCTAATACATTTACCACTTCATATTTGAAATCTACGTAGTTTTTACCAACTAGTTAATGTTATCGAATCGTGTTGTTGTATTTTAACAATATTTATTTTAACCGCCACTTATTAAACACGAATTTAGTTATAACTCAAATTTATAAGAAACTTACTATGAATTATAAAATAAGCGTTGGGCAGTATTAATTTTTAAGAATACCAGAATTGTTTCTATTCATTTAAAAATAATTTGTAATATTATAATTGCCTAAACCCGAGAAATTGTATCATTCATTTCCTGTCGTGCTTTAATTTTTTTTCCTGTTTATAATTTTCAGAGTAATCTTTTTCTTAATTTCAACCCTTTTTCCTAACTTTTAATCATATTTATAATACTATCTATTTCCTCTTTCAGCAACGTTTCAGTTCCGAATTCAGCTCACAACAATATCGAAAATTCTTTGGAAATCTTAGTTAGATTTTCTTAATTTTTTTCAGAATTTGTCGATAGTTAAATTACTATTACTAATTATTATACTGAATGAAAATATTTCAATCTTGCTTGAAGAGTTTTTTTATGGTCACAGATGATATAAAAGGTATTTTTAAAAAATATCCCATTGTTAGTGCACCACAAAAAATTATCCCTGCAGTTCCATTTCTGAAAAATTAAGAAGGAAATAAATTTTACTTCCAAATTTAGCTCAAGCATTATTAGTACCAGCTGCTGTAAAATCAATTTCTTGCAATTTAAAACATTTTTCAGTAAGTGTTTTTTTTCTGTAACCATTTACCGCAAACAAATAAAGTTGTCGTTTCTTCAGTTATCTATTTAAATATATCCAGCCGTATCATGGCAAAGTTTTCAGAATTCCCAGAAGAAATAAAACTATCAGGAATGTCGCCAACGAAAGAAGGAAAAAAAGACATCGCAATTTGACATTGATAAATGACTGCAAGCAACGCAATTTAGATGGTAAGCCTCTTTCCTCCAATATTCTTAGCAGAAAATTGAAAATACTTAGAAACTCAGGGAAGGACAGAAATTACCGAAAAGTAATTTTTCCTAATCGCTTAAATTATATATATATGTAAGCTCCTTACTTAAAGAATTCATATATTTGTCAAAAAGTATAACAACATGATGTATGTGGTTTTGTAAATAGAATATTATAATTTATGTATTTATAAAACTGATTATTTGTTAATACAGGTAAGCATTTTAAATTTGTTAAATATAAAAATTAAACAAGCTTTGCTTTCTTCTTTTGTTTATTATCAACTATTTTTTTAGCATTTTTCGCATATGAATTTGTCTATTAGTACTATTGCCGCATAAACTAGCCTGTTCCAAAATTATGTGTTAAAGGACACTTTGGAGATGATTTTATAGATGTTCCTGCCAGTTGAGCCATTGTCCCATTCTTCTTGCCATCGCTGTAGGATCAATTTATTTAAAATACTTTTCAGATGGCTTCTAGGAGCTGGATATTGAACGGGCATACCTGTAGAAATGGCCTGTTTGGCTAGGGAATCTGCAGCCTCGTTTCCGTTGTGGCCCGCATGTACTTTAACCCATCCTAACTTAATAGAAGGTTTAGGAAGCAGAATGGCTTGAATTTCCTGAACAATTGGGCTTAAGGTGGAAAATGATCTGATCGCTTTTAAACTAGACTCACTATAGCTCAGCTCATCCAAAGACTGGAATTATTTTATTCAAATTGTTATCTAATGCTAAATATCTGAGAGGCTATAGATCTTTCTTAAATATTCAGAGTGGATTGTTTTCGAACATTCTATATGTGTACAAAAGCTGAGCCCTATCAGTGATGGGTAATTTTCAGTCTCATGCTGTTGTGAGTTGCTTCGTTTTAATAAATCTAATTTTTGTTTAAACTAATGTCATAGTTCTTTACATCTTTATTACCTATACTAGTGATATATATGAAATGGTAAAAAAAATGCATAAGGCATATAAAAAAGGAGGCCAAAAAAAAAGAACTTATTTACTCATAAAAATGCAATCCACCTGATGAAATTATTTTATATTCAATTATACCCAATTTTAAATGTATAAAAATGTATATTGTATGTTTAAATATAGGTAATTGTACCATTATCAATATTAAACATTTATCTACTTAAAATGTTCATTTTAATATAAAGCTTTATATTCTGTCATTGTATAGACAATGAATGGCTATTGTGCCACTAAACCAAAACATTCAAAATTATTTTAACCATCTAGCTGCTTATCCCGCGATTTCCGCGTGTTAGCAATCAGTCCATTTTCTATTGCATTACGCATATTTCGCAGTTTATTGTGTTTATTTTTACGATTACATATTTTTATTATATATTATTATATACTATATGATACATAAAATATGAGTTCCTTTTATTTGAAAAAATATTTGAACTTATTTGCAAATATCGCATATAAATAGTGATTTAAAAAAAATTATGCGCTCAGAATGTCAAATCCATTCCGTTTTTTTAAAAATAAATATTATCCATGATATTTATGCAGCACAGAAAATAGCATTTTCAACTGCAATTTGCAAAATCAAACATGAAATGTAACACATTACCCAAAAGCGAACACCATTTTTCTTTATGCTTCTGAGATTCTTCTGAACACGACGTTTCACAAATTAGAAACATATCAGAGGCGATTGAAAATGTCTGTTTTGTAAAATTTACCCTCATGTACTTCAAACATTCTTGAAGAAAGCAAACAATGAGGTACCCTATCTCAGCCGGTTTGAGCATTGAAAGTCATAAATTAAAGTTAACAGCAGCGATTTATTTTTACAACGACGACGAAAGGTGTTGAAAGCTTTGAAACCGTACACTTTTTACTGCCGTAGGGGAGTAGACTCGGTATGATTTAGTTTTGGGGCACATATGATGACTTTCTCACGATGAACAGTTTTCGAAAAATATGGTGAAGGGAGGGAGAAAGAAAAAGAAAGAATGTCTAATCGATAATTCAGAAGACGACGACGACGACGCCATTCACCTTCCATGCTCAGAATCTTCTTCTGTGTTCGAAGTTTGTTCTTAATATTTACACACAAGCTGTCCCTTCGCCTACACGTCGTTCTTGTAACTTTCGAAACGCAAATACCCTGCAGGGGAGATAATCTGCCGGAAAACGGGGCCGTCATGAAATGACAAAAAATACAAATAAAGCTTCTGCAGAAGCAAAGCCACAATATGTTGACTTACCTCGACGAATCTGAAGGTATGATGCAGAATTAATTTGTTTCGAAAGGTTTTTTTTTTCAAGGTATTTTCAAACACCTTGGAAACAAAGTTGAAAACATAATCTAAGCTGTAAAAGGTTAAACTATCTACATAAAAAAAGAAACAAAAGATATATTGCACTATTATATACTTGCAAGCTACTTTATATTTGGCCTTGTTATGGTTAGCTTGACTGTATTATATTTTGATATAGCTTTATATAACTGTCGTATTTTGATAAAACGTTATAATAGAATTATGTTTTTTATACTAAGATTTGCGTTAGAAGATATTTTAAAATTTAGCGTTACAGCAAATGATGAATTTTAATATAATTGTAATTTTAAAGGCAAATAATTTCTTTTTAGAAAAATGCTTGATTAATTTTTGAAGTAATTTCTATTTTTTTGATAAAAATAAATAAAATGTATTTCATGATTTTTTTAAATAAAACAAAACAAGTACGGTATTTAAATACACGAAAGAACAATGCCATTATGTTATAAAATTCTGACAAGAAGTAACAATTTTATTTTTTCCCATAGATATCCTTCTGTTCTTACAATCATATTAAATGAAGTTTTCTAATTCTATGTCATTTTATTTAAAGAAAGTTGCAGTAAATTAAAATAGTTATCTTTCTGAAGTCTTTAATTTTCAAAAAATATATGTACTCTTAGATTTGAATATTTTCATTCTGAGATTTGCTATAGATATTGAATTATGTTTGGTGCGCTGCTGTAGGCTCTATTTTATTTGTATTTTTTCATATTTTTAATTCTCATTATATTTTCCTTATATTATTTTTCTCATGAATTTTTCAAACATTAAAATCATTTCTAATAGAGAAATGCTTGAATAAATTGAAAAATTTATATAAACATATAGAATATCAATTTTAATAAAATACAATTTAATTTGTTTTAAAATAAATTCATTTTGTAGAAAAAATGAATACACATAGAGGACATTAACTTCAAAAAATTAGTTTCTATTTTAATAATTTTATGACACAAAAAGAAAAATTATCTTATTTGTAACATAAAATATAGTAATCTCAAAAAGTGCTGGGCCGCTTCCATGAAACTAATAACTTTTTTTTCTCTTGCTTTATGAGTAAAAGAATATCGAAAAAAAAGTTAGAAGAAAAGGCAAAAGAGAGGGAAAAAAAGGCAAATTTTTGTTTCAAATTTCAAAGGATTTCGATACTGCAAAAGAAAAAAAAATATATAAATAAATTTGCATTCAAAGAAAAATAAGTGCTCTCCATGAGTACAACACTAATACCTCAAGTAAAGTAAAAATGATTATCTTCTTTCTTTTTACTCAGCACTAGTTTAAAAATACGATGTCATTTTCGACAAAAATTCTAGTCCATACTCTGAGACAAACAAAAGAAGAATTGTTTTCCTGGAACAAGAATTTCAACTGAAAATGGATATTCAGGTAAACACCAAAATCGATCTCTCTAGTAAGGGCCATAAAATAATCTATGCAACCCTTTTTGAAGAACAAGTATGCATAGATAAAACTGGAATGCTTCGTACACGTTTTTGCAAGGGTACTTGTAAAAAATGAAACATCAAATGGAAATAAAAATTGAATTCCCTTTCCCAAGCACCGACTTTGGAATACTAGACAATTTAATAACAAAACAATGAAGTTTAATGATGCAAAAAACATCCTTACAAGGAAACAGGAGGAGAAAAAAAGGTATCCCGCTCGTCCGCTTGAAATGAAATAACGTTTCTACCATTTTTTTTTTTTCTTTTGCCATTTCTTCTAACTTTTCTTTTCAATATTTTTTTTGTACTCAGCAAGCAAGAGAAAAAAAAAGTATTGCATTCGTGGAAAAAGGGGCGAGCTACCGTTTTTACGCCCCCAAACATATACATGCGCATTTTCTCACTTGTTCACTGAGACATCTGAAATGTAAATATTACAGAAATAGAGAGGCGCAGAGAGAGGAAATGAAAAAAGAAGTGTGAAAAGGGGATATAAAAAAATCGATAAAAAAAGCGCTATTTCATCGTTTCAAAGCACGTATTTCTGAGGAAATGCGGAAACATTTACGACAGAGCAAAAAAGAATTTCAAGTCTGAAGATGCAGAGAGAAAACATTAAAAAAGCTCTTCGAAATACCTGTTAAATAACAGAAACCAGCGAGATTGTAAATAACTCTAATTTAGTTTGTAAACCCATGAAAGGAACTAGCCTTAAGAGATGGCGGCGCATTTTCGGTTTCAACTTAAAATCAATTTGCTTCCTGAGTAGAATGTAATTTAAATGTGCTTTTCCGAGGGAAAAAAATCATTCATTTCTTCTGAAATATACAATTTTTCTTTAGCAGTATTTAAAGCATATTTCCTTCAAATTTATACATATTGTATAGCCACATTTGGTATTATATCTAGAATTTAAGGATGTATAAAATGACTATAGTAACTGAGGCAAATGTAAAATCGGATCAACATTGAAAATAATAAAATTTCAATATTTAGACCATTATTTTTTATACAAAATAGGTAAGGAAATTCTGTAATAAAATTTGTGGTAATTAAAATGTTTATTACGTGTCATTCATATTTGAAATCTCGCTAACACTTTGGTAATAAAACCGTTTTGATCTAATGTTCGATTGAATCTCAATAACATACCTGAATTTAATATTAAAATTTAGGAAAGATTAAAATGTATAGTTTAAATATTTATTTCTTTATCAATACTACTGCTTCTATTCTAACCAAATCATGGCAAAAATGGTGCTCAAAGAAACTGCATCCTAGAATGATTGTTCCATAGTTCGCCAACTGGTCTCGTGGCGCAATAATTAATTTTTAAACAGTTAGTGATGCACACATATTTGGAAAAATGGATGAAAAAATGAAAATAAATGAAAAAAATAATTAATTTTATATTTTTTGAGATAATAAGTATGATGCAAAAACATTAGGAAATTTAAATTTTCATACAGCCTAGCGATACTGTTAGATATATTTGGTAAAATATCTTTGGACGCTTTCACAATTAAAATTGAGAGCATTATAAAACGTTGAAGACCTTATTTTAAAATCATTTTAAGAGTTAAAGTACTTAAGAGTCCCCAAAACCTTTCTTTAGTTTTGATATACAATGCAAAATTATGCATTTTGTATGTCATTAGATTTAAATTTATTTCAATAATTTAATATGGGAAGTTATTGCTATAGCTGACTTGATTTCAGGAAAAGATTTAAATCTTTAGATGGTTTCTCCCTAATATCTTAAAAAATTTTTTGAGCTTATATTATAATTAATTGATTTTGTACATCACGAAACCTGTAAACTTTTGTACATCTGCATCTTACTAGTAAGCTAATTCAGTCATGATATTAGAATTGTTAAATACATTTACCAGTGATATTCAAGTCATACAGGAAACATTTATTAATAAGAGTAAAATATTATCACATTTGGATTTTTAAAATTTGACATAGAAATTTAATTATACTGAATTTTTAAATTGTTTAGAATTACCACTTTATGGTTTGTATTGTAATAAATTAATAAAAAAATAAACATTTCAGAAATCTATTATAATTTTCATAATCTTTTATTCATTTACTTTACTGAGAACCTGCGCTTTCAAATTTCAGATATCGAAAATTCTAAAGAAATATATAAATATACCGTCTGGGGACAAGGAGAAAAATTGGGATTTTTGTAATTATATTTTATATGAATAAGATCGACATTTATCTTTCGTCAGTAAAATTGTGAATTAATGAGTATCATTTCATAAAAAAGCAGATGTTTATATACACAATATCCACTTTTGGTCACTATTTTTTTTTTTTTTTACATATGAAGTAATATGCATCAAATGAATCAGTCAGTGAATATTTAATATAGAATATGAAAGAGTACTTTGTTATGCAAATTCTTCTTACACGATTCTTCGAATCGCTTTTCCTATGGAATTGCTCTTAAATATAATTTCAGTATTCTGGGCTCCACCTCACAAATATTTTCAGCTATGTACTTTTTTTATCAACATATTTCTAATATTTTTCATATATAATTTCATCAACATATTTTCTTCCAAACATTTTATATTTCCATGAAAATAAATGAATAAACGACTTATCAAACGAAAGCCAAATCATGAATAAACGACTGTGAAAAATAGATATTATTCATTCAATTGTAATAAAAAACTCTGGCACTATTTTTATTTTATATACTAAGGATTGAACATTTCTTTAAAAAAATATAAAGGATAGTATCATTAAAAAGGATTATAATAATATAGATTTTATAATTTTTTAGTATTATTTTGTTAGTGCAAAAAACAAATTATAATTTTTTTTTAAATTTATTCAAAGCATTTTTCTGATTGGAAGAACTCACATGAAGATATTGATTTAGAAATTAATTAAGTCAGGAATATAATGTTTCCCTATATAAAAAATATCAGGAAATGTCTTAATTAAATTTTTAAGGATATGTTTTTATTTGATATAAGGATTTTCTAAAGTGACAACTATATTTCTCAGTTTTTTATAAGAATCAATATGTATAATAAGTGCTATATTAATTAATTCGTGAAAATTACTGCAAATTTATTGAATTTTAGTTGTACCTTTTTATTAACTAAATTAATAGTAAGTAATTATTTCAGAAAATCGAAGAATTATTGATAGTATCTATTCATCAGGTTAAGATTAAGGAAATTAGACCATTAAATGCTGAACGAAATAAGCTCTGCAACAGCTGCGTATTCCTGTACTTGTAGTAATTCTGTGAAATTAGAATAATGGATAAAGTTACAAAAGTTTTAAGTGGATTTAAAACTTGAGAAATGATTTATCTCAAACATTATTTATGATACAAAGCTTTTAACGAGAATATTGGAATCTTTGCAACTGCGTATTTGCATTTCTCTTCAAAGAAATATAAAATTAATAACCAGAAAAATACATTCTCCATGGAATCATCTATGGAGTTATTCGAAATTCGAATTAAAGGTTTCACTGGGAAAAATGCTTTTCACTACTTTTGGCAAAATATTAATTCAAGTTATATGTTTGCATTAATTAAAAAGTGATTAATATAATTATAATTAATCAGTTATTAAATTATTCAAAAGTTATATTTTCTAGAATATTCTATTTATACTACTTCCAAAACATTAATTATTTATGATCAAATAAACATCCTACTATGTGTATATATTGTATTATTTATATTATACTGATATTATATTATACTGATATTATATTATTACTGCATTATATTGATTTATTAAAAAAAATCGCATATATCTGATTTTTAGAAATATTTCTTAGTACTTTTTATATTTACTATTCACGGAATTTTAATGTATTATAGTTTTTAGAAATTTATCTGACTTAAATAATTTATAATTTACACAGAAGTATTGGATTAGAACAATAAAAAAATTATATTTCTTTATTAAGTAAAAACGAAAAATTCTATACGAAATTACCTCGAATTCTGCTTTCGAAATACTTTTTGACAATATAGATTTTTTTTTATTTCACTTAATCCTTAGGTTAGAAACGCAATAATATATAAGTAATCTCCGATATCCACATTTTTATTTTTTTTCAAATTTGATTGAACTGTGAATTGTATCAATATACGCACTTCAAACTGGAATTCTAACACAAGAATAGGGGAAATTCTTCTTGTAATTTTCACGCATTGAAAGATAAGTTGCCACTTTTAACAAAATTTGGATAACCCTGCCCTGAAATGTCTTCTTTAATAATACATCCAATTCTCATAATGGAACTATTTAATCTCAAAGGGAAATTCTACACATGCAACCAGAAAACAGGCTTATTGTCTGTACATTTGAAACGAAATTTAAATGGCTCCACTTCTAGAAAATCAAATATATGCTAATGACCATTAAAAACGGACAACAGAAGATTTTGGAAGATTTTATATACTTGCATTAGTAAAAGTATGTTGCTATTATTTGCTCCTATTGCAAAATGATCAAAATCATCGTCTTTTTAGAAGTAACATTTGCCCATTTTTTGCGCTTGTTATATTAAAAAAAGTGCAAGTGGTGATTTCTTTTACCACGGATATTTATTTTTAATATCAGTAACTGAAGGACTTTTTTTTAATGAAATCTTTGTATAATAAGGTTAGCAAGAGATAATCATTGCTTTATACAATTTATTGTCTTTTGCTCTACGCCATTTAAGACGTGAAATACAGTGCTATACTACAAGTTGTTTTATTATCGTATATGGTTACCATTTTTATATATGACTCTAACAGAAGCCATTTTTATTTCGGAGTTTAAAGTGCAGCCTGCCGTAAAGAACATTTATAAAAATATAAACTTCCATTCTAAAGATCTTTATAAATCACCTAGAAATACAAATCTTTTACTACAAATAGAAAAGGAAGAGAAAAAAAAAGTGTTGGGTTTCTTTTTCAGCTTCGGATAAGCTGGGAAAGTGTAAACGGCATGAAAAACAAAAAGCAAGAAAAAACGTCGTGGAGTGGTAACGGATTCTTGGGTGCGAACGTCTACGAACAAGAAACTCAGATGGATTAACTACTTGATAGATTTCTCAAATAAAACATTCTGTCAATAAAAGAAGGAAAAAGGGTTACCCCCCTGTATTCCCCAGATGTTCCTCCAAGTCAAAAAGCGCTGATAAATGGTGAAGCTTAGAGTGTGCAGTCCGATTTAGAAAGAAGAAAGAAGTCAGAAACAGAGGAAGAAAAACTGTTCTCAAAGGAAACGTCTGTAGCTTTTTAGTGTTTTCGTGTTCCCGGGGCTCAAATATTTGTTTTGCACTACACCGGCTTAAAAACATATTTCTGCAGATATGCAGGAGATTGGAGTTGGAGATGTACTATTTAGCAGATGGGTTTCAGATATCACATATTTGATACATCCATCATGGATGTATTCCGTATATGTCAAAATATTAATGCTTCAAAAACCGAAGTCAAGTAAAAGTAAATATATCTTGAGTTATTTGAAGAATTCTAGAAACCATTTCTTTGAATTCTATAAAAAAAAAAAAGTTAAATTTAACCTATATGTCAATGTATTTAAACCAGTTTTGTATGTTCACTAGCTTTTTATAATATAGTTTTCATAATAATCATCCACATTATATATTTGATACAACTTTTATTACTATCTTGGTATTTCTTTTAAATAAATGCAAAATATATATATTGCTTTTGCCAAAATATAAATATAATAAAATTGAACTCTCTAAGATCCAGGAAATACCTTAAACAGTTCTTTATAATTTTTTTACTTATTCTAATTAATGTGACCTACTTTTAACTTCTATACTAATTATAGCTGTTTTGAAAAACAGAGAAGCATAACCCCTTCGGCTCTAGAACTCTTAAAAGATATTATTAAAACAGACAAAATATTACATACGTTTAAACCTGCCTTTATTTACATTAGACCAAATATTGACACATTTTTCTTTGATTTGACACATTTACATTTTAATTGCTATCCAATCTACCATGTTATATATATATATATATATATATATATATATATATATATATATATATATATATATATATATATATATATATTGTAATGTGGTTGTTCCTTTAAATCAGAGTAAAATATTCAAAAACCATCTCTGTTTTCCAAAGGACCGAACCTTATGACCTTATGGTAAATCCCGGTTTTAAGATCGAAAGATCATTTTTAATAACCTAATAAGGTATCGGTTTCAGAGTTGAAGAGCTTTACTATTCTTATTGAAAACCTTTATGTGGCTAAGTGGTAAAACGTTTATTTGAAGGTCAAAGAGCTCTGACTTTTAACTCAATTTTGCTGTAAATCCACTGTGAATGTCGGCTTGATGTGCATTAAATCCAAACGTCGCGAGTCAAACATCTCCCTCCTAATAATGTAATGCGGAATTTTGGAGAAGAGAATGTTGACGCAACTGTCGTTCATATTATCTGATTAGGGTTTTAAATTATTAGATATGCTCCAAAATAATAATTTTATTGCTTTCAAAAGGAATGTTAATATAACCATTACGTCGTTAATGTTAATTGCTACGTTATGGAACTTAATTTCACATTGTATCCTGCAGTGTATGAAACACCAGTATGCTATAGAATACCTAGATATTTTATAGAATGCCTGATGTTTTTAAGGAAGTATGAAACGTGAGAATTATTACATACTTCTTCTGGGTATTGTATATAATACCTAGGCATTTTATATAATAGAAAATACAATATAAATACAATACAATACTGTTAAGGTTCAAGTATGAAAAAACGGTCAAGATTAGGCTAATATTTAAATGATGTTCAGAAATTCAAATGTTATTTAAAAAACAATAAACGACTGCAAATAAATATTTTATACAAGAATCATAAAACATCGAAGTTGTACAAAATATGTACGCTTTATTTAATAAAGGAAATAAAAAATAAAAACATGAAACTACCTGTTGAACTAAGAAAAGGAATAGCTGTATTTTAAATTGCATTTAATTTCTTTTCAGGATTTTTATTTTAGAAACAAATAAAAAAGGCTTTTCAGAAATCACCGGTTTATCATTTGGTATTTTATAGAATACTTAGGAAATGTGCAAAATATTAATATTTTCACACACTACTGGTAATGTTTTGGAATATTATGAATCGCCTTGATATTTTATAAATTGCCGGATATTAAACTAAAATAAATGAACTCCCAGTTCACTATTTCTTCTGTATTAAAATGCATTTTAAATTGGTTATATATATTTAAAGCTAAGGAGAACAGTTTTCATTCAATTTTCATTATAAATGAAAGCAATTACTATTGTGCGAGTACTGTTGCACAAAGTTATTTATCAATTGCACCCTATTTCTGCTATTCCTATATTCACATGCTGAATTCAAATATACAGGTTCCTTAGGGCAACAAGAACTTTCACAGCAACACATTGTCTTTTCCTAACCAAGAACATACATAAAATATTCAGTCTTAACTAAAAAAAAAAAATAATCTGAAGTGAACCAGATGCAGAAATCTCAGCAGATGATAAAATAATACTCTTCGAGTATTAAGAAGTAAGCCCATGTCAATTAGGATAAAGCAACACAAATGTCTCGTTCCCAAATAAGGGCTAATTTACGGGTACATTTTTTGAAGCGAATGAAAATAATTGTGTTTTCTTTATATAAATCCTAGCTGAAGCAAAATACATTCAAGAAAGAGAAAAACAAGCAAAAATTATAGTGGGATGAAAATCCTCTTTAATGCATTGTTTGCAAGCTTCTTTATTAAATGAATCTAATACATATCAGCATCTTAAGAGATTATTTTTTTTCACATTTCTAAAGGATATAATCTTTTTTTCTTTCCTTCACATGTTTTTATGTTGCATCGAACATTATATTTACCATGCTTTTTTTTAATCTCCCAGGGCGAAACATGCACTAAATTATGGTTCTTCGATCTACGCTGTTTGAGTTTGAATTTTTTGCTGCATACGTTCTAAAAGTTTTTCTTCTCAATTATTGACTTCAGGAGTGAAAGTTAAGATAATAAGTATTTGCGGTTACTTTGAGAAATAAAATTGATTACTCGCTTTCCTTGTCTGAACCACCAAATAAATACAAATTTAATTTAGCGTAGAAATAGGAATTTGTAGGGTAATATTATTTATTATTGTTATCTCATGCTAATTATTTCAAATATTTAAAAAAAAAATTATCTAAGTTTAATTATGTGAATCTCAAACCCATGTTAAGATGAAATGAAATTATTGGTAAAAAGAAAATAATGTATGATTTAATAATAAACAGATTTATAGAAAACAAAATGTTTAAATGAAAAATGATTGTAGAATATGAAATTAATTAGCATTCATTCTGTGGTATTATATTTATGTTTCATTATTATTATATCTTATTGAAACTCTGCCAATTGATTCAATACAAAAAATTGTGTGTTACAATAAGAAAGCAAAAT
The DNA here is from genome assembly GCF_947563725.1 of Argiope bruennichi. Classification (NCBI taxonomy): domain Eukaryota; kingdom Metazoa; phylum Arthropoda; class Arachnida; order Araneae; family Araneidae; genus Argiope; species Argiope bruennichi. The sequence continues at coordinate 24,491,181 of NC_079151.1, read as the reverse complement.
TCCAATTCTTAAGAGATATATTATTTTTAATGTATAACTATATCACACCAGAAAAACTTTCTAATCTCTTTCAAAATGTGTGAGACAACTCTATTAAGGTAACCATGAATTCGCATATGAACGCGATATAATAATGTATATAATTATTGATAATAGTCAATATGGAATCTTGCATAGTCTTAAACTGGAAGAACCAGTAAATCGTTGCCGAATGGCTTTAAAATATATATATTACAAAAATGTGTTTTCAGGTAGAAAACGCCACTTTCACTGCAGCTCCATTCAATGTTATTTGTAAAATACCACAAACATATCTGAAATTATGTTCAGTCCTCTGGAGCTCGGCGAAACTTTTCAGAATAAAATGAAAACTTTTACGATGAAACATTTTAGATGGCTTAAAAGCATACCGCGGCAAAATTTATTTTTGGAATTAGTAATGTAATTTAATATTATTATAAATAAACATTACTTTGAGTTTGGATATGTTACTAATTTACAGTAATGCTCAAATGTCTTTTAAACATATCATAATTAAAATATTCTTAAAATTGAAATTTTAAAAGCGCTATTTATACGAAAGTAATACTTTTGTGATATATTTATTATGTTTTAATGCAGCTAACGTAGTAATGTCTATAGCACAAACGTAATATTCCGTACGTATTTTTAAATATTTGGGCCAGCGAGGCTCGATGGACATCCTCGAATTTGTGTGCAATGGACGCACGTTTTCGGGGTTAAATTAATTGATAGTTATGTAATTTTATAAAAAGATAAAATCTCAGAGTGCATTTCGTTCCTTTCTGTCTATTTATTTTTTATATTTTTAAAATGAGAATAGATATCATGAACTCTTTATAACGAATGGAACATTAAGTTTCTTGAGCGTGAATATTCAATATTTTGGTTACATATTAACGAATAATGGATAAGGCAATTCTTTATAAAATAAAAATAGTCTTTAAGACGAAAAATGATCAAATTTTGTTGCTCAGGATAAAAAAAAATAATCATGCATTCTGATTCACAAAAGACTTTAATTCCATGAATATTATTTCCACCTAATATACAGCCACCGAATATACTGAAAGACACACCCTTTCGAAAATAGAAAATCGGATTTAAGGTCGTTTATAAAAGAACCAACATTCCACGTTGCACGGACTCCTCCAATAGAAGGCATGTCCCATCATTTGGCAGTAGCCAATACACCACTACCATTGTCATAAATTCCGAGGAAGCCAAAAATTGCCCCTGAACTGGTAATTTCTTAGAAATTCGTCGTGTTTCCCGCAAGGAGAGCAAATACTTGAAACATAACTGCAACTTTGTATAAATATAGAATATATTAAATTACAGATGCTTTGACAAATAAAAATATTTTAATCGTAATTGAGACATGCGAGAACATGATGTTATTTTGTTTTGGAGTTTTTAAAACCTTAAAATGGCGAGAAAATTGGCGATTTATCGCTTTTGTGTCAACAATTTTTCGCTTTTATGGTAATTAGAAAATGATAAAGTAGATAGTCACATTTGGCAACTTACCGAGAACAAAAAATTATAACTTTGCCGAATGACAGTCATGCACCCGATTCTCCTGTCTGGCGAAAACAGAGCATGGTTGTAAGAAGTTTTCATTTAAGGAAGCACAGAGATAAAAATGGAAATGAATGCAATGTCAAATATCGAATTTTATTCTTATATATTAAATTATCAATTTTTCTAACTGAAAAAAAAATGTTTTGGAGCTCGAACGGTTCTGAGATGGGAAAAAATGATTTGGTCTCAAGATAAATTATTATTATTATTTGTTCGAATGATTTTGAGATTAAAAAAATAATAATAACTAGCATTTTCTAAATATTGACATATGCGTAATCCCAAAGTCACGTGATTGTTTCAAACCTGTTTAAACTGATTTTTCATGGAAAAAATTCTGGCCCCGAAAAGAGTATTTTAGCACTCGATTGATTTTGATATGGTCAAAAACTATTGTTTTTTTAAATGTTGGTGATAATGAAATACGAATCATACGAGAAAAGAATGTTTTTTCTGTCGAATTGATATCATGTGACTTAAAAAAATAATATTCACACATGGGTAATATGAAATTTGCGATAGCAGATTTCAATTTTTTTAAAAAATTTTTTCGAACAATCTTCTAACTGATATAGAAGGAGTTTACTAAATTACTGTTGAAAACGTTAAGGAAAAAATTTAACAATACATATATATCGAAAAAAAAAATTAAAAATCTTTTTAATAGAAGAGAGATCAAATCAATTTAAACCTTAAAAAAGTAGTTTCAATATTGAATGATCAGAGAAATTCCCAAACATTTCGCGTAATTGAAATGTTGCTCCTCTCAGCAAAAGTCAGAAAATAGGATTTTCTAATATTTAATGCTAAAGCTTCTCGGATGCGTTTTGTCTTTCCCTACCGCTTAGAGATTGCGGAATCTCCAGAAGTTCTTAGGAGATGGCCCAAGCCGCAATAATTGCGCCTCTCAAACATAATCTCCGGCGGTTTATTTCATATGAATTGCATTTCTTCTCATAAATATAAGCCCAAAATGCGTTATGACCTAAGCAACCCGACTCGTGAAGTGCTATTTTTCTCCCAGGAGAGCAGTTTCTTTTCTTTTCATGTATTTCTATCGTTGCAATTCTACACAGCTAAAAGAATATCATTGCCAGTTATGGTCTTAAACCAAAGAAGAAAAAAAAATTATGAGGGATCGAAGAAGTGCAGTCAAGTTCTCAAGCTTAGATAAACGTTATCATTAAGGCAAAACTTCTAAAAAAGAAAGAAAAAAAAACTCTAAATAATTTTTTTTGTCTTAAGAACATTTTCGTGGTTGAATTACTAACTAAAAAAAATTATAAATGCATTTTTAGGAAGTTGTTAATGAAGTCGTTCATGACTGAGAAATAAGAAGAGAAGATATAAAATGTGGCAAGATTAGCTATTTCTTCTTATAAATTTAATCATAATATTAATTAATCCTTTTAATTAAAAAAGTAATTTCTCCTTTCTTTAAATGTTTAATTTTAATTTCTAAAATTAGTATTTTTAATTAATTAAATTTCAATTAATGTATTTAAATGAAATTTCTGTATAAGTTCAATTCATTTTGCGATATCATAAACTAGTCAGTCGATTTTAATCATTTATGCTAAAAATGTGCTGAAATTTGAAAAAATGATAGTTGTTTTAAAATTTATCGAAATCTGAATTAAAATTAATCGAAAATAAAAACATACTAAGAGGACAAATGTTCCTACAACATCTAACGATCTCCAATAACTTTGTAATTATTGCATTTAAAATTTTAAATTATTCCAAACTTAATGTATATTTATTAATTTGTTATAAATTCATATTTTAATAATATGAATCAATATTATTAATATTTGATCATTTACATTACACTTAAAAAGAACAGAGCAGCCTTATTGCGGATAGATCTCCCACAGAGTGGCAACTCAGGTATGAGAAAAAGCTAGTTCTCACCTCTCTTAGAAATGATCTGAAGTCCATTATCTCCATACCAATGACGATTATTTGAAATCTAAAATCTTATCTTGAAGTAATAAATTTTATGACATCTGTAAAAGTATATTGCTATAGCTGGAATCTTTTTCATGTGAGTGCATAAGAGTTTCATCATCGTAAACATTTGACGATAAAGGGATATTAATGAATATCTTCCTCTAATGATACATGTTTTAATAAACTTTCACACGAAGAAACTCATCAACTCCAGGTTATATTTATTGAAAATACCTTTAGACATAAATAAAATGTAAAGGTAGTCTTTTTTTAAATTATCGGTAACGAATGCATACTCCATGTACATAATGATAAGACTTTCTATTTCTAAATGTGTACAAATGCATATTTTAGCTATCGGAAGTTCAAATGGAAATATATTATTGCCACTGTAATTATCCTGAATTTGTTCCGGAAAAGCGAGTGTCTTTCTATAAATAGCTGAAATGATCTGACCAAATATTTGATGCTGAAATTATTTCGACTGAATGTTTGTGCATCACTTGGTTAAGTTTTAATTAACTGAGGGAGAAGTAGATTTTATCCTAATGTATAGACTAAGATCTTCATTTATCACTGCCATTCGTTACAGTACTTCTCAAAAGTATTGAATAATTTTCCCGAAGTAATGAATATAAGGACTGAACAGGGTTTTGGCGATGTTAAAGACTGCACAGGCTGCGCATTTCAGATAATGAATATATTTCGGATAATGATAACAAAGACCGCTATTCAAACTTGATTTCATTATATGCTACATTTTTTTTTCAATTTATTCCAAAGCAATTGTATAATATATTACAATTATAAATGCATGAGATTGGTCTGCGAAGTAAAATATATGTTTCAACATTCTTGAATTTTCATCCCAAGAAGGTTTGTGTTTCTAGACAAGTATATAATTACAAAATGCGCCAAATGAAGTTTTAAATTAAGCTTGAACATATTGCACCATTAACATTTAATCTGCCATGTCACTCTCCTAATGTACATGCTTCATATAGAATGAGACCGTTCACTGTAAGATCCAATTGATTATTAGAACATAATTTATAAATTCGGTTCAATAAATAAAGTACACATTTAATAGAATTAAAATTTGATACAATTATTTTTAACTGGTAAGATAAGATTCTGGTGCAAAATTAGTGTGTACAAAATCAGTGGTAAAAATTATCAGAAGCTCAAATTGAAGTGATGGATAGATCTAGATTCCTAATTTGCTATTTACGGAAGTATACCTGGAGTTGACTTTTTAAAAAAATACAAGATATTTTACATTCATCTTTTCCCTTTCTTGCAATCTTGTTATATATAATGCATAAACCAAATTAATTTATATATTAAAAAAAACAAGGAATTTAGTGATCTTATATATTTTAGACATGAAATGGAAGTGAGCTTTTTTTTCTTCTTTTACTGGGCTTTTAAGATCGATAAAAGTTAAAAACAATATATATTTTTTACAGTACCAAAAATATCTCGGATCTCTTTTAATAGGAATGTCTTAGAATAAATATCTTAGGATATATCAAAAAATAAATTTATTATTTGAAAACTAATTAGAAATTAATTAATTTAATTAATAAATTTCTTTTAATAATTCATTTAAATTTATTAATTTATTTAAATTTATAAATTACTGGAAAATGTTTTTACAAAAAATGTAATATTAGAAATATTTTCTGAACGATATTAAATATACATATGTGAATTCATTCAGTAGAACTGACTTTAAAATAAATTTAAAAAAAACACTTTATCACTATGGTTAGAACTTTAAGCTTAAGCATAATGAGTATGTACCAAAAAAAAAATCAACAACGCTTTAGATTTATTTATGATAAGTAGACATTGCAAGATAATTGATAATGCATTCGAAATAAGGCAAGAAATTAGTTTATATTGATGAAATAGCCTATAGTTCGTTATTAAAATGTTTCACTCTTTAATTTTATGCGATGAAAAATGAGCCAACTAAATGTTTTAATCTTTTTTTCTGAAACGAAATTATTATAAAAAAAATAGCATACATGTATCTGTAAAATTTACAGAATTATGAAGGTACAATTAAAAATCATTTAAACCATTTTTTCTTGTCATTTAAACAGTAAAAATAAGGAGAAAGCACAAATTAATTAATTCTGTCCTGACGATCATTCGGTAATAAAAATTTCAAAACTTAATTTTGAGCTACAACAGGGAATTCGTAAATGCCTCGACAAAAAAATTTTCATTTAAGTTTCATACCACAAAGAAATTAAAAATATCTTTTGATGATGCATTTCATGCAATATATATAATATATATTATTAGAGGGTTAGAGATAATTAAAGGGTTTTATTTATTTATCCCACATATAAACAGCTACCCTAAAGAATCTATTCTAAAGAACATCGATTATCTGCCAATTGCTAAACACCTCCAAAGTTTCATGACTTGTTGAACGATATTTGTTACATGAATCTGTAGGATCATAAATATTCATATTGAAATGTCACTTAATAATTTTTTTTTTCATTTTTACTATAAAAAAGCGTTATTCTAAAGTGCATCATCGATGTGAATAAATATATTGAAAATAATTAATCATTTTCACTTTGTTGGTACTTTAAAAAAATATTTTGTTAGTTCTTTAAAAAAAAGTTATTTTGTTGGTACTTATTAAAAAAGTTATTTTATTGGTACTTTTTTAAAAGTAATTTTTTGGAACTTTTTTTTTTCTATGGAGTGATAAAGTAAACCTTAATCGCTCCAAAAATTTAAATATTATGAGATGAAAAATTAGGCAATTGTACTGTTAATATTTTCTTGTCTGCTGTTAAATTTAAACCATAAATTTGATGGTTCTTTTTTATTTAATACCCCTTTTTGGTGACCATTTGGTTTTCCCGGGGATATATATAGAGTTTTATTCCAGTTAAATCTCTTATGCATAACTCAATGTCCATGATTTCATCAATATACTAATTTTAAGCATATAATTGCTTTTCCCATGCTCTGTTCGTTATGTATACGCAACTTTCTATGTAACCATTTCTATCATAACATAGTATTATTAAATACATAAATATTTAGTTCTTTTATATTCTAACTTTCACAGTTCTCAAATTTGACATTTTTATTCTTCATGTAAACTACACAGATATTAAATAAAATCTTTATTCTTTGGATTTACTAATGGGAGAAAATCACGCGATTAAATATTTGATGAAGCATTGAAAACGATCGAATTTCAAGGCAACAATGTAATCTATTATTAGAAATTAAATAAATGCGTGTTTATAAGAATTTACCAAAATTTATTTAAAAAAATGAGTGAGTTTTGAACTGGTGTCATTAAAAAGACAATTTGCTTCTTTTAATTTTGAAAATGTATAAAATTCATTTTTGTACTTAGCATAGCATTTAATTAATAAAAATTCTTATTAAGATTTTAAAAATGCTCCGATGCATATATTTTACCCTCCCAGTAATATATGTGCCATATTTCGCAATTTGAACGAATACACAGAGACTTTACTGTATGTAAAGCTTAAATCTCATTCCTATTATCCTGTCACAGCATGCTACAACATATCCAATTTCATTAAATTTGTGTGATAAGCATAAGTATTGTTGTCGAAAAGTTTCTATTTTTAAAACTTGTTTTCAACAAATATTTATACCTTTAGATAGATAATCTGAAAATGTATGCACATTATTTCTAGGATTAATAGTGTTTCTCAATTAAATAAGTAAAATGAATGTATGACCTACCTTCTGTTATCTAAATTGCCCAGATACGAGTGTTCTTTATTTTCAAGATTATTCTTTCATGACAAATCCTGAAAATTAAATATTCTAGAAATAAAAATCCCACTTGAATCAGTAATATGGATTATTCATTCAACAATTAATCAATTTGAGTTTATAATTATATCTTGTTAATTAATTTTTTGGATACACACTTGGCCTTTTAATGAAAGAATTAATGGCTAAATAAAGATTTGAAAACACAAGCACAAACCATTTTAATCAATGAAATTGTATAGCTCCCTCTGCGGAATTACCTAGGCACGATCGTGGAAATCAAATCACTCTAAGGAGTCTGGAATATAAGTGTTTAAACTCTGATTCTTGAAATTATTTGAACTGTTTCAAAAGAGTTATCTTCCTTTGCCCGAAGGAACTGGCAGAGCTTAGTTGTCTGGGAAAGTTGCAGGAGGAATGTATGGTAATGAAATTGACTTTTGGGAGGTGTGAAACCCACCAGCAATTTCACTGTTGGCCTTGGAGATTATACAATACTCATTACTCAGTCTTAGTGACAAACACCGGGGAAGTTTCGAATGTTGCATACGAGGAACCCATCGCTATTACTGTAATCCCTGAGCTCGAATTTCATCTCGCTGAGCTCCCCCAAACGCCGTTTACGGAGTAAACATGAGGGTCATAATAGGAGGGTAAAATTGTACGGTTACTAGTTATTCTGCGGGCTCTGCGTCTGCAGATACACGCTGGGTGCGGGAAGCTGTGGGCTTGTTCTTACGGTGCTTTATAATTTAAATCATCAGTCACTACGTTCTACCCACTGAATTATACGTAATGGGAAAATTTTATCCTCAGGTATCGAAATGAGGAATGGAAATGAGTCGGAGGTTTAAAGGATGTTGAATAATGGATCCATCCCCCTATCTAAAGGATAATTTAGCATTCCAATTCTTATAATAGTAAATGTTACCAAGAGAAATCCGTGAAATTAATATAATGGAAATCTTAGGGTGAATTTAAAGGATTCTATAATAGATGATAGTGGCATAAACAGACGATGATTTGAGGATTGTGTTTAGTTAAATTCTCTTTGTGGGTTTCAATGACTGTCTTTGGGATTAAAACGGGGCTTCGAAAGCCTTTATATTTTGCATATAAATTTCTATATAATTAATTGTACATATAGTGTTTTTATTCCTATATGATTTACAGAAAATATATAAAAGTGTATCACCTCTTTGAAAGAATATATATATATATATATATATATATATATATCATTGAAAAAAAAAGATTTATACATACATAATTTTTATTATAGTCTGACTTTTCGAAATCACATTATTTTTTTCTTTCATTTTTATACTAGAATTCATGTGGTATAAAAAAAATAAATATGTGAAAAAGTACACAATTTACCTTTAAAAAATAGGGCATGGCACTTTATGTGATATATATTCCACCTTAGATGACATATATTAATTTACCATTAAAATGAATTATTTTTTTCAAAAGAGTCAGCGTTTAGGAATGCGTGAATATAATTAACTTTTTTAAATTATGAAAATATGTAAATTATTCAAAAAAGAACATTATCTATAAGGAATTATTTCTCAGCACATTTTTTTGAAATTGTGAAACTTTTTGTATGTACTATTGTTTTGTATTGAAAATAGTAATTTCAATCGTTTAGCAAATAAAAAAAAATCAATTAATTTGAATTTTATAATTAATATTCTAATTGTTTCTTTCCGGATCTGACACTTTATTCAGTAAATCCCTACAGAAACAGGGATTTACATAATGTACGCCTTACGGCAAAATTGTGTTCTGCAAAGTTATTTTTCTATGGAAGAAATGTGTTTGGTGCATTACAAATAAAGAAATTATATTTATGTATATATAATTCAGAAGGAATCAGAAAGGGAGATTTAGACGAATTTTGATTGAGGGGGGACTTATATAACTGTTTGATAATTAAATGTATAATATAAGGCTTTTTTTAAAAAATGCTAATTTTGCTTCGAACAATGGCTGAAACAATTCTTTAAATGTAGCGCGTTAAAGAGCGTAAAATAGCTCCTTAAACATCTTTTCCTCTAAATGAAATTATTAATAATTTCATTGCTATCTGGCAATACTAGATTATCCAAGTATTTGCAAATTCCTGTATTGTAAATCCTTTCTCTTTAAAGATTTACTACCCTTCTGTAATTGATTTGAATTTTCGCTTTCTTCTATTCATACATTGTCTTTTTTTGATTAATTACAAAAACAAAACTCCGTATAACTTTATCGAATAACAAAAAAGCGTGATATGCTGTTTAAAGTTGATGAAGGTATAAATAGTATTTCAGATAAAAAATATCGATATTAGAAAGATGATTTTGCTTCCTTCCATAAATTGATTCTAGACTATTTTTTAAAAACTTTAAATCGATTGAATTGTAGACTATTTGTAATTAAGCAGTTGACATCGGTGGGTTTGACTAAAACGTTCATTTTACGTTAAATCAAGTATACGAGAACAAAAATGTTACTATATTTAAATAATGAATAAAAAGCTAATCTAACCTAGAATAAACTAGAATAGCATTTCAGATTAAAATTATCGATATTAGAAACATGATTTTGCTCTATGTTCATAAATTGATTCTAGAATATTTAAAGAAAATTAAACTGTATTGGACTATAGACTAATTAAAAATAATTGGATTGGATTCTAGACTATTTTTTTTAAAAAATTAATTTGTTTTGGATTCTAGACTATTTTTAAAAGAATTAAATTGTAGTGGATTTTAGACTATTTTTTAAAAACTTTAAATCGATTGAATTGTAGATTATGTTTTGAACACTATTTGTAACTAAGCAGTTGACATCGGTGGGTTTGATTAAAAGGTTCATTTTACGTCAAAACAAGTATACGAGAACAAAAATGTTACTATATTTAAATAATGAATAAAAAACTAATTTAACCTAGAATAAACTAGAATAGTATTTCATAATAAAATTATCGATATTAGAAACATGATTTTGCTCTATGTTCATAAATTGATTGTAGAATATTTTAAGAAAATTCAATTGTACTGGATTCTAGACTAATTAAAAAAAATTAAATTTTTTTAGATTCTAGACTATTTTTAAATGAATTAAATTCTAGATTATTCTAGACTAGGATTCTAGACTATTTTTTTAAGCAATTTAATTGTATTTATACAATTGACTCGGTGGATTTGACTAAAATGTTCATTCTACTTCAAATCAAATATAGCAGAAAAAATATTATTGTATTTAAATAATCTGGAATTACAAAAGCTAATCTGGCCTTAAATAACCTAGAATTACAGACTGAAGAATCGTAACTTCAAAAATGTTTTCTTGGAACTCGACTTTATTAAGACAATCTGACATATTCATGAAATAACGTATACGATAAAATATAAATCAAGCTATTATTCATATCAAAACATGTACTGATAATAATGTATTCCTTAATAAGTTTAAACTAACTTCCAGAAAAAATGGCGCAAACACTGAATATATGATTATTTTTATGAATTAAATATTACCTCAAGACCAAGGCACAGAAAATCCTATCAGTAGATAATATTTTATAATAATTCCCATTCTAGCACAAAGGTTTTAATTTAACTTAACTGCCGGTAACACTAATCTCATGTAAAGACACATTCACTTATGTAAAAGGAAATCAAAATTGAAATAAACATGGACAGCTGAATCTGCGAAATAGCAATTTAATTTCAAGCCTGACTAATTTCTTACCTTATTAAATTTTCAAGTAAGATATAGTTATCTTATTGAAGCTAATCTAATCTCAGAAAATTCAATTTGAGCTGAAGTAAGAGGTTTTTGAATCATTTTCTCATATCCTGGCAAATAGGCTTATTTTTAAATTAAAGTGTGCTTTGCATTTGAAGTATTATTTTCTATTAAATAGTAGTAGAAATATTGAAATTAACCATTTCAATAAAAACTAAGCAGTAGACATATGAATATAAATTTTTATAAAATATTTCTCATTAAGAGCTAGTGAGCAATATTTTTTTAATAATTATTTTTGCATTTACATTAAAGAATTTAACAAAGTCATATGTTAAAATTATGAGTTTAAAAATTTCATTTAAATTCAATAATTATAAAATAGTTCTTATAATTTAAGAAATTATTTTTTAAAAAGGAACATAGCACTAAAGAGATCGATTCTTTCTAGGAATTAATTTATTATGTCGGCTCTATTCAACTATAAATTTACATTTATATGCCAATACAGATACATAATTGAATCAAAGAAAATGGAGCAACTTTGCAGTTTAATTTTGCTTACTTTCTTGAAATCATTGTAAATATCTAGGGTAAATTAGGAGCAGAAGCATATTTAGAAATTTAAGAATATATTAATATAGGTTCGTTCACATGAAAGCGACTATTTCAATATGTACTTAATCAGAAATGAGATATAAGAGAATTTAATCATATTAATTGATAAAATAGCCAATAAAAGGATAAGGTGAATCTTTATCATCATTAGAGAATTATGAAATATATATACACACATGCGATTCTTAGAAAAAAATGAATTCCTAGAAATACCATTAAATCTTTACTATGTATAAAAAGGAATATAATTAGGATATTAGTTGAATCTTGTTTAAGATCATAAGAAAACTATGAACTATATATTTGCGATTCCTAAAAAAAATGAATTCTTAGTAATTCCACTAAACTTTTTCTAGGAACTACATGACATTTTATAAAAGGAAATGTATTTTGGAGATATCCACGAAAATATAATTGGAGAGACGGGAAATCAGTTAAAAATAGATTTTATGAAAATTAGAACAATCGATTAATAATTAAGATTTGACTCAATAATTGTGGTTATTTTAGTAGATTATTATTAACTATAAGTTATCTGATAATTTTAAAAGGGGAACTCTTTTCATGGGTCCAAGATTATTATTATATAAATATTTTTGAACTGATCTCTAAATTCTTTTGTAATTTTTACTTGAATTATCTTGCAAGAATTGCTTCTGTTGATTTTCAAAACTTAAAATTACAGCATATAGTGCTATTGTGAAAATTGTAACTTAAATCGTGCTCTCAAACTGTTAATAGAGTTCCCTAACTGCTTCAAATTAAATGAGAATTTGCTGGCATATGATAAGAGAAGTATATATATGAGCACAGTTCATTTTGTGTAGGTAATGCGATGCTTCCCTAACTTCACGAAGTTAATTGCAGTATTCGCAGAGTTAAACCCAGATTGTGCATCAGTAGGAGGAGTCATCATTTCGAGTCAGGATTAAATGTGGAAGTAATTTATAATTCCTGCAATTACACACTAATTGCAAACCAGAGTTTATAATTAATGTACAAATTTTGGCAAATATTTGCAATTAAAGTTTACTGAAGAAATGAATTTTTAAATTTAAAACATCATTTTACATACAAAATAACAAAGATATATTTCATTTATTGCATTACATTCTCTGAATTACTCAGCTTGAAAAATAATGAATGATAATGCATACTATATATTTGGACATTATCATAATAATGATAATTTTAGAATACAATTTGAGCTTTCAAGCATTTTGTATTTAATAACTAATACATGGATATTAAGAACTAATATTATACACTAATATTATGAAATGCAATTAATTTCATATTTTTTTAAAAAATAAATCAAAATGTAAATATATATTTTGAAATTTTTAATAGCGTGAATTGAGATTATGCTGAAGCCTTATTATACAATTCATAATGTCATTCCTTCTACTTTTTCTAAAAGAAAATAATAATAGATCAAATTAGCCTAAACAATCTTGTAAAGTTTTAACAGAAATTTAAATTAATGATTTAATATAAAATTATTCCATATTAAGTAGGCAATTAATTTATTGTCACATGTATATATTAACTACATTTATAACACGCCAATTATCAATATTCATATATGAGTGTTAAGTTTGTTTAATGTTTCCAGAGTGTTTAGTTTATTTTATCCAAAAATTTCCAAAATTAGGGAAAGTTCAGATTCAAAGATACTTTTTCCTTAACTGGTTTTGTAAATATTATGAAGAAAAATACAGTCTTCTGCATTTCATGTTCATGAAAAATATTCCAGCTGTGTCTTTCTAACATATATTTTGAAAATAAATTAATTATGAGAAAGGAATAAATCATAAATTAATAAAGTCTGTAGAATAAGTATTTCCTGTGAAACTTTATAATCTCCCAAAGAAGAACAATAAACAAAGAAAGGCATACACAAATTCTGTTTGAAACAACAAGATAACTAAAACACTTAAGAGTCAAACATAAGTAATTTTAAAGAATACTTTCAAAATTAATGCTTTCATAAAATTTTCCACTTACTATTCTAATTAAAGCATTTTTATTGTAATCTGCAAATTTTTCGGAATGAAAGTGGCGCCTGAGGTAGCATTTTATTGGTATATTCAATTACAGAATAATTCTTTGGTTTTAAAATAATTAATTTTAAAAGAAAGAAAAATGTAAAAATTTTGTATTTCCCAGTTATTTATTGATGTTAAACCTCCATAAATTTGTGGTTATTCTACATCTGTATTATTCATAAATACGACCGAATAAAGGTATTCATAAATTTAAAACAGGATGAAGGACTTTACAACTTAGAGAACTGAAAAAATGCTTAAAGGGATGTCGATTCAGTTTTTATTTGCATTTACTTAAAAACGATGCAAAGTTATTTTTCTGAAAAAAAAAACTTAACATTATATTAATCTTGTGGAATACATCCGAGATGGGAAAAATGAATCACAGAAACATAAAAGTGGAAATGTTGTGCATATTGTTACAAAAAATGATCCAGCGTGTCTTGAAGTAAGAGAAGTCTACATGCGGAATAATAATCGATGAAAGTTTGCCCTTGGAATATATCTAAAAATATGGTATGAACAGGGAACTGAAACAAAATTGAACATTACAGAAAGAATAATACTCATAGAAACTCACAAGTAAATAAAGTTTGTAAAAAGAAGACGGCTATAGCGCAGGGTGCACATTTAGAGAACTTTATCCATGATTATCACTCCAAAGAGAAAATTGACTCTCACTTGACAGCTTCGTATGTTATAAACTATCATTTGTATATGGAATTTTCTAGAAGAATCTTCAGATCTCTTGGTTATATTAAATGAATAATCACTTACCTTTTCCTGAACCATCATTTTTATCGTTAGAATCGCTATAATCTTTGTCAATCCTCCAAATGGTTGGCATAGTCGGAGGTCATCGATTATAATTCATTCAGTAGCTATTAAGTAGCAATCTTTCTCCATCCATTGACATGATTGACATGGAAGCTGTATTTCAGATTCATTGTAAGACCGAAGGTGAATTGGATAAGACAATCAATCTATTATATCAAAGACGCAACTAAGGGTAAGTGATAGTAGAAAGGATGAATCGAAACATCTTTTTATTTTTAAAAAAGACATTTATTTAACTAGCAGGGCAATTTATAAAGGTAATTAAATCAAGGTGTGTCTGTGTACTGAATTGTTACAGATTCATTCCTGTACGAATAATCAGAATCAATATTTTTATGAAGATCTTTGTAAAACGTTGTTATATAAATAGCAATAATATAATATATACTTTTTTGAGTCAAATTCCTATTGAATGAAATTTTGATTTCTTCTTTCACTGTAGAATTGCACGAATGATGTTTTTTTATATTCTTTACATAAAGTCGATTTTTTTTTTTTTATAACTGACCAATCTATTTTGAAATTCCTCGAAACTCTTTTAAGATAACCTGCGCTTGTAAAAGTCACCATAAACATATTAGATATTGCTCTTTATTCCATTAACTAATTATTTGACAGTAAAACTATAAGTATCTGCCACTAGATATGTATTCTCTAAAATGTATGAAGTATTTCTTTGTCCAAGGGGCCATTGTCATAACATCTACTCGAAGTTAATTTTCTCAAATGACAACACCCTATTTCAAATATATCTAGATTATAATGATTAAAATAGGACAAAATGCATATACCATTCGTACTTTTCAGTAAATGCTTGAAGAGTTAAAAAGAATTGAAAATTTGAATTCTTAGTGTAAATTAAAGTTCCCGTTTTTTTAAAATACATTTCAAGATATAATGTATTTCAGAAAATAACTCTTATTAGGCATTATAATCATAAAAAAAAATAAGACAAAAGCTTTGCATTTTTAAAAATATGAAAACATATTTTATGATTCAATTAATTTTTGCATTTACAAATTTAAAATGTTTTGATGCAAACTCATAAAAAATATAATGCCAATCAAAGGAGCCAGTCTTAAAAGATCAATTATAAATTTGTATCAAATATTTTAAAAAGATATGTAGCTTTAATGAGTGGCGTTCAATACAACATGGTTTTTGTACATTTTGAAGGCATTCCAATTTTGCAAAAGGATTTTCTAGCAGCAATAAAATGTATTTTACTGAAAACAAAGCATGTCTTTCTACGCTGCTTAAAACTAAGATATTTTCTTTCTTTTTTTTTAAGGATAAACGAAGCTACGAGAGAAAAAATTCAATATATATAACAGATTCTACTCTGATAGCATTTCAAGCGAAATTTTATGTGGTACAAATGGTTGCCAGTAAAAGTTGCAAAAATGATTTGTGAGTTATTTAATTAAAGGGAAAAAGGGCAAATGCAGAATTCTGTAATAAGTTCAAAATTAATCTGATAAGGAGGATATGAAAAAACGAAACTTTACTGTATAAAGTATAAAAACAACTCTTTATGTGGAAAAAATGTAGTGTCATCAAACTTTTACAAAAACAAACCCTCATTAAATCGTTTTTTAAATTGAAATAGTGTACTGTTCCACGGAATATTCAACTTGCAAACCAACAACTTACGTTTTTTTTATTATTTATTTATTAAAAGAATATTTCTCTAAATATCTAATATTTATTTTCCAATAACACAAACAGCTTTTAATTTAAACTTGTTTTATCAATATTAATTGTTAGATCCATTCAGAATTTTCAAGTTTTTAAACAATATGCATCGAATTTGATTATTTAAAACCATAAGCATACTTTTTATATATTATTAATTTGCAATTTAATACAAATAAAAGCATGGATTTATAATTCTTAATTAAACTTTTTTATTATTAATAGAGATAAATATAAAAAAAAGAAGAAAAATATTAATTTTTTTACAGCAAACGTAAACTTAAAGGAATGATGCAATAAAACGAAAATTTAAGAGAATGAAGAAAAGTATTAATACAACGTCCTACTTACTAAGTATGCACATATTGAAATATTCTATAAATCTTCTTTTCGAATTCTTTTTGAACCAACTTGTTTAAATTTTTTTATCTGTTGGTATTGCATTAAGCAGAATCAGGAGACAAAATATTAGGGCTGCAACTGGAAAATTTGAATATTATGCAAATATAAATATGTAGATGGCTCGTTATAAAAATCAACTTTATATATTTTTTAAAGATGATATATTTCCAAATCGAAAGGCATGTTTTCCTTGAATTTAACTTTGGTATAATAAGAGGAAAAACAAGTGCCCGTGTACATTTTGATGAACTTGATGAACGTATTTTATTGTTTCATTGAATAAAGTATTCAATAGACAATTAGCAGAAATTCATCTTTTGATGTCAATCCGTTTAGGAGAAAAGTCAAATTTCACTAAAGAAATATCAGTGAATTCTCACTAAAAAATATCAGATATTTATGATTAAATAAACCATCCATTATTTTGCCAGGTTTTATTAAATAAAAAAAACATATTTTATATTCTTAAAACAAAACACATCTTTTGTAAGGAATTTAATTAATTAATATGAGTAAGCACATATTTATTTTTTAAAATATTATTTTTTATCCTCATTCGCCTTTATTACATTCGATATTTAGTTTTTGTGATTTATATTTGTTATGCCAATGAAACTAAAACCTTCTCGTTGCAAAAATAATTTTTGATTGAATTTTTTTGTGCTTATTTTTTATATCTAAGTATTATTTGAAAGAATCTTGGCGTTGATTTATGAAATTAATTCTTGCGATACTTAAGTACTTTAAATCAAATTATAATATAAATTCCAGAGAATATTTTTAGAAATTATGAATTATTTCAACAGAAAATTTTTCTTGTGAGATAACTTTTTAAACATTTTAACCATTTTTGATGCCAACATTTTTATAGTTTAAACCTTAACGATTATACGTTGTATCTGTTTTACGGTATCTTCCAAAAAATACGAAATAATTAATGAAAATGGGTATGCGATTGTAGGATACATTTTTTTCTGCATAATTTATTTTTTTCAAACTAATATCTGATCTAATTGAAAAGAAAAAAATAATACATGTACCCATTTAAACAGTATTTATGAGTACATATTCCCTTAATAAAAAACAACATGATATAATCTTTTTTTATTATTATTATCTTCAAATAGCTACAATTTCTTAAGTATAGTCTTTGTCGCCCACTTAAATGTTTTCAAGAAAAAGATTCTATTCCAAGAAAATGGAAATCTATGCCACCAACGGCGGCCTTCCTAAATATACAAACTCTTTTCACTCATGTTAACACAAGAATGCTTCTTCCCCGCTTCCCTAAGACGATTTTGGAAATTTCAGGTTCGTAAAGGAAACCGTCACCGGACCCTTTCAGTACCTGCTCCCAAAGATCGCATTGTTGTCTGTAATTTTATTCAGCTTCCGTACGTTTGCCATTGAGTTCACCTAGAGAAATGGATTCCATTCAAAGCTCAATCCCGGGTGTGATGTTTGATTCCGAAAATCCAATACCGTTCAAGTTCCCAGGAGATTTTCTTGGCTATTCATCGGCGTTCAAAAGGCAAAAGGTTTGAGAAATGGCTGATATCGAAAGGCTGGATCGTCTGTTCTCGGAGGAACGTAATGTTTTGCTTTGGCGAAACTCCGAAAGAATAAGGTTTAGAGAACAACAATTGAATATTTTTTTTTCCAGAGCGTGAAGTAAAAATCCTGCTTAAAAAGATTCACGGGGAATTTTACAAACGTCTCTTTTCCTCGAAAAATAAATAAAATCTCACAGGTTTTATGGAGGCAGGCAGGAAAGTTCCTTGTAAAATATATTTGACTGCTATTGTATGGATGTTATTATATAAGCAGACCTACTCATTCTGTAAACAAATATATATTAATTAGTACTTTTATGTCATATCATTCGTTTTTTACGAATATAATTACGGTATCTTTAAACTCTCAGGGCAACTTCATATGAAATTGTAGGATATTTATTTTATTTCCATATAAAAATTAGATAGAATCTACAAGCATCGTATTTATTTTTTGTTTTCTTCGCCTCCCTGAAATTTCCTCGCATGCTCTCCAACAAAGCTCTTATACCCCAACCTTCGCATAAAAATTTACTCCTTTGTTAGTTGGGATTTCTTGTATAGCAACATCTCTACATGTATTCAATTTGTAACATTTGCAATATATATTTTACCATATGTTTTGTGCAGTATGGCCAGATCCGGCTCTTGTGCGATAAAATTCAAACTCAAATTGCATAAAAATTTGAACCTTCTGTAAGGTTTCGAATATCTTGCTTGGCATTGGCTTTCATATATTCACGATCTAGATAGCTATGTCTTGAATGTACCTTTTTTTACTAAATCTATTGCGATCAAGTTTATTTTGGACTATGTTTTGCCAACTGATTGATAACAAATTTGAAATGAAACTAAAACTGTAACCGCAAGATACCAAATTTTATATATTTATATTATTACTCTCTTTATTTACATGCTAGTTAAAGCACAGATCATCAGATGATTTACCTCTTGAAAAATTTAGTTCAAAATTTGATACGTATATACATTTTGAATATTGCATCTTTTTTTCAAATTTTTTCCATCTAGTTTTCTTCGTTTTGTGTTACTGAGTTAATTTATATTTGAATAATAGGACAGGAAGACTTCCTTTGAATAATTTTTGTTCAAAATTCGATTGAATTCTACAAATTATTCTTAATTACATATACTAAATTTCATTCGCTTAGCTCAAAGTGACAGACAGAAAAACAAAATGCAAAAATATGTTTTTATCAAACCCATGCAGGTCTGAAACATGTAGATTCGTCAAAATCTCGATTACGATAATATTTCAGTATTTTGTACAGGAGAAAAAAATAAAATATATCTCCAAAAATAGAAGAAATATTTTTTTTATTTCACATTAAATAAAATATTTAAAGGATAATAAGATTAGTACTTCATATCTAAGGCAACTTTAGTTTCCTATCATCAATATTTATTAAGCATTTTTAATTCATAAGATATAGTACATGATAAACAGATTCTTTGTAAAAATCTTTACATTCGTTGTATTAAAAAACACTGTATTAGCAACAAGTATAAAGATATATTAACTAAAATGTCATTCCAAGTCAAAAATCTCAAAATAATTAAAATAAACATTGTTATAATTAAGAAAAAAATGTGTCTGATTTTTAAATTCATGCTACAACAAAGTTGAAAGCCAATATTATATAATAATTTACAAGACATTATACAAACAGAAATTTAAATTCGCATTCAAAATTTGCAGAAAAAGTGCTAATCCGAAAAAAAAAATATTTTCATTTAATTCAAAAATACTAAACATTATTTGAATATGTTTGAGGAATAGAATTTTTTATATTTCATTTATATTTTGGCTGCAGTATATTTAAAAAAAAAATAAATAAAAATAAATGATTTCCATATTAAATTTTACAAGGATTTCTTTGAATAAATCAGAATTACTAATTAATACTATGTATCAAAATAATATTTGACTTCTGAAGCTAATAGGAAACATTGAAGCAACATATGTTAATATATGCCAATACTATAATGTATTAGGCTATTAAAAAATATATTTCATTATTAAAAAAAAGTGATAAATTAAATAAAAAAATTGAATCTATAGCTATTTGAACTTTAATTTAATTTAAAATGGATACAGTTAATATATCGTTTATTTATGATGAAGAGCAGTTTTAATCAGCTGAAATAATTTATTAAAATTCATACAGAAATGGGATTTATTATTACTATTATTATTATTTTACTTAAAAGAGTTTAAAACATGCTCATAGTTTAATAAATATCCCAAGACATTTTATTTCTAGTTTTCTTAAGCTACTTCAATCGGTAAAAATGATAAATAACTATAATTTTTCGCATTCATTAAGAAACCACATTTCATTTTTGATATAATGTTTATATTTGAAAAGAAAATGAAACATTCTTTTGAAGAAAAGAAAGAAAAGCATTCAAAAGAATTTAATAAACTGCATAAACAAAAGCCTGTAATAAATTTAGTCGAAACTGAAAGTCTGTATAATTAAAGTTTCTTCCGCGTATTTTTAGCGACTGTCAATCATGCATTGTACACTGGGAAATTAAAGTTTACTCCACTCATAACTTTTTCTTCAGGAAACTGAATTACATTAAGGTGTGGTGAAGAATAATGACGTGGGAAATTGCTTGTTAAAGATTTTGTTCCATGTCCTGATCTTTTTAAATTTAATATCGCAAGCCATAAAAGAAAATGATTAGCATAATCATTAGGCTATGACATTATTAAAATTTATCATGTAGCTTAGAATAAACTGCTATTATCATGTAAGAATACAAAAACATTTTTGTTATTAAATGTAATTCTGTTTTTTTGTTATTATTTATTTAAAGAATTTTGTAAATGTGAGAGAAAGAAGTGATAAAACAACTAAAATCTAAAACGAATTAAGAAATCGGATTACATAGGAAATTAGGTTTCATTTCAAAATGTTAAGTAAATCCAAATACATGTTCATTGATGTAGTTTAATCGTTACATTGCTAAATACACACCAATGACATAAAAACTTATTTAATTTATAAAGACTTCCGAAAACGTTAACTAATTATTCGTCTTGAAAATTCGATATAAAAATATTATAAATATATTTAATTGATAAAAATGTTAATTAATATAAATCAAAATATCAATAAATTAAATAATTAAATTAATAATTATTAAAATTAAATAACTTAATAAATATATTCAAAATACATGAACTCTGAATAAAATAATAATGTATGGAATTTTATTATTGCAATTAGAAATCGTGATTCAAAATGTCTAGGAAATGTATTTGTGATAGTTTCCATTTCCCATTTTTTTTTTTTTTCGAGATACCATTTTTTCCATTTTTTTTCGAGATGCCATTTATTCCGTTGTTTTTTTTTCCGAGATACTATTTAGCCGAGGAATTGCGATGTAGGGGCAGTGTAAAAATTAATATTCAGTTGAAATTGATCGACTTAAAAATGTTTGTTTGTTGTTTTTTTTAATTACATCGAACTGAACATCATCAAAGTAATAGTCAAGTGTACAGGAAGTTTTTTTGTAAAAAAAATCCAATATATATTTTGAACGTTGACCGCCTATATTCGTAGATGTACAAAATGCATTGTCTCCAAACTAAATGATATTTCATCTTGTTACATTCAAGAGACATACATATCACAATCAGCACATATACATTGTTCAAACTGCTTCTGGAAAATGGTTTATACATTGAACACTAGCCAGTAGAGCATCATTCCCTTTAGTCATAAAAGGAAATGATTAACATGAGTACAAGAAAATATCTAATTAACATATTAACGTTGAACTTTTATGCGTATGAGTGAATCCTTGTTTTGCTTGCATAAAGATCGCTCACAAAAGTCTCTTCAGGAAGAATATGGTTGCAAGTATGAAATATCTGTAAAATATATGAATTTAAATATAAAATACCTGTGTAAAATGGCAATTGTTTCGATATAGGCACATATAATTCGATATAGAATTCGTAACTCCTTAAACGGGCAGATATTTTTTATACCTACGTGCAAATCTATAACGGCGCAATACGCAATAACCTTTTTTTTTACAATACGAGCAAATCTACAGTGTCAACGGTTTGTACTATTTATTATCATTTTCAAAAAGACGCAATTAAAAGTATGAATTACCGAATTATAATTTCAAGGTCTGAATCTTTATGAAGAAATTTAATATTTCTTAACGAATGAAACTCATGCTACTCTAAAGTCTCCTTTTTAATGCATTACATGCTAAAAGTGTATTTCTCAAATCAGTAGGTAGCGCTTTTTTTTAAAATTCACAGACGGTTTACTCTATCGCACTACAAACGCATGGAGCTATCACGCACCATACTGAACACGCATCTCATTTATATCAAAGAGAAACATTAAATATTTCAATCCCACACATGTGGCTTATTTGGAAATAAACGAAAAAATTACCTGGTAATTTGACTTCATGTTATCTCATACCTTAGAATGTAGTTTAAATTGAACAATTAGGCTCTTTGAAATAAAAATATAGATATTTATTATTTATATTTTAGTTATTTTTTTTGTCTGAATTAAGGAAAAAGTATATAGGATTTCTTTGTTATTTTTTTTTTCATTTAATTGACTAAAATTCATTGCATTATGATTAATGACTATTTATATGTCATGTGCTTAACATCCAGTTATTCGAGAACACTGAATATCTGTTGCAAACCTTTCCTATTTTTTTCAATACTTTCTGTTGTTTCGTCTAATATTTTCTTATTCAAGACATTGCTCATTTTCTTAAACTTAATTAATTCTAAAGGGTTCTTAATTTGTCGAATTTTGCAATGGTAATTCATATTTCTTGTTATTCACTTCATCTAACTCTCGAATAATTAAATAGATTTTTTCGGATTAAAATGTAATTTTATGTACTCAAAATTCTTTTCAAATGGAACAATCTTTTTTTTTTCTCTCGAAAAACTGGATACTACTAAAATTACAAATTCATTTGAGCCTTTGACCAAATGACACCATTTCTTATTTTATCAAAATAATAATAATAATAATAAAAACATTATTCAAAGTAAGAAAAGGTTAACTTAACTTATTTTAATTTAATTTCATTCTTCCTTTTTACAATATTTGTGGATAAATGAAACTACTTGCGATGTTTAATAATATTGATAGAGAGTTCTTATTTATTTATTTTTTATTTGATAAAGGTTCTGACTCGTAAATTTATTATAAATTTATATAATTTCTGCTATTCATTTTCACTTTTTAAAATTTTTTTTAGTAATTTTAATGTTTATCTATTGAATCTCCAGTCTGTTTCAGAAAATTAAACAAATTAAGAAATAAATATCCATATTAAAAATTAAATCCCATGATATTGAAATTTTAACAGTTTTGTGCTTATGTCAATATACATTTCCTAATCATGCTGAAATTTTATATGGAAGATTAAAGTAAATTTTAATTAATTTCTCTTAAAGCTCTTACTCAGTTTAATATTTTGAAGTATTAAACATACAATATTTTTGGAATATATACAAAAGTAAATATTTCTTAAAACTGCATGCGAGAATATACCAGGTGAGATTATAAAATTTGAGATTTGGAAAAAAGATTCACGAAGAAAATTTCTTTTGTCAAAATTATTTAAGATTAGAATTTTCAATTAATTTTATCTCATGCTTTTAAATATTCACTTCTTTCTTTTTTTGCTTAGTTAATTTTTTTTATTAATCCCATGAAAAAATTCAAATTTAGCTTAGGAAAATATTTTTTTTGTATTTAAATTGATCAGAATATTTTGTATGAAAATGGTTATATAAGTTTATTAATCATCATAAATTTTGATTTTATCCAAAATTAGCAATGATTTTTCAAGTAAATATACCAATACATCTATGTATTTTCACTGCATTTAAACGTTAAGATTTGATGTAATAAAAATATCATTTTTTATGTATTAAATGGGTTTATAAAGAAAGGTTAATATAACCGGTCTGAAAAATGAGCTAAATCGAAATGGAAACGTTTACTAAACTATTCCATCTTGAACTATTAATATAGTCAAGTTGGCATATCCATCATCTACATCAATATATTTATCAAAAATTTAAATATATTTCAGGGGTTATAAATTGAAATTTTCCTTTACTCCTTATATAGATAAAATATAATATATTTGTATTATTATAAAAGAAAAACTGAAATATCGTAGATGATAAATGATCTTACTTTACCTCAAAAGATTAATGGTCTGACAACTAAATATAAAATATAATCATTTTGATAAATCAGCGTTATAAACTTAAATGGTTGCCTAATAATTTAATTTTTGCTTTATTGTAATATTAAAGTGAGTGCCACAATAGATTACTCCTGAACTTTCTTTTTTTTATCTCCTAAGAATAATGAATATATTTTTTTTTTTTGAAAAAACTAAACCATTAATGTAAATTAAAATCTTCAACAGAAATAATTAATTTTGCAATGTATTTTCTTTCACTGAGTTTAATTCGAGTACATTTGCTTTAATGGAATAAATTACGAAAACCACCTTTTCATGCTTCCTATATTTTATTATATAGTTCATTAAATTATTTCGCACCTTAACGTTGCTACTAAATATTTCCTAGCGTGTTTAATATCAGGATCAGCGCTAATTACCATTAATTGCGGTAAAATCAGAAAGTTACAGAAATGAAGTAAATGATGAAACGTTTCCGATTTTATTCTGAGAGCATGAGAGAATGTATAATCAGTTGAGCTTTCAGAATAAGCTCATTTTATCGTGAATAATAATTTTCTGAAATATTCATATTTTTATTCCGGAATTTATTTTTTAATTTACTTTGATACTCCCAGAAGCTAATTATTAGCAATGAAATTTCTGAAAAAGCACCTTTGCTTAACATTGCGTTTTATGTTTCTGAAATGTGTACAGTTTTTCTTAACAGAATGTTTTACCTTTCAAAAATTTCATCTGTGTGCACCGTTGCTTGATATAGAGTTCTATCTTTAAAAAACATCACCATATTCTTTACTAGAAGTTTCCATTCTCTAATGAATCTTCCATCTATGTATCCAAATACTCCTGGGAAATGTTCAGCTTCTTGGAAGAATGGATGGATTCCTAACCTCAACTTACAAGCTGCGTTAATTGTCTACTGTATTTAAATAACAAGAAGCAAAACGCCACGTTGAAATTTCTTAGGAAAAGATAAGTGATAATTAAATTAACTTTCAATATAAATATTTATATTGCATTTGAATGTTAATTGGATTTACAAATAAAATAGAACAGACTTCAAGCATTGCTGCTTCATTAAGAGATGAATATCTCTTTTGTTACTCGGCATAAAATCTTTGAAATAAAATATTTTTAATTAAATATGAATGCATTGAAATAAAAAAAAATATTTAAAGATTTTGAATATAGCAAAAAAAGTTTTAACGCTTCAAATATCTATATTCTTTATTTAAAACCTTATATCTTGCTAAATGTCATTTAAAAATATGTACAAATGTTTGCCTCATTTCTTATGAATATAAAATATATTGAGGAAAATATAATGCTCAGTTTTAACTAAAATCTTAAAGCGAAAGATGATTTTGTGAGTAGTATTATTGCCTGCTTTTATGTTAGAGATTACTTCTTCTGCATTTTAAATGTGATTCTTTTTCTTTCGTTGTATTGAATATAGTGTAACTGATATTTTCAATCCACTGTTCTCTTAAATATGTTGCAAGATTTGCATACAGAGTAACGTCTGATAAAGTCATGGATTTTGAATGTGATATCTGTTGCAAATTTATTTTAGAACTGATATACTTTCGTCAGTCCAATGTATGAATTCACGATGTCTATTTAATGTACTAAACTGAAAGTTGAAAAGTGTAATTAAACATTGCCAAATTTCTGTGATAGCTATAATGAAATTACCGAGTGGGAAAGGAGGAATTATTTTATTTATTCAAGACTATTATACTATTATATAACGTCAAATCTTTTGCATTTACGAATTATATGATGAACAACTTTTGAAATTATTATCTTTTTTTTCCAAAAATAATAGTGAATTAATAAATTCTTTCATGTAATTCATTTTATAGTCCGTCAAAAAAAATGCCTGATAAAGTTTGTTTTGATTTCTTTAACCGTTCTGTGCAGGTATGACAAAGTACATTATTACAAAATGTTTAGTTATTATTTTAAATGGATTATAAAAAGTATATATCTGAATAATGCAATATATGTGTTCGTTTTCAATAAGCTCAAGTAACATCAAAGGCATATTCTCTTTCAAACATAAAGATCTTTAACGAACTTTCTAGGAATATTAGTTGTTATTTTAATTTTAAACATTTAATTAAATTTAAATGTAGAAAACTTACATTTTATTTGTTTTGCAAGACTGAAGAACGTCTTTATTTTAATAAAAAAAAGAACAAGTAGCAAAATATTGATAATATTTCAATTTATTAATTTGTACATTGTAAAGTAATTGTATATTTCAATTTAGACGAAAAGAATTGATAATCTGCATTTTATTTTTTTACTGGCCTATCTTAGTATTTATCAATTTTTTCATATTAAAATGGCCATTAATGATAATATAGAATGTATTATTTGTGATAACATATTTATAAAAATATATGGATTCATATGAGAAAAAAAGAAACTTTTTTTTTATATTCTCAAAGCTATTTAAGTTAAATAAATAACTTCAGCATTTTTAAACATTAATTATCTTATACCTAGTGATTCGAGATATTTCTTTGGAATAAACAGTAGAATATTTTGCCATGATTTGTAAAGAAACGTTGCATGAAATAATGATGCCCTTAATCTAGATGTTCAATGCATATTTGAACTTTCTTCCTCTAAAAGCATTTTCTGTTTATATTTTCATAATATCCCCTCAATGTGTATGGATATTATGCGGTACAAAGCTTTGTTTTCTTCACTTTATAAACCTTAGATTTTTGAAGTAAGCATTTCGAAAATATCACAAAGTGGATCTAGGTTACGGATAAACATAAATGACTGCAGATTCAGTTCAAGAAACATCTATGCATGAAAATTTCGGAATCAGATAGGATTTTATTGTGATCCAAGTCTGAAATGTTCCGTTGTCTTAAATCTAAAATTCCCTATTTTAAATCGTAATGTTATGTGCATTTCACTAAAATATAGTTGATTTTACATTATCTAGAAGATCCGATATACATTTCAGCATGGCTTATTACAACTATTTTCATGCAACTGTAAAATATTTTTATCTTTTTTTCTTTTGCCTTTCGGATAAAACAGTTTGAATTTAACCTATAATATGCCGTTTCGTAGATATTTTTCAGTAAAAACAGCAGATATGTGAAGCAAATAAGAAATGACAGTGAGCATATTTTCCAAACTATTATTGTATTTATATTTCTTATGTAGAGATAAAACTGTTTAAAATTTCGATGAAATCAAGCTTATTTACATTTACAAAAGCGCTTTTTCTGAACGAAATATTTTCAATAGAACTGAGTGTAGTCGACAGTTAAAAATATAAATATGTTGATAGAAAAAATAAAAGAAAAATGTATCGAAAATTTGAATCGAATAGAAACTGTCCAATCTACCTTTGATATATTGTACATTTTTAATCATATAATCGCATTATATTTTCATTTCAATAAACAATATATTTCATAATATTCTTGCTGGAAAATAAATTTAGCAGTTATAATTACTTAAGCTGATACTAATTATAATGCTGTGGCGAAACCTTGTTTAAAAATTTTATCTTATATTCTTATGTCTTCTCATGAAACTTGAAATTATATTTCAGAAAAGTAATATGTATATATGAGAGAGAGAGAGAGATAGAGAGAGATTTCTTCTATTTTAAATAGTCCATATGCAGATGGGATGAAGGTAAAGTAAGTATTTTACTATATCTTACCTAGTACCCCACAGAGAAGTAACTCCGATTTTGGTATGGAAATTTGCCATATGCGTAACCAAATTTTAGGTCTCCTGGTGAACATGCTATTGATTTACGGTTGAATTGCCTTCATTCCCATGGTTGATTGTACCCTTAAGTATGGTGGCCACATAGGCCTCTCCGTAAAGGGAGATATCTGTGGTAATCACAATACCCAATTTGCTTAATGTTGTGGCTACTCTATCATTTAAATTGAATCGAATGCTATCAACATGGCGGTAGTGGCACAATTGCGGTTACCATCTCCCCACAGTGGGGTACTTTTGAATTCCTTCAGGCAGGTAGCAGTAACTCCGATACGGTATTATACCACAACTGCAGCATATTTCCACCAAAACCAGTACCTAGAAAATATATGCATAGTATAAGTTTATTTTTTTTTGTCCAGCCGTTAGCAATTTTAATCAATTCTCTCTGATTTTCAGGATCGTTTTAATTATCAAAGAATCAGCAGTTATTTTGGTCTTCAGCGAAGGATTCATGAGTGCTGTATACTCTAAAATGACTAAATAAATTATGATCTCTCACATAAATTCAATTTCTATAAGGGATCCCTACTTTAAATAAGCATTTCCTGTGATACGAACGCAGGTTTTCATCCTTGTTATAAGTGAATCTTGAATGTAAAATTAATCGATATGACACAGAGTGATAGAAAATATAAAATAAAATATGATTTTTTTAATGAAATAAAAATTGAATTGATTCAGTTCCTCGATAACTGAATATCCATTAAAAAATCACTCAGGAAATGACACTAATCGTTGCGTGCTTTATTAAATTTAAATTTTTAATCTTACATAGAATTTTTTTTGTATTAATTGAAATTAAATCCACCTTGAATACATACAATTTATAAATAGCATGGAAGAATTATATTTATGTGTCGATTCTTCAGTGTCGCATAAAATGTGGTGAAAAATATCTTATCAAATTTTTGCATTTTGCAATGCAAATATTTGTTATATATCCCTAAAATATCGTATATGTATCGCTAATAAGAACATTTGATATATATCCCACAAAAATATCCCAAAATGTAAATATTTATTTATTTTCTTTTAATATTTTTAAAAGTGGTTTATTTTTGAATTGTCTAAAAAGTGGAATTACAGGTGTTTTTTAAGTAAAGATATCAGATACAAGTACAATTAAAGTTATTAAGAATTTTAAAATTTTTTAATTAAAAATTAAATAGAATATATAGACTTACAATATATATAATAAAAACTTCCTATTTCATTTGTTTATGCAAGATTATGTTTGTTTTGTAAAAAAAAAGAACAATGGATTTTTTACCTTTTCAATTGCCTATTTAGTAATGAAACAAGATAAAGAAAAAGCAACTGTTTTCGCACAATCGATTATTTCATTTATAGCAAGCAAGCTCTTTACCTCTGAAACTATCACATCAAGTTTATTGAGTTGCAAGGTACAGAAACGAGAAGTAGCAGCCACTTTAATACGTTGAGGGTACCTTTATGGGACCCTTGCAATCGACTAACAAAATTCCTAGTGACCAGAACATCTTTGAAGCCTCCCTTGACAAAACCTTTTCACATAGAGAGAACAGATGATTTCCCTTCTGAGATCAGGAGAATCTAAGGATTAAGGAATCAGGAGCGCCCCAACCATTAACGAAACCCCAAAGGTATTTTAATTGATAAAGGGTTGAACCAAAAGGACGTTTTCTATTTTCTAATTGCGTTGATGAAACTATTGCTCCTAAAGGGCTCCAATTAGAAGTGGAGTAGATTTTAATTTGACTTTAAGTTTTGGAAACGTTTCTATTCCAATATCGTTGGTTTTCTTTCTATTGCATTTCATAACCCTTGCTTTATATAAATGGTAAAAATATACGCTTAACGCGTAGATTTTCTGAAGACAATACTTGCAAGAAAATTTTAAATTTAATCAAGATTGTCAAACATTTAATGAGTTATCTTCAATTTTTAATTATCATTCCCTTTGAAAAACAATATATTTCTGAAAAATTAATCAGGATTTCTATAATGACATTATTTGTCCCACGGGGGGCACCTAGTAATTCAGGAAGAGAAACTTGCGGTGGTTGTTGGTTCTCGCCACCCTTGAGGGTACACAAACGGTTGAGGGTGGTTACCACGCATCGCTGATGGGACGTACTTCTTTAGAGAAGAGTTATACCGTTACCGGTGATGGGCCTTAGGACTCAACCACTGCTCCCCCTAGATATGCTCTCGAGTTGGTCCGGTTATTCAAATTTTTCCGCGTGCCCTCGGGCGGGTCAAAGTAGCTCTATGATAATAACATTTCACTACCTATAATTTATTCATTTTTAATCTCAATAATCGACCAGTTTATAAAAACACACACAATTAAGTTGTAACTCATTCATTATAAAAAAGTATTCTACACCAAAAGAAGTGTTAAACGGAAATTTACTTTATTAATTGTTCTCTCTTGTTCTTTTTTGATTTTATAAAATCTTCTTTTAGAAGAAAAATGATTTGCTTGAAAATTGCAATCATAGAAGGTGCAATGAAGGGATTTATTTTATGTATGATTTGCTTCAGATAAATATTATTAAAAAAATTACTATGGCATACATTATATTGTCGTATAGATAAACCGTGTGTTAACTTTAGTAAAGATAAAGCTCGCTAATCTCAACTCAAAACTTTATTCAAGGAACTAAAGCTTACATCTGTTTTTATCCACAAGATGAAATGACTCCAATCTTCCAGATTTAGAAAGAAACAGAAATTATTAGAACATTCTAGAGCACACAAGAAATAACAGAAAATATGTCAATAACAAAAAGATTTTTAGGCACCTTGCCTATAGTCAGATACGAACTTGCGAACAATCGATTTCAGTTCATATCATTTTACCACTGAGGCATGTAATCCATGCCAAGTTAGAACAAGTTACATTACAATATTTTATTGTTTCAAGTATCTTATTTAAAGAATAATACTAAGCAAGGTTAAAAAAAAAATATTATTCATTAATATAACGGAAATTCAATATCTTTTAAGGATAGTAAATTATTTGTTTCTCTAACAATGTATCCAAAAATAGCCTGTCTAATTACTTACAGCCAAATTTTAATAAATATATTAATTTTATTTGATAATTCGTCAAACAGTAAACACAAAGAATGGTATAGAAGCTATTGTTATAATATTATTAAAATATATGAATCATCCTATTAGTCTGGCGTAAATGCATACATTACATATGCGAATGCCTTCAGCTTATGACTAACCATCTGTATGATCCAAGTGAGCGAACCATCCTTTATCATAAACTAATAATTTATCATTAGTGCTAAATGTGACACAAATGCGCTATCCTCGTTTCGGTCCACTGCTCATAGTTTATATTCTTTGAATCAAGTTACCATCTAAACCATTGAGCAACTGAGCCTTCTGAGTAATTTAATAACCATAAGCGATGGTTGAGTGGGTAAGGTGAGCAATAATTACTGCTTCGAAGTTGTAAATAGACACATAAGTTTTGATTTAGATGTACCATTTATTTCAGTCACGGCGAGATTCAGGTTTAAGATGAGAATATAAATGACTCTTTATTAAAATGGGATGAATGCCATATTCATCCACTAAACAAAGTGGTAAAATTGTAAAAATGATAATTTTATTTAGAAATTGGAATTCCTATGTGTGATAAAATTTTGAACTGTATCTTTGCATTATAAATATAAAATTCTTTACACGCATGATACGATTTCTTTATTTTGAATAATAAATAAATTAATTAAATTATTTAGCAGAGACAATGGCTCATTGAAATGATGTGGACATGATTTAGCTTAAGCCAATTGTTAGTTTTAAATATTTTTCAATTAAATTAATGAATTAATTCGGTATGTTCAATTATTCTATTTCTTTATTTAAACTTTTTTTCCGTTTGTGATGTTGATAAACGACGATATGTATGAATATGTAAAAATATTCGTAATTACAAGCATTTCCAAAAAAGTAGTAAATGTTTGAAATCTGGGAAGAAATTTCTTTTTTTATTTTGAAATGTTCTAATCCAAATGATTTATTATTTTTGTTAGTCAGCCTTACTGTTAACTCCACCCTAACGTAAAGTACACTTCAATGATTTTTTTAAAATATTTTTTTCAAATTAATAGTAATCAATAGAATAAACAAGCTTTCGATACTTCAATCAATTGAAACTGCAAACGCAGAGTGTTTTTATGAATGCGATTCAAAACATTTGAAACTTTTTAGCAGTTTCTTAAATCTTATGAAAATCATTATTTTGATTCAAAATGGTTACGATCCAAATTAGTTAAAATTTAGTTTTGTTAATATTTTTTTTTCTTTCGTTAAAGTGCTTTCACTGTAACAAAAATAATGCATATGATAAACATTATTGGTTAATTTAAAAAAAAAAAAATGTTTCATTTTTCGCAATTTAAATCTGAAAGAAATTTCACAGATAAAAAAAAATATTTTTCGAATAAAATATTTAATTTTTGTACATATTTATAAACCAGCTTTTCATTTTTTTTTTTAAATACAAAGCAGCAATGTTTTAGAGAAACATCTCTCATTTGAAATACTTCGATTTATGAATGTTTGCGTGTTTTCTCTAACTTTATATTTTTAATGAACATTTCTTATATAAATATATTCGTGTATCTCGAAAACGGCTTTAACAAAATTCCAATTTTAGATTAAGTTTAGACTTTTAAGTTTATCTTTATAAGAATGTTACCTGAAAAGAAGTTATTTTGCACAAAAATACTTTTTTTCATAACTATTAGAGCCTTTTTTCTATCTGCTCTAATTTTAACAATGTAATATAGCGCCATCTTGTAAATTTTGTTGTTGTATAGAATGTTGTATGCATTTCTGCCACAAAAGGATAACCTACTGGTAACTGAAAATTTTATGAGAGTTATCCGAATACGAATACGTTCGCCTCACATTCAATAGCAACAATGCAATTATTCTGTTAACCAATTCGAATACCAAATTAAACTAAGTGTATTCATAGATTATTTTATTTCAAGGACCAGTTTATATGCATATAATTTTTTTAAAAAAATATTCATATATAACGGTATATGATTCGAATCCAAATATTTTCTCTGAAAAAACATGTTTTTGCAAAAAAAAAAAAAAAAAAAAAAAAAAAAAAAAAACTTGCCGAGCAAAGCTTGGTTTTCCAAATACTTCTATTTATATGAAATAAATCTCATATTTCGTTTTTCACCATTTTTATATTTGTGAAATATCTTGGGTTTGAGGATTAAATCGACGATTTAAGCATTTTTCGCAAAATTGTTTATGTAGAATTTAGTTAGAAACTCCAACCAGACTTACATAACATGACAATTTATTTTTTAAGTAACTTCAGGAAATAAGTAAATTGATCAAAAAGAGTTAAATATTATTTCGGAGATAACCTTCTCTTTCGCAATATAAAAAGGAAAAGCAAGTGCTAATAACGATTCTTTTTGGAAGTATTATCATCATTTTGAACAACTAAGTGGTCGTGAGCCTTTCAATCAAGTAATGACTTCAATATCCCCACATCGACTCCCGTAAAATTATGGTATGATGTAATTTCCTCCCCCTAACTGCGGCTCATCGCAAGTCTTTGTCGACAAGATAGTTCAAAATTGTCTAACATTAGTCGTTTGTGTGCAGTCCTTTCTGGAACGGAGCACATTATAAGCATTAAGCAGAATTTTACGACACCTAATTTTCAGTCGTTTGTTTAAAGATTATATTTATTTTGTCAGACATCTTTATCTACGAATTTAACATAATTTAGTTTGATTGTTCATGAAATATCAGCACTTTCTAGAGAAGTTATTGTTATGTGAGGTTGCCTCTTATCAAGATTTTCTTATATGATGTTGTTATTTTTAGTACTTAGATCATTTTTCAACGCTCACAAAGCAATCGGTCCAGTTTTATTGTTTAAGAAATTTTTTCTTTAATTTTTCTATAATGAAAGTAATAATTTTGGTTTGGCTAAAATATTGAAGATGACAGCAAAAGGTTCTTTTAAAACTAATAATTTCGTTTTGAAATTAAAAAATATGGGGGGGGCGCTGATTTTCTTTCATTAGTGGTAATTTTAGCATTATTTTATTCTCAAAAAATTATAAAAAAATATTTAAAAACTTAGAAATAAGGATTTGAAAATTAATGATTATACTAAGTAAGTCGGTAATCATTATACTAAGTATAATGATTAGGAATAAGTATGACTATTTATTCCTAATAAACTAAAATTTAAGAAAAATTTTATATAAGGATTTTTTATATGATATGATGAGTGTAATTTTAATTTTAAATTTTACAATTGCATTTTTTTTTAAATTTTACAATTACAAATTTTACAACCATAGATGTATTAATCAGCATTTAAAAAAATAAATCATACCATTCGCTGTGAATAACTGCAGATATAGAAGGTCTTATAATTACAAACAGTTACAGTTATTATTTTAAATGTTTAATATGATTTTGCTCTCAAAAACGTGGAATACAAACAACAAATTATTTTCTTGCAATCCACGGAAAATGGTTAAATTAAGGATTAATAATCGGATATATAAAACTGATAATTCAATTTTAAAGATGTAAATAAAATAAATTTTTTATAAGAATTTGCTTATCTAAAAGTAATAGAATATTTAATACGAACAAAAATTTTATTTAGCGTTTGAAAATATTCAGAAATTTTCTTTTTAAAATCCTGTATTTCCTGCATAATGGAATTTTAAATTAGTTCAAAAATTAATCATTTCTTTCAAGACAATTATTCGAGTATAAAATCCATTGTGAATTTTTTTCGAGTTGAAATATTTTAAAATGTAACATTTAAATTACCATATTTAATTCTAGAAACGTGTCAAATATTACTTTTAATGAGTCTAAATTTATTGTTGCATCAATTATTAGCTTGTTATTACGCAATATATATGGAATTTCAAAATGGTGTTCTAATAAATGTATCCATATATCTTGGTAAAAAGTATACTTGTAGAAAATAAAACTTTTCAGAATTTGTGCATGTGTATAAATGTCAGAAAACAATTTAAATAAGATTAATATATCTAAAGAGATGTATGTTCGAAATAGTACCCATTGGTTTAGTAACAATACATATTTTTATTTCAATTTTTTTTAATTATTTATAATTTTTGATTTTCCCTCAGATCTACAAAAACAAAGTACACTTCTGCAAAATATAATGTAAAAGTCAGATATTATATGCTTGAACTGAGATCTGCAGTCTAATGTTCAGTTTTAACTTCATGATATAATTAAAGAACGGTGATAAAATTCCGAAGTCAGTTCAAGCTTTATCTAGAGATTAATCAGCAGTGTTCAGCATATAAATGTTTGGTGTTCGTTCCAACTATAGCTTTAAATTTACATAGTATCCCTGATATCAATAATTTAATCTACAGTGCCACAAATCAATGACTATCCAAATGGTTACAACTCGCCAGAACATGGTTATAGAATACTAAATTGGATGGATTAAATATAGATTCAGATGCACGAGAAATTCACTTTATATTTTGATAAAAACATGATTGAATTAATATATAATTTTCTTCATTGCTTTGCTATTTTCATATTTCTTTCATTTAAACGTAAATTCTTCAAAACTCGAATGCTTGAAAAGTGATATTTATTATGTTTTGCGAATTCGTAGAAACGCGTTTCAGTACTGTATATTATTTTTCATATAAATAACTTTAAATTTGTTCTAATATTAATTATTTCATTATTATCTGTAGAAAGAATCATGCATAACATCAGTTCTAAATATTGAGTGAAATCCTATATAATCACCAGTTACTCAATAGATGATAAAGGACATTGCGCTAATTTACATTTTTTTTTCTTCATCACTCAAATTTGTTTATTGAAAATCGCCAGTGAAAATAATTTTTTGCTGATATTATCAAAGTTTCCTTCTTTAAGACATTTTTGTTATTGTTGAATATTACAAAGTGTTTTTTAAAAGAAAAAGTCAATGTAAAAGGAATCTTTTAAGTTTCGATTTTCATATTTACTATATGTGATGAAATAGAACTCTGTGAAAATTCAAATCCTGTGTTAGAGATTTAAATATGCATGAGTGTGTTAAAAGTCTTCATTAAGAAAGGAAAGTAAAATAAAAGAATGAAATGTTTCTTAATTACTTAAGGCAGAAGATTTTGTAAGAGAAAATTCATTTTATTTACAAATTGCCAATATTTAACATTATGACTTGAAATATTTTTAAATTTAAAATTAAAAACAAGATACTTAAAAGAATCTATTAGAGCAAACGGAACGAAAAGAAGTGTTATCCTTCTTATTTCTTGCTTAAAGGAGTTTATAATAATCTAGCATAAAAATCATACCTGCAAGTTAATATTTGTAAGCTTTAAAAAAGAATTTGTTACAATATTAAGTATAAACATAAAATAAATTAAATAAAAAACTATGATATACAGTTCTTACAACTACGAGTTTTAGTGTCATAATGATGCTTTTTCATAAATAATGGCTCAATCATTTTTCATGATTATAGCTATTTGATGACGGATAATCCTTATTTGACAACAGAACGTGACATAAACGTATCGCATTTTAACTGAACAGAGTAGTTATTTAGCGTTTTGATTAATCGAACTTCTATCCGTTGAGAATAACGTGAGTCATGGTGTTTACTTTAATTTGTAACAATATAGTTTTTTGCCATCAGTCAAGAAATATTCGAGAATGAAGAATGATACTTGCAGCAAAATGAAACGTCTCCACATTTTTATCACTTGGAGAGCTTCTATATTAATGGAATTCTAGTAAATGGATGGTCAGGATGAAGAAGTATCATATCCCCTCCCCCATTCATTGGATCTCATTACGATTTATTTATTTTAGTGGAGATATATGAGACATAAAGTTTCTCGTCTATGTCGACTACAATCAAGCTAATTGCTTTGTAACAGAATGTCTGAATAGTCAACGGATATGCCTAGAACCGTTTAGAATTTCATCGATTGATTTTATTAGAATGTTTGGTCATTTGAGTTGCTGTCAACAACTCAAGCATTTCTGATAACCTAAAAGACCACTTGTAAAAACTAACTATGGAATTCAGATGCAAGTTATAAACTGTTTACTTTATCTTTATTCAAGGCTTTTATACATCTTTCAATGGTCATTTCTACGAAAAAATGACAATTATTACTTTTACGCAACATATTATACAGGAATTACAGTAAATAGAATTCATATATGCCTATTTATAATTAAGGTGTACGTACACACTTGAAGATTTTTTTAAATTTTAACTTTAAAAATCCAGTGTTTTCACAGTAGGTTATTAATATATGTTTAAACTCATTTCAGTGAGAAAAACCATATAACACTAATTATTAATTAATTAAATAATATTTAATGAGCTAATTTGCCTATTTTTTGAAACATGATATCTTAAAATCTAATTTGTACAGACACACAATTCTAGTTGGAAATTATACCATATTAGTCTTCATATTGTCTGCCTCAAACAAGTTATAAAATTGTATAGTTTTTTTAAAACAATTTTTCCATCAACGATGAATAGAAAAAGCGAGATTTTTTTCTGTAATTTTAACTTTTAAACAGCTATTAAAATTTTTCTATAAATATAGCTTTGATTGAGGCACAAAACATCTGCTATTTCATACAGATTATTTTGATTTTGAAATAACTGTATTTGGTTAATTTCTTGTTGAGTTATGATTGTTTGAATGAAGCAACATAGTGGAAAAATATCATTCTTCATTAAATGAGTTTTTAAATCACCGTAACTAGAGTTTTTAATGAAAGCACCTCAAGAAAAATAATTATAACTCGAAAAGTATTTCGAATATTGACAACATCTTGGTATCGTTTGAACGCTAAAGAATCAGAGAACATTATTAAGCAATAAAAAAAAAATATTTGATATTTTGAACGATTTTCGAAGTTTCAAGTGTTTACGTACACATTAATAAAAAGTAACATTTTATTTACTTTTCAATGTTATAAATTCAATTTTTTTATATTAAAAATTATTTTATTTTGTTTGACTCGTCAAAAGATTTCCCCAAAATACTTTCTTTAATTTAAGATTTTACTCTTTATTGCTTCTAATCAAGATGTTAAGGATTAAATTACAAATATCATTTTTGATTACATATTTTCTATGACTACGCATGAATATATTATCAGTATTTGCATTTCTTTCTTTTCATTCTAAAGGCATTTTTAATTAATATGATTTTAAGAAGTTTGTGTACCATTTTGTGACATTTGCTCCGGCAGATATAAATCTTTAGGTAACTGTATGGAATGAAATGTTCCTTTTTTGTATTTTTATTTGAAATTAGCTGTTTTGGCTGCATTCTATTAGCAAAGAAATTTTAATGTTTAATTTTATAATCAGCAGTACATTTTAAACAGTCTTAAACAAAAGCTTAAACCTTTCTTATACAACGTTAATAATACATGGATAGTATTTATGTTTTGAAAATACATTTATTTCATTTACCAAAATGGATTCTATTAATTTTTCCCTATTCTCACAGAAAAAATTGATGTTTTTACAGAATCATACAGATATTAGTGAGCCATATATTAATGAAAGAGTTGTATGATATGTTAGCGATTTCATTTGATATTGTCGGATTCTAGCTGAGTATTCGGTAGCCTAAAGCCTAGAACACTGTTCTACCTTTCCAAGGACTTGAGTTTAAATCCAAGAGCAATTATGTTTACATGAATTTCCTTTATTTAATTTATATGGAAATTATTATTTATTCCAATTTAATGCATGTGAATTTAATATATGTAAATTTCCCCCTGGTTGAGTGTTGTACAGTATTCCTCTAGGTATATGAAGACTACGTCTAAATAAGTCTTCAGCTATAGTGCTGTCCGTGTAAAAAAAGGAAAATAAATTTGTTTAGAAATTTTATCTTATTGCAAGCTCATTTCTATTGGACAATATCATGAATACTGTACAATATCATAAAGATGTCGCAGAAATCCTACAGGATTAAAGGAAGAATTATAAAAAGATATTGATGAATTTCACAGAAAGAATTCCATGAAAAATTCTTTTGGCATGAAAATTTTCAATGCATATTTTTTAATGAAATATATATTATTTTTTTAAAGTCATACAAGATAAAAATAATTAAGTAAAGCAATTAAATGAAATATTTCACTTTATACAATAGTATTTTATCTTAAATGAATATAAAATTAACAAAACCTTGTAATGAAAAATAATACAAATGAAATCGCAATTTTCCGTGCATGCAGATAGAAAATGTAAAATTTAAACAAACGATTTAAATGGCTGTTGAAATATATTTTGTAAATAATACTATTGACTTTAACTGTCTCCTCACAATTGAAAAAGACGTGCCCTAACAGAACAGTTAAGCAAAGTGATTAAGGTCATCGAAGCCAACTTGAGGCTCATCAAGGCTAATTGGAATGGGACCACTCGAGTGACTAATGAGCGAAACGTTACTCTGCTGTTTCTAAACGTTCATCATCATCTGAACTTTAAATGAAACAGTATAGTCTCTTGAGAGAGAAATCTTTATACCCTTGCTTCAAAACATAGATTGTTATTTATTTTCTTATCAAATGTTCGAAAGACTAAAATATGTTTCGCTTGTTAGCAACAAAGTATTTTCTCAGTATTTCAAACTGAAAGTTGGAATTTACTGATTTAAAAAAGAGTTTACAATGAAATATTACCGCAATATGTTTTTCAGAGTATAAAATTTATTTTAGAGTTTTGACAATATTTGTATGAAAAAAGTGAAAGAATAATAGTAGTAATCAACAAGAATATGATATAAAATATTTTATTATTATATCTACCTTTTAATTTATCTTGGGTTTGAAACATTAAAAAAATAAATTTGATGACCTATAAAACAGCTCACAATAACTTTTTCTCAATATTATTTAGCAGCCACTTTTAAACTGTTTTTAATTAATTTTAAATAAAAATATTATGTAAATTTTATGAAATGAATTGTTCTTGGATTCGGAATTAAATTTGAAATTATTAACTGAATTTTGTTTCCACGATTAGGAAAAGAGAATTACCAAAATGAAAACTAAGATGAATGAATAAAGGTTGCAGATAATTTTTAAAAAAGTTATTTCCCTAGATGAATAATGAAATATATTGAAATGTGTAAATTGAATACTTATCGTAAAGAATATTATGTTTATATTTATTTTCACCTATATTAATTCTTTCGGTAAAAATGGTCGCTATACTTTAGAATTGAAATTAATAGATTGAAGAGAGATTTTCTTTACAAAACTTTTGCTAATGACAGGGTTAATACGAGATTATCTTAAAATTTAATAACATACTAAAGCTGACCATATTAAATTTTGGAAAGTAACGTTTTTATATATATCCAGAACAATCGATAGATCGGTATAGCAAATAGAACGTAATAGTAAATCACATTTAAAATAAAAACACTATATAATTTGTATTTATACATGCATGTCTTATTTAAGTTCACAATCGAATTAATATGGACGTTCTATAATCAGTGCTTTCCTAAATGCATAATCCTAAGTTGTTTGCTTGGAGCAATGTTAAAAATAGTATTTC
This sequence comes from Argiope bruennichi, assembly GCF_947563725.1. Classification (NCBI taxonomy): domain Eukaryota; kingdom Metazoa; phylum Arthropoda; class Arachnida; order Araneae; family Araneidae; genus Argiope; species Argiope bruennichi. Next base: position 24,450,286 of record NC_079151.1, on the reverse strand, counting down.
ATCAATACTCACTGTAGAAATATTACAAGGCACAGCATTGTTTACAATCGCTTTCAAAGAAACTCGTTCTCATTTCTTTTATACTATACATTTTCAAGCATGAAATTCTGATTTCAGCACATTATTTAGTTGCTTGTTCATGTCATGACAAGGAGGGGGGGGGGGCAAAAGAATCAATAGATCTCACAATGTGGGATCACCGTTTCATTATTCATAATTTTATCAGAATCATGGTGAAATATTGGAAACTATTAACATAATTTTGTATATTTTATAGTTTCTAATAATTCAAAATTAATTTTTGGAAAATGTATTAGTGCAGCTCATTTTCCATAGTCCCAAAAGTTCAATGTTAGTAGATTTGGATGATAAGTTCCTATTTTTAACAGTGAGGACCATTGTTAAATAATTTTGTAAAAATAGCACATTTGAAGATCCACTCTAGTATGATGAGGTGGCTTCTACACCATAGAATCGTAGCATTTCGTTTCTAGCCCTTTTTCTCTAGCTTGGCTAGTCATCTTTAATATTTTGATTTTTACACCATAGAATCGTAGATTATTGACACAATTCAGTAGAAGATCCACTATCTATCGGAACATGAAGCTGATAAATGTGTAGTGAGTCAAGATTTCAAACTTGCTACATTAAGAAAGACCTATCCTTATAATTTGCAATTGGTTTAAAATTGTAAGCTTTGTCTAATCCCGGTCTTTGCACAGTTTTATGATGGAATATCAATTTGGCTTCAATACATCTAAAAATGTGCATTTAGATGTTTAAGATCCATCACGCAATTAGTACAGAAATCCAAAAACACTATATAGCTAAAGTATTGGATAGACTTTCCACTTTCGCTTTGAATTTTTTTTTTTTTTTTTTTTTTTTTTTTTTTTTTTTTGTGGAGAACAGAGTGAGTATCAAGTTCCGCCCTAAGTAAAATAATTATTGAATGAAACTATTACAGTTATACACACAATTTTTTGTAAGTTGTAAATTTCTCCGTTAAATTTATGATAGACCACTTAGCTTAGCGGATTTCAGAATGAACTCTTTTTGCAAATATAAAAAAAAGGAAGCCAAACCACTGTTCTAGCTAGTTTTACGACATTTCCTATGTAACACTGGACACGATATTGTTTCTCATACCCTTCAAAGCTTGAGTTTCATGAAATAACATGGGAAACCTCCAAAGAAACTTCTGAATTCTCCTTGGATAGAAATGGACAATTTCATTTCATTGGAATTTTAAAAAAATACTTTGCACGTTTTCCCGCAATTCTATTTCATTGAAAAATAGTTTCATTCACCCTTGGATGCATGTATTAATTTAGACATTTTTTTACAACGATAAAATAATTAAAAAATAAAGGATTATAAGATGGCAACAACTTATCATTATTTTTCAATGGTTTACTTCTGAGTAACCTTTTGCAATTAGAATGTCCTCACATTCTTCTTCTTTTTCCATGTTAATGTTTAATAAAATCATGTTATGAAATGCATTTAAATTATAAAAAATACAAATTTAATAGTTGACTATATTTTTGATGATATAATCAAGCCATACACAATTTTCTGAAATAGAAGAAAAAGTAACTCGATTAATTCCGGAGCAAAATTTATAACCTTCTAAAATATGATGAGTGGCGACGGCAAGCATGATGGATTTCTAGAACCTAAAATTAACATTCTAAAAGCACGTATTGGAAACATATGATGCTAGGAATAAATGGAGCTTTCAGAGTCTTTGAAATATGGTCTGTAAGAGAATTATTGTTAATTTCAGAAGCCACGACGTTGTAGAAATGCACGCAATAGGCTATATGCACGAGAACGTGACACTCGTAGCAATTTATTATTTGCAATTCATATGCTTGACTAATTATGAAATGCATTTCGTAATCTACACTTAATTAAACAAGCTAAACCCAGTTATTAAAGTATCTGGAGACGATGACGTTGTTGTGATAAATTATTTCATTGAAGTCTGTTTATGCAAATGGAACAAGGGCTGAAAATCAAGGGACTTTCAGTTATAATTTAAGTAACAATCTTAAAATACACACAGAGAATGAAAGGAAGAATAAAAAAAGCATTTTCTCTTGCATATAACACAAAATGTTTCTGTTATAACTCTTTTTGAAATTCATGGTTTGTCGTTAAATGCCAATGATGGACATGATATTTGATGTAATTACTTGTGTTTTTTCCTAAATTATATGTAGCTGGTAACAATTCCAAATTAAATTAGAAATTCGGTACTATTAAAATATACTTGTTATTTAAACTATGTTAAATAGCATATATTTATTTTGGGTTTCATAGAAAATAAGTAAAATATGTCAATCAAATTATATATAATAATAAATATAATTGAAATTATGAACAGAGAAATATAGTTACACATTAATAAAAATGCCGCTATGGAAATATCCAGGTTACGTTATTTATGAAAAACTACGCTATCTATGGAACATTAAAAACATTTGACAGAAATAAAAATATCGTAGTAGATAATACGTTACAAAAATTGTAATAAATAGAAAGGAACTAATTTTGCAGACTTTAAGAGGTACACTTAAGTCTTTCCAGTAATATATACATGATTTTTTAAACTGGTTATGGAAATTCATGAGAAAGATAATCATCCTTTTAACAAGAGAATAAGCTTAATGACCATCGATTGAGTCTTTGACGTCTGTTAGATTATTAATGATGTATTGATCTGAACTGATTATCAATACACAAGCCATTAAAGCTTTCTAAGTGCTCTTTTTCAAATGCTTTTATTGACATTCTTTACTACATGGTTAGTGTCTTGAGAAATTTTAAGTGAAATTTTAATCTTATTTCCTATATTTTTTTTAAATCCAAAACCCTAATTACTTAATTACCTCCTAGGTATAAAATTATTGTTTGAAGTTATTGATTTTGTTTTTCCTGCCGTATCTGAATATGGTTTTCTGTAGAATATTTTTTACATTTATAACGGATAACATTTCTGCTGAAAGCTTTCTAACTTTCAATCATTTTAATCTTTTGATTTCTTAATTAGACAATATACATTTATAAAACATTTCATATTTTTAACTGTTATCTTACATATACCATCATCAGATTATACTGCCCTTATTAGTTAATACATAAGACGTTTATTAAAACTCTATTTTAATTTATGCAGATTATTGCTGTAATTTAGCGTAATACGATTTTAGTTATATTTACAATTGTCTTGAAGATAAAGTTGGATAAATATTGCATTTATTAATTTTCATTTTCGCAATGAAAAAGATTTTAATAGTTAATTTTATTTCGATAGACTTCTTCATCATCACAAAATTATTATCATAACCATTAATAATGCTATTTATTATAATAAATTGAAGCAATACATGTTTTATAAGTTTAAACAAATAAAATTTCTACGATATTTATCCCAGTTAGAAATATATGAAATATTCTTGATGAAAAGTGTTTCACACACACACACACACACACACACACACACACACACACACACACACACACACACACACACACACACACACACACACACACACACACACACACACACACACACACACACACACACACACACACACACACACACACACACACACACACACACACACACACACACACACACACACACACACACACACACACACACACACACACACACACACACACACACACACACACACACACACACACACACACACACACACACACACACACACACACACACACACACACACACACACACACACACACACACACACACACACACACACACACACACACACACACACACACACACACACACACACACACACACACACACACACACACACACACACACACACACACAATCATTTAAACAATTCCTGCTGGTTTCCGGGAGAAATAAACTATATAATGAATAGAAATATAAAAACTATATAATGAATGCAAGGCTACATCATTTTTACTCCACCGCCACTAGGGATTGCAATACCGGTATACCGGGATACCGAAAACCGGTATTTTGAGCCATTTTACAATTTTGTAATACCGGTATTCACAAGTTTAAATACCGGTTTTTCGGTATTTACTAGAAATTTTTTAAATTGTCTCCACTATATGTTCAGGGATCGCCAACATAGCAAAATAGTATACGTTTTTGTTTTTATGTCTTTTAACGGACGAAATTAATTAGCTAATTAATGGATTAATTAATTGCTTAAATCTAAATTATCGAAGCATGGATTATCCCTGAAAGAAGATACTGTATCCATAACGACTAATGGAGCAACAGTTATGAAAAAAGTTGGAAAGTTGATTGGTGGAAATCAGCAATTGTGCTATGCTCATGAAATTCAATTAGGAGTAATAGATGTATTATACCAAAAAAATAAAGAACAAAAGAATCCAAATACTGTGGATATAGAAACTTCGGATTCCAACTTTAAAGAAAGTGACAGTGAGATTGATATTGACAATGAAGATAATGACAATGTAATTGTTGAAGAAGATATTGCTAATGGGGATGAAATATTAACCTATCAAGAATTGCTTCCTATAATTTATAAAGTTCGATAAATTGTTAAGATATTTAAACGTTCCCCTATAAAAAGGATAAATTACTATAATATATACTAACTGAAAATAAAACAGAATATATGTTAATATTAGATTCTAAAACACGTTGGAACAGTTTACTCCTAGTGATGGAACGATTTTTGAAATTTAGAAATCCAATCCAAAAAGCAATAATCGACTTAAACCTGTAAATTAATGTTTCAGATAGTGAATTCGACTTAATATCTAGAAATATATCAGCTCTACTTCCAACAAAACTGACTATAAAGACATTATGTCGGAGAGATTTTAATTTATTAACAGCTAATGCAACAATAAATTTCATGTTGCAATCATGAAAGAACAGCACACATCACTATCTGAAGAATTATATATTACATTGAAAAATCGCACAGAAGAAAGGCATACCGAAATAGAAAATGTCTTATGGTATTTACATAATTATAATGATTTTTAAAATGAAAAAGAAGAAAAGAAAATAATCAATTCATATCCGATTAAATTTATAGTAAATGTTCTTACAATTTTTTACCCACACCTTGTATTCTTTCTTTTTCTAAAATTTCTAATACCGGTATTAAAACCGGTATCCCGGTATTAAGATTTTAAAAATACCGAATACCGGTATTGAAATTTTGGTCCGGTATTGCAATCCCTAACCACCACAAACCGACAAATAAAGTTTTACTCCATGTCCTCCAGTAGTTTTTCTTGCTGCAAAACAGTACAGATACAAATTAAACTGAAATGCCTGTAAGCTAATTTAAATAAAAAACTTTTAAAAAAACCTATGATTATTGTGTTATTGAAAGTTTCTAGTAAATAACTTTCTCCTGTTATGACTTTCATTTTCAAAAATTGAAAAGCACAAATGTTTGATATTTGAAAAAAATTTGCAAAATACTTCATAAATGTTTGAATTATCAATAATTAAATTATGTAAGGACTGTCAAAGATACTTCATTTAGATTAATATGAATTATTTATATAAATTTAGTTTTTTGATTTATTTTTTCTATACCTTTATGGGTTTTTTTTTAACTCTAAAGATGAATTGAATTTATATTTATTCTCTCATGAGATAGATTTACGAAATCGTGCATATTTAAGTATCCTCGCTGAAAATATAGCTAATATTTTTTAGGAATGAATTTCAATTAAACATTTAGTTTAATTAAATGTTAATTCAGTGCTTGATGAATGTATATGATTTTATTAATTTATTACAAGATAGTATAAAGTAAAACATTTCGATTGGGAAAATATCTAAGAAAATGGTTGCACATTAACTTAGTGACTCTTTCTAAAACCAGTAATTTAATTTACATTGACACTATCTTATTTAGGTCAAGTGAATTCCAAAACATGTACTCGAAGCTTTAAAACAACACTTGCATCCTTACATCAAATTAACTTTCAGCTCCTCGAAATCCATCTTCAAATTCAAGAGGATGCAGGCAATCTCTTAATCTGCTAAAGTTTGGGCAAAACTAATTTAGATTTTACTCCTTTAATTTGATCTCTCACAGAAATGAGATCTCATGCAACTTATCTAAAAACTTCTCCTTCTTATCTAATTTCAGTATCTCTGCCAATCCCCGAGTACAAAGCAGTGGCGGGAGGCGACGCTCATCTGCCTTGCAACTTTACCCTTCCTGAGGACCCAGAAGTTGTATCTTTGATGCTGTGGTACCGAGAGCAGGAGAGAGTGCCGTTTTATACAGTGGATTTCCGAAAAGGCACCAGGGACAATCCAAAACACTTTACAGTGCCGGAATACGCTGACAGATCTTATTTTGATGTGACAAAATTGCCGCCGACAATTAGATTAGATTCTGTCGCGGCAGAAGATGAAGGTATTTATCGCTGTAACATAGAATTTAGAAGATCTAGAACTGTGACTAGAATTGTCAAGCTCAACATACAGAGTAAGTATATATTTTTTAAATCTTTTTCACTGGTAGACTTTTTTCTATTTTGCTATATTAAGGAACATGATATTTTGATATTTAATTGAAGAATTGTAAACCGTTGGTGAACACATTTTTTTTTTGTATGAATATACGATTTAATTATTTTCTGAAAAATAAATTTTTCTGAATTTTTTTCAATAATTATTAATCAGACTATTAATTATTTTGTTGTTGATATTTCATTCGTCTTCCAGATGTCAATAAATATTCAATTAACTCAACATAATATAGTTTATAATACAATTTTATTTGATATTATTTAATATTATTCAATTATACACATTATACTGTATTGCATAATATACAGTATTAAGAATGCATTATGAGAATTTTAAGAACATTCATACACAATTTTACAGTATGCATGGAGAATTAGAATATTTACAATGAAAAAATAATAACATACAATGTCATCCATGTATAGATAAATCCAAGACTTATAATAAATATATTTTTACCTTATGCTATATAAATAAAATGTATAACTGATAAATATTAAAGTGGAACAAAAATAATATTTTTCAGTATTAAATTATATTAAGGTTCAAACACTACATGTTAGCTTGCTCAATAATAAAAACCATAGTTTTAAAGTATATTTATGATTGGAAATTTTGAAATAATTACAATATTTGAATATTTATAATTTATAGAAAAATAAATAAACCCAAATAATATATGTACCTTAAAACATTATTTATATATTTACTTTTATTTTATTTTATATTTTAATCTCAAATTAATATAATTAGTAATGTATAACGAAATTGTAACTTTGAAATTTGAACTGTTTGATAGTTAAATTGTCTGAAATAATTATAATCTGAAATTACAGTTGTGGAAATCATCAGAAAATATTTTCTTTTATTAATCATTACATTTGAAAATCTAAAAATGGCAGGATTTCCAGCGATTAACATTATTTTTATTAAAGAAGAATTTTAAACAATCAAACAACTCTCAGTTTCGAAACATAGTTTTATTAATACTACCGTTAATTTAAAAGAATTTCTATTCTAATATATATATTGAAAAAATATTAGAAAAATTTCATGAATAAAGATGCAACTGTTATCACCCATTTTGATTACTTTAATTTGCAAGGAATATAGAATAATTTAAAATTGTCCACTATTATCACTAAAAGTAATTTCTGTTCCATATGTTTGCTCAGAAACAATCTACAAGTTCACTTTAAGCCATTTAGCAAACATTTGTATTTAAAAAAAAAAAAAAAAAAAAAAAAAAAAAAAAACATGGAAATATTCTATATAATTAAATAAATTTCTATTTTATTCACTTAAAGGTTTTTCTCTCATATCATTCGTCTCAAATAAATTTTAAAAAAGAGAGCACATTTAACAATGTAATTTGAATTTAAAAATTGCTGATGATATTATTTTTATCTAAACGTGTAAATTTTTAGTATATTTCAAAAATCGATGAAACTCCAGGAATGATATCTACCACGCTGAAAGATATATCGTGATCTTTTTTTTTATTAGAAAGCCCAAAGCAAATGATTAGTTAATCCATTTACATGTTTGCTCTCTCTTGCAGTCCCTCCCCTATCTGTTGTGATAATGGACGACCGAGGACAAAGGTTAAAGGGCTTAGCCGGACCTTACGATGAAGGAGCTTATCTCTCATTGCTTTGTGAAGCAGAAGGAGGTAAGAGGTTATCTCTGCCATTCAGATTACCTAATCATTAGCCTTGATGAGGTAATCGATGTTAGCGTGTCGAGAATAATTGAAATTCCGCACTAACTTTCTGATTCAATTCAGCGTTCTTTAATCTCTACTAAAAGGATTTATTTATTAACCACTGAATTCGAAACAGTATAAATGGTTGTCCTCTTTAACGCTTGACTGATATTTTCTATTGGGATTTTTCCAAATGTATTTAAAGAGTCTGATAATGGATATTGTGAAGGAAATTAATTAGAATTAGTATTCAGCTAAGCCAATTGAAGCAAATGGAGAATTCATTAATATACACAGATATGAATCGCATAGAATTGAATTTCATTACTTTATAATGAAGAATGCAATTAAAATGATTCATTATTTAAAAAAAAACATTACTTTGATACAGATTTTAGGAAAATAGTAATTCATTTCTACTTTTTTGAATTACAAATTAATATGTTCTTTGAAGGATATATTATTTTGTTTGGTTCTGACTATTTATTATTCTTAAAACAAAACATTTATATAAATATAATATGTATAAAAATGTTAATAAATTAATTAACACAGAATAACATATTACTAATTATATATTAATTAATTCTTTCAATTAATATACATTATATATTAACTGTTTCAATTTATATACATTAAATATTTATTAACTTTTGAAACTAATATATATTACATACTAATTAACTTTTTAAATTTAATACGGATATTAATAAATGAAATAAACATTCAGAAAAAATTAATAAAACATGAATTTGTCTCTAGTTAATTAAAACTTGAATTTGTATTTTTATTTCAATCCGTTTTATTTCTTCAGCAAATGATGTTATGAAAAGAATTCCAAGTTCCATTTCAAATTATTAAGATTTCATATAAGTGTTTCTTTAAAATTCACATACATTAAGAATTCTCTATTCAAGAATCTAATATTATCAAAACAATTTTTTACGTGAATTTAAGATTATGTGGTGACATAAAGACATAAAGTATTGCATAAACTCTAGATATAAAGATTTGTTTATAAACCAAATCCTTTGAAATTTTAATTACATATTCAAGATATACTTAAATATTCCTTAATGTTATGAAAAGTGTATCGTAATATATTATACTGAACCCTTTTGATAGCTTAACTCTGTTTAATCAATTGAGAAAAAAGCTAAAACTATTTGAAACAATTGTTTATGAAAAAAAAGAAAGAAAACTGTGTAAGATTTACTGAATGTACAATTTCAAATTCAATTAAAAAATAAAAAAGCAATGCATAATACAAAAATAAACTAAGCTGAAATTATCGGGAATCAAAAGCAAGTCATTTTTAGAAAGAAAAAAAAAAAAGGCTTCATTGTCTTCTCGTCAAAAATATCTCACATTGACTCTTTAACTGTCTACCATCGACAATGTATCTCTTTATATATCAAAATTGAATGCTAAACATGTTTTGCATGCAATGTTTGCCTTCTTAATTGCATAGCCGATAGTCAAAGCGCATGTCATGTCCACCTCTTTTGTCTAATAAATTACCCTCTCTGTTCTTTTCCTCCTGTTTGTTACATGTTTATGTCCGTGTCAGCAAATCTTTTTACTGATCTCATAATTGAGGCGTTACTTTGATGCAATTTCTTTATTCGCTGCAGGCGATCCATCACCTTCGGTAACGTGGTGGCGTGACAGATCGCTGTTAGATGACACGTTTTATCGAGCTTCCCAAAATTACGTCAGGAACGAACTCGTCATCCTGGAGCTTCGGCGGACAGATCTTCTGGTGGAGCTTACTTGTCAAGCATCCAGCACAAATCTCACAAGGCCTCTGGTGGAACACATCAAAATAGATCTGAACCGTAAGTGACAATTACTGTTAAGCAAATAAGGCATAAAATAATAAAGATTTGTTTTCTCCTTGTCGTTACGATCCTAACTGTGATTTATGGTGCGATTATTCTTTCTGTGACAAACTATTACTCATTATTTATCTGCTAATTATTTTTTTAAAGAAGTTCTTTATCTATCGCAGCAAGATTTTCATTAGGTTAACATGATATATCGAATATTATTATAAAAAATATACTGCAAGTTCAATTACAAATTAAGACAGGAAAAGACCAAATGTTGTAAGAAAATTACAAAAATATTTTTCGCTCCATGATACTTTATTTCATAAAATCGTATAAATATTGAAATATTTTGCCCAATGGCATCGCATATGACTGGTGTCCGTGCTTCTATACTCTCCTTAAGTCTCGGTCACTATACTACTCAGGAATCATCACAATGAGGCAGTAAGTCTTTATCGTAATATTGTTCATTATATAGTTTCTTTCTTTTCAATCTTTCCTCAGAAAAATCGCTTATAAATGGGTAATAATTCTTGAAAAATTTATGAAGAGAAAATTCTTTTAGTCTTCTAAAAATTCTATAGATGGAGAATAAAAGAAGTTAAACTCAAAAATTGTAAAGAAATTTTTTGAAACATTGCTTATTAATCCGAAACTATATTCCTCACTTTTAATCTAATATTTCAATAGCAATTAGAATCAAGTTGAAATTCCATCATAGACAACTCGGGATTTACCTGTTTTTACTTTACAAATATTTATAATACACTGGGTATTTTAGTCGATGCATCTTTTACAAACACACACACACACACACACATATATATATATATATATATATATATATATATATATATATATAATATGTATGTATTTGCAAAATATAGAACACAGTCAATTATATTTCACAATACTTAAGTTTCCCTAATCAAATATTCTTTTCCGATGACCGTTATAGACGGTTTGATGATGTCAGTTGAAGTGTGCAAAAAAATAAATCAAATAGTATTCCCATAAAGTTTGGTTAACCAGCTTAAAGGAAATTTGTGTTCTATAGTCAAATTCCAAGATAAAAAGTTCCCTAACAGAATAAACATCAAAAATATAGTCAAACCTTATGATTTTCGAATTAAGTTAAAAATTATATTCAAGGTATTGATCTATTTTGTTTTGCAATTAATAGCATTATAAAATTAATTATATGTTCAAAAAGTATAAAAGTATTATTATTAACTTCATTTAATTATATATCCATGTACTTCATTTATATGAAAAATGCGAATCGTTCGTAAAATTACAGTAAAAAAGATTAAAAATTCACTGTTTTTTCAGAAAAGAAAAATTAAAATTTCTCCCTTTTGAAAATTCACTGAAGATAACTTTTTTTTTCAAATATGAATGAAAAAAAATAAAGCGTATTTATTGAATAAAAAAATATATATATATAAATTTTCTTAAATTTTCTTATTTTTGAAAAAAATCACATAAGAGTCATGTTTGAAGATGATGCTTTTTAAAGTATTTATCTTTTTATTAAAATTATCTTCATTTTGAATTTTGTGTACTTCATAAAAATCAATTATATCTGTGAAATTCGAATTTATTTATTTTGTTAAAATTGAGAATATTTTTACTCAAATTAATATTTATCTGTCAAAAAATATCCACAAGTTTTCATTTCATAAAAAATGTTCGAAAACATACGATTGAAAAATTAGAAATTAATACTTTTTGAATTTTTTTTTTGAAAAAAAAACTCACATCAAAATATTTTTTCGCAACTATATCTTTCAATTTTCACTGAAGTTGATATATAAAGCTACAAAATCAAAATTTACAATTGGGAAAGTAAAAGGTTTTTGGAAATTTTTCAATAATATATTAGTTAAACTATATTATAACAAATTTCATTATTGCAAAATATTTTTTAGTAATTCAGTAAATGTTTCACGAAGATGGATTATCCATACGGAGTTAACAACTTCAAATGCTGTTACATAACCATAAAAACTAAATGCATTTTTCGTCTTAAATTAAATCAAGCCCATTCGCCACACTAAAAAGTAATTGGATTCTAAAAAAATGATCCTCATAAGTTTAAAAGTAATTACATCTGAACCTAATTTTCTTAATTTATTCCAAAAATAAATCTTACTTATGAGTGAAAATATTTCTTTTTTTTATTTTGATTTACCTTATCAGCTAGAACATGTGAGAGCATAAATTTCATTAAAATGAATAAAATACGGTATTCGCATGTTATTTCTTACTGAGCAGAACATCCTAATTGTCACTCCGCATCCTAATTATCACAATGCAGTTAAACCTTTCTATAACGATTCTGTAGAGACCTAGGTAAAATATTGTCATAGGTGGGTTAACGTTACAGACAGTTTTAATATATAAAATTATGTTTTTCAACTTTCAGTTATATTAATTTTTATGAGTACTCCGAAATGGAAAATGTACTAATGTTAACAATAAGAAAATAAGAATGAAAGAGGGATATAAAAACAAGTTTATTTTATAAAAACCATATATGAATAAATTATTTAGGAAGAAAATCAATTAATTAATTATTTTACTGACTTTTTGATGAAAATGGTATTTACATTCACATATATTTCAGCATTTCTAATGAATTTAGATGCTTATTTGGAAATTTCGTATTTCCACAACAAAATTTTCCAACAGTGTTACGTTACTCAAGTAGAGTTCATCATCACTCTGAACTCTCGGGATTTATTTTTACGCCACTGAACAATAAGGCATCATTATCCCAGTTTTTTTAAAAAAAGAATTATATAAAATTTGATGAATATTGATGAATTTTAGAAAGCACTAATAGATATGGATAATCTGTTTTTCGAATTTTCATTTTCTTTGAAATTTTAAGATCAATATCTATTTTCTCGTTACGTTTTCTTTAAAAAAAGCGACGCTTTTCCCTACTGTTTCTGGATCGTAGATGCTGTCACATATTTAAATTTCCAAAGTCATTTTTACAAAGATTTTTACATCACCTGTATATGGAATTTTGAACTTATTATCCAAATACGAGCATTCTGGACTAATCATTTTCGACAGAATCACTTGAAACTATAATGCCTAAATCTAACAGTTACAGGATGGACGGGCAATCTACAGCAGAGTAAAACCTGTTTCCCTATATTTGAGCAGTGTTTCGAAGTTTTCAGTTGTCAATTATATAAGAACTACTTTCTTCGTTTATTTAGCAATGTATTTATCAACATCAAGAAACCAATAGCTCAAGATAACCAAATCATCTTATTTGTTTGTTCTCAAATGTTAAATTTTTGGCATTTGTAAAACATCATGATTTCGCGTACAATTAATCGCGTTATCTGTTCGTGATTCAATTGATCACAGCAGGACAGTTTGATCTTATTTTTGCCACCTTTACAAGTTTTTCTGTTAAGGAAAAATACATTGTTTTGCTTAACATCAGTTTATTCAACAAAACAATTTCAACTGCATTGAACACATCATAAGAATAAAGCATTTTTTCTACCTTTTTTTTCACTCCAAATGCGTGCTCATCAACATAGAGGATGAATTTTCTTCACTCACAACAGTTTTAAAAACCAATAGCTATCTCATAACATTGACAAAAAGAGTCAATTCATTCGTAGCTGACACTGGAATTTTGGCTGCCTGCGAAGACGGGAATATTTTCAATATTTCATAGATAACTGATATAGTAATGGGCACATTTCTCTTTCCCATCTCAAGGAACTATCTTAGGGTATTTTAGTCAGTATCATCATTGATGACATTTTAAAATCTTTTTCGATTGCTATACACTTCTACAGCATCTTCAATAAATTATATTTGTAAAAGGAAAAATAAGTTTTCATTAATTACACAATCCCATATATTTTATCAATATCCAGTTGCTTCAGTTTTTGTTCAATTTAAAAAAAAAAATATGATTCGAATTTTCTTCAAATGCCAATACTTTATGTATAGCCATCACTTTCATTCCAAAAAAAATAATTTCTTCTAAGCTACAAAGAAAAAATTTTATTGTGACCACACAGAATGAAAAGGTAACATCTTAAGCTATCATTTAAAATAAACTGCACAATGGTGATCTGCAAAGTCTTAAGTTCTATACATGCAGCAAGCAGACATTTAATTTACATTCATTCCATTCTATTTTCATTCATTAGATTACATTTTATTAACCTTCTCTAGGCCATGTTTTCTGAAACAAAAAATTCAGATATAAATTTCACCTTTATATTTGACATGGTTGATGAGTTAAAACCTTAAAGTAAAAAAAAAAAAAAAAAAAAAAAATGGAGTAAGAAACTACAAAGAATCAGCATTTCGTTGATTTGTTGTCCCTTGTTCGTAAATTGTAATTTACAATTACAACAAACACCTATATACTTCTAAATCGTAACATTCTTTGCTGCTCTTTTCTCTGCTACAAAAGCTTCAAAGCAACAGCGAAATAAATTCTTCAAGAAAACAAACAACTTTCATGTGCTATCTCACATTCCCAAAGATGGCATGTAGTTTCCCAAGGGATTAGTCTGAATTTTATAAGTCAATTTAGATTAGTCTGAATTTTATAAAGAGGATAAATTATTGTTTTCCATATATATAGGAAACAAGTGATGATCGCAATATACAGCTACAAATACATTAAGTAAAGTAGAAATGTCGTAATGGCGAAGAGTGTCTCTATAGACATTATCATTATACTCAGATTTCACTGTATACCTTTGCGATTACGAAACTTATTCATCTAATTCAGGACTCAAATTATCAAAGAGAAAGATTCTGGCTTTGAAACTCAAAGTGCTTTCTAAATGATGAGACAATGGAAATGATGATTATCTGGATATCAGCATTGTATAAAGAAAGGGAAAAAAATAGGCTAATAAATCTTTTTTTTTCTCCTTCATATATTAATAAATACATGTTATACTTCCAGTCCAAATAATATTCATCAATATTGTTTAGCATTATTCGATAAATTAAAATTTATTGAATAACAAAATATTGCATAGTATTATTTAATAGTAATAATATAATGAAAAAAAAATATTTTAAATTATTCAGTACATAGAAATGAACTCAGAATATTCTAAAGTATCATAAAGAATTATTTAACATTGCATAATATCACGAAGAAGAATGCTGTACAGAATCAAAGAATCTTAAAATTTATACTCTTTTGATATTAGATAAAATATACACAACATTTTTTTTAATTTTACACTATATTATGTATTACTTAAAAGGGTGTAATTTCGATAAAACGAAATATTTTTTAAAAGCAGTAATCATTTCTTAGCAGCATTATTCCTGGCTGAAAATTACAGTACAAAGGAACTCTTAAATTCTCTAAAGAATATCCTTTAAAAAAGTACAGTATGATCATGAAGAAATTCCTTGATACGTGAACTTCTAACTTCTGTTCGTTCAAACAGTCGAAAGGAAATTTCAAATTTTCTTATTCAGCTTAAAACTAATACTCAGATTCTTCTCTGAACATAAAACAATGTTTCAAAATTCCAGAATTCCAGCAGAGAAATAACATTAGTGACATTATATGAATGCAAAATGATGCTCTTCCAAAATCGTCACATTTATTGGACAAATGCTGCAATAGCTTACATTGAGAGACTCTTTACAAATAGATAGGCAATTTCAGGACACCACTATCCCTCACTTCACTTCGATGAATTTTTGATTTTGAGGTTATATGAAATCTAAGGTATCCACATCAAATCCATGAGATTTGTCAGAGTTGAAAATGCCATGAAATATAAAATTATACAAACTTCTCCTGTGATGTTGCATTCTCCCTTATTATTAATAATTTTCGACAATGAAGTTTGAGAAAATAAGTGCATTGAAAATTTGTAATCAATGAATAGAAATGTTCTCTTCGTTCTTGAGTAATTATCGATTCTTTACAGTGCTCTTATTTACAAATATTTTACATTTCCAATTCTTGTCATATTTTTATGGTTTAAAGGTCATTTATAATTTTTAATAAGCGAATCAATTTGTGCAGCAAAAAAGGGCGTGTTGCCATTCCGAAATTTCGAAATATTTTCATTGCAATCGTAATCGGAGAGTGGAGGGTTGGCTCTAGTGTTTAATATATCTTCATAATCTTGAGAGCATAACTTAAAATAAGAATATTTGAAATTTCCCCTTGACTCGCTTAGTTAATAGGCGACTAGGGGGTCATACATCGGGAAAGTGTTTTTTATGATTATCTGTAAATAAATCGATATATATATATATATATTTATCAAAATCATTTTAGGACAGCCATGGTGATGATGTTGATTTAAAATCAATAAAGATTTTTTTTTTTTTTGAAATCGTGATTGCAAAATAACTGATATCTTTATCCTTTTATTATGCAGCTCATATATAAGGAAGGATTTCATGTTCAAATAAAAACACTAATAAATGAAAGCATTATACAACAGTAGAAATGCATTAGATATAGATAAGAATAATTATTGTGTGCATATAACTCTATTTCCAGATATATTTTCGCTAGAAACATAAATTTAAATCTGACAGCATTGAATATACGAATAAAAGGTCTATACATATTTTTCAATAATATTTAAGAAAAAAATGCAAGAGATAATTTTAGAAAAAGTAAAAAGCCAGCAAAAAATTTTAAAATCTCAAAACCATCATCAGCTTGCTGTCAAATTATCTTGTATACTTGTAAGCATGCTTATTTCAGATTATGATCTGAAAATGCATATTAAAAAACTTATTTTCAACCTGAAATTTCGGTAAATAAATTCATGCAAACGATTTTTGTAATGGATAAATTTCAGAAATATAGAAAATTATACCAAATAGAAAGATAGAAAGTTGCAATTATGTTTTCAAAATAAAAAAAAATGAGAAATGAGTATTTAATGAAAACTATTTCTTCTTTGGAGTTATTCTGCTTGAGCGCAAGTGCGTCAAAGGAATTTTGAGAATTATTTTAAATTATGTTGAATCATTTTTTTAAAGTTTATTCACGGTTTTTAAATGGGATCACAAAATTTTCAACATACAAAAATATTTTAAATTAACCCTTCAAAAAATATCACTAAGAAGAAAATTATATTAAAATAAAAATAATAACTCTTATGCAATAGATAGCTTTAGAAAAGTCAAGGGCAGGCCGATTTTCAATCAATTTTATTATTAATTGCTTTTGTTAAAATGCAACATTTTATTTAAAAAAAAATGTATAAAACTCGTAATAAATAATTATAGGAAAAATTTAAAGAACTTGAAGATTGAGTTTATAATTACTTCTATAATTAATTTTGACAAGTAATTATTCCTTGTCGAATAATTTGGCATCTATAATCTGAATTAATTCTTTATCCGGAAATAATTTAAATACATATCTTATATTTTAATGTAGTTTTGAAAGAGCGATAATGAATTTAATGAAATAGTATTCTCATAAAATTTTTAATTAAAGAAAAATTTTATTGATGGATATTTTTTGAATACGTGCGCTATAAATCTAGAAGAGACTTCAGTTATGAGATGATTAAAGAGTGCATTCATATTTCATTTATTGAGAATACATTTGCACAATTTTAATCACTCTTTGATGGCAATAATATTCCACTGAGAATTAATCATTCCAGAATTTCGAGTACTTTATTTTACTTTGTAATATTCTTGAAAATTGAAATATTTTCAAGGATTTTGTTGAAGTCTATTCTTTTTCTATTAATGAATAAGAAGTATTCTTATCAATAGCTAGAATCAGTTTGCTTCTTTTAAATTTCTCGTATACGGTACAAAGAAAAATATTGCAATCATGAAATAATTCGAATTCTAGATTTCGACAAGTTTCAGACATATTTCAATTTGAAAAATATATTTTTAGAATTATGTATGTGCATCTGTGAACATAATAATCCCAAAACAACTTGCGAAAGATGGGTGAAATTTAATATTTGCTCTATACATGAAATTTATTAGTGTTAGAATAATTTATTAATGGATTTAGAGTAGATTTCTGCAACTTTTTCAATGCAATTCATTCACAGGAAGTATGTTTCTTTAACTATCCGAATACAAATATACGAAATACGTAAAAAGAAAGAGGTAGATAAATCTGGTAGACAATTGAAACAATTAAAGTATAAGTACACATGAAATTTTGAACGAAATCTATTTTGAATCTGATATTATATTGATTTATGATTTCACATGAATGCAAATGCTGTAAACTCAAAGCACATCAATTTAAATAAGCCAAATGGTCTTGCTATCATATTAATTATAATTCTGTGTCAAATTTTAATTTCAAATAATGGAATAAATAGTATACACTAGAGGTTCTCTTTTCTGTAAGGCGAAAAATCTCTCAAGTGTGGGACTCAGAAAATAAAAATCTGAACATTTTTAGTTTTCACAGCATTGTTCAAAACCCACCTTTATTAGAAACGCGGGAAAGTTTTACTAGAATTTCTTTCATTGAATTACTCTTGCCGTTTTATAAAAAAACATTTCCTTTTTTAGAATTAAAACATCTTTAAAATTTTCAATATTATAATTTGTAATAAATAATATTTCCAATTTTTTTATAATTATGCGCATATTTCTCTCTAAATGTAAAAATAACGAGACAAATTTTTGAATTATATAAAGAAATCATTAGAAACAATAAAATTTCAATAGTTTCCTTCCATTTTCATAACTGTATTTTATGAGAAAATAACAATTGCATATATTATTTTAACGATTTATGAATTCATATATTGAGAATTATAATATTAATCCTGGGATTTATTTTAGAACTTAACTTTACAAATGAATATTTATACTTTAAATCTGGGAACTAAATGTTTACATTGTATTCAAACTATTTTATATGCAATTATATTATAAAGATGCTAAATTAACCAACACCTGAGTGTTTCTTGCAAACAGTATATTCTTCAAAACACTACAGTGATTATTACGACAATCTTACTTAATATTATAGACTGAAAATTTATCATAGCTAAACATGAGATAATATAATGATTTTTCAATAAGCATTTATCATTTTGAGAATTATTGTTTATGGTTTTAATACCATTCAAGGATGATAGAAATTCAAAAATAAATTCTTTATCATAGAAAAATGATTGAAAAATATTTCAATTGTTTGTATTTTACTTTACTATTAACCATTTGATTTTTCTATTAAAATATTATGTTATAATTATTATTATTTCACGTTAATAACTATTCAAATTTTCTGTTCAATTGTATACAATGTATCTTCTTTTTCTTTACAGTGAGACCATTGTATGTTAAGATAACGACGCCACAAAAACCTTTGAAAGTCGGTGAAGAAGTGAGGCTGCATTGTGAAACTTCCGGATCTCGTCCTGTTGCTAAAATATCTTGGTGGATGGACAACGTAAGAATTCAAACTGGAAAAGAATCTATACCAAATAGCAAAAATATCACTTACAGCAGTCTGATTATAAGACCAACCATAGACGATAATGGTAAAACTGTTACTTGCAAGGCAGAAAATCCAGTTCTGGCACATCCTCCTGTTCAAGATAATTGGCCGTTGAATGTACATTGTAAGTATTTTGGTTCGCACTCATTCCTAATAGAAAAAAGTTTGCTTGATTGCATGTAAATTAGTTAAGTATCGATGGTTTCTTTAAAAAGTGAGTGTATCAAATTTAGCACCAATTTCAGATAATCATATTTTTTTCAGATTAATTAATAATGTATCAACTTCCCAAAAATCAATAAAATTTTCATTGTTTTGTTTCTCACATTTTTGTTCAGCTTTAAGCCAGGGTGTAAGGCAGGATGAAGTAAATTTAAACCTGTGGTGAAATGATATACACTTTTCCAAACTTAAACGTTTCCAAAATTCGAAAGTAGAAAATTTTAAGTTAAGTGAGTAAACTTCAAAAGTAGTTATTTTCTTTAGTTTTTCTAGTCATCCTTAACCTTCAAAATATGCGAAGAAGGATTATAGACTTTAACCCTTTCGCCAACCTCTCCTATCCTCGAAAATGTGTGATTTTTTCTCTATTTCCCGCCACATTAGAACAAACAAAAATAAAAAACTCAAACAAAACTCAAAACTCCTTTATAAAGCGTTTTAAAGGTTTAAAAGTTTTAAAATGTAGAAAACTGCTTGAAGAGCGTCACGACCGCCCTGCAAAAGCTTCACTAGAACACGCTAGACGCGTTACGACGACGAAACGATTAAAAAATTGCTGTGCTTTTGTACTATAAACAAAATTATTTTATTACCCTATTAGCATAAAATGTCCAACGTCATTGTTGGACATTTTTACTATATTGGCCAACATTCAGAATTTCAGATAACATCGTAGATATATCGTGAAATATCTTGTACTAATACGGTGATGAAATTGTTTTATGTTAATATAAATAATGTGAGCATACATATGTAAATAATTAAAAAAATGACTGGATGTGTCTTGAATTTACATTACACTGA
Source organism: Argiope bruennichi (assembly GCF_947563725.1). Taxonomy (NCBI): domain Eukaryota; kingdom Metazoa; phylum Arthropoda; class Arachnida; order Araneae; family Araneidae; genus Argiope; species Argiope bruennichi. Next base: position 24,429,680 of record NC_079151.1, on the reverse strand, counting down.
AGCGTAATGTCTCAAAACTCAATGATAAGAATTGCTCCTCCAAGGTTTCGAATAAAGTAGGTCTGTACAGTTTCAAATTCCGCTTGTTTTAGCATAAATGTTTTGAAAGACCCCGATTCCAATATTCATAACAAAAGGAAACCGTAGGATCTTCTGTTGGTCAAAGCGATCGTGTGACAACTAGGTATCACATGAAACAGAAACAATATTTAATATCAATACATGGAAGTAGGGTATCATTTTGCAGAACCTGAAGTAGGATGTTTTTCTTTCTGGGGAAAGAAATTGAAGCACATTTATATTTCATATGGAAGGATAATAGAAAATCTTCCAACTGCAAATAATTCGTTGATAAAAAGCACACCGGTCTATCAGTTTCTAAAAATCCAGAGGATTGAATCCATAATCTTCTTCCCTCGAAATGTCCATAACTCAGAAAGAGAAGAATATTTATACAAAAAGTGAGCAATCTTTGAAGAATATTTTCCAGTGGAATAAATTCTGAGAAATACTTTTTTTCTAAAAACATGATAGAAATGGTATCAAAATTTATACACGAGAATTTATTAACGGATTCAAATTTTGCACATCGTGTATTTTAGTTATGAATTATGAGCGTGTGGCGTCAGGAGATTTAACCAGTTACACATTTCAAAGGAAAAGTCACAAACGAATTCTAAAGAATGATTCTTATAAACAAGCCCTGAACAATTGTATTCACCATTATATAAGGTGGTCATATATAAATTTCCCAACTTTGCAGAGTTATTAAAACAAAACCATAACATGTAGCTTTTTTGCCAATTGGAAATCAAAATTAGCAGTTGAAAGTTTAATTTCAACAAAGTTATAAGTGCTCAATATGATTATCTCCACAAATATAAGCAATGCAACCTGTATGATAATTCACCCCACTCCTTTTTCCAGCATGTATAGTGTGACGTATTGGAAAACTGCAGGTATACGTATCTTAACTTCCTCAATGATAGTATAACTATCACCTGTAGAAATTCATCAATGATAACTTGTGGTAGAACAATCGTCTGTTGTTTAAGGTAGCTCGAGAGAAAATTAAACTATCGCTACACATGCATATTTGCAATCTTTCGAATCTTTACACTAGACATGCAGGAAAAAATTGCGGAGGAGATATCGTTCCGCCGTCGATATCGTTCATATTTTCAGGGCGGCACACATCAAACACTGGTAATAGTTTTGCATTTAAACTGCCAACAGTTAATATTGATTTCCAATGAACAACAATATTGTTTTTTGTTTTATTTTCTTTCAATAGTCTTGAACAGTTGGAATATCCATTTATAGATTATTTATGATATACATTTCAGGCATTTTTCTGTGGCTCAAGATTTCTTGAGATAAGAAGATTAGAATGTTAATTTTTTTCAGAAGGAATAAGATTTTAAATTTAAAAAAAAGTCTGTTTAGCTGCATCATTTTTCATCATTATAAATCTAGCAAGACTAAAAAGTAAGGTAAATGTGAGTGATATGGGTTGATTCACAAGATACATTTCGTTAACAAAAAAAGTAAATTCAAATTATTTATTGTTATTATAGAATAATAAGCATAGAGTTCATTTTTAAAAATCGTTCTTGATTCCAAGATTTTAAATCTCGAAACTTATATTGGAGAATTGAGGGTTTGAAATATGAATCATTTATAGATAGCTCAATGATTGGGAGGATTAAATGCTAAACCTAGCAAAGATTGATGTTTCCGTTGAAACATCATCTGTTTCATCCTGGTCATCTGATTCAATTGACTGCCTTAAAAAAGAATTTTTGGTAAATTCAAAGCAGAAAGATTCACTTTCATACATCTATCATTTGCTACGAACAATCATTTATCAAATCTCAAAAAATCTGAAAAAAAAATTGTTTACTAAATAACTTTTAGAGTACATAGATGTTTACGAAAAGAGTTATTAAACTATCATTTTTATTAATAAAGGCATTATCATCATTAGTGATAAAAACAAGTTAATTAGTTTAATGAATACTGAAAAACGAAAAACATTACAAAATTTCGTATGAAGAAAATATATTAAAAAATTAATTAAAAATATTTTTTTACAAATTAAGCATTTATGATACATACAACATAATTATCGAGTAACTGAAAACAATTTTTAAAATATGTTTTTATTAGTATGCTTAAAAGCTGAATATTCGTAATTGTTTTAAACTTGTTTATCCTATTAATAAATTTTTTCGAAACTTACTATAGATCCTGCCATTAATATTGAGAGAAATTTTTTGGCAAATGTCTAATTCGCAATTTATTTTCGAAAATATGAAAATTAGAGTACCGAGTGCAGAGTCTCAAAATTCTAGTACATTAGGAAATAAATAAGAATCAGTTAAAAAATTATTTGTGATTAGGAAAATAATCATAACAAAAATAACTTATTTGAGAACTCAAAGTAAAATTTCAAATTACCAATAAAACGAGAAATTAAAAATAATCCGTAAGCGGATAAAATATATTTTATTAATAGCAACTAGTACTGTTGCAAAATAATCAGATTTATAAAAAGTGTTCGAAGCTGTATTGAACATATGCATAGCACTGTTAGAAGATGAAAAGCGATTATATCAAGTATATTCATCTGAGATGGTCTAAGTTGATATGGAAATACGAGCGACATGGTCTGCAACATCATTCCAAGAAATGTAGACGAAAGTCCTCATGTTGAAACGGGTTAGTAATCATGAAAATTTGTGAACCGGTAATTGTCCCGGAAACGTATGCCGCTAACTATCATCCATATGTTACTTTCACGTTACGGCGAATTTCTGGATTTAAGTAGGCAGTGAGTTTGAAGCAATGAATACATTTCGCTATATAATGACTTGATATATCAAATATGCAAGCAAAGCGTCTTACAGAAATGCCGAATTTTCAAATACGTTGAAATTAGAAATGCGGTACTTGACAAAGCGGTATACAAATTTTCTGCGAATTTGTCTTGTGCATTAAGTGTTCTGCTGTTTGTGCGTTGTCTGTTGCTCCTGAATATATGCAATGTGCACTCATAAATGCTAATTATTTCCAATAAATAGTCTTTATGTGAATTAATGGAGGGAATTATCCCTGTTATAAGAAAGGCATAGGAATAAGAAATATAGAGTCTGACATTCTTTTGAAAATAATATTCAGCAAAATTCTATTCGTTATGGAATTCCAAGATTGCAGTGGCCATTTCAAAGTGGAACTTTAATTATAACCACTTTATATATGGACAAAGAAAATGAAGAAATAATACCATGTTATTGCTCATCACGGGCAGAAATATTCCATTGAAATTTAAAATGGTTTTGTGTTCTCTTCATTAACAAACAAATTAAAACTAAAAAGTTGACAATTATTCGCCCTTTCCCCAAAAATAAAGTCATTCATGTATTATAAATGCATATATAAATACACAATTTTAATTACAAAATTATTTATTAAATTTTACATGTCTGATAATAAAGTAAAAACTCCATCCAAAGAAAATAAATCCCTAATCTATACCGACAATTAGCGATACCGTACATATCAGGTCAATTTTTATCTCGTTTGTTTACCTAATTACTTTTCACTTTATGCATGCGAGAAATGAAAGTTCTTTTGCATGTTTGCGCTTCCAAAACTTTTATTTTGACATTTCAACATCAACTTTTGTATATGCTTATAAATTTGTTTATTTTTGATAATATATTTTTAACTTAGGATCGGTTTTTTTCCCTTATAGCTGATTTTTTGGTGGAATAATGATCATAATTCTAACGTTGATTCATTGAAAATTTCTAAAAAGAACTCAGCGTTTTGAATAACAGAATGTAACCAATCAAAATGTTCACAAAAGAAATGTTTTGTATATTTCATTTTCTAAAAAATCAAATTCTATCCATATTTACATATCTAATTTTTATCTTTCATTTTATGGTTTTCATAAACTTTCTCGATTCCAGAGGGGCGGTTTGAGAATTTACCCTATAACAACCACGTGGGTCGGTTTGGGGCGGCTGCTAGCCGTTTTAGGGGAGATGGGTATTAAAAGCGGTTACTCTACTGACCACTCCAGGAGGTCCTCGTTATCTTCGACAATCGCGGCTTTTTCACAGTAGTTTCCCCTGTGCCTTAGGGCGGTAGGGGTTGAGGAGGAATTCACTAAATAGGTTCTTGGCGTATATTTTGTATTTTGAAAGGGTTTTAGTTTCTATTTTCACGTGTTGTTAGCTCAAAATTGGAAAGATTTTATGGCCATTTATAAAAGAAATTTTCCACTGAAGTTCTTTGGTAACGATAAGGATACCGACACGTTGTTTATTTTTCGGACAAGCATCAGAAGCCCTTTTCAGTAGTAAGACTATTGTAATGATATAAAGACAAACCATTGCATTGGCAATGCGACCTATTCACATTGCAGTTTTCTCACAAAATGGGTCACGACACTTGTTACTATGGAAGGAAGTCGTTTTACACTCCAAGCATCTTATTCTTTCATTAAAGGACCGTCGGAAATTCTGAGGCCTTGTACAAACTACCACTTTTAAAATAGAATTTAAAAAAAAAAAAAAAGATTGGGAGTATTCTTTATCGCCCTCTTCAAAGAGTGAGATGTTTTATAAGTACTGAGTTCCTTTTTAGAATGCCATTCTGAAAATTTCTCTTCAGTTGTGAATTTCTACTCTTTATTTCATGTACTGTGAATCGGGTGTTTGGATTATCAGAGTAATTTTTTTATTGAAACGCTTATTATTTCTTCATTATGAGTAAAAGAAATCGTGAACACACTGAAGAAGAAATTAAAGCAATTTTACTTGATTCTGATGAAAGTGACAGTGATCTATCAGCGAAGATGATGGTTGGCCAAAAAATGATACTTTAGCTGATCTCTCGTTTATTCTAAGCAAAGAAGCAAATGAAACTGACGAGGGTCAGATAAACGAGAGAGATAGAGACGAGGAGTCGAAAATGTTATATAATGTACATATTATCAAAAATTTGCAAATGATTCCCTCGTGTGTAAATTTGTGGATATTTAATATGAAGCTTTCGTTCAAAAATTTATCTTGTCTCAACAATACTATAGAAAACTTCACATAACATTTTAAAATCAGAAATTCAGCTTGAAAAATTCAACATGATAGTTCATACTAAAAAAGTAATATTTATGATTAATGTAATTTTAAATGTGTTAAATCTTCATATTTAGTTTATGAAGAATGTAATGTTTTAGCAAAATGTTCAGGCTGAAAACTGAAGGAATGTATTTTCGAAATATATTTCGCTCAGTAATTTTTCTCCCGAATTTTATTTCATAAATTTTTGTATTACAGTATTAAATGAAGTTTTAAAAATATGTTATCTCATCTATCGAAACAATTCGATAGATGAGATATATAACATTTGATGTAATATATTCCCTTGGTTAAAAAAAAAATTAATAGTTATATTTTAAAAGATTAGTAAAAATGAGTGGCAAAATAAAAATATTTTTTGAATTTATTTTTACCCTACATTCTTTTTCGATTATTTAATGTAAAAGAAAGAATGCGTAAGGTTTTGGGGAAAAAAAAAATGTGAAAACTTCTTTAAAAATTTAATTAAAGTTCTAAAACTCTTCTCTTAGTATCACTATTGAAAATGCAAAATAATATTTTATATTTAAAAATTCAATAAAGATAATCGTTTATACTAAAAAAGAAATGCTAAAGACAATAAAGAAAAAAATCTTAGCTGAGTGCTGAAAGAACATATTATTTTCGAAACATCTTTCAAAAAGAGCAATAACATTTTTTTTTATTCAACGATTATTTTTATTTCGGTATTAAATGAAGATTTAAAACATTATCTTGTTTATCACTGAAAAGCATTGACATCTATACTATGTAAAAAAAAATGTACTAATTGCATTGATATATGTATAATGTATGCTTTACTTTACTATGTAAAAATTTTTTAATGTAAAACTATGTAAAAAATTTTTATTTAATTTTGGCAACAAAAAAATGTAAAAGCCTATTGAGAATTAAATGAAACATAAAGATGTTTTTGAAATCGCTTGTAAAGCCAGTTTTTATTTAAATGGTTTGGAAGCCTAACATGAAACTTACAAAAAAAAAAAAAAAAAAAAAAAAAAAACTATTTTCTAAATTATAGAATAAATTTCAAATTTTTTGTAAAAAAAAAAATACTCCACAAAGATGATGAGCGGAACACTTCACACTAAAAAATATAAATACATTAGAGTAAAACTCTTAAGCTGATGGAAAATGAATCTCGTTGTCGAAAACCGCAAGTCAATTATTCAAGGTAGAGCAAAGACAGTTTTATTACTTCAGAGTAGCGGGGGGTAACTGCCCCTCAGCTAGGAAGAGTCCATGTCTTCCTGAGACACGCTGAGAAAGTCTGGATGTTAAAGGGTATTGCCACTTGAAAAGTGCTTGGATGTTAAAGAGATAATGTTCTTCATATGTATATTTTCATACTATTCTTAGAATTATTATTTTCAAAATATTCTTATAAATTTTCAATGTTAATAACTTCGATATCATTTCATCTTTAATGTGACTAAAGAGCTTTATCCCAAATCTGTAATATTAATTTTTTTTTTAAATTTATTGTGGATGGAAAACGATTTCAAATGCAGAATGAGTAAAATCTATATTTTCTCCAAACCACTCACCAGATGTTCGTACAGGACTTTAAAATTCAAAATATACGTTTAGCTAGATTTAAATAGTTAATGTCAGTTGGAAAACAGTTTATAACGTCTCATAAATATTTGGATTACTAACAATTTGATTGAGGCAAAGTTACTTTGACATTTCTTTAAATTATTACTATATAATACAAAAATTAATTTTAATTGATATAAAAATGTTGTACTTAAATTAAAAAAATGTAAATTTTAATCTTCTTAGCATAAGCATTTTGTAAATTTTACTTCAAAATGTTTATTTACATACTCAGTTAAAAAAAAGTTTAATATTTTTTTTGGTAAATATCTCGTAAATGGTATATTAGTGTGCAGTAAATAATACAATATGAATCCCGTGTGAATAATATTACTTGTATTTAGATGGCAATTCATATCTAAAATAAATTGGTGGTTGAATTTTTTTACTTTGTTAAACAGGCATACGCACTAGCATTCCTGAAATATTAAAGGTTTTGTTTACAACTTATTTCAAAAATCTCAATAATCATTAAATATTATAATATTTTATTCATTAAATATTATAATATTTTATTCATTAAATATTATAATATTTTATTCATTAAATATTATAATATTTTATTCATTAAATATTATAATATTTTATTCATTATTCATTCATAAATTTTTTTATCATTTAGTTTTAGGAAAGATTATTTAAAGGAAGAATAATCAAATTCATATTTTTGTTACATACAAAAAGTTTGAATTTTCAAATATATATTCAATTTAATATTTTTTTAAATAAATTTGGTGTTTTTGAATTATATAGCTTATTTATTTTCAGACTTATTTAGATAACAATCATTATTTTTATCGAAAAAAATATTCTGATGATTGGTATTATTAGCTATTAAACTTTTTCCTGGTGGAAGAATTGAAAATTTGAATTACATTACATTTTAATTTTTGTAGACTATTTCTTTTAGAAATAATTTATATTTTGGACATTAAAATCGAAGGTAGTTTTCTATCAACTCATTCCACGTTTTTAAAGAATTTAATTTTATTATCGATGTACCCTTCATATCTTTATACAAGATTTGAATGTGTGTAATTTTATTTGTTATTAAAGTCAATGCATTAAATTTAATTTTCTAAAACTTAATTTAAATATAATACGATTTTAATTGAATCCTAATTCTATACAGATTTCGGAGCTATCTGATATTTTATTTGAAAAAAAATTATAGATTACAAGATTCCTTAATATCTTTTAAAATGAATAATGGAACATTTTTCAGATTAAAAGACAGAAAATGACAAAAATATGCTTTTTAGTACCCTGAATAGCCCCTATATTTTTATTATAATAAATATCCATTTTTCTTTATAAGTTTATATCAAAGTCCAGTAGCTATTCAGAATAAGAAATTTATAGCCATTTTGATAGACACCCGGCCGCCTAAAAATCTTAATAGAAATTTTCCAATAAAAATGCACTTTTCCTTTATTCAAATCCCTAGAAAATTTTTTCAAAGGTAGAGCTAAACCATTCAATGAAAAATTCATGAAGATAACAAAATGGGTTTTCGAATCGTTAACTTTTCATATTTTATTTTATAAGCTTTTGAATAGTTTGAACTAGCAGATTCTTAAAAGTATGCGAAAACTGGTGAGAGAGAAGTTGCGTGTTAAGCGTTTCTTCACGGATCAATGGGCCTCCATTTCTAGGAAAGATAATTTCGTAAGAGCTGGAAATCAATAAGGTAAATTTCAATTACTTTCACTGAGACAATTGGACATCCAGAATCGATACAACTTATCTACATTTCGAAGTCAGAATTAATGGAAAAGTGAGATTCAGACACTTAACAGCTCAAACAATCACATCTTAACCTATCAGAAACAAAAGGTTTCGTGGAGGATTAAATATGCACGAAATGATTCTTTTTGAAGGGAAAAAAAACTATTACTGGATTGAGGAATATGATGTGAGATATGTTTTATTGCATTTATAGCTCTGTATTTTATTAAAGATGTGTATTGCAATTCCATTTTTCTTTTTTTATATTATATATTATTAAAAATATTTATATAGTATAATAGAATACATTATTTTATTATAACTTGGAAGGGAAAAAAATTCTGAACCGACACTTTAATTAATATTTAATTTTTTAATTTTATTACTTTTTTGTTAATTTTTCTAATATGAATACTTCTGCTAGAAATTGTTTTGTAGTTTAATTTAAATATTATATACAAAATTTTGCATATGCTGAAAAATACATCTAATCTTAAAGAAAATATAAAACTTTTACTCTTATGTATAGTTCAAAAATGAGAACATTTAGCAACCTCATATCTTATACCTGCTAAATAAAATTATATCGCAGATTATGCAAAAGGCTATATATCATATGCGTTATATATATAATTACATATATACGTTAGAATCTTAAGCAAGAAAAAAGTCTTATCTTTTTCAAAATATGATGCAGATGAGAAATTATCATCGAGGAAAAAGCCCATTAAAATGTTCATAGTATGTGTGTGCGTGTGCGTGCGTGCCTTGAGAGTATGAATCAAAATGCTGACTGCATATTAGCCACTGTACAGGATATTTCTTGTATTTCCAAGAACAGTGGTTTTTAAATTTTTAGATAAAATTATTTAGAGAGACTTAACATACTTCTTTCTGCACTTTTAATCACTTTATAATTTCTTTCATTCCAAGAAATTCTTAGCAACTCTGCATTTGAAATTAAAATATTTGTTCCTTTGCTTTCTTTTCAATATATGTGAGACTTTTTTGTAATTAATGGTTAACAAAATGAAATTCCATGAAAATAATTTTACAAATTTCGAAAGAAAACAAAATTTATCAATGGATATATATATTGACATTGGCTGCTTCGTATGAAAATGCATTACAATGTTATGGTATGGGAAACAGTGAAATGGGCCATAGGCTTAGTTTATTTCTAATGTGTTTAGAATCGTGTTTAGAATCGTAGGTAGAATTTGAAGATTAATGAACTTAAAAAAAATCAGCCTGACAGTAGATTGATTCAATAGACAGTAGATTGCGCGGGAGAAGCTCAGATGCAATTGAAGTGTCATGGTCAGAAATTTGACAAGACAAGTATCTACAGTTTATACGGCAAATTAAACTCTAAAATGTGCAAGTATATAATAATTCAGTTATTAACACTAGGTTTACCTAGAGGTCATTTTGATCCCTCTGAGAAAAATGTCGTTATCTTCAAGAAATTTATTGCCGTATTTAATGAGAATATTTTAATTAATTTTTACTTACAGTTATAAGACATATAATAGCAAATCTTATGTTTCTTTTTTAGTTTCGAATGAAGGTATATAGTATACCTACTTTTACCGAAGGGGTCATTTTGACCATTCAAATGAATATTGTTGAGAATACATACATTTATATTAAAATACATAACTACTTGATAGGGGCGCACGTAAATATAAGTATAAATATGAAAGTAAGAAGGTGTTAGTAAAATGTGTGTATATAAGAAGTAAGAAGACGAAGCCAGAAGTCAATCGGATAGAAATTATTATAGGTTGTTAGTAAGAAGGCGTGTTAGTTAATGTTTTGGTGGAAGATGACGGTAGGAAAATATATGGTCTTGAAGATCCAGATTAGAAAATAAACACTTTTTTTTAGTAAATAAACACAAAGGAACTGCCTTTCTATCACACCACACCTCAACAAATATATTGAAAATATAAAAGTTTTTTTTTCTACTTTGACTTCATAATAGATATGTTAATTTATAATTTTTCTAATTAAATACCGAAAGAAGGCATTTTGACCCTTTTGGTAGAAATATGTATATGTCAACTCATAGTAAACTTAATGTTAAAAAAATATGCTGATGATTATAGTTACCAAACCTAATTAACAAAACACATTTTGCAGAAATTATCAGCCTCTAACTTGGTAACATCACATTTATTATGTCACTTTCAAGCTGTATGTCAGATGTGGCCAATATTTATAAAAATCCGTAAAAAAAAAATCTTGACCATGCTGGTAGCTTAGATTCTTACGAAGTTTATACTTTTCTAAACTAAATATTCACTTAATATCCCTATATTTTATATTGTTTGGTATAAGCTATTGAAATAATTGAATATACGTAATTGGATAATATGCAAAATGCAACTTTGTTTAAATATTTTTTTTTAATCACGTTTACTTTTATTACAGTTCCTCCGGAAGTTTCATTACACTTAGGAGCCAATATCAAGTATTCCACGATCAAAGAAGGCAATGATGTTTATATGGAATGTACAATAAGAGCGAATCCGCAGATTGCTGAATTGACCTGGCTGTTTGAGAATAGGCAGTTCTTCAGTAATGCTTCAGCTGGTGTCATAATCTCCAATCAATCTCTGGTGTTGCAAAAAGTAAAAAAAGAACACAGAGGGAGATATAGATGCATCGCTTCCAACTCTGAAGGAGAAGGAGAAAGTGATGATTTGTTTTTAGAGGTTAGATGTAAGTATTAAATGACATTTTTTTCTTCCAAAATTAATTATAATACCGATTTAGTGATTTTACATATAAAATTATTTGGATTTTCCTAATTTTTAGAGAAACTCCGATGGTATGAATCGAATAGGATTAAATTAATTACATTTCTATATCATTGTCTTTTTTGGAATATATTATTTTAAGACAGAATTTTCGTAATTCCAAAAGTATTAAGCTTTATACGTTCAATGGTGGTCGGGGGTGGTTGGCTGTATACAAGAAGTATTAAGCATTCAAAATCGGCACTCAGAATGTTAACAATTTTTATTTCATTATGTGAATTTCTAGTATACAAGATCAATTGTAATTATATTTATTTATATTTGTTATTTCATTTAATTATTTCATTTACTTCTGACTTTATTAATAATATATAACTGATATATAACTAATATATATAATATATAACTAATATATTATATTAGCTAATATATAACTGATATTAGTTAATAAGATAATAATTTTAATAAAATAAAAAAGTGACAGCAAGTAAAAATATAAATAAATCGCAATATAGTTTCTTTTTAATGAAAAAAAAGAATGTTAGAGAAAATACAAGATTTAAATCACAGGAATAGGAAATGTAACCTAATAATTTAAGCATTTATGCATAGGCAATCAGATAATACATATTTTCAGATATATAAAAATTCGACTTAGCGAGCTTTACAAGAACAGAAATTGGAATAAAAAGATTCTTTCTTATTTCTTTTATATCTTTAATATTTGAAGAATAAATCCTAATATTCCTTAAGCTATATAAATTACGTAATGGTAATTAAAATGAGATTATTTGCTATTTCCTAAACCAATCCGTTTCTTAATATTAAATTATTTCACTACTGTTACATTTTAAATAATCTACAATCCAATCAATTTCCGTCAGTAAAGTTATTCATATCTCGAGATTTTCTTATTTCTTTCATATTTTTTTTTTCCGATAATAAATGGATTAATTCATAGAAATGACAAAGAAAAAAATAGCATTTAAAAAACGCTTTATAATTTTTACATTACAGTAGTTGTTACAAACATTTCAAAAGTAGATTTTTTTTTTCAAATTTGAAAACTAAATAATTCCAAAGCAACTCATGCACTTTATAAATAATTTTTAAAAATAATTTTAATATTAATTAATAACGGAAACTATGATTCTCCTGCACACATACTAAGCGGATGAAGAAGGAAGTTAGTAGTTCCGCTATTGTATGAATCACCATACAAAAGCTCTTGAAACTGGCCTTCATGTCATTTTACAATTCAAGTTCATTCATAGAGAGACAAAGAGTATCTTTGTATCCTCAAATGAACATTTTGTTCAAAAGAAAGTAACTTTTTCTATGGAAAGCAAGAATAACCCGTACTTTCGTCCAGTGTAATTTGTATAGATCAGATGCTAGGAATAATATAAATCCTTAGATGCGAACAAATGCAAATGCTTACAGCATTAAAAAAGAATGTTTATAGGTAGATTTGTAAATAAAATGTTTAAAAATGAAAGATAAAATGTGTTTTTATTATTTCAAGTTTGTTGTCTTATAATAAGTGTTATTAAAATGTATTAAACGATTGACAGTTCAACAAATCCTCATTGTCAAACACATTTTCTCCAAAATTTTGAAAAAAATTATCATTTGATAACTGTATAATTCAAATTTTCCTTTTGAACAATGTTCTAGAAATAAACCAGCAAGTAAAAAAAAAATTAAGCATGTTACTTATATTGAATACGATCGTGAAAATGGATTGAATGCAATTTTAGGTTGTGAAAATAAGGATATGTCAGAAAAAAAGAAGTCTTTAAATTTTTTCAATACATATTAATTATATCTAAGCTTAAACTGAGATATTTAATATCTACTAACATCTTTTCAAACAGAACACAGAAATTATTCTATTGCATTAGTTTCAAAATATACTAAAATGTGTATTATTATTTTATTAGAAATTAATTTACATTAGATTAGTGATAAAGTATGTATATAATAAAATATGCATTTCATTTCATGTGGGATTAACTTAAAATTAAGGCATTTCGAAGTGACTTAAATAATTGAATTTAATAACATGTATGAACGTTTCTTATCAGAATTACAATTACAATAGTAAAAGAGTGAAACAATGAAAAACAGTTAAAATACATATATTCTTTGTCAATAGGCATTCTAAATGTCTACATATTATTATGCAATTCATATTACATATCCTCAGTCGGAATATCTAGGATTTCAAGACAAAAATAATGTGAAATATGCGTAACTAAAATGAATATAAAAAATAAAATTCAAAATAAAAATAAATGATAAGCGAGGAAGTAAAGATAACCTTGTCATCCAGAGTGAAAAAAAATTTATAACTATTTTCAAAATATAACTAAAATGCTGAAGTAAACTGAGCATATATTTAAAAATTTTTGCAAACGTATTTCTGGATTTTCTTTCCATGTCATGCTGCTATGCGCATTTATACAAGGCTATGTTAAAACTTTCAAAAGATTCGCAGGATAACCAGGTTTCAAATAACATAAAGCAGCTTCCCGTTTCTCCCCTTTGATGCCATCAAATATTATCTCTCAGTATCTATAAATAGCTCTGTACTTCCCTAACTTAGTAGAAACTTCTGTCATAAGATGAGATTTTTTGAATATTAATGCATATTCTCAAAAGGATTTATATGCACATAGCAGCATTAAATCATATCTTGTAAACTATTTTAAAATATAGTAATATGGTCACATACATTCGCTTCGTATACAAATGTTTAATATTGACATATCATTATAAGCTTGTAATATTACTCTATTCCAGGTGTTATAAAGTATTTCGGTATAATATAAGAAACCATACTGTATATCCAATAGTTAACCATGACGATTCAATTTAAATTTAACAAATTGAGTATTCAACGAAGCTGCGGATTACATGGCTCAGTTGTTATTCAATTTCGCAACATGTGTAATGATATTTTTTAATTTATTTTAATTCTTAATTTTCTAATTTTTTTTAAATCTTAAATTAGTCTGTATTATTTTATTCTAAATTGTTTTTTTTCTATTTGATGATCCAAATTCCAATTTTTCATTTAATTATTTCCAATAAGAACTCTAAAAATTCCTTTTTCTTTGTTTTCCCTCGTTAGTATCGACGGGAAAAGAATCCCTGGCGTCTCTGTAGTTTATCGAATATACCTAACATTTCCTTTCCTAGTCAACATATGTCAATAAAGTTTCTATCAGAATCTCGCAATAAAATACACTCAAGGGAAAAAATCGATCATTTTGCACTAGTAACACGAAGTGAACAGGTGTTTTGTTATTTAAACAATCGTTTTCTTAAAATCATTTAACTTTTTCCATTTTTCATAATATGTTCACGAATAAAATAAATCGAAATTAAAATTTAAAAAAAAATCGGCCATGCATCGGCAAAATTATATTCCCTCACATGCGCATGCACGCACGCACGCACACACACAATCGGACTCACACTCCCCACAAACAATGAAAAAATGTAATACACTTATGTTCTTCGAGTTGTAAATGACTTAGCATGATATAAAAGATTATTTTATAATTATGTATATCCACAAAATGAAACGAATTGCAATGATAAACATAAAATAGCATTTTCGTCATTGATAGTTAGTTCAATGCTTCAGATATCATTAGCATACAGAGTTCAGAAAAGACTGTAAATCATCGGTAATAACCTGTAATACATATAAAAAAAACCCCTAATTATTAAGTGAAATAATTTTATATTTTGCACTTGTTTATTAGATTTAATAATTATCTTCTGTTAATGATATGATGCTAATTTAGGAAGCATTGCTTAACCGCGCTTCGTTTCAACCATGAAGTAAGACCACTCAGACGATATTGAAAGACAATGAGAAGTTGTATATATAAGCAGATTCTCTGTTTTCAAGGCAATACCATAATTGTGATGATATTTTTCTATGGATTCCGTCTTCGCTTACCCTTTTGCGAAAGTTCCGCGCTTCAGATACTCTAATCATAGTATCTGGATATTAGTACCTGTTTTAGTCTTTGGACGCTGGGATCATCAAATTAATTGCGATTCATTAATGGATTTCCTTTTATAAATTTCTCTTTTATGGATCTTTTTTTAATATTACTATTATTAAAATTACCAATCATTCAAAATGTGTTTACATCATCTTTGGATCTTTAGAACAGAATAAATGACCTGAAAACGTCATTTTGAAATAAAAGCTGCTTTATTTTTTATACAACACATACTTTTTTTATTTAAATTTTGCTATTAGGAAAATGCTAACATATTACATTGTTTGGTGGTATAAAATATTACACAAAAGAAATTATACTTTTTCTGAGGCGTATACTAATCAGTAGATTATAAAATTACTTGTGATTGTAGAAGAGGTTGCCAATATGTAACAAAATAATATTAGTAATTCAAAATGAATCTTATTAAAGGTCAGAATAATATAAGCAATGCAGAGTTCTCTTATCTCAAACTGAGAAGTTGAGCTTGTTATTTGGCACCAGCCTTTCCCTTTCAAATTTATTCAAAAACAAACAAAGGATTTGCCTTGTTATTCTGATTTTCCAAAACAAACTCTGTGCTACTTTTCAGAATATAAATTTTGAAGTTTGTTTCTGCCGTTTACTCTGAAGATCTGTTGGAATATCTGTTTGCTTTTGCTTGAATCGTAAACTTCTTTTGAAAAAAAATTGTTATGAATATAGTATTTTTAAAATGTATGTACTTCTGCAACTTTCACTATTTACTTTATGTAAGAAATTTAGAATTCAAACAAAAGAGCAGGAAACAATCCTTTAGGCTTTTTGAAATAATTCAAAGTGCACTTAAATTTATTCTTCACAGAGTGAAAAGTGCGTTTACTTCTAGTATTTTATTTTTCTCTTTAAAAAACTGTTTGTATATATAGCCTTTGAATTTAGTAAATAGATGCCTCAATCACTTTCTTCGATGACGACAAATAAATGTGCTCAAACTACTATAATGGTGTTATTATGGAAATTTATTTTACATCATCAGAGTATATTTTGTTTTTTTACATAACAGTAAAAAGCAAACGGTTATAAACATCTACGAAAAACTATACAATAACATTATTTTATACAATAATATTTTTTATTTATTTTTCATAATTTGACGTTGATAGATTCAAGTGTAAAAAAAAAAAAAAAAAAAAAAAAACCCTTTAATAGAATCAAATATTAAAATCCAATAATGATTTGACAATTATTCTTAATTACTTAATTATTAGCATTCATTGATAATCATTACTTTTCATTACTGAATCAATTTAATGCAATAGTTTGAGTTTTTTTTGCTATTTCGATTCTTCATTTATATTCACTAGAATAAAATTATTAAATCTCTATAATTTTGAAATTCATCGAAGCGTTCTTATTTTATTGAAATATGTTATTTACACACGAGAAGAATTGAAAAATAATTTTAATTGAAACTTACAATAGAACAGAATTTAAATAATGAAGTATTATGCCTGGTAGTAATAATGCTAAAACGAAGTTATAATGTTTATAATGTTTCAATGAATGAAAACTTATACAAAACATTGTGCTTCAAATTAGCGAGGTAAACCTTGTTTGTCTTGCCTTCATTTAAATAATAAAGGAAATTATGTATATTTGAATGATTTGGCGTGAATTAATTGCATGCATTAATTTATTTAAATGCGTTTTGAAATAATATTCAAAAATTTTTTTGTCCATTATTTCGCTTTGCAGCACGTTCAGAAGATGTGAATATAATTGCTTTTATAAATAGTATTCATATGGCAATCAGTTAAAATATATATTCGATAGTGAAACAATTAATTAAATTATACTTTGTCAAACTTGTAATAATTAAATTAAGCTCGCACATCCCAAAAAGAGTGATATTTAATGTCAACTAAAAAATTTATTTTAATAGAAAGAGGAAAGCAAAATAATAGTGTTTATAATTAAAAAGATTCAAATAATACCTTTGTAAAAACCGAATTATTCATTTACTCTGAAGTTTCATGTAAGATAACATTTCAAAATAGTACTTTAAATATTACGATAACAGGGTTATAATAAATTTAATACGTGAGTTTCCTATAAGTCTATAAAAATATATTTAACATGAATATTTTATTTATAAATTATATAAAATATTAAATGATTTTATCGATAGAATTTAAAAATTCCTTTCACTTAGGGAATATTTTGCTCTACAAATAATTTTAACTAACAGATATGTGTATTTAATGAAATGCAATAATAATACTTCAAATAAATTATATAAAATGTTAAAAGATTTTATCAAGAGAGTTTAAATATTCCTTTCATTTAGATGTTAAAATTATTTGTAGAACTAAATATCCCATAGCCGATATATGTAGTTAATAAAATACAATAACAGTATTTCAAATAAATAATGCTTAATTATAAATAATACCTTAGTAGTTGACGGTGCAGTGAGTTTTCCAAAAGTTTTTATTATTAATTTTGTCTCAAGACATTACAAAAAAATTTTAAACAAACATTAAAAAAATTCTCAACGTATACTGGATACTTTTATATCTCCATCTGTTTATGAAAAAATATAAATTGCTTAATTACAGCTTTTTATGCGCGTCTTAGGTTCAAGAACACGTGTGATTAACTGAATTACATATTTTTTTATTCTTCAAAACTGAACCAGAAGGGCAATTACCTCTTTTTAAAGTATTGTGTAAACCAGATAGTTCCAAAAAGAGTTTAAAGCTCTAGTCAAATATTTTTGCTTTTGCAACTCAACAGCATGCGAAAAAAACTGAAACAGGGTGGGAAAAAATATGTGCCCAATGAAGTATCGTTGCCCAATCTTGATGTTCATAATTAACCCGAAAGCAATGTAGCGTCAAGCTCGGTATTAACCCGATAAAAACGTTGAAAAAACAATTTTAAGGAAAAAAAAAGCCTAGAAAAAAGAAAGACTCGATTGATGTGTATTACTTAAAGACATTAACGGAAACCTTATCGCTTTGCTTAAAATTACCTAATTGTTTTCTTTTTACCCTATGAGAGGGATTATAGCTCTAATTAAAATCTCTAGCTCTATATAGACAACCGATAATGCTTAAATTGTTGTGTTAGACAGAAATGGTTGAAGATTTTTAGTTTTAACTTAATTTTCATCTTTTAACGATGTTTTAAATGTACTTACAACATCTTTATCAATTTCATTCCATCAAAAGTGATATAACTACACATGTATTAAAAGAAATTAGAAAAATGCTTAAAGCAGCCACAATTAATTAGATGCTATCTTTAAAATAGTGTAAACTTAATATTTTGAATTCTAAATATTTAAAAGATAAGAAATAAATGATTCCCACCCATATTGGAGATAGAAATTACTTTTTAATATATAGAATATTTTAAATAAAGTAAGAAAATCTCTCTATTAACTTTGAACTTTTAAATTTTTTTGTGTATATTTAGAAAGTTGAGTGTTGATTCCAGTTGGCAATTCACTATGATACTAAATTAAGAGACTGGCTCTAATAAAAAATGTATATATGTGAAACAGATGCAATAAATCAGATTATCATATTACCAGATTATAAAAAAACCCATAATTTATCAGTAGTTTCTTATTTATAACTTCATTTTAATAAATTTAAATGTGTGTAAGTATTTGGATAAAATACCTAAAATATGTTTATCTACCTTCAGATCTATCAAAAATAGAAACTTAAAAAAATCATTCATTTAATCAAATATTTATAACCTACATGTGATTACATATATCGATTTCTATCCGATTAATGATTGTTTCATCTGATTATGATTATTACAATCGTCAGGCTAATAGTGTAAGACCATTTGTACAATGATGTTAAAATTAAGTGATGATCATGATATAGTTGGAGTTCCGTTGCAAGAAACCTTTCCTCAAATTGTTCAAAATTCCAATTTTCGTCACTACTTATAGTATGACGTTGACGCCCTATTAGTTAAAATAATCAAATAAATCATAAAATAATAATCATAATAAATCATTCATAAATCAAATAATAATAAACTGAAATTTTATTCTGATTGACAAATGAGATTTTGAACATGCACTAAATCACTCTAATCAATAACTATCATTAACTCTGATCATAAGTGATTGTAAACTTCGTCTTTTGCATTTTTGATTATGATTGTATGTGGGATCATCTAAAATTGCTATTGATAAAGGAAACCTTCATGATAGGCTAGTTGACTTCCATACCCAGAAACAACATAAATTTAATAAGTTTTATTGTAACCTTTTGAAGATGACCTACTAATGTATTTTGTATTTCTTTAAAACATCTACCACCTTCTCCGAAGGATACTCTTTATTCTGATTGAATTATGCTTTCAGTAATTTTTATGGAAGCATATTACATATCACCTAATAATGTATCGTACATTTCTTTGAAACTCCCAGCACATTCTCCGAATGCAACTTTTTATTATGATTGAATGTGGAGTCATCTGAAAATTGAGATTTACAAAAGGAACGACCATCCTCATCTAGTTGACCTTCATGGAAAGAATCAATGTTGAATTTTATTGTTCTGTGGTTGAACATGCAATATTAAGAATGCCCCTTGAAGTACATTTCAATCATTCATTCATAATCCATTTCGTTTCAAATTTTAAATGTCCGATAGTAAGCACATTCCACAGACATATAGATATGTTAAGATTATCCCAATATAAAACATCAACTGCTTATATATGCTGCTGCAGAATTTTTAAAGATATTAGTTAGAAGACTTCTTTCAGATAATATGGGCAATTTTACTAGTGGAGACTTTGTGAATGATTAGTATAGCTTGCTATTATATTGATAAGTGGAAGGATGGATAATATTTGAGGATCAAAATGTAAGATGGAACAAAATTCGATATTCGACTTCACAAAGAACCATCTGTATAGACAGGCCTAGTGAACGTTATGTCACAAATTGAAAGTCACTCGCAATTTCTTTGATATAGAGTAGGAATTTCGAGAGTGAAACTGTTAATGAAGTATCTTCATTTACATATGAATGTATTAAAATTATGAAATAGCGGCTTAAAATGTAAGTTTGTAACTTTACAAAATAAATAAGTGCGGGTATGAAACTTTATCTGAATATCTCTGTAGAACATCAGCAGATGTTAGTCTACAATTAAACATTCTGAGGAAGTGGTATTTTAATTAATGAAATCCAAATGATATTTCTTTGCTATTATCAGAATTTTTGTATTTATCCATCAATGTATTAAGAGGATTTTAATTTAAATTTATTATCTGCAATAAAAATTATCATAAAAGCTTAAGTAAAATTCGATACTAAGATAGCAGTTGCATTTTGTAACATCTTATACCAGGATTTCAGATTAATATCCCAGTAAACATATTTATGTTTACAATTCGTAGTTTTCTACAGAATATCTTATCGATGTTCTGATTTTTTTATGTATATTTCATTGTGAATGTAATTTTCTTATGTTCCAGTTCGGAGTACGGAAAGACAATATAAATTATGATCTGAATATCGAAATCATGGAATTCGTCTTATTATTCATGCTGTAGCATCGAATCGTTATTTGAATTTAACTTGAAAGTTAAGTTAATAATATATTATCTAAAGATAATAATAATTTCAAACTTTTTGTCATGCTGTATTTTGTAGAGTTAAAACTATAGAGATTAAAGTATTTTTTAAATATAATACAGTTTTTATTTGTTTTTCTAAAATCACAAATAGTTATAAAATGTTAGAACAACGCGAAAAAAAAAAACCGAGAGCTTCCTTTAGTCTAAATCTATTTTTCGCTTGTGTTGTGATAATACACGACTTTATCTATAATTGGAATTTTACAGAAGCGCAAAAAGAAAAACAAAACTAAATTCTAGACTCAAGGGAAGACAGATAAAATAGTAACTTGTGGCGGTCGAAAGGAAACAATTTTCTACTTATACGCCCTCGAAATATAAACAATGACTTAAAATTCAACGCAGTTGTTACAGCAAACTCAAAGACTTTTTAAAAATACTTTTTTCTATGAGTGAAAAATTGGCGAAAAAATAAAACCCCCAGTGATTTGTTTAAGCACATTTACTACAATGCTTCTGAAAAAATTAAGAAAAGTTAAAAAAAAAAAAAAAAAAAAAAGATTCGAACAATTCGAGATCTAACTTATTAAATATTTATCAAATATTTTTCTTCATAATAATAGGGAAACCGTGGAAGAATGAATTACAATTTTATACCACAATTTTCAGTTCCGACTGAAATATATATATATTTTTTACTTATTAAATCGATTTCTGTTTTTAAATTGTTATGTATGTATATGTACACGAACATTTCTTTTCAGGTGATCAACTTTTGTTTTAGGTTAGCAACTTCTAACCTCATTCTGAAAAAAAATAAATATTGAATACATTTTTTAAAAAAAAATGTTTCATCTCGTTTTTGCATACCTACACACAAGCTTCATCGAATTTCTAAACTACTTATTCATATGATAGACTTTATTAGCAGAAAGAAAAAATAGGGGAGTAATTTTTTTTTCATATATAGGGAACAAAAAGGAAGTTGTTTTACTGTAAATTGTTAAATCTGGTACTTAGATCGAAATTAAAATCATTTATGTTTTTAGAATAATTTTATGTATTTAAAATATTTATGTATTTAGAATATTTATATCCCTCTGCTTCTAGAAGGATAAATTTGTAGTGCAAGTTTCGTAAGAGATCAGCCCATTCCGAAGGAAGTAATCTGTATTTTCACTAATCGCTTGCAAAATTCCCTCACCATATGTCTCCTTTATTGTTGATGGTCTAAGAGGAAAAGACAGGGAAAACAAAGTAAATAGGAACATGAAAGTTCAATTTTCTGTGATTAGGAGAAAAAGGAAAAGACCCGTGATATTTTTCATCAGAATTTCCGTTTTCAAAAAAACATTTTCAGTTCCCCTAATTCTCGTTCTTAATATTCTACTCTCCTTAAATTCTTTAAGTTTATTGAACTTAAATGAAAGTTCGGCTTAACATACATGAAATATAGAAGCAAGAATTCAAATACTTTCTTTTTTTACCAATTTTAATTGGTAGAATTCCTTTTGGTATAAATAACTGACTGAAGCTTATGTAGACACATAAGATAAGACGAACCATGATACAGTATTAGACATTTCGAGATTTATGGAATAGAAGAATAGAAAAGACCGAAAAAAAAACTTACATCTTTTTGCTGTCAAATGTCATTGGTATATTATTGCATAAATACTCCAAATGAATTTCGATACCAAGTTTCATTTTTGAAGATAATTACTTCCGATTTAAATTTGCAAATGCATTACAGGATTTAGAATTGTAATTTTTTTATATATAAGAGAAGAAGAAAAATAGGTTAATAAAACTATAAACGATTCTCAGAAGATCAACGATTATTTAAGAGATATTAAGGAATGCTGATTTTGCGCTTCAAGTATTTCAGTATTAAAAAGAGGCAAACACCATTCACCGAATCAGTGAATCATATCCAAGTAACCTAAATATCATAGCCAAGGCTCCCTCACTTGGTTAAGTGTGATTTCTTGAATACCAGCGGCACGAGCTTTATTCATTAGAGCCGCTCACCTGAGTATACATTTGCTTATGTAGCTATTCATTAAGTGGAGACATATTTTGTATAGCAATCCTTAAGCACATGGGCTGTCATTGGATGTTCTGGAAGGTGGGAAAGATTTCTTATTTTTGAAAGAGAAACCCTGGAGTTTCAATATTCTGAAATAAATTATTTCTGAAAGGAAAAGGTTAAAAAGAGAATATAATTGAAATGGTCGATAAAAGTTTCGTGGATAAATTTTAATGTATAATATTAATCAAAATTCTCAAGTTTATAAAACTTAGTTAAAAAGGTTTGATTGCTATTTATATGAGACATTAAAACATTACAAATAAAATATTTCATTTGTTTAATATTTATTATGTTTAGTTTTTTGCTTAATTATGCGCTTGTTTTAATATACATTGTAAAAATTTGAAATCAATCTTTTTTTTGCATATTCCTTACTACTCATAAGCACATCACTTAAATCTCGAAAATTAAAAATAAATATTAATATATGATGCAATAAATATTTTTTTCAAATATATTATTTTTACTAAAACCTTTATATATACTTTATATTACACATTTCATCAGATGATAGTAAATTTCTATCAATCGTTTATACTTTAGATTTTATAATTTAAAACCAATTTACAGCATTAATAATTATTATGAAATTAGCTAAATGATTTTATTAACACTTATTTAATATAAATTTTTAACATCTTTACATTCTAATAATTTATATTGAAAGAGAAATAAATATAATTTTATCAAGCTTATCAAGTCAAACAAATCATATACTGTACAGCTTCAAGCTATTGTTATTTTTCGAAAAAATATATTATTCCTAGGAACACTGCAAGTTCTACAATTTTGAACTAGAAAATCTTAAAAATCATATTTTCTCGCTGCAAGTGCAGTAATACTTTTTTAAAAAGAAATCACGAATTTCATTCCGCTTTTCCTGGTATTTCCCCCGACAAAGTAGCATTCTAGCATTGGTCATGAATTCTGATACAATTCGCTAAAAAAATGACATTTTCTCTCACCATCTCCAAACCAAATTTTCATCGAAATACATCTAAGCTCCTTCTGCTGTCGCAAATTCATACCAGGAACATCCTGAACTTCCGAGTGCTTAGATAATTGGTAGAGAGAAAGGAAGTTCTATTACATTTTTCCCATTTTATGCAACATCTACTCAACATTCTCGAAGCGAGAAAAAGCGCAAACACCCTGAGGGAAGCTCGACTTTTCAGAATTCTCACAAAAGAACTTGCATCTTCCTTGAAAAGAAGGAACAAACCCGTTGAAGGCGAATAACAAGCGATGCATCGATTGAAGAGCTGCGAAGCAAAAGTAATTTCAATCCAAACTTAGAATAAATCACATTCACCACTTTTGATCTACGATATTGGAAAACTCTGGAAAGAATTGAAAAATGGTGTGTTTTCGCGCAATAATATTTTTCACGTTCGGTTGAACAATTTGTCCCCCGTTCCCCTGGTACTCGCCGCTAGGAAGGATGACCTCGTTTCGAGTATTGGTGGTTCAAATAATTTGAATATTACAAAATCATTAAATCTGAAATGGATTCTTCGGTAAAATTTTAGTTCAACTGAAAGTCATACTTAAAAATATTGGAATTATTATTTTGATTTCGTTTGTCTAGAAGCTACAAGTCGGCCAAATCCATGCATATCATCTGATAGTTATTATATTGTTATGATGCACGTTTGGGAAATTTAAAGCTTAAAAACATTACTTTATTTTTCATTTCAACATCAATTATACAGAATAAGACTTTTAAAAGTTAAAAGTTAGTTAAAAAAAAACTAACATGAGAATAATTATGTATAAAATTATTTCTAGAAATGTTTTAAGTAGAAGCATTCTAAAAATTATTTTTTTTAAGATAGTCACCAAATTTTTTTGTTTAAAATTTTACAAAAGTAATGGTAGTTATGTATTATTTATTGATAACCAATGGAATACGATTTCTGAATTTCCTTTTTAAGCCTTAATTTACAATTTCATTAGTTTTTTGCTTTAATACATGCTTTTTTTTTGTTTTGAAGTTGAGGTTGCATAAAGATAATCATGTATTTCAGCAAACAGTTTCTGTAAATAACACATCATATAATATATCAAAAAGTAACAAGTAACAGATATAAAAATATTTTACATAATCTCCTTTTTAAAAGAAATTCCAAACATTCATAGTGCATTTTTTACTCTTTTTTCATTCTTTAATATCATGAATAATTTTTTTATTCATTAAAAATTTATTTTTTACTTGTGAGACATTCTAATAACAGATATATCTTTGATAATAAAATATTTCTAGTTTTCTGATATTTATTACGTTTACAATATGTATTTCATACATCAATCAAAGTGTTTTTAAGTTTAGCCTATTAAATATTTGTGACATTTTTCTCAAATCAATTAAAGATCAAAATTTTGGTTTACGTTCTGTTGTCCCTTTTCTCCTGGATGCTCCCAAAATTATTTATTTACATATAATTTTGGAAATTTGCAGAATATCTTTCAGGAAAGAAAGATTTAGAGCACGAAAAGAGTATAGACCAAGTTTTGAAATGTAAAATATTATCATTTATAGACATAATGTCCGGTTTACACAAGCATCAAATGCATTAAACATTTCACAGAAAACTAGCAAATTATCAGCAATAGGCATAACATTAATAAATTTATCAATTTATAACACTGTGTCCATAGATTTTTGGGTTATGGTTTACTATGAGATCGATGAAATTGAATTTATCCCACATCTCTCCATGCAAATTTTTCCCAATCATTATGATACTCTTTTGTGTCTACGATGCGAGAACGCCATAACAATTAGCAGGAGGAGGTATCCTAGTATTTTTTCGATGCTTTCAGGGTATTCAAAACAATGATGACTACATAGTCGAACCTGGACCTTCATTCAATTTATTGACCCATTAGCAAAGTTTTGCTATCACTGTTTATATACGAGTGGATATTTCCTAACAGATCATTCTAAGTAGTTTTACAGATTAGCATATTATTATCCATTTAAGAGGTATAAATATACTTTTATCTTAATTTTAATCGTTCACCTTTATTGATAGTTCGCATAAATCCTGTTCCTGGGGTATTTGTTGAAGGGATCATTCATGGAGCATCTATAAAACCACAATATTCATAAAACAGCAAGTAAATTTTAACACTTGCTTTTAGAAGGATTCACATGCATGTATTTATTTTTCATCAGCACCATATCCCTCTATCCATCAGTCCCTATCTATTGCAGTCGGCCACAACAAATCCTGTCGATACTGCTTCGTTCAGTGGTTACGGGGTGGTCAGCTGTACATAAGAAGAAAGTCCTATCTATTCTTGACTCTTTATATGTGTAGCAATGTATAAAATTGCTTAAATTAATTTAAATAAATTTATACTATACTTTGCTTAAAATTATCTTCTTAGTGAATTTTTAGTGGTAAGCTGTTATTTAAAGATGTCTTTCTTATAAATTAATTGGACTGGCTTACTAAACACCAGCCATCCACAAATTTTCATATTATGCACGGTTTATATTTTTAGATAAATGGTTTTAGAAATCCTGTGATCAACCATATATTGAAATAAATTATGGTAAACGAATACAGCATGACTCTGTAAATGTTTTCTGTAGTCAGATGCGTTAAAGATAGATATATATTTTTAGGATAAGTCTAAATTACTGAAATAATAAAACAGAAGCGGAAAACTCTCTTAATTTTTTTAAATTTATATATCCATATTGCACGGATATTAAATATTTCAAATAACACTAAGAACTTTATGGTTTAGTCAGTAGAAATAATTACGAATTCCCTGAAATTTATTTCTACAAATAAATTACTTAAAACATATTCAAGAGAATTATGAATTAGGTCTTGAGAATAGCATCCAGAAAATTTGTGAACATAAACTGCAACGAATAAATATTTGAAGCATTGACATGCGTTAGTGAAAAAAAAATACTTATACAAATGAAAATCACACACAAAAAACATTTTTAAAATAGACAAAAATCAAAATAAATAGAAGATAATGCTGAAAAATTTACTAAAATGAGGAAATATTCTTTCCAGAAAACAAATTGTGCAGATGCATTATGCCATGAGCAACAAAAATGGCGAACACGAAGGACTTTAGTAACATCTTGAAAGGCATTTTTATGTATATATGTACAATTATCAAAATTTAATTCGTTACAATTATTAGAGTTAGAAACTAAATTATTTTTTAATATTCAGCTTTTAACCAGATGCAGTTGAATTCTTTCTATTAAAATACACGATCATAAAAATGGCGTTAACTATCTTAATAAAGTTATTTTGAAAATATATCAGAACATGCAAAAATTTACTTCTTTAATTTAAATACAAAAAATTAACTTCTTTTATTAAAATCTGCATAATATGAGAACGAAATTAAAGAAATGAAACGTATATTGAAAATGCTTAGCATTTCGAAATGCAAGATATGCAGTAGGAGAAGAAAGTTTGTTCTTTTCTTGATATATTGTAAATACAGAACAGAAATTTATTACATATTATATGAATCGAAGTGTAAAGAGTAAATAAATGCCCACTTGAGTGAATTCGCCAGCAAATTATCAAAAATCGCTAATTCTTACTGGTATGTTTTACAGGTTATTATAATAAAACTTTTTATGATATCACTCTAATTAATTTATCCAGGAAAATACCATCTTGTTTTATTTTTGTCAAACTATTGATATTATAAATTTAATTAATCCTTTTTCTTGTCAATTAAGTGGATTATTTTCATCACTTTGTAGGGTATTAAAACTTAATCTCTGCCTCATAAATTATAGACATCGATGAAATATATTCAAAATGATAGCGTTCATTAATGACATAGTTTTTAATACTTTGCGACCTAAAATCCTTTAAAGCATAATCACCTTAGAAATATATTTTAATTGTGCGAGTCTTTAGCTGATTTTATGGACAAAACTGTTTTGATGGTTTCTGAAATGATTGATATATTTTTAGATTTTAAGAGTTGTATAGTTTTGAAATTATTCTTTTGGGTTTGGCATAATTATTTTCAATTGTCCACGAGAGTTTCAGGAAGAACGAATACAATTTTAGCATAGTAATCATTTTTACATTTTAAATAATATAAATTTAACAAATATGAAATTCAATTATGAAAGAGTTTATTTTACCAACCATCTTAGTAAGAGTAAAATATTTATCTTCTCTTTGAGGTAATTCAGGCCAATTTATAGATACTAATTTTAGGGATTTTAATCGTGTGACAAAACTACGAAAGACAATGTGATAGTACAAATATTGTGAAAATTTCAAAAAAAAAAATGAAAATTATGGCTGCGAAATTTAATTTATAATGTTTAAAACGGATGTTTAAGAGAAAAAGAAATAGTAAACATTCCTTTTTCTGTATAAAAAACAAGAATGCTGAATATGAGTGATTCCAATAGTTATTTATTTAAAATTGCAACGCAAAAGGAACATTTTACGCATGTTGATTATCTGAATAATTCTACTTATATTATTTTTTCGCAATTGGAAATAATTTAATGTCAGCTTAAACAAAGAAATAATAATAATAAATAAACGATTGAACTTAGAATCATTATTCTTAATATAAGAATAATAAATTCTTATCCAACAAAAGAATGTTACCTAAAACTCTATATTATTTTCAAGGAAAAAAAATAAGTGTCTGATTTTCTAAATTTAAGATATATTCAAATAATTCAGCTTCTTTAGATTTCCTCATTGTAGTTCCTTTCAGTATATACTTGTAACAGATGAATACCATACTCAATATATACCACTACTACGAATCTAGTGTGCATTTAGTTACAAAAATCTCATTTCTTATTTGAAGAGCTCTGAATGTTAAGCCCACAAAATATCAAAAAGCATATATTTACATGGAGACGCATAAAAGAGGAAAAAACATTCAACTATGGCTTTCGGAATAAAAATATCACCGCTGGGTTAGGGGCAGTTTTTTTTTTTTTTTTTTTCATCTTCTTTTTTCTTTTCTTTCTTTCTTTGGCTTACGCTACTTCTTTCAGCAACACCCCACTTCGAAAGGCAGAAGATTTTCACGGAGCCTCGAGCAATCTCTTCCCAACATTTCAAGCGGAGTTTCTGAGCTATCTGGGGAAAAAATTCTTATGTAATGGTTTGCTTTCTACTTCTCAACTAATGCGGTAGAAATCGGTTGATCACTAAGAGTCTACTCGAAACATACGTTTTGAGTTATGTAAGTCAGAGATATCTCTTGGACTCCAATAGGTAATGTCGACTTAGTCTTTGTTATTAAGACTTGATATTTATGACGAAATGCAGCTATTAAGGATGAGGATTTTTTTCTTCTTCTTCCCGCGGGTGAGCTGTGGGAAGTGTTATGTTGAAACTGTATCTTCTTTCGGCTAATTCGGAACAGAGTAGCTAGGAATAAATGCTTTTTGGATGTTATTTTCCGATTGGAATGAGTTACAAAAACTGCATATAATTATTATAAAAAGAAAAACAGTGCTTTAAAAATATTAAGGTGATGGTTCAACGTCAAAAATGCAATTTTATTTTGCGTAACTTCAAAGCATATAATTTATCAAACATGCATTATCATCAGCGATATTTGGTATACGCTTTATAATAATATATTTTGCTTATTTATGTAATGGAGTGTGAAAACTGAAATGAATCCGAAGAGTTTTCTTATTAGTCAAATCCATACACCTGTCCACCTAAAAAGGAAATAATGGATTTTTTATGAGCTAATTTTGGGTAAGATGTCCAAATTTCTACTTTTGCGGACGATAATAAAACATATTATTTAATAATAAATTAAATTAAAAATTATGTTCATTTTAATTCTAGTTAACATGTATCACCGAAAAGGACTCAACAATCATCGGCGTCAACGAGCTGCTTCCCCAAAGTGATTCCAAATAAATAATCTGAGTATCATAGTATGATCGAAATGAAATGATCATTCTGATTTAAGTTGTTCGAAATTTGACTCACCGTCTATACAAGGGCATGAGAGACACTCCAGTTTAATGGATGTGAAGGCAACAAAACGATACAGCTGCATTAGAGGAATTTATTCTTGCAGAATGCAAAAATACAAAATTGCAAGCATATGTGTAGATTGATGAAAAGAAGTACCAATGAATCTATTGGATAATTATAGATTCTCAAAGTTCATGGTTGAGATAAATTCTAGCAGAAGTAAAATTCATAAATAACTAAGCAAAAAAAGTAGTATAACAATTATTTTTTCCCCAAAAATATTACATTTAACTCCGGTCATTTTTTTGCCAGCATTCCAAGATTATCTTGAGCGAGTTGCACATTTCTCAGTCAAAAGTAATACATAAATTCATTGGAGATTTACTACTTCTAATTAATATTTTTAAGAGGAAGACAAATGAACGTACTTGTTGCTATTAATAGAGTAATACATGTAACCCAATAGGAATGAAATTATTCATTTAATTTAATAATAGTAATTGATGCATAATTTCTTATATCTTTTGCCAAGATTATTACAGCAAATCCCTTACGAAATCACTTGCTTCAAATGGCTTTCCCGATTTCATTTATTTGTCAGGAATGGATTGATAAAATATCATGCCATATACTAATCATTTTTATTTGAAATTTTACTACTTCAATTAAATAAAAATTATCATATCGGTTAATATATTACAAATAAAAACTAATTAGTAACGAAGGAATACTACGCCGTTCATATCTTCAGGCTAAAATTAAAAATAAATTACAACTGGCAAAATATAAAGAAAAATGGCGCAACATTTTGATTTGTTAATGTTAGTTAATTAAGAAATGAGCCTTTTTGGTAAAGATTAATTAATTTTAATACTCAAAAAGTGCATTTCATATTTTGCAAGCTAGTTAACTATATGCAAGAATTTTTCTAATCTATACCTATTCGTAATTAAAAATATTAATTGTTGATCTCTTGAGCATTACAGAATTGTCACTGAAACATATCTTTGAAAATATAGATTATGAGAATAATTGGATTATATACTTTCCACATATCGTAATACATATATAATTGGAGTGTATATATATATAATTATGAGTATATACTTTCATGTCATTTAAAAACAAATAACATAATCAAATGATTTTGAATAAGGGAATTAAGAATAATAATATTTTACCACTTGTAAATGATCAACATTTTTCATTCAATGCTTTCCGAATTTTTATTAATAATTTTTTATATTTCAAGTCAATTTTATGAATTTTTATTTGGATTTTAATAACCCCTAATTTTTTTCTTAGAAAAAGGTTATTTTAAGTAAATATTCTCTTTTAATGAAAAGAAAAATTATCTTTATTTTATCTATCTATCTATCTATCTATAACAGATTTTAATAAATATTCAGATGACGATTTCTTAAAACGTTCTCGAAATATAAACATTTTTAAGAGTTTATGTGATTTCATTTTCAATTGAAAAATTGAATCAAAGTTTCACATAATCATGCATCATAATAAATAAGAAGGATATAAATATTTATACTTTCAAATGTATACAAATATTTCCGGTTTCAGTTTCGTTCAAAAGTGCTCTGGATGATCCAAAAATTATATATTTAAATGCAAATTACTAATTTTAATTAAAAGATATTTGGTTTCAAGTACATATAGCAAATTTGAATAAATTTCCAACTTAATATCTATTTGTTGCTCTGTCAATAGAAATGGGGAAAAATAGAATGTTCTGAAATATTTTTTCAGAAGCTGGCTGCTATAAACAGAATGAAACAAATATGATCCCTCAGTATTCCCCAACTTGATTTTGAGTGACAAATTAAATTAAATTAAATCAACCATGATAATTCATATTTATATTGATTTATTTAATGATCTTAAAATAAAGACATAATAAAAATTCTATTGAAAAGTGAATAGATTAATTAATTGAAGAAGATATTTAAGAAAAATTGTCTTTACAAATTACACCTAATGAATCTAAAATAGTAACATTAGGCTCGATCTCATCTAAAATACTCCTTGAAAATTCATTTACTTACTTTATCATGGCATACACGATACCAGTTATATATAATAATACAAATTAAATAATAAATAAATAATAAAAATAATCTCTTTTCCTATAATAGGGATTATAAGAAATGCGATTATGATAATAAAAAATTGACTATCGGGGAGTTTCAGGAAAAATTATGGGTGATACAAAGAATTATAATTTAAACCGAGTAAAAAAGAAATTGAATGAAAAATCAAGCATTTTTTTTCGATCAACAGTTACCTAGAATGTGTGGTAAAAAGGACTGTATAAATTCACTGAAAATACATGTTTTATTTGAATTATTTTTAGGAAAAATTATCAATTTACTGTAAAGACGTTCTCGTTTTGCCCTTAAGACTTATTAATACTTTAGGGAATTCAATAATAAATTTCTTTGAAATACTAACAATCTTGCTTTTTGCTGTGTTAAATAAGTTGTGTATGGACAAATTAAAACTGAAATAAAATTGTTTTCTAATCAAAGAAAATTTTTAAAGCTGACATTTTTTAATCCGTTTCATCGATGAAGTCCTTCTGTGAAGAAGAATTTACAAATTTTAAAACTATTCATATATAAAAAAAAAACCATCTTTGAAAATGATTATGATTAATGAAAATTATTGCTTAAAAAAGCTGAATGTACTTCCTGTAAATGTTAAATATTTATTTTGTAACTTTTATCTGAATAAATATTGTTTTATATATATCTTGTATAACATCTGAGTAAATATTATTTTGCATGTTTTATCTGAGGATGATCATATTTATTCAGACATGACCATGCATACATATGATAATACTATTTTGTATTGAAATTTTTGAGACATCTTGAATTCTCTTGTCATATCTTATACCAAATTGAAATGTGTTCAATGTTAAACTAGTGCAGTTCTCATGAAGGAGAATATCTAAATTACACAGAATTCCAACCATCGCAGCTGAGTCTTGAAACATTGAAACAAACTATGGCAAAGATCAAAGATGGAAACAATAAGTTATTTTAGAATATTCCGCTCAAGCTTATTGTGATTCATATCACGAAATCTTGCCTTTGAGACGTATGACAATGACACTCCCCATAAGAATTCAGGGTATCAGAACTGCTTAGGTATGAGAGTTCCCTTTCGTAGGTCTTACAATGCATGCATTCCTCGCTTTTCTATCAATATCCGTCAGAGAATAAGGTGTGTCGGTCTCTGTGGTGGAACACATAAAAATTCAAAACGTCTTGCAGCGAAATGATTATTTATGCTTCCATGTTTCTTTCTGTTTGAGAATGAAATATGTATCATTTCAGAATGCATACTGGAAAAATAATGTATGTTTCAGTTTTCAAAATTGTTATCTAAGTCTACAGTTCTTGAATACATGAAATTTAAATGTAATGGTTTTAAAGATTGCATTTATTAAAGACCGTTCGTATACAAATTAGACTTTGAATTATGGAATAGAGGAAATAATTAACATTGTCTTACTATATAAAATTCAACAAAGAAAATAATGTTTATGATCTGCGTGAAATATCCTTGGTGCTGCTATTTATAGTGATTGATTGATTGACATGAGATGATAATGGTATTTTTAGCAACAGAGGCCATTATCCCCTAATGTCAAAAGAGTTCATTCAATAGATGTTAAAAAAACTTCAGAGATTGGAGAAGGATCCGAAGACACTGCTTATTAGAAACCGCTTTTTGAATAAACGTTTTGAATGAAGAACAAGAATGGCTCTTTATAGTCTGACTTTTTGAGGCAGCTCATTACCAATGTGATGACAGGATACGACATAGGAGTAAAGTGGTCGGCAAACGATTAGTGTGGGGATGGGATTATTTCAAGGAAGGTAGTGAAGTTTCAATCGTTTCTTAATAACCGAAGAAACATTTCCCCAGCAACCTTTTTGCTTTGTAATATGAATGCTTATAAGTGAAACGAGATATTTTCATTTCAACAAAATATGAATAAATTTTAAAAAAAGTTTTCGATAATGGTTTATTACATGATATTCGTAATAATCTTGATATCACCAAGAATCTCAAAATAATTTTCGAAAAAGTTTACAAAAGATAAAAATAACAATTTTACGAGGTTTCAATACATTTAAAGATATGTATATTTATATTTACCCTGTGTTTTAATGTAACTATATACTATCTTCATTAATGAATAAAAGCATACTAAGAAACAAATTTGTTAATAATATTAATTTGGAAATGAATATTATTAACAGAGAGCCAAAGGAACCACAAGATTATTTTCGAATTGTAGGAAAATGGCCCCCGTGATTTTGCGGTTAGGTATTATCATCATGATCGAAGTGTTATCGTCTTAAAATTCGAATCTCAAAAAGACTTTGTTTAGTATGGAAACTGAAGATGAGATCTCTAGCTAAAAATTCTTTTTTTTAATGTATTGCCCATACTTCTTTAAAATAGACAATAAGTATAAATTAAATTGAAGAAAAAATTAAATGAAATATTGATTCTTCAGTGCATCAAATTTGGTGATTGAAGATTGAACTTTTCTACAAAAATAATTGTAACGCCCATATGGAGAGGTAAAAATAACATGAAAAGATTACTCATTATGTTTTCAATTAATCGGAATATAATAAAGAAATTGAGGATAGTTTTGAATTCATGTGTTCCAACAATTGTAAAAGAAATAGAGATAACTTCATGTGTTCCAACAATTGTCAAAAAAATAGAGATAACTCAGTCATAGTTTACATTCAGTTTCATATTAATTGTCATGAAAACCGTAATTTATTTTGCATTATAAAAATGTAAGATCTTCTCTACTAAAATTATCATAAAAATTGGGAAAAGAAAACAAAATAAAATAATTTCTACGTAATAACCGTTTTTCAATGAAAAGAAAAAGATCTTATAAATCCATCTAGTTGGTTTTTCTCTGTACCTTTACTTTGAACCTTATATCTGTTAAGAACTCCGTCAAGCATGATTCGCTTAATATTTCCTGGACTCCCACTAACTTGTACTTTGAATGACTTTTGGAAAAGAGAAAAGGTGATTTTTTTTTTAAAAAAGTGGAATGAGAAGAGGAAGTTCTTATCGCCACCCTGCAGCCCAGAATAGCAAAGGAATATTGATTATCAAATGGGAGACTTGCAAACGAGCGTAATTGTTTTACAGATAAAGGAAAACTCTGGGCCAAAATGGAATACCCTAGAACTGCCTTTGCTTGATGTAGGAGGAAAAGGTGAAAATATTCCTGAAATGTGATCGGGTGAAAGAATAATGACAGGGAATAAATATATCTGCGCGAACTGGAGACGGATTTTTCAATGGACTGAAGTAAATGTTTGAGGGATTTGTTTATGAGTGTAAAATGTTTAATGAGACGAAAGGAAAAATGTTAATGGGATTTGCGTGAAACGGTTTTCAAACTTTTGAATGTTGAGTTTCGAAATTATTAAGGGACAACAATAAATCTTTTGTGAGAGAATTTGTTTTCCATTGCTCACATAATTGTTATTTCCTTCCGAAACGTTACATAAAGGGAAAAATATTTCAGAATTTGGAATTTTAAATATTATTTAATTATTAAAAGGAAACATTTCAACAAATATTTGGCAAATGCTTATAAGCGTTTCTATTATTTTAATACAATGGAAACATGAGAAAATGATTCTTTCATTATAGCAGAAGGCAATTTATTGACGCAAGAATCTAAAAATGAATAAGATGACATTTCACTAAATTACAACTTATCATTCGCAGAATGACTTTACAAAATGGCTTATATTCTACTTCTTAATTTTATTTGGATACAAATAGTACGATAAAGTTTCTAGACATAATAAAGTAGATGCAATCCAAGAGTGAAATATTCTTACAGTAGCTTATTTAAAGTTGTGAGAGTATTTATTTATATAACGTGAATAACAAAATAGAAAATTATAAAATAAGAAACATTTTTGTAAATCATTTGAATGTGGCAGAATTTGCAAAGAATGTTGCCTCCTAAATTTGCTAATATATTTAACGTATCATGTTTTTTCTTAATATGGTTATCTTTAATTATACATTTTAGGTTAATTTCGTTTTATTTTTTAGGTTATTTCTTTAATTATATATTGGTCTCAGTTCCGTTGTGTTTAATTCTTATTCCTGTTAAAACAGGCACATACGAGTAAGGATTTTTTTTTCTAGAGGTGGATACAATGTTTAATTACAATTATTTTTTTAATAATATAAGGATAGTTCGTCGTTTTTTTATGATTATTTCTCTATAATCGGTAAAAAATCTTAATTTTTAATAATCAGAATTAAAACCAGAAATAGTGGTCTCACAAAATCCCTCTCTTATTAAATTTGGCATGGTAGAGAACAATTTAAATTTCATTCGCATATAATGGCTATGTTGTTATGTTAACTTTTGGATTGGATTAAAATTTTTACTGAATATTTGGTGTCATCCTTGGCGATTATCTTGGCGATTATTTTGGCGATTAATCCTTGGCATGCCTTAATAGTATACAAAAACCGAATTTCTGTCTCAGACACGTTTTTTCTACCAATTGAAGCAAAAGTTTGACACAGATCTGTACTTGTAGTCACAAAATGCCATACCACATTTGATTTATTAAAAACATTGCGTTTTTTGAATTATGGCTTTTTTGAAAGTACAGAGCGGCAGACAATCAACCCGTTGTCGAATTCGGCTGAAAATTTGATAGGTGTCTACACGATAAACAATAAATTCGTACAACGAATTTTATCAATCTAGCTCTCTTCATTTTGCAATAATCGTATTAATTAATACTTGAACAGCAGGATTGAACTGATTTTCTGTGAACGAATTTTACTCAAAATTCGTTACATACCTGCAAATTTCGTGTATAGACCGTATTAAAATTTCAATCGTCTAGCTTAAAGTGTTTTTGAGTGATCTTTGTCATAGACAGATGAACATGTTCCATATATATATATATATATATATATATATATTTTACCAGAGAAATCAATGTGAAGTTTTGTCAAAATCTCAAATTCCATTTTTGGACGATTGCTATACTTTATCTATACTACTCATACGAGAAGATAAAGAACATGGAAAAAGTTTTAATTTATTCATAAAATTTATAAAGTGATTTTATTTCAGATGCCCCCACCTGTAAACCCAATCAAAAGGATTTGTTTGGAGTTGCAAGGGAAGAAGAGGTAAACATAACTTGTGAAGTTGACTCGGATCCACAGGATGTAACATTCCGATGGACTTTGAATAATTCAGTGGAAAACACTGAATTGCATAGTTTTGAATCTTCTGGTGCGCTGAGTGTGCTTACTTATACGCCTAAAAATCCGATGGACTATGGAGCTATCCAATGCCTAGGTAGAAACTCAGTTGGTGAACAAAAGGAGCCATGTGTTATCAGAGTCATGCCTGCTGGTAAGATATTTTATTCTTATTTTTAAAAAAAATGTGATGAAATGACGCAAATTGTAAAAAGAAAATATATATAAATTTCCATACAAAATATGTAAAACTACATTTTTTTGTGTAATTCCCCTATATGTATCAACAGAATAAATTATATTCCGTTGCTTAAAAATATATTGATCACAAGGTGCACGTAAACCTGTCAATTGTTTAAAAAAATTACTTTTAACTCGATCGCGTGTAAAAATATTGCTGAAATTCACAGATCGATCTAACGTTGTGTTATTCTTTTATAATTTTCTGGTATATATACATTTAATACTTACGAAAGATTTCTGCTGATATTGCGAAATTTCTACAGTTCTCTGGTAAATATATTAATATACAAATAATTTCTTCTGTTATTATTTTAAAATGTATATAATATTTTAAAATGATATATAGGATAATTTATTGTTTATTCATGCGATTCAGCATTAACGATAACCCAAAAATAATGATTCTATTGTTTAAACGTAATTAAATTTAAAAGTGGTAAGTATACATATTACTGTTCGTTCACGTCGTGAGGGTTTTTGTAACAGTGTCGAGTTCCAACGCTTGTCATTAAATTTCTACTCACGAAATTTAAAAAAACGAGTTCATATTATGTTTCTTATATTTAAATACTTCTTACATCTTGTTATCAGCATTCGCCATTGAATCTATACAATTAAAATCCGATTTTAGTTCTTTTAGATTTATTAAAAATGTTGATGTAATAGACGCTTCTACATTTTCGAGATCATTTTATTAAATGACTTATTAATATTTCATATTTTATTTGATAATTTAAATTCTGTAGTTTATAATTTTTTGGGTTTTTTTTTTATTTAGCACAAAAAGCAGTTAAAACGTCATTGGTAGAATTACATCATGTTGCAACAATTTTATATTCCTGTAACGTAGCGATGAGCTTAAATTTTTTATCAAATGCAAAATGAACTTCATAACTGAATTACATTAAACATTTATTTTCGATTTGAAAAAAATTAAAGACTTCGTGCATCAAAAAATCTAGAAATTTGTTTTACACTCTCCAAAATTATTCATAAATATAAACAATCTACAATATGTGATAAATAAAAACAATTTACAATATGTGATGTATTTATCCTTAACTCTTATTGATAATTATGTTTATCATTTCTAATTTCCTCCAAATGCTTGCTGGTCACAGTACATTTTCTTTATCTTTTCTTATCTACAGTTACTTTTTCTTATTCCTTAAGTTAATTGGTAAAACAACATAAGAATTTTATTTTAATATGGCACGGAGATATGAATTTCAGAGTGTTATTCTCTAAACAATTTCGATTTCAAGAGAATATACATAAAGCCAGTATGTTTATATATATATATATATATATATATATTTAAATATATATATATATATATATATATATATATATATATATATATATATATATATATATATATATATATATATATATATATATATATATATATATAAGTAACCAATCTAAAGTAAGAAAAAGTTTGAAAACGAAACTAAAATGAAAACGAAACAAAACAGTTTCGAAATCGCAACTAAAATTTATTACCTATTTAAACTAAAACCAAAAAGGAACTTCATAGTATTTAGAGAGCGCAATTGCAGCTACTTCTAAAACACAGATGAATTGATACAAAAGTATTAGAATCAAGTTAATAGGAAAAACAAAAAACAAATAAAAATTAAACCAAAAAAATTATTAAAAAATATTAAAAAAGAATCCGGCCTGAAGACTTTTTCAAGGGTCACCCTCAGGCAGGGATTCAAATAAAGGGATTTTTTCTGTGAGGACATACAGACATTAAGTCTAATAATGATTCCTCGTGACCCGAAAATCCCCCGAAATTATGCTCAAGAGATATACCATTTTAACAGAAAGGAAATACAAAATAACAAATTAGAAAAAAACCACAAAGTAAAAATACAATAAAAACAATAACAATAAAAACAAAAACAGCATTAAAATTAAAATTAAAATTAAAAACGAAAAGGCCAAGACATACCATCCAACAGTGAACGAAACTTTAAACAATCGATTGTGATTTCCTGTTTTTGAAAGTTAACGTTTACATAAGCTCTGTTTACATAATTTACCGTTCCTATTAACTTGATTCTAATACTTTTGTATATATATATATATATATATATATATATATATATATATAGATTTAAAATTTCATGTTTACTAAATTTATTTTAGATAGTTTCATTTCTGAATCATATATGATATGAAACAAAATTTTTTAGAGTTTTGACATTTTTTTTTATTAATTTTTAAGAAAGATGGTCAAAAGTTTTAAAAAGATGCTTCTAGAGAATTATTCATAATAAAGTTTTAGACGAATACTTTTGTTAAACAATTTTTCTTTTTACTTGAATATCACATCAACAAAGGCATTTCTACGTATGACAAGAGAAATCAAATTTATTTAAGTTAAATAAGTATTTCATCAAAACTGGTCATGTTTGAAATAAAACAGAAATTGCTAATCTGTACTTTTGAAATGCAAAGGCAAAACTGAAAACAATATCTAAACAGAAGGGAAGATTAGATTTTTTCAAAACTCTCAAAGTATGAATAGAATTGAAATTTATAAATGGTTAATTATTGCTTTTTAACAAATACGAATAAAGTTATTCTTATTTATCAATTTTCTGGAATTAAATTTTTTTCAAAAATATAGAATACTATCTGAATTATTTTGGTTTTGCATGGAGTACTAAAGCGATGGTCGTTAAATAGCAGAAATTTTCTTCCAAAATAAACTATACGAAAATTGTAAACTAGATTTTACTAGTAATTAAGTACAGAAATATGAATAAATTACATTCGTTTTTATAAATTTCTCATTTTGTTTACCATCATGAATACGCATTAGCGTATATATAGATATTGAGTAAAAATATAGTAAGAGAAAAATATAATTTAATATACAATATTGAAAAACCCATTATCTGTGCTATAAAATGTGGTTTTTCAATGTGATTTTAGAGAATGATAATTTACTTTAGATGTAAAGAATGTTCAACTCCATACGTTAAAGTACAAAAATATACAATAAGACATAAATAGCAGTAGGATAGTGTTTCATATTTTCTTTTGAGAAATTTGATTCCATCTGCTTTTCAAATTATTGCAATTTAAAAATATATTAAGGAATGTATATAACTCCCGTAAATAGCAGTTTTATTTTCTAATCACATCCTCAATTCCCTTTCTTTCAACAAAAATATGAGCCAGTTTCGTTACAAATTTACTTTCTCGTGATGCAATTTCCAAACATAATATAGCATCTATTAATTGTTCCATCCTTAATTCATCAGCTAAACTGGTTTATATTTAAATAATACTTCATAAATAAAAGAAAACTGACATACGTTCTACTTTCGTTTAAATTCCTACGACAATTTTCCTAACTGACACCTACAAGAACTGCTAGAGCCAACCATGAACATTCTTTGTTTTTAATCATTTTTATCAGCCAGTTTTCAAGAAGAAACGTGGAACGTTTCTGTACCTCTATAAAATCAATACCTTTGGAAGAAAAATCCATTAATTTCAGAGAATCCCTTACATATGACTATTATTCACAGCTTTTCCACAATCCAATATGAAGGAAGAATAAAACGAAACTGAAAAACTCAATTCGTCTGGAAATCCATTATGTTACCGAATGGAAATAAGGACCGCGTTGAACAAGTGTACGTTCAAAGCAGACTGATTCTATAAGGTACTTACCGGGGAACATTCAGAACTACATGGTTTGAAATATTGGTCTCAACGAATCCGTGTTCTCATTTTCTTCGACTTGCCCTAGTGGGCGTCTAGCCAAAGCAATTTATACGATTTTGTCTTCCTTATGTATTCAGTCGTGACCGAAAGTGATATCGCTTAGAAAATCGAAAGGGAAATGACACCAGTTTGTTCGTGGAATAGAGATGCGGTGGCGTCTTGGAGGCAGAACAAGGATTGATAGAACCGCCTGGACTTTTTGTCAGATGAGAATTTAAATTACATCAGGGATAGAATGTGGGAAATAATAAATCCTTGTAGATTCGAATTTGAAATATTATATCATTTCAAATTCCCACGACTGAAAATTTAAAGGAAATGTATTCATAAAGTTTTAATACTAGCATTTTACAGAGAAAGTTACATATCAAAAGACGTTTAATAAAATATACTTAATTTAGTGTCTGCTTATGTAGTTAAATTCTCTGATAGGAAAGAAATGTTTTCAATGGTTTTGCTAAAAGAAAATTTCAATCTTTACAAATATTTATTTTCATTCGTTTCTAAACGTGTTCTTATATTTATAAAACATAAATTTTTATATATTATAACAATGAATATGATACAAATAGGATAATATGCATAAGAAAATAATGACCGGAAAATGTTTTCAATCGAATTTCAAAAAAAGATTTAATATAAAGGTCTTTAAAATCAAATAATATTAATATGATTCAAAGAAATTTTTTTTTCTATTGAAAATTACTCTACTAAAATTAATCATAATGATTTTATTCATAAAAACATTTTTATTTTATTCAGAAATAAATTATGTGTGTAAAACATCACTATTTGTTATTATCTATCTAATTTTTAATTGTCGAAATTCAGATAGACCTAAATTTTAATTTTATTTTGATTCAACTGATCCAGCAGTTAAGCTGCTTATTTTATTACTTGATGAATTTACTTTTAAAACAAATAGTGTCATTTTCTAAACACATTACACATTTACAAACACATTCTTACATTATTAATTTACTTTTAAAACAATCAGTGTCATTTTCTAAACAAATTACACATTTACAAACACATTCTTACATTATTAATTTACTTTTAAAACAATCAGTGTCATTTTCTAAACTTTTAACTATTGTTAATAGGACTATTGCATTAAATTTTTAACCGATTCAAATTTCATATCATAATTTTAAATTGTAGATTCAAACAAATTTCATATAATTCATATATACATATTTACCCTCCATTTTTCAGTTTCAATTTCTTTTTTTTTTCTTCATAATTTTGCAAAATATATTCCTAAATCTTACTTTTAACATATGGGATAAGAAGTTTAAAACAAAGAAATTTTAATGAACTTTTAGCTTTAAATATTCCCGAAATGCGATGTGAAATATTAGTTATATGCATTTTTAATTATATCAAATTCATTTAATTTGTAAAATATTTTTCAGAATTTTTGCCTAATGCATTTGGAAATAAATTTTCTTTTATTAATTACTGCTGTTCTTATCATTTCTATGGGAATAATTTCTTCATAAAATTTCATAAAACTCGATTCAATTATTTTTTATTACATAAATTTCTTTAAGAGACTTTGAATTTTTAAAAATTCGACCAGATTATATTTAAGCAATAACAGTATAATTACGACGCTTCTAGCATTCATTAAGTTTTAAACTCAGTCATTCTAATATATAAATCGTTCTAATATATAAAAAATTAATTCAGTTTCGAATTCGAGTAAATAGTTCATAGTATAATGTTAAGGTACAATTTTTCAAAAATGATTCGATGAAATAAAAACTTGCTTTCACTGGGATTTTGGAAAATATTGTAGCATATATGAAATAATTGTATTAAAATCTGTATAGAAACATTTAAAAAGCATACAAGCTTTTTTTTTATAAATTACATTATTTAAAGAATAGTAATAAAAACTAGTGAGTGTTTTATATTCAAAGTACAATCAATAAAAATTATTGCTTATTATAAGAATGAAAAATTCTTTGAAATAAAAACTATCGATTTTCATTTAATTTTGGAAAATAATATATCATATATAAAGTAATTTTATTAAAATATGTATTGAAAAATTTTAAAAACATACAAACTATTTATAAATTAGCATGACTTTTTCACACTGAAGTAATATAAAATACTGAAACTAAAACCTTATCTTTATTGAACAGTAAAGACAATTAATTATTTTTTGTTGTTTAGAGTTAGTTGTTATTTTGTGTTGTTTTTAGTTCAGAGTATTACGTACTTTTGCACACTTTCTATATGGTTTTCTCCTGAAAATTTAAAATTAAATTTTGTTAAATACTATATAACAAAATACATACATTTATTTACGTTTTTAACACGTATTTTTACAATTAAATAAAATAATATTGCTATATAGATTCAATAAATTCAGCTAAACTTGAAATATTCTAATCGCAAAATAAGTAAAAATTCTGATAAAAGATATGAATTCGAGTAACATGCTTTTATATCATAAAAAGATATTTTTTAAAAATTAATATATTTCATTTTTGTTCAATTTTCCACTTGTATGAGTCAGGAGAATTTTCTGAGAAACATTTCTCTAACGCATCTAAAAAGATTCTGCATTTTATCTTGAC
The DNA here is from genome assembly GCF_947563725.1 of Argiope bruennichi. Taxonomy (NCBI): domain Eukaryota; kingdom Metazoa; phylum Arthropoda; class Arachnida; order Araneae; family Araneidae; genus Argiope; species Argiope bruennichi. Next base: position 24,385,839 of record NC_079151.1, on the reverse strand, counting down.
CAAAAGACAAATGCAGAATGGAAAAATATTTTTTTCTATACACAAACTGGACAAAGAAAACAATTCAACTATCTTGAAGCGATTTCACAAAAATTTCAGAAACTTTGAGATCTAGCATTCGCTGTCAAATCTGAATAACTGACCCATTCATATTCGGAACAAACGCTAAGAAAAACAGGCAGGACCTTTTGTCTAGTAAGGGAGTGGGATACATTCTCAACACGTGCTTCAAAAAATGACAGGGCAAGTTTGTTCTTTTCGGTACAAAAAATGATTCCAGAATTCTTTGTTTAGTGATTTATTAGTTTGTTTACTGGCCTTGATCAATCATTTCTTACAAAATGAATCAAAGTACAAAAATTGATTTAGTTATCATACATCTATCTACATGCAAACTTACGTTTCCATATATCTATAAAACTAAAATGGCTAGGAGAGAAAAATACTGACCACGGAGGAACATTGATAGTAGAATACACATTTCCTGTTCCACTTCCTCTTCGCAATGCAATTTGGAAAGAAATTTCAGTTTTATTTCTTTATAGACATTCGGTAAAGTAGAGGTATTAAGATTCCATAACGTTGTTTACAGAAAGTCGACGTGATGAAATTTTAAATTACGTCTACGTGAAATCACATAATGTTTCTTTCCATCTCCTTTTGTATACTTTTAGTAATTGAAACCTAAATGGAAGATGGTTTTCTTACTTTTACTTCTAGAAATTGATCAAATAACTCCTTTATATAATGATTAAAAATAATTGTAAATTTCTTTTAATATATGCAAAAATCTAGCATATAATAATTGGATTTTTATTCAAATATATATTCAGAATCTTTTGAAATATAATATAACTTCATTTTCGTATGTGCATTATTTGGAAAGAATTATCTAATTACATTTTATAATAAAAATGTAATGCATTTTTCAAATATACAATTAATCTATTTTTTTTACTTCATACAAATTTATATTCTAAAACCAGGATTTGCTTAAAAGTTAATACATATCTCTTTATCTCACATTGCTTTTCAATTTCATTGTGATTTTAATTAAATACAAATTTCAAAATATACATATATGAAGAATATATTTATGTATTTACCACTTATAACATGTAGTTCTGAAGAATATTTTAATATTTTTAATGTACTTAAAAAATTTTTCTTTTGTTCAATATGTATTCTGTAATATATAGGTTAAACGTATTTTTATACTTGGCTTAGATCTCATTTTAGCATTTAATATGATTTTAGATCAGTTTGATTTTTTTATAGCTTAGTTTTTCTTTCATATAATGATATTAGATTCATAAGGATAAAGAAATGATTACTACACATTGAACTATAATTCGAAATAAAAGTTTATATCAGGCATATTAATCCAAATAATATGAACTAAAAATACTGAAGTAGAAATCCTCTGTGTGTATTACTTGATGCTAAATAATTTTGACAATAAATTTTCAATCATTCCAGACAGAATAGAATAAAGAGTGAAATTAAAATAAATTTCCAAGCACGTGCAAGTTATGTACGCATCAATGTTACCTTATAATAAATAGACAAACGCGTAACAATTATTATTGCTTAAATGAATGAAATAGGAAATTTGAAAATAAAGCATACTAAAAATGTAATCTCCGCGCATTTCTTTTAGAATTTTTGAGCAATTAGCTGAACGGAAAAAATAAATAAATATTATCTATATAAAAGTAAAAACTATATTTATATCCATGTATATGATATTAAATCCCATATTAATTACAGTACTCCTCTTCTCTATAATGATAAATTAATATAATAATTGAAAATATTATTCTCTATACGAAACAATTAATATAAATAAATAAATGTAATACACAATTATGATCTATGACATGCTTATTGTCTTCTGTACTATTTTCATCAGGTAGTAAACACCTGCTTGAAAATTAAACCCGATTCAAGTTTGTATTTGTTCACAAACGGCATTCTAGAACAGCATTTATCAGAGCGAAAAAGTAAGGCTATGTCATTTCCTGAATCAAACGACCACCATTTAGACGCATCCTTTATCGACAAAGTAAAGTATATAGAACGATATAAAGGTTAAACGTATGTAGGGCACGTATTTTCAGTAATATGGATCTTAAGAAAGTCAAAATAAGAACAAAAGAAAACTGTGAGAAGTTTCTTAGCAGCAGATATTCGACGATTAAGCTTAAAAGACAATTCCAAAATAAAATGAAAATGGAACATATTCCTATTTGAAGAAAAGAAAAGATCAGAGAAAAAGTAACAGTATTTTATTCCAGGAGTAATATATTCCTGGATAGCATGATGTAAGACACACGCTATTTCCTTTTCTTCCAGCATAATATTGCAATTCTGCAGTGTATGTGAACGCTTTCACAGAAACCAAAAGTAAGTCTATATGCAGGAAGGAATCGTTGCAAGGAAACAAGAATGATGTTGTTCCTTTGATCGCTCACTCCATTCATATCAAAATAGCGTCGTTGATGGAGAATAATACGAACAATATATATTCTGTAAGGCGAGGAGAATACCGAAAAAGTACATTTTAAAATAATATTAGATTCTTTACATTTCTAGTGGAGACATCGAGGTGAGGTAATTTGAGATTTAAATCTTTGCGGTGAAAGGGCTTTTAGTGCTTAGCTTTATCTTCTAAAATTCGAAACAGTAAGCATTCCTTTATTTTCTCAACTAATAATTGTTTCGGAAAGAAAAATTAAATGACATTGACAAAGTCGAATTTCGTTGCATGGTGTTCGTTGAAAAGTGTAGAATGAATGCAATTCTCCATTTTGTGAAAAGAACGCAAATATTGTTCTCAAGTATAAATTGAAATATTATGAATTAATCAGAGAAGAATGCATAAACATAGATTAAACTCAAAATAATCTCTTTGTGGCTGATTGTTTTCCATATTAATTTGTAATCGCATTGATATATATACACACGATGGCTACCAAGACTAAACGCTATTCGAAATTGTTATGTTTTATTTGATTTGCATAGTTTGAAAATTTTCATCAAAAGTCTATTTGAAACAAATGAAGGATTCTAATTCATTCACTTATAATTGAATTTCAGGAATATAAAATTTAATTTGTGTTGTTTTCCCTGTGTAGTGCAAATACAATTCGATTATTTCCATAGTAATTGTTTTGCCATTGTAAATATATTATTATATTTTCTACATGACATCATAAAAGGTTGCATTTATAAATTGCCACTTTTATAATGTTAAGAAAAAGATAAATAATTCGCCATTATAAAAATGCCAAAATTTATAATGTCAATATTCAAAATTCACCATTATGAACATTATAAACACTTTATAATATTCATAATCGTGAATGTTCCAATGAATTTCATTTAGTGCAAAATTGTATAAGATTTTCAAATATATGTATTTCGTAAAGTTCCATCTTGCTGTAATTTTAAAGAGAATTTCTTATACGTTTTTTTTATATTGAATCATACAAAATATTTGGCGATGTATTTTCCAAATGAAAAGAACATTCTTATTTTATTTCATAATATATTTCTCAAATTATTAAAATGAAAAAAATATTTCGTATTTTTATATATTTATTTGAAGAGAATTTTAAATGAAAAACGTTTTTAACTTAAATTGATTTAACTAAACCTGTTAATTCAAGTAATATATGCAAATATGACCTTGCGAATAATTTTTTCTGAAAAAATAGCACAACAAAAAATTATGTTTTGCTTGGATTTTCTTATATAAACTATACGGATTGCTTTTCACTCTTAGAATTTAAAATCAGTATTTTTGTTTTTATTCATATATTTCCATATTATTCTTCTGAAAGTTTTGCACTTAATAAGATATGCGAAAATCGTTATTTATATTCTTATGAAATTAAAGTTTCGGTATGCGTATTTATATTAAAGGAAACATTTTAAATATATAAAAACAATTTATTTTTTTCTTTAGTTCCCCAGTTTTACATAATTTGCACTGTATTTTGCAGTGAAATGCGACTCACATTTATGCACAAGAATTTTTATTAAGTAATTTTTGTATATTATAAATTATTTAAATATTAGCTTGAAATTTCAGATAAAATACAACAGCAACGCATAAAGCTTATTCAGATTTTAAAGGAATAAGGAAACAAAATGGTAGTCTATTTAGTTTTATAAAGATAAGTTTAAAAATACAGCAAAAATAAAATTTATTATAAAATTTTATTTACATTTCCATAACAATTTGGATTTGAAAAGTCGAATTTGCCCTTATATATATATATATATATATATATATATATATATATATATATATATATATATTATCAAACTATCAATATATATAAAACCGCTTTTGTAAGAAAAAATTTATTATTTATAATTTATAATTATAAATATTATGAAATTTTAAATTCTATTATTTTGAAAAAAACTTATTACCAAATGGTATCCTGAGTACAGAATAAAAAATTAATTAATTGATAAATTAGTTCTGGAAATACCAGATAACATAGTGTAGTTAAGAAGATACTAAAGTACAATATTCCACAACTCCAAAATATCAGGATTTTAATGCAGAATAATTTACAGTATTTTATCTTCAAAATCTCTAATAGAACAAGTTTAGTAAAAGTATACATAAACCAATCAAGATTTATTACAATGTTATCTTATTTCATATTATAAATGATAATAACTTGTTTATATTATAAATATACAAGTTTGAATTTTGGAAAAAAAATAACCAGCCTTGCACACGAGCAACAGTATACAGCGGATTACATTTATATTTTCCTCTCTGGTGTTATATTCAATATTCATATTGAAATTCACTCCTCGCTATAAAAAAAAAAAAAAAAAAAAAAGCTTGTTTTTGTCATTTCTGTTAGAATAGAATTTTTCCTCCATGCAACGTGCGGGAAAATTCCTATATCCCTGGAGGGATTTGGGCATTCGTGTGAAATTTCGTCACTCGGGGAGAATAACATTCTGTGCCTGAAATACCAATTATTCTCTCGCCACCGTCAATGCGTTTGCAGATACGTGTCCAGAGTTACGAGGAGCTTCCACATTTATTTATATTCTCGTTTTCCAGCGTAAGAAGTTGTTTTTAGCATTGTGAGTTTTGCCTGTACACAAAATAGCACCGTTTTTCATGCCTTAAGTGGTTTTGGTGGAAACACCTAAGTTATAGAGAGGTGATTCGAATGCATAGAAGAGTTTTCTGAGGGTTTTTTATTTTGGTTTTTGTCACCTATCTAAAGACTTCAGCCCGACATAAATTTCTCTAAGGAGAACCTCTTTATTTTTTATTCATATAAAATTATAATTCAAATGCTATGTAAAATGGTGATTCGAAAAACTTTCAACTAAGGGGTTTGAAGTTCTGAGATCGACCAATTTGGTGTCAGTTTAGGAATAGAGATATGGAAGTTATTTAAGAATTATAAAATAATTAAAGTTATTGTTATATATTCCTCAATTTAATGGATCGAATAAAAATGAATTTCTGTACATTCTTATCATTCTGATCTCATATAATATATGAAATGAAGTAGAAAGATCAAAATATGAAGTTTCTATTTCAACTTAAGATTTTATTATATTTCCCAAAAGATTTCATTCTCTTTTATATTTTTTTTTCTTTTAAACTTTCCGATAGATTTTTTTAATTTTTTTAAGTTATCATTTTCATTTTTTTTGCATTATTGAATGTTATTAATTTTCCAATTATATTGAGTCTGTACAGAATTATCAGGCGTTTCGTTGACGTGCTATATTTTAATAAAAATAACAATATATATTTTTTAAATTTAGGAATGAAAAAATTCTACTTTTTGGTTATAAAAATTCTTATCGATATTCATACTCATATTCGTCTTTTAATACTGTACCACTTTGAGAAAAGATGAAAAGCAGCGCAGTCATTTCGCGATCTCAACAAAATTTTCGGTAAGGGCATAATCAGCAAAAGTCGATGTTTCTTTCTTTTGAGGATTTTGAAGAGAAGACATGACTCATCCTCAGTGACAAGATTCTACAGAAACAGATCCCGCTCATTTCGTTGAAGCAAATTGGTGAAAATTCGGACACGTTTTGCTTTATGGTTGTTACTAAGTTCGTAGAGACCAAGCCAGCGAATTTCCATACCTTTCCAAACATTTTGAAACGACGAAGGATGGTTGAATAGTCCAAATTGAAGTTGTTGGCCAGCATTCGAATTTTCAAGCTATCGTCTCATGCTAAGGCTGCCAAAAATGCCTGATCGTCGAAAATGATGGTCGACTGCATCAAGTTTGTGCCCTCCCCGAAAAGTTCACTGGGATCGCGGAATGACTGAGTTGTTTGCCATCCTTTCTCAAAATGGTACAGTATAATATGACGAATAATTATTATAACTTAACACGCATTTTTATAACCTAAAAGTAGAATATTTTCATTCATAAATTTATAAAATACTGTACATTTTTATTAAAACATGACACCTCAAAAAAAAAAAAAACACCCGATAATTATGCATCAACCCATTATATTTACGTTTACCAGAGATAATTATGTGACCTTCGTTATTTTAGTTCCTCTTTATTACTTTTATCAATATTTATTTGTTCACTCCCTTTAGACAGTTACAATAATATATGTAAAATGTTTTTTATTCAAGCATTTGTTTATTTTAATTCAAGAAATCACTGTGAGAGGATGGAATTTAATTAGTTTCTAAATTCTTCTTATATTATTGTTAATCAAAATTATTTACAATATATTAGTGTATATTATTCAGAATATTATCTCATTCTGTCTATAAAGTTTTAATATAATGTGAGAAATTATTTTATGATCTTATTTGATATCTATTTACCATTAATAATGATTTATTATAATTAATTAAATGATAAATATGATAATAATGAAATTTAACTGGCAAGTTTGTACATTCTTTTCTTATCTATATGCATTGTTTTTTTAACTATGTTTTCACTTTTACCTATAAAGAAACACTCTTAGATATGAATAAAATAATGAAAAAAATTAGATTATAATATTCCACAATAAATAAAAAATAGTTATTTTATAGATTTTGTATTCATTTATATAATATAAAGCAATGATCTTTTTTTTAAATAGGAATGGAAGATTTTACAAAAGTAAAATACAAATAAATTTCTGAATAACTTATTGCTTGAGGAAACAAATGGGTTAAAAAGGATAATCTAAATTTAATTCTTAATCTTCTTTATTTGATATATATACCATTTTTTAAAATATTAAGTGCTTTCTTTTACAAATTATAGTTAAAGAAATTAAATTTATCCATAAATTAATTCGTCTTAGATATTTAAAAAATATACCTTATAGCATTTTATTATCTCAAGTAAAGGACAATTTGGCTTATAAGTAAATAATCAATAAATCTAAATTTGAAAATTTTCACATTTTTTTTTTCCATACCGACAATGATGCATGTCTTTTTAGGATTCAATGAACCTTATTTAACATGAGACTCTTTATTAAACGGCAAATTGTGAAACCCAAATAATTAATAATAGTCTTATTTGACAAAAGAAATTTATTTTTAGTACCAATTTATTGAGTTAGCAATATAATCCCTTTATCATTATTTGGCAGAAATTGTTGGTTTACGGTCTTTTATGAGATATGCAAAATTTTGTACCATTTCATTTATCACAAGGCTCACTATTTCTGTTATAATGTTTATCTAAACACTATTTTCATCTCTATTTTCCTTTTTTTTCAGAAAGTAGTGTTTTAATTTTTAAGCGTGCTAAAACACGATTTGCAAATTTTTAGTAGCTATCAATTAAATTCATTACAGTAGACTATAGAAATTTAGGTTACAATAGACATTTATTACAATGTGTTGAATTTCGAAGACGCATAAATCAATTCAGAGTGTTCAAAATTTATTATTTATAAACAATTATCCTTTAACAATGATTATTATAAAAATTATCGAACAAGTTAAGCTCCATTTCTGGATATTGCCAACAACTAAAGAATTATCTGAATTTTATAATTATTTCCATAAATAACTTAATCATTGGACATTTCCATACTGTTTACAAAAATGATTTCTTATGATATTGGTAATTAAAAAATAGTCTTAAAAACATATTTTTTACAATGTGTAAAAGATAGTTTTCTGATTATTCTTCTTGCAGACATTTACATCGTTCAGAACTCAACAATTAAATAACATAGATTTCCTTCCTGATGATACAAACGTGGTAACTTCAATATTCCTAATTTTCCAAACAAAAGCCTTGGTGGGAATTTTCCTATCGACGCTGCATTACTATGAATCGAAGCAATCTAGCTTGGTTTATGCTACGGAATGCAGAGGATTAAGTCAGATTCTAATTAACTAGCTCCAGTGTAATTCTAAATTTCCCTTAGAGTAATCCGAATGCAGTAATCGATCTCTGTATGCATCCAAATGCCTGTAGTTGATCGGCTGATTTACATCAACATACCACAAGATTTCCATGTTAGGCTACTAGTTCACCAAATGCAGGTGTAATCGATTGAATATATTCGAGTATGGGATAGTTAAACCTTATTTGTCGTGTTAAAATGAAATAGAAAAGAAAAAAATGGAAATCATTATCATGCACTTAATTTATGTCCAATGTAAATGATTTAAGATTAGAAATAATATTAATATGCTCTCTAAGATTGAACCGAAACTGTAATTGCAGCATGACTTTATCGGAAGTTTGGAATACTTATCAGCAAATATTTCCAATACATTATTATCAAAGATATAAATTTAAAAAAATATAATATATCTGCTATATAAATATACTTTACAAAACTGTGTTATAATTTCGGAATCAATTTAATCATGTTTTTACTTCTTTTCGTTTAACTTCAGAAAAAAAAATCAAATTTCTCGCGATCTTCATGTGCAAAATTATATCCACTTTTTAAAAAATCAATTACATGTATAAATATTTAAAAATAATTCTTTTTATGTACTAATTTCGTCAAATATTTTATAAATATAAAAACGTATGATATGTACTTAAACTTTAATAAAGATTATGTTTCTTTCTTTTATAATTAAAATTATATTAACAAAATTAATTATAATTGAAGAATAAATTTTAATAAAATGTAATATGTAATCTCCAACTTGATGAAATCACAAAATATATTTGAGGTTTTACGACAGAACTGGCCATTAAATGTGCCAAATCTTGGTAACAACAGTATTTAATATTATAGCTTTTTTAATTTTTAAAGATCTGCATTGACATTGCATGCATATATATTTTTTTATTTTATATTAAAAATCATATCTCAGAGAGATTCTTAATGATGTTTATGCTAAAATTAAAGTGCAGATTCTAAAATTTAGAAATAGGTTTAAAACATTGGTCTTCAATAATTCTCCTTCATTTTTTATCTCTCTCTCTCTCTCTCTCTCTCTCTATATATATATATATATATATATATATATATATATATATATTCATTTTTTTACATTTTTACTTATTTTCACTCCTTTATTTTTTATCTATTTTAAAAATGAAGTCCTTACTCAATTCTTTTACTTTTTTGAAAATAACCGATATCCGCTTGAAATAATTTTAAATTCGCTTATTTTTTTAGTTCTTCACATTTATAACAATTTCAGACGTCTTTCTCAAAATCAGTTATACAGTTTTATTTAGTTATATAGTTTTCATTTCGAAAAATGCTTATAAAACTCAGTTTTTATAAGCTTATAAAAGCCAGTACTTACCAAAATTGATTATAAAAATCAGTTTTCCTCTTATTTCTGCTCAATGAAAAAAAATTCAATTTTTTTTTTTATTATAGATCTTTTATTGCAAATTCCATATTAGTTGAATGTATAATTTTAATAATTTTTAACATCTTATTCTTACTTTAGTTCCATTTACTTATTTAAACGGGATTAAGAATAATGCATTTTGTACCAGAAAATATTAGTTAAATGAACGCTTTTTAAAATTTTCGTTAAGTACCAGAAAAATATTAGCTAAATGAAAGCCTTTTAAAAATGTCCATTTCTTTAGTATATTCTACTCCTAGAATTTCGCTTTAATATGTCACTGCCTTTTGAATGATTTTAAAGCATTTCTACAATCTAATGACATTAGAATTATGAAAGAGAAAGTAAAATGCAAACATATTACCTTTGTTGCAATTACATAGAATTTAATGCCATAGAATTTCATAAGAATTTCTATTTTGATTTATTTCAGATAATAATTGAAAATATAAAATGTCTTAATAAGAGCTATCTATATATAATTTTATAAAGTCTGTGCTGTTTTATTTAAAATGACTAGAATAATAAACAATACATTGTGACTTTAAAGAGTGCGGTAATTCTATTGAAATATAAAAATAATGAAATATTGCAAATATTTTAATCACTAAATTTTATTATTTCATTCAATTCTATAACGCAATTGCTTTCTGATAAAGATTAATTTGAAAATGGAATAATTTTCAAGGAACTTAATAAATTCATAATAATGTTTGAAATACTCAAAACAATACTAAACATTACTTATATTCAATACATAGTAAAATATCCATTTAATTAAAGAAGGGATATTTCTTTTTTAAACATTTCCTATACAAATATATTTTAAAACCACATAGACTTGTTTTGAATCTATCTATATCCATATAACTGTATTGAGCATTTGCATTTCATGATAATCCTACATGTGTATAATTCAATGACCCTTTCTGTAAAATAATGACGATTAAATTATGGTATTAAATTACAAAAATTCTGCCATTTGATGTCATGCCTAAACTGAGTTTTGCATTATAAAAATGAAAAATACTAAGCTTAAGTAAATAATCATTTTAATTTTTAAATTTAAGCTTTTGATTTCATTTTTTGTAGTAATATACTAAGAATTTGAGAATATTAGGAAGTAGTTCAACCTCTAAATATAATAATAGTAATAATAATTAAAATATATGATTCAAAAGTGATTAAAACGTACTTAATTGTTTTGAGCATATCATAGCTTAGCATAAAATTTAGTTAAATGATCATATTTGTAGAGCGAAGATATGCTCTTTGATATATTTTTAAAACGGAAACTAGTGTAAACTTTAAAATGAAATATACATTCGCAATGTACTCTCCCAAAGCGAACTTTGAAATATTATAGTAAAATTCTAATTCTTGCCTACAGGTTCATTCTATTAATTAATCTGGGTAAATTAGTGGCCTACAGTCTGTAAAAGCGAATTACAGCCTATAAAGGCGAATTAATTTAATTCAAATTACAAATGCATTTAGGTAGTTATCTAGAGTTAGGCTAAGTTATATTTGATGTAACTTTTAAACTATTGATAACTTAAAATTTGACGAATCAAACAGGAAATAGGCAATCGAAGCAAGCAAATGAAAAAGAATAGAAAGCATTGTGAAAAATATTCATTAGAGATTAGAAAGTATAAGAAATTGGTTAATTTATTGAAGAGTAAAGTGATGTCATTATTTATGATAGTATTTAAAACATCTAAGGTTCTAGTCATAAATCTAACTGCCCGAATAGTTTTGAACACTTCCCACCCCCCACCCCGCAAAAATTCTGTGATTTAGTTATGATAATCATTCAAGAAATAATTGATATTCTTAGTTAAGTTGAATTGACTGTTACGATCTTCAATGTCTAAGAAGCAGGTGGCTCTGTGTTTGTTTTCATTTGTATATATTACACATTCTTTCAAGTACATTGCTTACTTCTGTAAGCACCTCCAATAATAAACATGTGTATTTCTGAACTCTGGAGTTTTGTGTTAACAAGGAGTAACATAATATACAGGCGAGTTGCGATTAGTTAGCGAGTTACAAATGAATTGGTCTATCATTTCGATTAAAAGATGCAATAAATAAACTTGATCTGTAAAAACAAAACCCCTTCAAACATTATTTACAATTAAAATATAATTACTTTCTTCTGTTTCAAATTGTTTCATCTAGAATTGCTGTTTTGAAAACCGATACATTATCCTTAAGGATATCCATTATGATATGCAAAAACAAGATGTTCTAAATTCACTAAACTTCATCCCAAACCTTTTCACTTAACTAACAGTTTCTGAAATGATGTTGCATTAAAAAAATATTTGTTTCTTTTATTAATTTAATTACGTGTCTGTTCTCTGCAGGTCCGCCAGATCCTGTTCACAACTGCGCCGTTGTTAATCAATCCCACTCATGGTTACAAGTGGAATGTGAACCAGGATATGGCAATGGTCTTCAGCAAAGATTCCATTTGGATGTTTACAATTCCAGAGTCGATCACTTGCAAGTTAATAAAACTTCTAACGTTTCTCCCAAATTTTCTGTACACGATTTGCCTGCTGGTACACCATTTGTATTAGTTCTCTATGCCTCTAATGAGAAAGGGAAGAGCAATTCACTTGCAATCGTAGCGCATACATCACCAAGTCCATCAACAGAAGCAGGTAATGTAATAATAGTTTTCTCCTTTTATATTTTGTCCAAACTGAAGTTGGAAAATTCCTTTCAATATTCATTAATATTTTTTCTAGAATGATAATTCATTAACTAATAATATAAAGTAGTTTCTGGTCATTTTTCTAAATTAAAGAAAATGATTAAAAAAGTATTTCTAATGTTACTAATCACATTTAGCTCAAGAAATCAAGCTAATAACTAGCTCAATCCAATTTCCATAGGTTTATGCTAATGAGGGAAAGTGACATTTTATGTCAGTGAAAATAACTTTAAGCCCATTTTTAATACCTGAGATTGGCATTTGACTTACCTTCCCTGTGTAATAGTAATATTCTTTATGGAAAATTTTCATTGGAGATCCGTTACAATTTTACTTCGATTGAAAAATATTAACAATCACTCAGATTCTGATAAATGTTTTGAAATAATAGATAAATGTTTTGGTCAAGCGCCCATCTAGAGAAAATAATTCACACTCCTTTTCTCTGATTGATGTTTCTCTGCTACGAATTGACTTAACACACTAAGCTATTGATGATTTAAAAAGCATTTTTAGCTATGCAGGTTGAATGTTCTCAAAATATCGATTAAAATGCATTATTATCGCATTGAAAAATGTTAACAAGCATATTCTATTTTTGTACACTAAAATTTTGTTTCAAATATTAAATGTAAAAACAACAAAAGACAAAATAACGTTTTGTACGAAACGACTAATAAAAATGGTTATATGGTAAAAAAAAAATATCCAACGAAGATTAGAAAATAATATATCAGTTTGTGTTACATTATTTCTATTTTTATGATTGCGTTTCGATTGAAAGCAATTTAATATGTCTAGAAAGTTTAAAGAAATTCATTTATATTGTTGCATAATATTTATGCATTCAAAACCAAGGGAACAGTTATTCCCTGTAGGATATGTAATGAATGTATTTAAAGGAAGATGTATTAATTTATAATAGAAATTTTAATTATGCTTAAAGTAGGGAGTTATTTTCATTTTAGAATGTTGGAGGGAAACGACTATTCCACATTAGTCCTATCATAAACTCGACCGAAATTATTTGCCTCATTGGTTTTATAAATAATGCATACCATGTTACTTCAGATGATTTACCTCAAATGAATAATTGAAGTTTCTTATGTATTTGTTTTTAAAGTGTATGCTTAAAAATTAGAATTACTGTTAAAAAACTGTTTTTCTTACAATGCACCACTTATCAATGATACAACGGACTTGAAGAAACCAAACAAACATATATTCTAAGGTTTGAAACTACACAATTTATAAGTTCATGTGTTCATTTAAATAATTTTGTTCTTGCGGACACTCAAATCTTCAGTCTATTTTTTCAAATTATTTCTCAAAATTATGCACGGTTTCATGCTTATAAAGTCTCTACGAATTCTCAAAGAGGATGGAACAGGACGAAACGGGCTTCTTCCCAAATACATAAAGCATGGAAACTAAAAGTTCAGATTGTCAGAAATATTTCACATCAATGATTAAGGAAAATAAAAGAAAAGATTAAAAATTGTTATTTCATTACTTTATGGCAAAGAATTTTGATGTCTATGAATGAATCAAACAGTCTAGAATAAGCATTTTTCATATTTTATTACCAAATCAAGTATTTCCCATTTTTCGACAGTTAGAAATACATAAATACTGATAAATTCATTAATTTTATAATTTATAAAGATCATAGCACACAAAGTTCACCTTTCAATTTTAGTGCAATCTTTTTGAAATATGTGTTGAATTCGAATTATTCCAGTATGATAAACTTCGTCTTAATCATGGTTGCTTGAAAAGTCACGAATTGTATTCCGATTTGTCCGCTACATCAAAAAATTATCTTTATGTTTTCAGAAAGAAAGAAAATCTCAAAACAAGTAAATTAAAAAAAGAGTTTATTTATTTATTTTTTAGAAGCAAGAAAATGCTATCTCATATTCTCTTAAAATATTGTTAAATGCTTTACTTTTTTTAAAAGAAAAAGAGGACTATCAACTTTATATTTCCATTAATCATAACTTTAAGCACTGGGATCATTATTTATTTGTCCAGTAGACGCAAGTAGACTTGATGTTAAACGGATGACAAGTAGATTACGTATCCTTTTAAAAAAGTTTTATTACTTGTTTTAAAGAAAATGATTGATTCGGTTTTTTCCTTCTCTTGCAGAAGCTGCTTTTATGTCAAAACTCAGTCCACTCGTTGGGATTCTTTTGGCTGTATTGGGTACACTCTTAATGATTGGTGTTGTCGGTTTGGCTTTTGTCCAAATACGTAAAAGAAGGTCTCCAAAAAGTAGGCAATTTGTTTTTTTCCTTTTTTGCTACCAATATTTATTTCTGAATGTGAATATTTTTATTTTAAATGAAGGAAATGTCATCTCTTTGTTGCAATTAAAATATGGTTAAATGAAGGAGTTTATTATTGTGCTTGGTTACAATGTTATAAAATAATATAATGTGTATTTCCTTACAAAGCTTTTGTAAATGTTGAATAATTCATTCTTCTTTTTTAATAATACCTTGAAAATAAATTATTTTTGCATTGAATTATTGTTCGTTTCTGATTAAATCTATTTTTAGAATTAATAGCGAAAGAAATATGAATTGTTTTTCTCCAAAGCAATATAGTGAGAAAAGAAATGGAAACAACATTTTAGCAAGAAAAGATCAAAAATAAATTATTCGATTGTTATGTTGAGAATAAAATGCATTTCCAAAAAAATTGATTAAACTATTGTTCCAAATTTTATAAATGGTAAAAGTCTTTCTTTATTACGGAAGTATAATTAAAATATAGTTTCATAAATAAAATGTACATATAATTGAAGAAAACGTTATTATTTCTGAAAGAATAAATTTAGCAACAGTTCTATTGAAAGCGTGTATTTCAAATGGAATATCACAATAATCTATATGTTCTCTTTTAATTCTTCCTTTGAAAATTATTTTGCATTTTTTGTATGCATATCAACTGATATTAAAAATAAATATCCCAAATAGAATGTCACAATAGACATGTTTTTTTATGCTCCCTTTTTAAAATTAGTTTGCATTCTTAATGAATGCATCAATACATATGGTCATTGGTTCCCTTGTAAAAAATATTTTATTTGGAAGACAGCTTCAATCATATAAGATTTTAATTTTGTGTTAAATTTAATAAAAGTTTATATATTTTCAAAAATGATTCGAATTGTTAGTTTTTTAAAGGAAAATTCAATTTATATCACCCTTTGAGATAGCACTAAAATGTGCTGTTTTCATCTTAATATATGCAATCTTTTTATTATATAACCATGAGTATATTTAAATGAATGTTTTCCAATTATATACTAAAAATTAATTTACTTTTTATAATTAAAGTAATTTCATAGTAAATGAATAAAAAGAGAATACTGTATATTGAGAGATACATTTATTACCCACGAAAAGCAATATTTTTTTAAAACATCATCAAAACATCTATACTATCGGAATAGTCCCGATTGTTTGTGTTTATCTCAAAAAATTAAACTATTTCAGACTATCTAAACTATCTAATTATCTAAACTATCAAACTTGTGTTTATCTCAAACTAAAAATTAAACTATCTCAAAATCAATTAAACTGCACTTTCATTTGCTTATAAATTATCGCCGATTTTGTTCGATAAGCTTTAATCATTTTTTTAATAGAAGTAAAATTTTGAGGCAACAAATCGATATCGTAACAAATTTGCTTGAAACTGTGACATAATCATGATAAATTAACCACTTATTATACGTAATGAAATGTGATTATAGCTTATCAGTTTTAACGATTATGGATAGATCATCCAGATCTGATCTGACGTTAGTTTTAAACTAAAGCATATGCTATTCTTTTTTTTTTTTTCGTGTTTACCAATATTTTGATTCATTTTACCAACATTGAATTTTAGGGCAGTTCTAACACATCTGAAATGTCAGTTACAGGTCTTGTAATTTATCAAATTCTTCGATTAGCAATAAAAGACTTGTAATATCATGATTGGAAAAGGCAGTTACATCTTTTTTATGTGTTTTTAATTTAAATAAACTTCTAGTCTAAACTGCATGTAGGTATTGATATTTATTTTATTACTGATTATTTTAAAACTCATTTGAATTTGAAACTTGAATATCTGAATTGTGTATAAAAGAATCAATGCAGTTGAATTTGAATTCAAATTTTATACTATATATTTTACTAAAAATACTATATATTTTTATAGCTTGATTGATAGCAACATGAAGACTAATATTAGGCATAATTTCCAACTAGAATTGTTTGTCTGTATAAATTAGAATTTAAGATATCATGTTTCAAAAAATAGGTTAATTAGCTCATTAAATATTATTTAATTAATTAATAATTAGTGTAATAAGGTTTTTTCTCACTGAAACTAGTTTAAACATATATTAACCTAATTGTGAAAAAACTGGATTTTTAAATTTAAAATTAAAAAGGAAATCTTCAAGTGTGTACGCACACCTTAAAATTATATTTATTCAAGTATATTGACTTGTTTAAAAGAGATCTTACAAATGAAATAGAAAAGATTTATTCTCCAATTTTAGAAACAATGCCCAAAATACAAAGCAGTGTTCAAGTAATAATGTAATATGCATTTCATTTTAAATGAAAATTCAAACAAACAATCACCTGTAAAGTAATAAAATGATAAGCACATTAAAATTCCTTCTACATTCAATTCAGAATCGCTGGTTGATAATTTAGTCTTCAGAAATCAATAATAGGACATTCTAGTCTTAGTAGTAAACTGAAATGAGAAGTGAGTCATCCTGAATGATAACAATTACGCATCCTAAATTCAACTGCTTAACAAAAGAAGAGTACATTCACTTGAAGTCTGAATGAGCTCTTTTCGTTTCCTGAATTTCGTGAAGCAAAAGTAATTAGTTTTCACGAAGCTCAAAGCGGATGGAAAGCATTTTAAAACTCTTTCTCAACATTTATTGTCTGACAAACTTCACCAGCAAATAGCTCTTAATAAATGTTGACATGTTTTGATCAGAATTCAAATGCTAATGAAAACAGGTACTTCACTCTCTGGACTGATAATAATTTTAATGTGTTGATGTAAGTATGTAGAATGTGGATTATAGGTTGGCAACTTTAAAAGCAAAAATTTATGATAAAATTTGAGTTGACAACTAATGATTTGTGTGAATGTTACAACAAGTGTCTAAAACATTATTTCTCTTTTGTATAAATGCTTAGTTAATTTGCGTGTTTATTATTTTAAAGAAAACAAATTTGTTTATGAAATAAATGATCAGATCCTTGAAAAATGAGTATTTAAAAAAGAAAATTGTAATATAATATTAATTGAATTAATTGACTAACTTAATTAAATTATGAACTTTTCTTCCAGCTAATTTGTGGTGATCTGCGAAATTCCTACGTATAAAAAATTATTATATAATAAATGAATTTTGCATTTATGCTACATAAATAGATAGAAATGCTACATAAATAGATAAATAGATAGAAAATAGATGGAAATGTCAGTGCTATTATTGTTTTCTAATTCAGTTTCTGGTACATTTACATTAGAAGCTAGCCAAAATGGGGAACAACGCTGGTTTTTACCTAGTCTAAACTTTTCAAATATTTGTCAAATATTTCATTATGAGCATTACAAAAGACTTGGTTTCAACATTTGGATATATTCTAATGCTAAGGTGCAATATAACTTAATTTTTGAATAAAAATCAATATATGGTTATTTATTTAATTATATTTTTATTTTTTGAAGATAAGTAATATCATGCAAAACTTAATTACAAAAACAAAATAAGTACTATGATTATCCGACTTGATGTACCGCCTTCTTTAATAAAAAAAAACTCCATTTAAAGTGGATCCATATCTTATACCGGGCTTCATTCGAGCTCAGATATAAATATCACATTAAATTATGAAAGTTACATTTATTAATTCTAGTTTCACAAATTTTTGATTGGTAGTATTCTTCCAAACTAATGTGCTTCAAGTTTCTTTAAATTTGTATCGATTTTTAAGACAAAAAAAAAATGAAACCACTTAAAATTGGGAATTGCATGCCATCGTGTGTAAAATTTTTGCTTGACTCATCCTAAAACTTGGAAATTTTTTAAACTATCACGCCTTTAAAATGAAATATTATAATCCAATCAGAATGAAAATTAAAAGCAAAATTGGAATGATATAAATAAAATTATATACACATGTTTATAATGTAGCTTCAAGTTGGAATACGATTATTTTCCAATAAGTCATTTCCACATAGAAAGGGCACCAATAATTTTTGAGCCTTCCGAGAATTTGAATTTTATATATATATATATATATATATATATATATATATATATATATATATATATATATATATATATATATATATATAACGATAAGTATATGTATTTTGGAATTTTCCAACGTTTCCTCTACCAATAATAATTTTTATAGTTTTAGAAATCATTTAAATGCATAATTAATTAATAACTTCAAGTTATAAGTCCAAATATTTTGAATTCCTTATTCAATTAATTCGTACGGAAATAAAAATTTATTCAGTGTTCCAATTAAGGCCGAAATTTCAACTGTATTAAAATTTAGGTCATATATATTTGATTATCAAAATCTTGCTTTGGCATATTTAAAAAAAAAAATTGGAATACATTCTAAGCAAATTTAAATTAATTTAAGGATTGCGAAATAAATACACAATATGTAAATCTGAAAAAAAATTATAATGCTGATAATTTACTTTTGCGTAAATTGTTGAACTGATAATAAAAAAATATGAATTGCGATGAACAAATTAGGGAACAGATTATTACTGTTTATTTCAGAAGTAATAGATAATATTTCACTTATAACCCTATTATTACAATATATACAACAAAAATGGTAGTGCAGTTTTATAATATTGCCTGACCTTCAAAACATTGTACAATTTAGTGGATAATCCCACTATAACTTGTTGTAATATAGAATGTTAATAAATAAATGGATAATGGATAAATTTAAAAATTTACTTAATGCACGCTTTAGAGACAAGTTGACGGTTCACTCTACATAATTGCAGAATGTATAATATTTTTGGTGAGGCAGCATTTACATTAATTTTATTCAAGACTGTGTGCTATAAATCTAATATTATTAGTTTTCTCTAAAAAACTTAACAGCAATATTATTAGAATCAACTGAGAAATTTATCCAAATACATCTATACAGTTAATTTAAATATTTGGCACTAGATCGAGCATAAAGAACAGGGATAAAAACGCAGTAGAAATTAAAAAAAAAATCAAAGATCTGCAAGGATATATTTTCAAAACATATAAATCATTTATTAATAAACTAAAATTATATCAATTATAAAAATGAACATGAAAAAATATCTTTTAAAAAAACTAAATATTTTCTAAAGAATATTCACATTTGTTATTTCAATAACTAATTTCTTTATATCCTTAGTAAATTTAGAATATAATTATAATGGGATGAAAGCATAGAAATTTAGGAAAATCCATTTTTCTAACAATATTATTGAATGATATTTTCTGATATTAACCGAAATCTGAAAGATCCCAAACACTATTGCTTCATTTTAACAAAATAAAATGAATAATTATTTATTCAATAATCAAAACAGTGATCTAAAATAACTTTTACTGAATAGAATAAGTTATTCAGTAGTTAATATATAATAACAAAGTTTAATATCAGCATACGAAAGCATTATTCTATGAATATAAATGTTTACAAAATGTAACATCATATCAATAAGATATTATTCCATCCGTGTCCGAAACGATACCTTAGAACAAACAAGACAATCTGATATTTTAGCAAACCTTGGCATTTATTTTATTATTTTGCATATTTCTATGAATAAAGTAAATATTTGTGATTGTATTTATTCAATAAATATTGGATGGCTTTTCAATGAATATGCAAATGTTATTTATTCATAAAATAGAACTTATGTGAATGTTTAATCTTTTATTAAATTAAAACTCATAAAATAAATATTTCAAAACAATGTTTTCTTTCTAAATGCAGCCTCTATAGAGGAGGACAAGAGCAAGTACGTATAAGCAATAAATATTATATTCCTTATTAAAATTAAAATTCAAGAAAAATGCAATTTATTCTAGAAATCCATTTTATTTTAATCTTAGCACAAACAGTAAAAAAGTGTGAATTGTGTGAATTATTTATAACACATACGCACATATATTAAGCCTAGATTATTTGACATATTAGAGTTTTGTGAATCGGTATGCCTATGATATCTCCCTATTTTATTTGGATCAACTGTTCACTTAAATTTTTTTTTCTATTCTAACTTGATTGTGTGAATTTATTTTAAAATATTTTAATAATGTTTAAGGAAACGATTTAAAATCAATAGTAATTAAATATGAAAATGTAGCATAATTTTTAATTATCGTTAAAAATTCTAATATTCTTCTGCAGGAGAAACAGTTTGCATCTAATGATGTTATATAGCAGAAAATATACCAGTGGTAAATAATGAATTCAATGCAATGCTCGGAAATGTGTGGAGTCAAAAAAATAACTTCAGCTGTAAATTTCACTTTTGTATAATTACTGGTGTTTATTAACTTATATAATTTATAGTTTATCAAAAATTGGACATTTTACAATAGCATGTGATGAATATTTTTTGTAGTGAAATAATTTCATAAGATACTGTAAGCATTTTATTAATTACAATAAAATTTATTTGTAAAATTACAGTGGAGAAGGAATTCAGAAGAAAAAAAACTTTTAATTAATTAAAATAATATAATTAATAATTAAAAATTAAAATTCCCACCTTTCACTGCTATCTATTGTCTAAATACGGGAAATAAAGGATTAAAGCATCATTTCCCAGTTGATTGTTTGGGAAATAAACAATTAAAATTAAAGGTTTCGCCATTAAACATTATAAATTTTAATTTTTATATTTTGTAGGATTGATATGAGCATAAAGAAATCTTTAGAAGATATTGTCGAAACAACCGTTGCATGCCCTGATGTGGTTCCTCCTAACAACAGTAAGTTGAAATTATTTGGTTTTACTCGCAAATAACCATTTTATGTGATTTTTTTTTAAATAAGAAAAAAAAATCAAACATATACTTATGATATTTTAAATTTAAAAAAAATCTAGTAATAGTTAGGAATGAAACTTACTTAATATTTTATCAAGATTAATAATATAAAATCTTTTGATATGGATTGGAAAAGTATAGCATGAAAATACGAATTTCACTTTAATAGATAAAAAAATCCATGAAAAATATTCTGCACACAAAATTTAAATTTTAAATGTATGGAACCTATTTATAAAGATATCTTTTTGTATTGTATTATATCTTCTTATCAAAACACAAAAGTCATAATAACGTTATCATTAAAAGATCGCTTTCATTTTTCAATTCCTACTATTAGTTCACTCTCTACCTACATATATTCATATATCTTGTTCAAATTTTGAATCGTTAATAAAATACTTTTTATTCATCCACGCAAGTTAAAAAATGTATTTGAACTTGTAGTGGATGGTATTTGATGTCAATACAGTTTTTTCAAATATTAATTAATTTATTATTAAATGTGATTAATTAGTAATACTTTAAATAGAGTAATATTAGTTTGTAATGAAAATTGAAATCAACAGGCAGTAGCTCAATGGGTAAAATACAAGGATTTCAGTATTTTTTACGTGAAGGTGAAGAATGTGAGTTCAATTCTTGCGAAAATAGGAATTGACTTTATTTTTTTATATTACTTGTTTTTAAATTAGTGCAACCCATTTTTCTTGGAATTTTTACCAATGCTATTAGAATTATTAATAATAGTCTAGACATACATAATTGGAATTTTGATAATGCTTCTAAGAAACCACATAATTTTGAAAGTATTAATTTTAATCGGCTGATTGCGATATAAAATGAAGAACAAACATTGCTAAAATACTGATGAATAAAAAAGATTATATCATTCTTTTTTTTCTGCCCATTTTTTTCCCATTATTTTTTTTTCATCTTTTTCTAATGGTACTAAATTATGATTGCCTATACCAGCAAAAAATATCATAAATTATTTTTTCTCATGCAGAATATTATTTCAAATAACTTTACAGACAGAAAATAAATTCAAGTTGGATTTTAAATTAACATCTAATATGGCCAATTTGACAAATATTTCCTACTGCGAAGACATAAGATTATACAGAAAAATTGTAAGCAAAGTAAAATAATTATACTGCAACTATTCTCCAAATTGAAAAGAAAAATCACAATGATATTTCATAGTTTAACAATAAGTAATCTATTTACTTGTTAATTCTAAGCCACAAAAGAATAAGTACATTTGTAAACTTGAGACATTTAGTGATGGGAAGTTTCTATAAACACAGTATTAATCACACTATAATTAGGTGACATATTATATGTTGCACATTTATATCTAAAAAAATCATTGCATTCTTTAGGAAAGAATATTTCCGCTTGAAATCATAATCTAAATTCTAAAAATTATCAATATACTATTTCAAAATACTGTTACAAAATTGTTAACTTAAATGTTAATGCAAAGACGCAAAATTATAAAGTAATATTTAATAGAAGACTAAGATATTTATAGAGTGTTTAGGCAAATTGGTGTAAAAGTTATATTTTTTCATCTTCTCGTGACTTTCTTTTTAGATTAAAAATCAGAAATCTTAATATTAATAATGATATCAATTAAAACTTTAGAAAATGATAAAATAAAGGAACAATTTGTTCATTCGTGCAATAATCATAAAATATATTTTTAATGTAGAAGAAAATCTCAGTCAAAATTGATTCATTTAAGTGTTATTTTAAGAATCATAGATATTATGAAATCATAACTGATGAGTCTTATTCTCTTATTTACGCATTTTCATTTCAATCTTTGAAGTACCGCAAACTAAAGTCAGAATTTTGTCAAGTCATTGCTTCCGCATATGATTATTTAAATATTATTCCATTTACATTTAAAGTAATTTGTTTGCAATAATATGTTCTAAATTTCTGTTTAATATTTCAATTTAAGAAAATATTGGGAAAAACAAATTTAAACATTAAATGTGGGGTTGAATTTTGCGTTCCAGGTTTAGTTCTAAATTTTTACCTAAAAATAAATTTTTAAAAATTAAAAAAATGAACTTAAACATCCCTTTTCTTTAAAAAGTTTACATTGATGCAATGTAGAGTTTTTGTACCTATGGAACGTTTACCTTTTCATAAATGGTACTGTGATTTAATATATAAGTGAATAATTAGAATTACTTTTTCTCGTTAAAGTAATCTCTGTTTAATTTAATCACATTGTTTGTAGTATTGTTCATCTATTATTATTAGTTTTCTTCATTTGTTCACTTATATAGTGAATGTATTTTTTATAAATGAGAAAGGTAACGAGCGATGGCTTAAAATGTCAAACTTTATTATTTTGCTATTTCAAAAGAATAGGGAGAAATACAGGTGGTGATCAAAATGATGGAAACACCTGTGAATAAAAGTGGCATCTTTGAATGTCCATTAAAATATAATAATAGCCACCAGTTTTTTTTTATATATAAATATGCATGTATATATTCTGGTAGTATGGTTAACTTTATTGAAATTCTGTAGTTCTTGGATTTTTTTAAAGCGTTAAATGTCGGACCTCTCATATTTTCAAAGATGCCAAGTTGTAGGAGCCCATGTAGCTGGAGAAGTATGACTGAAACATCACAACTTTTAGACCTTTCTAGAGGTATGGTGTCTAAATTCATGACAGCATACGCACAGCGCAGCAAGACAAGATTGGCAAAGCAAAATAGTGGGAGAAAAGAGAAGCTCAGTGAAAGAGCAAGACAGGTTTTTTACGCTGAACCAATCGTAACCCTGAAAGAAAGGATCACTGTGGAGAAGTATAGATAAATGTTAGCTGGCCGGGTGCATCACATAATGCAAAATTTGTTTCCTGCAAGAGATGGAATTTTTCTGGATGACAATGCAGTGAGACTTGTCCGTGCAGTGAGACTTGCCCAATCAGGGTTCGATGAACACGAGGATGAAGTTAAACATCTGCATTAGCCCGCAGAATCACCCGACCTCAATATAAATGAACCGTTGTGGTCTATTTTAGAGCGTTCAATATGGAATCGATATACTTCACCGGCATCTCTCCCAGAACTTTCACAATATCTCCAGGAAGAATGGTACAATATTCCTCTAAACACTATTCAACACTTGCATGAATCAATTCCTAGCTAAATCCAAGCTGTATTAGATGCCAAAGGTAGTCCTACACCATACTAATAAAGAATTCTCTATAAATCTAAAGTGTTTCCATTATTTTGATAACCATCTGTGTGCCAATTTTTTTCATTCTAGGAGGAATTTTAAATAATTCTCTAGACCACAAGTGAATAAAAAATGAAATGAAAGTCACCAACCCAGCAGCAATTTACGATACTTAGTTTCAGTCATTCGAAACATGTTAAATACATACATTTATGCATTTATATAAAATATATTGGTATAAGAAGATATCAAGTACGGTATATACATGAAAAGAGTATAGGTATAAATAAATAATTGGTAGATTTAGAATTATTTTATTGGAAAATACGATACGCCTTGTAGGTTTTATTCTTATTGCCACCCTAATTTTTAAATGGCTCCAATAGTTGAAGATCACTCCCATATTCCTCTCAATATTCCCATTTCAAGACTGATGTAAAAGCCTCAGTTCTGCGAGTTTATGCTAAAATAATTTTGAAATTACATTTTTAAACATAGCAATTTTTGAAATTGCTATGAGAAGATTTACATTATCTGGCATAGCAGTTTTTCAATACCTTAAATAAAGTTAAGAAATAAATGAGATAAACAATATTGATTCTCGTAAAACTGTATTAAATAACCAATCTCTTATCATCCGAACTATTATCAGATAGTTTACTTGTTTAATCCAGAAGTTTCCAGTGGTAGGACTGAGAAAGAAAAGAAACCAATTTCTTTTGTCCACCCAAGAGCAAATAATCACTCCCGAAGGGTTTGGAACTTTCTATCCAGTTTTTGCTCAACAATTATCATAGTCCAGTTTCGAAGGAAGAAGACATTTGTGATGATCATTGAAAACCTTATTTATAAAAAAATAAATGCGAATTTCACTACATGCAAGAAAATGCAAAGAAGCATGACAAGCATGCAAAGAAATGTTATTTATTGTTGCAACTAACTAAAAAGTTAATAGTAGATGTGTAATTCAGAAATATAGTTGCAGAAGAATAAAATGATTCTATAATTTGAGGTAACGTAAACCATTTATAAATCTACCACATTTTAATTGAAGGAGCGTGTTATTATTTTACATATTTTATTTTAAAGATAGTTACTAAACTATATGAAACAGAATGAAACATATAATTCATTTAAATATATATCAGTGGATTTTTTAATTACAAATGAAAAATTCATTTCAAAATAATAATCGAATCTGAATTAGTGATAATCTGCTAAACATCAAAATAAAATAGTTTCATTTATAGTATTTTTAACATTCAATCTTTCATAATTGATTATTTACAATATATTTCAATATAAAAATGTATTTATGTTATGGTATTCTTTCACATGAAATACTTCATAATTGGTGATTTGCAATACATCTAAATATAACGTTGTGTACTTAAGTTGTATTTATTTTGAAATGGTAGCTAGATGAGAAGTATATGATTGTTATTTGAAACTTGGCACATTCATACAGTGGGTTTTTATGACACATAGTATTTTTTTTTAATACGAATAAATTGAAATTTCAAAGGAAAGAAATATCCTTTAAAAATATAGATGAAAACTTAATTGCAATCATCAGACACTAAAGTCTTTGCTAACTCCATAGTGTTTCTATTTGCTTCCAAGAGAGGCCCATGGTTATAAGCTGACATACTGCCATACCCATCCCCCCCAAGAATATCCGTTGCATAATTATGCATAATTATTAATTGTTTTATTTGCGATTAATATTTAAATCCGTGAGCAATTTACAGTAACTTTAGGCAAAAAGTTTTGACCTCCACCTAAAATTCAAGAAAAATTTGAAGCAAAAATTCATCTTCCTTATCTGATGTTTTCAGTATCTGAAGATAATTCATCTTTGTGCAAAGAGAAAAAAATCGACAGCAACGGGCTGCCATCTTTCTCAGTACTGAATTCAGTCTGAGTATGCATATTTAAGAGTGCATGGTTTTATTTTTCTACACTTTTAAACTGTAGTATGCGATATTGAGGTATTCAGTACTATTGATGCTAACAAGGAAGTTGAACATCCAAGGCTGAAAATATTTGCGGGAAATAAAGTTGGGAAGTCAATAAAGAAATAAAGAATAGTCAATAAAGAATAAAGAATAGTCAATAAAGAATAAAGAATAGTCAATAAAGAATAAAGAATAATCAATAAAGAATAAAGAATAGTCAATAAAGAAAGAATAATCAATAAAGAATAGTCAATAAAGAATAATCAATAAAGAATAGTCAATAAAGAATAGTCAATAAAGAATAGTCAATAAAGAATAGTCAATAAAGAATAGTCAATAAAGAATAAAAAATAAAGGATAATTATAGAAAATAAATAGATAACTGAAAAAAAATTTTAGTAGATAAATTTGAAAGAAATTCCTGAGACGTAAACATTATACTGAACAATTCTACTGGTATTGTAATTCATAGTTTAAGAAGAGACTTGATTTCGAATAAAACACCCTGAACTTAAAGGGACAGATTTTTTTTTACTGCTACAGCCACGAGAGATTCTCAAGCTGAAATGCAGCGTGAATACAAGTGTAAAACATAGACAGGCTTCTACATCACTGGAATGATCGGGCACAAGTTGCGTTCATGCTCGATGAGTGGGAATTCTCTGTAGGTTTCTCTGAGTCATCTGCTGGCGAAAAAATCAGATCTATTTTTAAAGCTGCTCTTCACCTTCATTGGATGGCTGCACGGGGATGAAAACACTTCACTGTAGATCATTATTTCTGCTGCCAATCTATAGTTTATTCAATTTAAAATTTTTATTTTTTTAAATAATAATACCATGGTATAATACTTGGATAGTGAGTTGACCTTTACTGAAGTTGAAAAATCTCTATCGTTATGATAACATGAAATAATATTAAGTGTTGATTAATATCTTTAGAGGTCATGTTCGACCATATATTTCTATTTTATTTTCGTTTATTCGTTTCGTTTTATTTCGTTTATATATACACCTGCAATATCTTTCGTCATCCTGTTTTTAGTAATTATATTTGTAATTTAATTTTCTCGAATAAAGGATTCCTTTGTTTCCGATATATTTCAAATATTTTTAATTTCTATTAGCATTATGAGAAAAGAGAATAGCATTTGAATTAAAATACAATCTCATATTTCATAATAGATCCATTCAACAAATCAGATGCTAAAACTTTTTCCCAAATTTTAAAAATACTACGAAGTTTTTGAATTATTCGTTAAAATCCTTAATAATGATTAAACATTGATCAGAAATCAGGTAGTATTTGGTGGGAATTTCAATTAATTAATTAACTGTTTGTTTTAAATTTTACAATTCCCATGAGTATAAAATAACTTATTTCGTTATATTTCTAGCAGTTTATGTTAGTCCAGATGGAGAAAGTATTTGTGAAATGGCAAAAGATAAAAGCTCCATGGGAACAAAGGAAAATTATCGTAACTGTGTAGTTGCATTGAAACGTTCTTGGAGTTTTAAGGTACGTCCATGTTTACTTCTTTATAATTTTTTTAAATGAAGTAAGATTTCAATTATATATTTCTTCTTAAGATACAATACATAATATTCGTTTTCCGTTGCTGAAAAAGTTCATTAACCACTTAACGCGTAAATCCGAGTACGATTCGATTACGAATTACTGACAAATTTGTGCAAGCCCGAGTTCAGCTCAGGCGTTTAAAATTTTATGGTTACGCTTTCATGCAGCAACGGACGTAGCTCGGACATATGCATATCGTAAGGTATAGAATCTATAATCAATTATTATGTTTTCGTGAAAAAAAAATACGTTAAAGGGTTAAACAATACAGTTCATTCGCACTTATATATGTTCTGATATCATAGGTTTTTGATGAGAATCTATTTCTAAATTTTATACATAACTATTTAAATGAGGTATCACTAACTTTTTGATTTATGATTGATTTGGTCAACATTAAAAAATTGTCATGGAAATAAGAAATTATTAACATTTTATTGCATATAAAATATCCTTAAATAGTACCTTAAATATCCTTAATAATATAATAGTACGTCAAAAATCGTTTACACATATAATATTGAGTTTTATATATCTCGCAGAAAGATAAGAACAAAACGACAGTCTGAAGAAGTTAAAATATCAAATGGCATGTCTGACAAAAATGGATATCTCCATTTCTTCGCTTATTGATTAAGTCGGGGAAGGTAAGTTCCAATTTTCGTTCGGAAACGATTCCCGGTGGTAGGAAAAAGGTAGAGTTTTATAAACGTATTAGGTTCATCAAAGTTATTCGAAGCTCCTTAAAGAGGTTGAAATTGTCGAAGAATTTCTCTCAATACATTTTTTCCTCGTTAATGTGATTTTGGGCAGATAATAACATACCTCTAATAACTTCCCTGGAAACCCAACTGTCACGAAAGAAAGAATTTGGCCATGTGCCAGACTCAGCAATATTATATAGGATTTGCGTCCCAGTCAATAATTTAGCACTTACGTGATTTGAACTGGAAAATAAAAGTCCCCCTGGATGCTGGAAACACCTTAGAGTCGATTTACTGTTTCGCTTTTCCATCTCTGCTGCTATTTTTTAAGTGCATACGAGATAACCTGCAAGAAACCGGTTGGTGCGTGCGCCTCGCACGCTTGAAAAAGCACACAAGGAAGAGAAACTGAATGAATAAAACGATATTACCCTTCTTTTTTTGAATGATGAAATCGTAAGATTCATTGCAATTTAGTTCGAGTATATTAATGGAGCTGAAACACGAATTTCCCATTTAGCATTTGTTTTCCGAGCTGTTGTTGGATATTATTTTTTTTTTTTTTTCTCAAACACTCTTTATGAGAAAGGGGAAAAAATTTATGACTATTGGAACTGAGTATATTGCTTTTCAATTTGTGATGCAGAAAGAAGTAAGTCGCTATGAAAATGAGTTTTTGGTTTTTTGACAAAAAAGTATTTGTTCAAACATCAACAGCTAATGAATGAAAATAATAGTTTTGTTAAAGAACAGAATTTTTAAACGAGTATATTAGCATTAATGAAAGTTGTTCTAAATATTTATATTTACTCTATCAACTCTTTGCCAAGTATCATTGATCTTATGATAAGTCTGGAGAATTAAATGTTCCAATTTCCATTACAAATATATCAAGTATACCAGCCTGGTACACATACTGACGCTGTAGATGAAACTTTCTCCTATTGGTGTGAGGCGGAGGACTAGATAGGTGAGGAATGCCAGTTCATATATCACCCTCGGCATTTGTCAGGTGTCAAAATTATGAGGTCCGTGTTAAAAGGAATCGAGTTTTGTTTCCAAGCGGATCGTAATGCAACTAAATTTAAACAATAGAAGTGATCTGTCAGAGAAATGCATAAATGAAAGGTTGCACAAGATAAAGGCAAGAACAAGTTTAATGAAATAAAATTCGGTACAGCTTACAAGTTTAATGAAACACGAATTCGGTATAACGTTGCTGAGCAAAATTAAATAGCAGAAAGATATACTTATATAGCTATGGACAGTATGACTTTTGCACCCATATTTTAATTATTATAAAAGATTTTCCTTCATATTCCATACTTATAGCCATTATATCTATCATACTGCTTATGTATTCTAAGTTTGCTTTTCTGGAAAAACGTGTTGAAATGTTATTCCGAAACTATATTCCATTAAATTTGAATTCTAAACTTTATTATTATTGGCACTTTATTTTTATTTTTATGTAATTCATTGATAAAAAGCCTTTATAACGCATTTTCCTGAGTATCAGTAACCATATTTCATTCGGAAAATGACTGCTTACTTCATCTCACACACACACTGGCATGCACTATATACATATATTATGTAGAATAGTTCATTAAATTTTCATAATTATTCTTAATAATAATAAATAGTAAAATTTTCGTATTATTTTAAATATGATAAAAGGAATATAACTTTATACGATATCTGATATTTATGTAATAGTATTACGATATTTAAAAAAATAATTATAAGTATTATTTATTTGCATAGCATTAAAAAACTTTTATCATAGGTCATTGCATTATTATTTATTGAAATTACAATTAAAAAGAATCCTTGTCATAAGCATGGAATAGTATCAATAAATACAGTATTATTTATATTAGAAAGAATTATTTATATGTAGAAACTATATTCCATTAAATTTGAATTCTAAACTTTATTATTATTGGCACTTTATTTTTATTTTTATGTAATTCATTGATAAAAAGCCTTTATAACGCATTTTCCTGAGTATCAGTAACCATATTTCATTCGGAAAATGACTGCTTACTTCATCTCACACACACACTGGCATGCACTATATACATATATTATGTAGAATAGTTCATTAAATTTTCATAATTATTCTTAATAATAATAAATAGTAAAATTTTCGTATTATTTTAAATATGATAAAAGGAATATAACTTTATACGATATCTGATATTTATGTAATAGTATTACGATATTTAAAAAAATAATTATAAGTATTATTTATTTGCATAGCATTAAAAAACTTTTATCATAGGTCATTGCATTATTATTTATTGAAATTACAATTAAAAAAAATCCTTGTCATAAGCATGGAATAGTATCAATAAATACAGTATTAATAATATATACAACATATTTGGTTGCGAAAATTAATCGAAGGAAATTAAAATTAAAAAAAAATGAAATTTTCATAAAATAAATGTAGGCTGAAACAGAAACAGTTTATTTTCTTCTTGTTCGTTGAATAACTTTGTTAAACTGATTTCCTAAATTCGTATTACTTAAAATCAAGAACAATCCGTTTTACATTTCCATAAGCAAAATTGATATATCACAAATTATTAGTTACAAGGCTTTATCAGATTTCAGGATTGTCTTTCGAACATTTAATAAAAATTTCCAAAAATGAAAGTTTACAAGAGACAAAAAAAAATCAGTAATAATTAGGGGGAGTTTAACAGATTCAGTTTAAGCATAAATTATTATATTGATAACATCCTTAAATAACAATAAAAAAATAATAGAAATACCATTTAATTCATCAGCTAAAAAAAGCATATTTATTATAAATGACTTCAACATTTAAGAATAGTATTTACTTTCAGGATAATGTATACGTTTTATTTTCATTAAAATCAATTATAAAATTTATTCTACATAATTTTTAAGACTTTTTGTTTCACAATCCAATTTTAATTCATCAAAAAAGCTTCAAATATCTCGCATCTACTTATACAGCGCACATTTGAATTTTTATAAGAAATTTCACCGAGCCCTTTTTTTATAATAATGTTTAATTTGTATAATTAAATTTTGCAATGTTTGTTTGTTGAAGTATTTTATAGAATTAGTTAAATTTTTATTTCATTTGATTGAAGATTTGCAACAATTCAATATTGTTTAATTTAAATTTAAAAAAAAAATTAAGAGACTTACCATCCATTAAATCAAATTTCGGCTTTCTCAAAAAAAACTTAATTAAAATTTCTCTTGGAAAATGCGATTCCATAATTAAAAATCTCTCTTGAAAAATACGATTCCATAATTATTTAAGTTTAAAAATGTGTTATACTAAAAAGAACTGAATGTAATTAGTGAATTTTTATTTAGTGTCTATTACAAAAATTTATTTTATATTCTTCGAAGCCTTCTGCTGTTTGATTTTTAGTATTTGTCTCGTTTCTATTATTTGTTCTTTTCTCCGAATCATTATGTAATAATATGCTTATATATTACAGTTTTATATAATGGTACATTCATTCATAAATTAGAGGTGCTATTTAATACATGAATATTTTTATTCAAAGCAGCAAATAGATTTTTTTTAGTTGAAAGTGGAAGTGCAGCTATTTTAATGAATTTAAAAATATCAAAGCAAATCATTCCATTGCTTTTAATTATACTAAACATTTAATGAAAAAAAAATGGGAAATTTCATTAAAATTTAGTTTGACGAAAGAAATTTAATTCAATGGTTAAGATATCTTGTCAATAAACATTGCTTATTTTGCTTAGAATTTATTGAACAGTAAAAAAATACAGATATAATATTAAAATTAGGAATTTTCCTTTGTGCATTAAGAATTCAGGATTTTATAGAATGTAAGTTATCTTTTAGTGAGTAATCGTCATTAAGTGGAAAACATAGTTCATTTTTTTTTGAAAATGCTTTAAACTTAGAATTTATGCTTTTTTTATATTATTTGCATTTATTTGTAAAATAGTGGTGATAAAATTAAATATATTAAAGTTTTTTTTATTATTTAAAAACTGATTTTATTGCATTTTTTTTTCTTATCCCTGAAAGGAGCAAATAAAAAATGAGTTAGTTTCCATTTCTTTTTTTTTTTCTTCTTATTTGCAACAGATAATTTTTACTAAATATTTCGTTTGTATCTAATAAATATTTTAGCTTTATCAAATTGAATATTCTTGCTTCGTAAAAACATAATATTATATAGAATTTTGTTATTTTAGAGTTTCTGGCCAGGTTTGCGAACTGAGCAAGCACATTGCGTAACCTTGTAAATTGAGAATTTATGTAAAAAATATTCACTTTAATTCTTTTTTAAAACCTTTAATTAAATTTAACTTGCAATATTTTGCTGCAATTAACTGAGAGAACAAATTACTTAGTTGTTTTACTTATGATTTTTGCATAGGCATCAATATAAGCAAAGCAGACGCAAAAGAAAGAAGGGACTATATATCCCGGATTTCGATACAGAAAATATGGAAGCTAGGTACAAGATTGTGCTTATTTCAAAATTCTAACATTTGCATTTCTCTCCTTTTTTTATTACTCTAGAAAGGCCATCAAGAGAAGGTTGATGTAGAAGTAACGCTGGCAGATTTAAACAACGCTATATCAAAGCACAAGGATTCCTCTTCGACGACGTTCTTAGGAGATGTTACGTTAGAGGAAAATTTATCTTCAAAGAAAATTGTGATAAAAGTTGAGCCTCCTCCTGATCAAGCAATGGTATTTAATATTATGTTCTCACTCCATTTACATTTTTCATCAAAATTACTTTTGATAATAGCGTGAACAATATTAAGAAATTAACTGCAAAAAAATTCTGCAAGTAAATATATATAATTTTATAAACATTGATTTAATCAGAATTTCTGAAATTCTTAGTTAAAAAATCAAATGCATGCACATGAATGAATTTGAAATGCATTCATGTGTTTTTGGATCTTAAAATTCTTGAAAGTTCGAATGTGCAAAACATTTTGAAACATTTGAAAAAAATAATTTCATTTGCATCATTTGAAGAAATAATTTCAATCATCATTTTTAATAGTTTCAAAGATAATTTAAATGTAACATAATTTTTATATACAACCTGAATTAAAGTCACAAGATTTAGTCGTTTTATTATTTCCATGGTCATTACAATTAAAAGAAAAATTTTTTATTCATATGTGAGGAAGTAGTTTATTGTTATTATTTATTATGTTTGATTATTATAATTTATAAAGATTAGTTATATCACATAATAAATAATGAAAAATAATTATTGGTAAGGAAATTTGTTGAAGAACATTTGATTAAGACTTTGAAAATTGAGAACATGCTAATCAAGAACAAATGATGAAACCTAATTTAGCAGATCTTTAATATATATATATATATATATATATATATATATATATATATATATATATATATATATATTAATTCCAATATAAATGAAATTATAATTGAATGTTATTAAAAATAGTAATAATTGTTTTGTCTGCAATTCATAGCAAAAGTCATTGGATCTGACACTGGCCTTGTAAGCAACTTGACCTTGTAACTGCATAATCCCAGCAGTTCCTTTTTGTAGATGTCAACAACTTCTAAATCTAAATTATCTGTTTCATAAAATATCATCTAATTTTGAATAATTTTAATATAGAAGTTGAAATTATAATAATAATAGCAGTTTCATAAATGCAAAGATTTCTCAGAATAGTAAAAAAAAATCATTATGGAAATACAATGCATTAAGATATATCATGTTACCAAGTTGCAGAATATTTGAGTAATAAGACTTGCGAAATAAATTATATCTCTGAAAAATAAATTATGACATTAAAATAACAAATAATAAAGTGGATTATTTTACAAAAATTTCACTTATAACCCACATTATAAATAAGGGTCCCTAATGTTTCGTGGAATTTTCTCTACATTTATCAATTCAAATGCTGCTAAATTTTCATTTTTAGCAAGGTTTTAAAATACTGTAGATATTATCGGAAATTAATCACAATGGAAAATTCGAATGAGAGAAATGAGTGAAAACTCCCATTAAGTGTTCTATTCACACAATGATTTTTATTATAAATGGTTGCGAAATATTTCGTTTCTGTGTAACTCCATAACCAGCCATAGGGAATATGATATGTGCTTATAAGAATGGATGTCAAAATAATTAGCAGAAAAGCAGTCGACCCTTTTTATGCGAATTAAAGTCATGGAAGAGTTTAATTTCATATTTATATTTCAGAATAATCACTTAATGGGCCAATATTATGATGAACGAACTGAATTGTTGTTATAAAACAATGAAGGAATAGGAATAACAAAACGGTATCCAGATTTACGGGATTTATATTTTATACATAGGTTACACAATAATCTGAACAAAGATTAAAAAAAAATAGCAGGATACCAATGGTAGCAAAAAGATTCCACGACATGAATTCAAAAATTTCTATCATGGCAACTTTTTTTTTTCTAAATATGATTTTTATTTCAATCATGGTGGAAAATGCTCACCAGAACTGCATACTTATATTTTGTTTGTATAGTATTTTTTCAGTATAATAATGAATTTCTCAGGTTCATTACATTGTCTTTAAATGCAAAATTTTGGGACGTATAATTTAAATTTATAAGGCATTATTGAATAAAAAAGTTCTTTTTCTAAATTTGCTTTGCGAATTTCCAGATAGAATAGATAAAAGCAAAAATCTATAATCATAATGTTTTTACCAAAAGATTTCTCAAACTTTAAAAGACCAAGGAAAAAAGATTAAAAAATAGGAAAAAAGTACTTAAATATTAAGAACCCTGTATATACTTTCTTCCGTTTTCTCTTGCCCTAAAAACGAAACCATCCTATCATTGAAACATAAATATCAATAAAAGTATATTTGAGTTTTTCTGAAAGAACAAAATCTATTTGAATTCCTGGAGATTTTCAGGATCTGTGCTTTCTATCCTGGGACTGCCATACTTCTGGAGTTAAGTTGCATTAAAATTTCACCAGCGTTTAAATAATGGCGGCGAATTTCTTCTTTTGTTTTCTTTTAAAACTAACATGCCCCGAAGTTGTAAGGCATATTCAATAGTAAGTTCCTTTTTTTGCTTATATAATATTTATAAATTCACGTATGTTTTTCTTTCTTTATTTTCAGAGTGAGAGAGGTTATCGAACGGACTCAGTCTAGACATATCTTCGGCATGTGAAAAACGTCTTGTACATGGCGCCATCTTGTCCCGCGTCCATAAATACAGTATGATTACAGTGCCACCTCGACACGTACCTTGTTCATTATTAAAAAAAAAGCTGCGAAAAATGGATGTTATAAAATGAAAAGCAGATGGAAACTTGTTGGACAGAAAAGGAGCTGAACAAATTTGAGAATCAGGTAATAAAAATCTCTTTTTCTTTCTCAAAAATAAAGGATAGTTGAATATCAAATATCCTTTTCAAAAAAGGTTTTAAGAGACATAGCTTAGAAATGCAATATTTAGTTGGTGTGCTTTTAAATAGGCCATCAAATATGCGAGAGAAACTAGGAAGAGATTAAACAACTCTGAAGGACCTAGAGCAATGGTATTTTTCTACGTTAAAACAATTTTCATTCTTTTTTATATTATAAAAAATAATGGAACATATACCCGATGGTCATTTACAAAGATTAGTATCTATTATACTCGTATAGCACAAAACAATCCTGAATCAATATGTATAATCTTAATTCAAATACAACTTAATTCAATTGCAATAAAACCAAGTCATTTCGTAAACTTAAATTTTAAAAATGAGCTTTCATTTTTGTCTAGAATATTTTGGATCTAATTCGTTCTCAGAACTTACTTTTTAAAAATATTAAAACACATTTTGAAACAAAGATTCAATAAAAGTAAAAAACATAATTTTTTTATGTTGATATATTATAAAGAGCATCTTATTTTTCTTCTAAAACATATATTCTTGAATAATTTTATTCCTATAATATTTATTAGCTAATACACTGCATATAATTTGTAATATACTGCAAGTATGGTTAGACAAAATTGTGACTTCAGGGATTTTTTTTATATACGTTTGACGTCAGGGATTTTTTTATATATATTCTATGATCGCCAGTATTGCGTGGCATGTAAGAATAAAAGGATTTTAAGTACAATTTAAAATTTATCTCACCATTTTTCAAATAATAGAAAAAAAGCAAATAAAAAAAACAGTTGCTTTTCTTATGTATCATTTTGGATTTTTAAAGATTATGCAGAATTCTAAAGCTTGATCAGAAGATGCAAGCAAACCTGAACTCGCTTTAAATTTTTATAGATAATCAGCATTACAGAAGTAATAAGTAATCTGCACAATAGCAACGTACAATAAAAGCAGAAATATAATATATTTCTTATAATAAGTTTCGTATAAATCCTACTAAAAGTCGCACATCTTCAAAAATCTATATTACTGATAAAAAAAAAAATCATTGTGTATGTGTATATGTATTTGTTGGCTATCTACAGGACAGATAGCCAGAAAACTGGAATGCAATATTTGGAGAGCGAAAATGTTCAATTCAGAGCAATTTTTTGAAGTTTTAATTATGAAGTAATTAAACTGAAATTGCAGCAAAATTTCTGCGTTTTTTATACAACAGCTCGGGAAAGCTTTATTACAAAATATCTTAAAATTTAAAACTTGTCTTTAACGCTACTAATGATATAGAAGTCTTTCCTGAATTTTGGTAAGTGTTTTTTGAAAATACTTTTTGCATAATTTTTAACAAAGCATTTCAATATTGAATGTAAATGTATACCGTTTTCGTTTAATTGCGTCATTTTCATCCGCTCTTGAAAGCTAAGGAACAAGGATTTTATTTGATATTTGTTTAGTTTTTATAAGGAATACGAATTTAAAATTACAGTGATTACACTATTGATTATCTAAACTGTTACTTTCTAAATAGTACTACGATAATTTTTCTTAGGAAGGTTTGTATACACAACGATTAGAACAGGTATAAGTTTATTCAAATAGGACAGTAAAATGGCTTTGATATCTCTCAGAATATAATGCTCAAAATAATTTATTAGGTGAATCCTAAACATTTATACATATAAGATTTAAGTGAAAATAACTATAGTCAATATTCCTATTGAATTAGCTGCTCGTTAATGGTAAGAAGTGTTAAATAGAACAAAATATACGCATTAACATGCTTTAAACAAATATCATATATACCAAATATACAGTCATTTTGCCATATAACCCTATATATTATTGTTAATTTTGCTCTTAATGAATTAAATACCATGCGTTTCCATTTATTTTTTGTTTGCAAAACACCAGTGATAATGCAATTTAGCTTATAAATGTTAGTAATGCCTCATAGGGGCATCTGTAGCAATCCTTATGTTCCTAATGTAAATCTAAGCAGTCCATGTACAAACTGCACCTGGGACACCATAAAGCTCTCCATAGTGTCGTTGAGACATCATTATCTTGGCAAACGACTTTACTCATGAGGCTCTAACGATAGCCATTCATTTGTCTTTCTTTTAGTCCTTTTCGTATCCGCCAGTTACTTATTTATATATTATCTGTGACATTAGTTGTGTGAAGCATATATTTTATACTTTGTTACATTGTATTTATTAAAGTAAGCTTCAGCTTATAAAAGAACGTTAACAAGAAAGGATTATCGTAATAAAGAATAATTTCTTATTTAGTTAAATTTGTACGAATGACTAAAATAATAATTAAAAAACAGTTTATGGAATCTTCTCGGAATAATTGTTAATAGATATTTGAAATTTTGAAAAAAACTCATAATGGAATAATTTTTACTAACTGAATTTCATGAGAAATTATATATTATTTTAATGTAATTCTAATAATTTATTAAATATATTTCTAAAAAAATTAAACTATTGTTTTAAAGAAATTCTTAAAAATATCCTCTTCTTTCAAAAATATTTATATTTCTAAGGGAACGCGCTTAAATAAAATTGGCTGTTGCTTTTAAATTTAGTATTTATTTAATAATATAACCTTATACTGAAATTTCAGAATGTTTCTAAAGTATTTTGTAAAAAAAAAAAATCCTTAAGAATAAATAATAAATGCAGTTATTAATAAATGAGTTTGAAAAACCTAGTTCTGATTTTACATGTATTTTGTGCCCTAGAAAAGTAATGTAGCTAGATGTAAATAATTGCATGTAATAGAACTCGTAGAAATGCTTACATATAAAAGTAAGAATCTTTAAAAATCTGTTATTTTATATAACCTTTCAAATTTTAAAATATAAATTTGATATAAGAACTTATAATTAGTAGTTTGAAGTAAATTGATTAATGTAAACTGTATACTTCAGAGTTTTATCCTTCATAATTACCAATTAATTGTCGTATACCATCGTCATATATTTGAAAAACTATAAATTCTAAATACATTTCCTTTTCTTAAAGATAAACTGGTCTAAATATTATTGTTATCCTTTATTGAAACGCTCAAAAGATGCTCAGTCTACTTTAATAATGTATTTTGGTTTTGTTTTTATCTACGTTTCTCAAATTCTAACCAATTTTTCTTGATTTATATTATTTTTCTTTATGAATGGTATTCATATAATGTAATAAAAAGATTTGAATACATTTTTTTCCCAAATATATTAGATTAATGCAAATTCCATTCAAATTTTCTATTAGTTCAGTGAATAATTTCTGTTAAATACGAAATTAATTTGAAATATTTACTAAAGATTTATAGATTTTTAACAATCTTACAGGCAAAGCTGATTTCACAAATTGCTTGGGATATTTTGCTTTAAAATTACCTGACAACTGTTCTGTTTCTTCATATACCAGTGGACGTTGGGCTTAACGAAATTTCTACTTCAAATACGTACCCTCGAATTTCAGAAATCACATTTCAGATACTTTGTGATTGTAACGTCCAATGCCACTAGATTTCTTTTGATTATCTTTATTTTAGGATTGGCTAATTGATTAAATATACTTGCTAATTGTTTAAAATAAATTTAACATAATAAATACATTTTCCTTAGAAATTTTGAATATATTTTTAAAACTTTAGAACTACCAGCGCTAATCTATTTATCTCAGTTTCACGATGATATATAAAAACTAAAATTCTTGTAATGAAAGCGATATTTAAAAGGAATCTAAGGGGTGGTTCCTGTGCAAGATAAATACATTTAGTGATTGATGCTAACAGTAAACAAATTTTAAAGTCAATTTTAAAAAGTAACAACTAAGGTATTTTCGATATAAATAAAAAGGTGTGTTATCTTAGAGAACGTTAAACTTAATATGAAAAGTGTAGTAACCGAGCATTATATAGGATTAATGGGGGTTATGTTTATTATATAGTTTTAGCTTTTTGTGAAATTAAAATTGTCTATTTTTAAAAGTGCATACATTTAAAATTTAAAAAAACTCGTTATTTTTCACAAATATTATAATAAATTGTCGCTTAATGCTCAATTAAAAAAAAGGAAGCACTGAGTTTGCTGGTTTATAAGTTCTTGAGAGCGTACATGGCGAGAACCCCTCTATGCAATGTACAAAATCGAAATGACAGTTATTGGAAATATTGTCCTAAAAAGCGGTTTATTTAGGAAAGCAATGAAAACTTTGAAGTGCAATATTTGCAATTTGTAATGAATGCTCAGAAGCAATGAACATAGGCAATTAACTATAATTCAAAATCTCACTTATCATGAAAATGATAGAAATAAACAATAATTTGTGGGGTACTTAATTTTTTAACACATATCGCATGCTTCTAAATAATATTATGCTTATTTAGTCCCGTTAGAATTATAAAATCATAGATACTTGCTTCGAAAAAATTAGTATGAATTATATGAATCATCCTTGAAATCAGCACATTGAATTAGAGAAATACACAAATCCACATTTCTAATAAAGTTAACACAACTCTACTACAGCAAATGGAAAGGATTCTTCTTTTAGACTGTGATACTCTTATTATCGTGTTTCTCACAATACTCTTTCTTCCTAGCACTGATTTTTTGCGTAGTTTTGCCCGACTTAGAACATGCTTTTTGAAAAAGAAAAAAAAATGCTAGGTTAGAAAATTTGCTCTTTTTATTGTTATATCCAATACATTGAATGCACATCATTGGATATCCGGATATATCATTGGATATGCACATATATTATTTTGCTGGATATCCATTGGAATCAATGGATATCCAGCAAAATAATTATTTGTTGTACCCTTTTGGGCAAAGCTTCATTAGACGCAATTAACAGATTTCCCTATATAAATTTCGCAAAATTAATATTTGGACATGGAAAATTGATAGAAGTTTAGTTCACTTTAGTTATATTAACTTCGGTTTTAAAGCAGCACTAGGGCTATTTTGGGACGTACCTCGTAATTTTGAACGGCGTTCGGATGACGAGGACGACACCTGAGTTGTCGCCCCCTCTCTAAACCACACCACACCAGCTGGAGAATGTTTGGCGCGGCCGTTTAACGTACACTTACACGACGGTTCCTGGTGGAATCGGGTCACTGACCTGAAACATTCCGGCGCCGATGCCGACACCTTACCACCAGACCACCTCGGCCAAAACTTGATATAAATCATTTCTTTAAAACGCACAAATCAAAATCAACAAAGACGGAAGAATAAACTTCATAAATGCCAATATATGAATTATTAATATATATAAATCAAATAAACGATATTTTATTCCTTCTCTTGGTAAATAAGCTATAAAAGAGCAAAAATACTTTAAATAAATTTTCATATTCAAATGATAAGAATAATTTGTAAATTCTCATCTAAATATTTCGATTTAAATTCTCACATAATTTTTCACGTCTATTTAAATTTTGTTCCTATACTTTTAAAATATGCATATTGAAACAGGTGTTTTCTGAATATACATAAACGTTTAGGCATAATAAAATCATTTCGATGAATTGAAAATAAATAGGTTTTATGGAAGACATTAATTCAAAACATTTATTTGTGATGTCTATTGAAAGTTATATAAGTGTTGTTTTTAGAAATAGATATCAAAAATTTTATTTTATGCATTTGCTTAGAAAATTTAATTATCTTATTCAGACTTTTGAATCACACATTATTGGAAAGTTCTCTTATGTCTCAGAATTTTGCTGTAATTAATTAATAATAAATCAAGCAGTATTTATTTAAATACTATTTTAAGCAAATAATATAATTTCTTGAATTTAAAGTATTAAATATATATCAATTTCATTTCACTGTTGAAAAATATACTCACACTGCTGAAGTGACAATAAAATTTGTACTGGTACTCTAACTATAATATCTAAATTAGGGTTGTACATATGTATATGACCATTTTCTTTAAAATCGTAAACTATAATGGAAGGAAGCAAAGTTTGGAAGATTATTCATAAAAGGCAAATAATTATGAGACCGAATATTTATGTTTGAAAAGTTTCAATAACAAAGTTTTTAATCGACTGTTTTCTAACCACGCAAAATATTTTCTCGGCTATTTTAGAACAACAAAAAATTCTTAAAATGATTTTTTATGTAGTTTAAATTCCTTGCATTTAAAGAGGCGATAAACATGGAGTATTTAACATTTTTGTTAAGTACTCCAGATTATATTCCAGACCAATTGATTAAAAGAACATAATAATATTTTTAAGAAGTGCGACGCTTTGTAATATGATTCGCTTAGTCAATAGTGCATTAGTGATGGAAAAATTTTTGATTTCTATGGTAATCAGTGCTATACAAACTTATGAAGTGACGTCTAAATGCTACAATAAATGGGCTATTTACTTCGTTAACTAGTGCATTCTGAGCTAACTGATTCCTCAATTTAAGAATATCAGACCTGAGTTCATTTAATATCTTCTGTAAAGTTTCCGTTCTAATTTTTTTTTTTTTTTTTTTTCTTTGTTCAGTGAATCTGATTTCCTCTAAATATATAATTGATTTTGTTCAATGAGTCAGATTGCTATTCTCTCTTTATAGTCCCTAAGAACTTCCGTTCTGCTTGAAATAATTGTTTCATAATCGATTTCAGACGATTCAGATTGTTAAGGGGTGAGAAATATGGAATTTCACCTTTCTAGTATTACATGTTATATTACTATTTATTCGAAAAGATTA
The DNA here is from genome assembly GCF_947563725.1 of Argiope bruennichi. Taxonomy (NCBI): domain Eukaryota; kingdom Metazoa; phylum Arthropoda; class Arachnida; order Araneae; family Araneidae; genus Argiope; species Argiope bruennichi. The sequence continues at coordinate 24,342,557 of NC_079151.1, read as the reverse complement.
TAAAATTAAATTATGGAATTGAAGCTGAATTGCTTATAGATGAAAATAAACTAGAAAAAAATGCCCTACTACCCATATACAATCATAACTTTAAAAATAAATTTTAATTGTGGACGTAATTAGAAAAGCTTGATTTAGAGGAATTTACACTTTTCAAAAAAATCTACATATGTTTTTAATGAATATAAGAATAAGATAAAGACATCACAGATAAAACTAAGATAAAGGCGGCTAAAAAGAAAACATTTATTTTGTTTTCATTAGTTTACAGCCTTTAACAATGCTTCAACTGATCTATTCCATATTTATGGTCCTTTCTGTACTTAATATGTTCTAGATTTAACAGATACAGCTTTCTATATAAAACAAGCTTTCTAAAAAAATAAGTTAAACTTAAAAAAATTAAGTTAATTCCTACTTAGGCCAACATTTTTTTTATTATTATTATTTTAGTTACTTTTTATTAAATTTTGCAAGCTTTGGCGACGTGGCGACGGATTTGGCAACTTTCGCGACTAAATAGAAATTACTGGACAAATTAAACTAATTAATATTTGAAAAAACTGTATTAACATCAAGTGTCATCCACTACAAGTTTAAAAAAATGTATTTGAACTTGAGTGGATGAATAAAAAGTATTTCATTAACGATTGAAAATTTTAACTATATATATATAGGGGGGGGTGAACTAATCATAGGAATTGAAATACGATAGGTTTATAGAGAACGAGAGTTCACTAGCAATTAAAGGCATGTGACTATCTTTTTCTAAAAAATAAAATTAAGAATACCCCCCCCGTCTATAATTTGTAAATTGTTCAAACATAATCTATAGAAGAGATATAAAGGGACTTCCCAAAACATTTTTAATCTTAGAACGATTACATTAAGAAGATTAAAAGATAATCATTAATTGTAATTTTTTTCCACCAGGCTATAATATTTCATATTTTAAATCTGCCATATATAGAATAACAAAAGGGATAACTATATTAGCTGTATTTAATATCAGGAGTTTACACATGTTTCTACATTATCCATTATTTTCAAAAACTTTGCGTCGTTCTAATTTAGAAAAAATTGGATCGATAATACTTTAATATGAAAAACTTTTTACCATGAAGAAATTCAGTTAAAAAAAAAATCTGTTGACTTAAAGGCTTTAAGATTTCCTTTGTGAAACAATGGTTAATATATTAGCGGTTTTGAGTCAAAAAGTATGTGGAGATGTATGTTTTGTTGTTTAAATTTTAACTTGCAAATGTGTAAAGTTGTAACAAAACATTTTTGGAAGCACATACAATTAGTAAGTTATGTAAATTTGTGCGCTCGTGAAACTTTTCAAAGAATAATTAGTTTAATTCTTAGAAATTAATTCTATATGATAATTATTTTAGATAGTATGTAGGAATCTATGTGTGAAAGTGTGCTTTTATTTTAAATGAAACCATATCGAAGTCTAAATCTTCCATAAAAGTTAATAAAAACGACGCGTTGTTTTAGAGCAACCTGGTCAATTCAAATTACAAAGTCATGCAAGAATCTGGTCAAAAAATACTGCATTTAATCAAAATTTTCTGTAATGTTTTACGTTATTGTTTATTTTTGCAATTAAATTTGTGATGCGAAGGAAAAAGTATGAGTGACGGAAATTGAAAGTAATTTTTAGGAATTAATAATCCATACATTCAATTTATGGATTTATAATTATATTAAATCAAAAATTAAGACAGAATCTTAACAATATAATCTTATGTAATATATTGATGACAAATTAAATGGTATATATTAATTCAATATGTTAAAAGCAAATTAAAACCTGTTCAATACAGAATTAGAAGGTTAAATAATAAATTCTAAGGAAGATGTATTCATATCAAAGTTGCATTGGAATGCATTTAAAAGTTAATCTAAACGTCCTTATGAATTTAATACTACAAAAATAAATAAATATGGTTTGTTTCCAGGCATTAATAGATATAAATAGTTAATATTAAAAGTCCATAACTTGATTTGTTGGTTTTATAAAGCGAAAAATGAAAAAAAAATGGTGTTATAGAAATATTTGTATCAAGAATCCTCAATCAACTGTAGATGTTTGCAAATATAGCAAAAAAGAAAATATAATAATTATAGAAATTTCTTTTTAATAAATTAAAACAACATTATTGGAAATTGTAAAAGTAAAACAAAATAGTGCTATTTTGAAATGAATACTTATGACGGAAACATTTTACATTGTTCAGCTATTTTGAAATCATGTTCAGAATTTGCCCAGTAACCAAATCGATAAAAAATCTTTTTTAAAAAGTAGAAGCAAACCTACTCTATTCTAATCTCTTCATAACGAATATATGTTTGAAATAAATATGTTGCACTTGGTTGTATTTTTAAAAGTGAATTTTCAGAAAAAAATGGTCTTATAAGCAGAGAATTTTGGATAAAAATAATGCTTTTAACTTCCATTACTTTCTAGAAGATTAATGTTTCGCTCATAATAGACAAGGTTTACTCTTTAGAATTACTTCAAAGAATTAAATTGATTTGACTGTTATTTTATATGTTATGTCTAAGATGAAGTGAAATTAATTAAAATTTATTTATGGTTTGATCTTTTATCTTGATTCGCAAACTAGGGAAATTATTCAAACGATGGCTTCCTTATTTTATATGCTTTAGTTATTTCGGAATAATGTATATTAATATGATTTTAAATACATATTATACAATGGAATTCGTAATTTCAAAATTGCATTTTCAATTTTAGTATGATTACTAATTTTTTGGAAATAGTAAATAATCTGATTAAGCTTTGATGGATTTCATTAAATTTTAAAAATATTTAAGTCAGCTGCAATTAATTTTCAAGCAATGATTCACTTCATGGGAAATAACACTTTCAATAAAAATATGAACGTTTACATAGGAAGGAATAGATCCTTAGACCAATGTTAAACTAAAATGTTAATTCAGCATATTTTTACAATCCCACATTCAATTGATTTGTGATAATTATAAATTATACGTTTTGTATATTCTAATTAGAATAATTCAAAATTATTCACACTTAATTAAAATATATTTAATACTTGCAGGATGAAAACCAAGGGATCAAGCGATCTTGAAGTTTATTGGGTTTGACAGAAAAAAAAGGACTTGGAAATGCAACGGGTTATGAAATACTGGTGCTCATTTTATGTTGATTTACAGTATTCGTCGACTACCTAGTCATTCATCTATTTGGTGTTGGACTCAGTATATTGCTGTTTATCATGTCAAAACACTGAACATATCGATGTCTCCCATTTTGACCAAATGTGCAATAAAGTATATATTTTTACATTTTTTCAGGTTTCACGGCATTATTGGCTTGTTTACTTCTTTTGAAATATCAGTTTGCTTTCTGAAATAAACCATTTCAAAAGCATTAAGAACAACACAGCTGCCAGACAACAGCTGCTTCAATTTTCTCTTATCGTTTCCTTTCAGTTAACTTTCATAAAATCTCAAGTTCAATTCATATTTTTTTAAACATTTACACACACACACACACACACACACACACACACACACACACACACACACACACACACACACACACACAAATACATATATACTGAGGGAGAAAGAATGAGAACGTATACTCTCTTAATGTATAGTTATTTATATAAAATGTATTTAACTTATGTTCGTTTTTACTTTATAGAAAACTGCAACAACATTTACGACTGAGTACCCCATATCTTGATTCTTTTACCTTAATTCAAAATTCTAATATCGCAACTTAGTTCCCCTACTGTAACCAATATTTTTCATTGTTCCCCGTGGAGCAGTATAAAAGCAACGTAATCAAAAAGAAGAAAACTTTTCGAATTGCCACTGTCAATTTTAGAGAAATATATATACTTTGGGCATCGAATAACCCAAATGTATTCATATTTCATTGCTTGTATATGTATGCATTTTTTAGTAAGTTTATCGACTTTATAAAAAATAGTGATTAATAGATAGTCATTTTGCTTCATAAATTATGCCATAAATAAATTTTATCAGTCATATTTACCAAAACATATTCGCTTTGACATGCTACATAGTAGTGTAGCAAAGCGCGATAAAATAATTGAATCTGTTAAGAAAAAAATATATATAAGTATTTGTGCTTATCGTACATCAAAATTTGATATGCATTTTCAGTCGATGGATTTAAAATTGAACAGTAATCTGACGTCACATTAAATAAATTAATAAATAGAAGAGTTTAAAGTAATTCAATAGAATTCTTTATGGATCGAAGTGCCTACAAGAGATTTGTAAAACAGCTTCAATTTGAAACTCATTTTTATGAATAGCGAACCTACTTACTAGTGTTTTACTAGATTTGGAACGATGTATAAACAAATTATATTTTTCGCAGAAAATGGAATAAATATCCATATGAAGCAAAACTTATAGTAAGCATATTTTATGAAAAGTAAATGATTTAGTAGTTTCATTAAATTACATAGTTGGAAACAGAAATAAATATATTAATGAAATCCTCCTTTAATTTGATAATCTTTGTGTTACAGTAAAGGAAGGGAAAAATCTTTAGCCATTTCAATGAATTGCAGAGCTTCATTTTCTTCTAAAACTAGAAAGTTAAAATGTAGAATTGTCCATTTCAGAAAAAAAAAATGAAATGAAAGCGTCATTGTAGCTGACATATTAATATTATAATTTTTGATGCATGTTGAAAAATTAATATGTTGTTAAGATCAGTCTCAATCAAAATGTATGATTTATATTTATTTTCCAAATTTTGTACTTTATTGTTTAGTGATACCAGAGATAATAGTTTATACACAATGCATGGTAATTTTAAGCTCTTGTATAGCGCTGAATATGGATTAAATTTATGCAAATCGTATCACTGCATCCCTCATATGTTCTATACTATTTAAACTATGAAAATGTATTCCCCACTATATTTGTTTGACTCTATCATCATGAAAATAATTGACGACTAAAGAGATGAAATAGGAATATATATTACCCTACATTAGAATGAAGTTATTGCAAAGTGTATTTCTAATTAATTGGAAATGGTGATCAAGAAACTCATATTTGTTTATTTCAGCATTAATAGTTGCATTGCTGTAAATGTATAGATCTATGCAGTCATTGAAAATGGCGATCTGTAGTATTATAATAATAACTTAATTATAATTATAATATAACTTTTTAACAGAGTCTTTGATAAATATTTTCAGATTACTTCAAGTATTTTTTTCATTTCCTACAAAATAAATAAACAAATATAGATGGTATCCATATCACTTCAAATGGGCGTGTTTCACACCTCGAAATAATGTCCAAATCATAATTTTTCTTAGAAACAGTCCATTTTCATACAGCCTGGATTTTACAGAGTATCTAGAAAGCCAAGTCATGCCTTTGCGGTAATATCTTTTTCCAATATAGTTATATAACAAATCACTGCCAAATAACAGTGTTCGGAATTTGTACTTGTACGGTTCAGAAATTAAACTGACTGTTTATTAAGATTTGTAGGTTTTAGAATTTTAACTGGTTGTTTCTAATGAGTTGTACACTTCAGAATTTAAACTGGTAGTTTATAATGATTTACCAAGGCTTAAATTGTTCTAAATGTTTGATACTATTCATTTGCTTTCTATAAAGTCTTTAAAGATGCATCATGCTTTAATTTATGATATTTATAAAAATCGGTTAAATCCATCTTCAACAATGTACTCCATATCTCTTTAAATATTTAAATTTTTCAATTTAAATCTTAGAAATATGTAATTTTAAATACAAAAATTCATTACTCTCTATGCGTGCCAAAAGAACACACACATACACACACACAAAAAAAACTCATTTGGTTCCCAGAACGACGAAAGATTCTATGCACTTTCAAGATAGTGTTTACGTTTAGTCAAAATCAAGCTAAATTCCTTTGATTTATAAATCATTTCAATCAACAAAAATAAATATTTTTAACGCTTGTTTAATTTCTTCCAGGACATTCTCGTGAAAACCAAATTTTATCAGGAATAATTCAAGGGGCAAATATAAATAATTTGTAATATTTAATAAATGCACAACAAGTACATTTATAATTCATTCTTTGAACGACAAAGGGAGGAAAATATAACATTTGAAATATTAATATTTAAAAAACTTTGAAATTCGGTATTTATTATGAAAATATTGAACATGACTTATAAGAAATTTCAGGAACTGGAGGTTGAAAAATGATAGGTAAATATTAATTAGCAGTAGAATATCAGCAATTGAATTTATAAACAGGATTGGCTATTAAATTTGCTCTTATCAATTTCATTTTGTTCTGCGATATAAAAGTATAAATGCAATTCATTAATTGTGCATTTGAAAACCCAGATGAAAATCAGAAGTGAGAAAAATCAAAATAATATTAAGTCTGTATAAAATCCAAATGTAATATATATTACAGGATATGTCATTATTTTTAAATTAATATTTAATTTGTGTCTTTTATTTTTGCAGACATTGTGTTTAATATTGATTGGATTCCTATAATCAGAATTTTTTAATACTAAAATTTTATTTTCAAATATTTAGTAGGACAAAAAAAAAGAAGAAATTAAACAGAACCGGAAATTATATAAATAAAATATATAGTTTTATTTTATCTTCCTTTTATTATTTTTTAACATTTTAAATCCCTTGTTTTGAACCTGCAACATTCCAAAAATCTTTTTGATCAGAAATCTGTACAGAAAATTGTGTGAAGCACAGGTAATTTGCTAATTGAGTGTTCTTCTGTAACAGGTCATCGTTTTATATCTTGTAGCCCAAAAGCTATAAAACCTAAGACTGTCGTTCTTGAAAAGAAGTGTTGTCGATTCAGAGTTTTATAAGATTTATTAAAAGTCTAAGCAGTAAAATTCTTTCCTTTATATCACCAGTTTAAATTAAAAAAATATTTGTATCGTTATATTAAAGGCATTTTAATTTTAATTATAATTAAAATTGTAAAGAATTTACTTATTAATGCCTATTTGCATTGATACCTCAATCTTAAAATTAAAATTGCCGAATAAAATCTTATTGAAAGAAAAATCTTATTAATTTCATTCACATACTAATAACATATAAATATCTTCATCTAAAAGTGTAATCAAATGAAAGGAAACCTGCTATTTATTAGAATGGTTTCTATTAAAGTATAACATTAAATTTAGATAATTATAATAAAAATCGGTTCTAATTTTTCATTTTTGTACAATTTAATTATGTTATATTATTAAATGAAGTATAGTAGTATAAAATTATGTAAGTTCATATTTTTTAAAGGTTGATTGTTTCATATTTTTATGAATAACCTCTTTCATATTTAAATAATACAAGGGTAATATGAAAAAAAATCATGAAAATCACCTCTAAAAGATTATTAACTTGAAATTTTTGCAGCTTCAAATAGAAATAAATTAATAATAGAATACAATTTTGTATCATTTAAGAAAAAATTCATGAATGTATATTCAAACATTCTGAAGAATTCATTTAAGTAATTGATAGTAGTTATCAAAATAAAGTAAAGTTAAAATATTTGCTTCAAAAACATTTTTAGTCTTATTAAAGTTTCAATTGGTTTGCGAACATTATTTCCCTTTTTCCAAAATGTGCATCGATCAAACCATCAATCACACGATAATTCCCGAATTTTCTGATTTGCTCAGTTTTAGTTTAGAAAAGATGTAATCTACACCGATTTTTCTGATATTCCTTCAATAAAAAATATAGATATATATCTTGGATTTTTAATATGATACGAATTCAATAAGAAAATAATATTTATAATCTAATCAGACATACATTTTTATAATTACTTTTATCAAAATCATCGCATGTGTTTTTAAAGAAATGTCTTAGAATAATGACTGTGGAAATTAAATAATTAAGTTTCCTATATTTTTATAATATCAGTTTTTTTTAACGTTGGTTATTACGTTTTTATATAAACTTTCATTACCTACTTTTTTTATTGAAACTTATATTAAATTTTGTGGTATATAAATGATCTAGAAAATTATATAAGCATATTTTTGATTACGAAAAATGCATAATTGTTTCATAAGTGTCAAAAATCATAATGCATTTTGCCTCATTCTAACTAAAAAAAATGTGTGTTTTTTTATAAAATTAATAAATTGTAAGAATGCTTAATAAATAATATCTAGAAGTTATTTCATCATAAATATTTCTTAACTATTGGTTTGTTTATATAAAATGCAAATAAATCTAATAGAGTATAATCTTGCTGAATAAAAGTTGATAGAGAATTAACAAGGCAATTTAGAAAACGTTTTTAAGATAAGGTCAAAACCCTTAAGAATAATCGAGAAATGTAATGAAGAATTTTAAACAGGTTGAAATTTTTATATTTTCATTGGAGCGGTGTTTTAATTATAGCCATTCTAAACCGTCGTTATTAGAAAATAGTTTGCAAGAGAGGAATTAAGTAATTGTGAGTAGAAGAGTTTTCACTTGTTTAATTCAATATGAATTCTTTTGCTTGATGAAGGCAGAATTCTTGAAATATAATGAGTCATAAAATTGCGTCCATTGTCATGCAATACTTTTGATGCAAAGAGGTAGTTAATATAACAAAGTACTAAAGACTCGTAAAAATATATTTTAAATTTCGGAATATATCTTAATTTAAGGTCTTACTTTAATAGTTAATTATTTTACATTAATATCTACTTTAAATCACAGTCAAAATACTTTTGAAATGAAAAATATATTTCTTACTTTTATTAATGATTTATACAATAATTATTTTCATTTCGTTGAAATAACATTAGTTTGGAAAATAATCTCGAAAGCAAGTATACTTTTATGTAAAACAATGTTGTAACTAAACATTAACAAAGGAAACGTAATTGAACACTAATATAAACAAACGTTATATATTGTAACATTGATATTGTAGTTTGTAGAATTATTGTATAATGACATTGAAAATATATAATTTAGAAAATATATATATATAAAAACAATTTTACATGTCTATTAAATATTTACAGTATATAGCAAATTTAAATAATAAATTTTATATTCATATTTCTGAAAGACGACAAATATAACACATTTGAATTTCCAAATTCATTAATTGCAGTGCTTGCATTTGTCTTTAATTTTAAAATTTTACTAAGTTTGCTAAATTACTTTGAATTGTATTCGCCAATTTAAACAATATTAACAAGTTAAACATTTTGGTAAAAAAAAATGATTTAATTCGACGAAATTTATTAAGTTTATATATGTTATTTTCCAAATTTGAATTATTCCCCTGCCAAATACAAAGCTATCATGCATCTTTGTAGAAAACTTAATCATTGATGAATTCTTTGTAAACTGTGATTTTATTTTTAACTTTTTTTTCTTTTGTGGTTTATCGGAAATCGAAATCATTGATTCTAGTTTCAGAAAACGGATTCAATTGCCAAACATGATTTGAAAAAAAAATGCTATTCGAATGCTATTATTTTTCTAGATATATATGATATATCTTAACTTAGTTTTGAAAAAGATAATAAGAAAGAAATTTCTAAAAGATGTTTCCATCTTAGAAGATTAATGGTTTTTCTATTATATAAAGAGAGAGCGTTTTTCTCAATCTGAATTATATGTTTCAGTTTCAAAAGAAACTTATGACATTTGTTCAAAATTGTCATAGTATTGCACAAATTAATTAGGTCTCTTGACATTAATAAAATAGCTTGCATTTGAAAAACTGATATTTTTAAGGATTTTGTTTTGATAATTTTCTGCCATTTAAGTCAATGTCTTGAATTAACAAAGTTATTGTTTAGAGTTTTAACAGAGTTTAAAAATTTAAAAAAAAACTGTAAATAAGTTACCCATAATGTATTTAATATGTGTGTATATTTTAAATTCAAAGTTTTTAAAAATATTTATAAAATTATATATGAATATATTTTTAAAAATTAGATCTAAAAAGGCTGATTGTATGATTTGATAAAAAAAAATCTAAATATTTTTAAACAATAATAAGAATTAAATCATCGCTTTTAAATAAAAAGGATTAATATTTTTCAACAAACATCTGTCTCTAAGAATATTAACATTTTTCTTTTTCATTCTCTGTTTGGAACACATTTATTTTTAAAATTATAAATAAGGTATTTATGCAATTTCAATGGGATAATAATGAAAATCCATAAATGTTTAAAAATAACTGAATTTCAGGAAAGATAAATAATTTGAATTAATTTACATACTTTCTTTCAAACCCTTCCAATTTATAATAATAATAATAATAAAAAAATTGAATCAATAACTTTTGACAAAATAAATGTCATTTTTTAAATTGAACTGGAGAAATCAAAATGGGAATTTGTTAGATTTTTGATGGCAAAAAAGACTTTATAAGCACAATAGATATTTTATATGCAAATAAAGATTCTAAATTTATATAAAGTCAATAAAAATTGTTTTAAATCATATGTAATAGTAATGAAAAGTAAATAACAAGGAAAACGACATATAATTGACTGATTAGGCTTTCAATGCATTTTTAAATACGCGTTTTCATTTCAGAAATCAAAGAAAATTTATTTAAATATTTTTCTAGTATATGTATGTTTTGAATCGGTATAGATATTGTAAAAAAAGCATAATCATTTTATACATTTGGTTCGAAAAGTAAATAAGTTTCTAATATTTATAGAAGGAAATGAATATTAGTATTCAAAATTAAGAATCTTGAATTCTTAAAGATTCTTAATTACAATTCAAACAAATTGCTCCTCAAAATGGTCATCAATATTAATTAAAAGGAAAAATTAACATACATTAATCAATATTCATTAAAAATAAATTCACAAAAGAAACTGCTTTCTGAAAGAAATATCAAAAATGGTTTCCATTTTACCTATTACTAAATCATATCTTCTAAAATACTGTTATCTTTCTCTTAAAATTTGTAAGCATTAACAGCAATTAAAATTTCCTAAAGCATTTAAGTAAAAATAATCAAGAAAAAGACCTCGTTAATTTCAGAAAAGTGGAGCTCTTTTCAAATTTTTTTAATCATAATTTATGAGAAAGGAAGCACAATCTCTTAATCCAAGATAATTGCTGTCAGCAAATTTTTTGCTAAACAATTAAGCGATTCAAGAGAGTGAGATTTATCTTAACATTTGTGACAAAACAGGAGGCAAGAGAGGTACAAAACTGTTTTACTTTATGAAAACACTATGGAAATCATTAAACTAATTACAGTGTGTTAATTCAGTTTTCCTCTTTTATCTCTTAATGAACAAAGATTGTAATCGAGTCTTCTCAAACAAAAACCTTTTTTTAATAAATTCACCCCTTGTATTTAGTTTCAAAATATTTATTTATTGAAATATCAAATCTCAATAAATGGTTTCCTTTTATTGCATAGGCCTATAAATAAAATACGTGATTATAAATTGGGGAAATTCGCAGATAGAAGGACGAAGATGATTTTAACCCATTAACCGCTGGTGTTGCGTTGACGCAACGGTCAATATAAATAAATATAAAAAATAACGATTAAGCAAATTTTTGAATAAATTACAGTTACAGAATAGCATTACTAACAAATCAGTGAAAAAATTGACTTAAATAAATTATTCTACACCTAATAATCGATGTTTTACTTTAAGCATTTTTTTTGTTCGAATTTCCAAACTTTTTTTTAGATAAAAATAAAAATTAAAAACAAATTGGGGTTTGGCTGTAAAATACATTAGCCAAGGTTACTCTTTGTCAGTACATTCCACAAAGCAGGTGTTTCTGTGGGGGAGAAGAGGAAAGTAAAAACATATGTTGCGTTCGCGCAACGTCAGCGGAAAGGTGGTAGATTGTTATCCTTCTTGAAAGATTTCATTTCAGTACTACGCATCTTATTGGTAGCAACATTTTTATCCTCTGTGGTTTAAAATGGGTAGAACAAGATAGCTTACGTTAGAAGAAGCTTTGGGAAAAATTTTCGAACAAAATTCCGATGACGAAGATGCAGATGAGACCGATGTTGTTGTCGTACCTCCAGAAACAGCAGTTGCTAGTGATGAAGAAGAAGGTAATGAAAATATTTTAAATAACGATAATGAAGTTTTACCTAGAGATACTGCAGGGGAAGTTTAAGTTCATGTAAAGAATAAGTTAGATCCCCGCAAAATTTCTGCTAAAAAAAATGGAAAAAGGAAGAATTGCGATGGACAAGAAAGGAACCAATTGATAGGCCTCTGCCAAAAATAATGAAGAAAAAGCTTCAATTGATCGTATCAAACAAATCATAGAAGATAAAACTAGTGCAGATATTTTTAATCTTTTTTTATGAAGAAAGGAAAAAAAGATACTTGTTGTTCGGTGGAACGACAACTCTGTTGTGACAATAGGGTCAACGTTTGGCAAAAGTGAACCACTAAAAAATGTTTCTCTATAATCTAAAAATAAGAAGAAGAAAATATTAGTAGCCCAACCTCACTGCATTGAGCAATATAATCAGAAAATAGGTGGTGCAGATTTGTGTGACAATGTTGTTTCCAATTACAGAATTAGGGTCTGTGGCAAAAGATGGCGGTGGCCGATATTTTCAAATTTCATCGATGTTGCACTAACAAATGCTTGGAGAATATCAAGATTTTCTGAAGAAGGAAGTAAAAAGTCACTGTTTGATTTTAGATGAGAGTTTGTGCTGCTTCTGTTATAGACGCCCTTGGATAGTGAGATAAATAAGAAAAGATCAGCTACAGGACATCCGAGCAAATTCAGCCTTACAAAACCAATATCCGAAGGACATTTTATTGTTAAGTCTACAGACAGTAGAAGACTACGTTGCAACTATTGCCACAGCCAAACTATTTCTAGCTGCAATGTTTGGGATGTTGTTTTACACTACAATTGTAGTGAAGTATATCATACTTGAAATTTATATCACTTTATTCTTGCATAATAAGCTTGCCAACTACATTTATTTGTTAGTTTTTAATAAATTAAAATTTTGAAAGAAGTATTTTGACCATTTTACACCCTTTAATAATCTCACAAAAATTTCTAGTTTTTAAAACGCGAAGAAAATGCGACGTAGTGCTCGGTGATAACGATCAACATTCGTACTTCTTTTCAGTTGACGTTACGCCAACGCAACACCCTATATTTTAAAAGGTAAGGGCAATTTCCTTATTTTTACATTAATTTACTATTATAAGTGTTCAAAATAATAACTTGTATAGTTTGCATCGAAAATAAATAATGATTTTGAGTTTTGGCGTTTAATGGGTTAAGAAGAGAAATGGATTAAAAATGTAATTAAATATAAACTAGGTTTGTGTGCAATTAAATTTGATATCTGACCTTTGAAATTGTCCTAGTTTTACTAAATCGCTTTCGTCGTTTTTTGGCACATTACATCACAAATGAAATAATCAATTCATCCACTAATAAATCGGAGAATATATATCCTACTGTCGGAATTGTATATATATATATATATATGTAACAGACTACTGGAAAAATATTGATTGAATCATTTCATCACGCTTTTCGAAAATATTAGTAACTATTCAGTTCTTCACAAAAATACAATCTACAATATATGTAGAATGACTTATTATAATTTGAATATTATATATATATATATATATATATATATATATTATAAATTTCGAATAAAAAGAGCTATTTTTAAAATTGTTTCAGAACACGTTTTTTTTTTTTTTTTTTTTTTTTTGTCCACATTATTTGAGTATTTTAGTTATCGGTATATTGTATTTTTGTGAATTAACTATAAAATTATGCCTAATTTGGAGCATTAAATTATTTTTGAAATATTTTAGATCTTTTTGCCTAAATTTCAGAATATATGAAGTTGAGACTTAAAATTTTAATCTTCTTAAGCTTTAGATAAAACGAAAGTATTTAATATATGAATATGATTATAAATAAACATTCCCTAAGAAATTTAAGTTGATTTTGGCAGAAAGAGCATCACAGAAGAAAGTAAGAAATCTACTCCTACTGGCACGTAAACGATCTTCTTCACAAATTCGCATGGCATTAAATTAAAAAATAATAATAATAAAACATAAGGCTATGGAAATCTTGTATTAGTTTATTTGCTACCAAACCACCTTCGTTGTTAAGAAATTAAGAGAATAATCGGATGAAACTTACTTCCGCGTAGGTACATCCATTTTATACTTTTTCTCTTTCAGTTTCCGGTTTGTGTATTTGAATGGAAAAAACAATTTTCAAATCGGAGGAGAGAAATATCTGATTGAATTTATCATTTGGGAAATAAAATATTTTTCTCCAACTGTTTTAAACTATTATGTTAGAATAAAAGTCGTAGTGTAACTATTATAAATTCAGACGTGGTTGCGGTTGTAATAGTTATAACTATTATACCTTTAAAAAAGATTTTTTTTATGATATGCCTATAGCATATTAGAGGGAATTTTATAGAAATCATGTTCAAACATTTTTCTAGTAAAATATTTCTGATTTCTGATAAATGTATGTCATATAACGTAAATTGTAACCAATAGTCTCCTTTTTTAAGTTGTCTTTGCATTGAACCAGGAAGTCATCCATTTAATCGAAAATTTCTCTTAAAAGTAATTCAACACTACGATTATAATAATTTCTATAAAAACCAACCAATATTTCAAAAACATTTAGAAAAGGTTAGAAATTACAAACTAAAAATTTAGAGAATAATTCATGATATTTGCATTCATAATACTTCTTGAAAACTCTTGCTTTGAGATTTGGTTCACGCAAATTATTAAAGGAAACGTTTTAATCTGTATAATCGATTGAATTTGGGATTGGAAGAGTAATAAAATTAGGTATAATCTTTAAATCTGATATGGAAATTCAATAAATTGACTACAGCCACAAGTTATTTAATGTAACAATTGTATCATTTCGAAATAAATTTGATGAAACAAATATAACAAGCCGAAAACTTCAATAAAATAAATATTGACTGTCCTTTCTGCATAGCTGCATATTGCTGCCCGTAGGATTAATAATAATGTTTTATTTCCTAAGAACTGAATGAAATTTTGGCCCATTAGTTAATGAAATTATTTATTTATTGTGACTAAAATATTACATAATCTTGTGGGGAAACCAACATGCCTTCAAGTTGTTGCAAATAAATTAATTGCAACTCCAAGTTATTTACTTTAACATATATATCATGTCAAAGTAAATTTGATGAAACAAATATACCACGACAAACACTTTCAAATAAACTGACCACACAGCAACTAATACATGTTTTAAGTCACTGTGCATTATACAGTATGGTTCACAAAGTCATTAAAATGCGGTTAAGATACTTTTCTAGAAACAATAAATCCTTAATCAAATGTTAATGGTAATTGTTAACCATAAAGGAATAATTATGGTGTTGACGCCCCAATTAAGCTTAAAAACATTATCAAAGATTTAAAGATGGTGTTGAGAGATTCATCATTATTGTTTCTTAAGCACTATAGTGAATTGATGTGATCAAAGAAATCTCTATAGTGTCTCTTTGATGGAGGAATATGAAACAGAAAATGGACCAAAAATTTAAAGAGATGTGTGGTACTGCGTTAATTTAATCAACTAAACTGCCTCTATTAAAGAGATTTAATCATAAGTAATCTTGCGAAACCTTGACTTTATAATTTAGTGAACATTAGATGAACCTTCATGTTTGAGAGCATAGAGCATTTTCCACGTTTAAAACGAATTATTACGAAATCAAGCAGCACCCCTTATTAATATATCTACACATTTATGCGTGGTCGACACCTTTTTAATACTCTTTTTTTGGCATTTATTCTTCATTATCACACTTTATAAAATAAAAATATAATTGGAATTATTAAGTGCATATACACTGTTTTAAAACACGGAATACACAAAATGCTAAGCGTATCACATGTAAGGGTGTTTTCCCGTTTCTTGCTCGATCTCTTAGGCATCCCGATCAAGAGAGAAAATTGTTGTTCGAATATGCGAGCAATTCAATATTTATTAACTTTAAAATGCATTTCGTAGACAAATATTTTGATGGAATTCACTATATATAAAAAAATAAAAAATAAAATGTATGTTTTAAATCTTATACTCTTATATATCTTATAATCTTATAATAAATTGATACAGACGAAGAAAATGCATATAATTGATAAATATTACTTATTAAGATTTAAATTTTTATTACACAAATCATATCACCCATAACTTCTACGTTGTTTCCGATACATTAAATTGAATAGGATGTGAAAGCGAATTTCTTCGTTAATATTTTGAATGAAAATATATTTGCGAACTCTATTTGGATGTCAGAAGTAAAGATAATTAATTTTATCAACGCATAAATTTAATGGTTAGAGTATGTAAAATCCCTTACAAATTGATGATAAAATGTATGAATATGAATAGGAATATCAAAAATTTGTAATGTTCATAGTGATAAAGTTTTTTATTTTATTTTTACTGAGGAACAAAAGAAACCACTAATATAATATAATTCAGATAATATAATGCTCTGATATAATACCATAGCTTATACTGATACATAATATTGAGCCAATATAAAAACATGGATTTAATTAATAAAGCAATTTTCTACAATCATTTTGAGCATGCTAATTTTTAAAAGATACTAAAACATATTTCTATTATTCTGTATTACTCTATAGAGAAACAAAGGACTTGGAAAATAAATGGTACGAGTATTCATTACTATACACTTTTCTTCAATCACTAATTTAATTCTTTTTTTATATACTTAAATACTTTACTTTTTTTTATATATTTAAATTAACCCTTAACAGGGGAGATGAAATTTTAGGACTTAACTGGGGAGGTGCGGTCTAAGACCGCATTTCATTTATGCTCAAATTAAATTTTCTAAGGAATGCATTAGTATGAAAAACTGCCAATATATTTTGCAGACATTTTTCTTGATATAAAGATATGTTTTAAAAATGTTTCAAGATATATTATCATTGAAAAAAGTAAATGCATTGGAACATACATTTTCTTCTCAAATTACATGTTACAATAAATAGTATTCTTGAAAAAGCATATTACTTTTTACTTTTTAAATCATATTTATTTTTACAGTATATGAAGGTATATAGAAGATAATATAATGTAAAATTCAACAATTATATGAAAATAAAAGAAATGACAATGGGTAAAATTGGCCCTTTTTTTATCGGCTTGTGTGATTTTCATAGCACGGTTTTCTATGGCATTTTAAACATACAGTTAAAGAACTAGTATAAAAATCAACCTATAAATTCTGTATATATATATCATGGTATATTAATATATTTTATAAATTTTTCAAAATACATTATCATTAGGAGAATTAATTATGTTTGAACATACATATCAAAATCAGTTGAATGCGAACTTTAATTGAAAAACTCTTCTATACAATTATCCTTATCACTAAAATCACTCTCTGCTTCATTTAAAAGTGTCTAGAGCACTGCTTCATTAAAGGATCAGTAAACTGGATGATATTTCGGGGTCCAAATTGTAGAGCCATCTGCTAAGGCTTGTTTATCACTGGGACACTAACAGGGAGATGCGGTCTGAGAGACCGCGCTCGAAGATACAGCTGAATTATTTTAAAAAGCATCTGCTGAAAGCGGTTGAAAAAGTGCACGTGTATTGAAGGTGATAAAACAGGAAGCTACAGGATCAATCCAATCAATTGAGCATAAAAATAGAATAGGGGTGACAGAAAATCCATCGCTAGCGGTCTTACAGACCGCACGTCCCCAGTTAAGGGTTAAATACTATCTATGTTTATATATGAAATGTAAATAAACAAAAAGGTAAAGCAGCATGAACATTTCGTTTCAAATGGAAGACATTTATTTTTATCTGGATTATTTCGTTTATATCTATTGGACTAGAAACAGAGAAAAAAAAACTAGTACTATGTTTAGTAATCAGAGTACAAAATTTCTCTTTTCTCCAAGAAAAGTCTTGTCGCATTGTTATCAGCGCTTAGGGTGTAGTTGAATAATGTTTTTGTCGTGGCTGACAGGCGGAAGACGGCAGTATCTGATCTCTGACACGGTTTCTTTTTCTTGCGTCAGCGATATTCATGTCTAGAGGGACAACTTTTTGTTTAAAGAGTGAGCGTTACTTTCTTTCTTTTTCTATTTCCTTTTTCCGTTTTTCAGGTCTTCACTTTGCTTGAATTATGAATCATTTAAAGGCATTGGGAAAGCCAGAAGTAAATAAGAAAGAAGAGGTAATATGCTGTTTATGTATTGAAAAAATAAAAAAAAATTCGTTACCTTCAAAACAATTTCATTTCCTCAATTTATAAATTAGATGTCACTTGTTTTGAAAGTATGTCATCGTTTCAATTTCAAATTCCAAAATGCATTACAGTTCGCTTAAGGTGTACGTACACACTATAATATATATATATTTTTTTTTTTTAGTTTTAACTTTAAGAATCCAGTTTTTTCACAGTAGGTCATTAATACATCTTTAAGCCCATTTCAGTGAGAAAAAAAACCATATTACGCTAATCATTAATTAATTAAATGATATTTAATGAGTAAATTAGCATATTTTTTGAAACATATCTTAAATTCTAATTTGTACAGACATACAATTCTAGTTGGAAATGATGCCTAATATTAGTCCTTATGTTGTCTGCCTCAATCAAGTTATAAAACTATATAGTTTTTTTTAACAATTTTTTCATCAACGAATGAATAGAAAAAGCCAGATTTTTTTCTGTAATTTTAAATAGCTATTAAAAATTTATTTCTATTAATGTAAATTTGATTGAGGCACAAAGCATCCTCTATTTCGTACAGATTATTTTGATATATAAATAATTGTATTTAGTTAATTTCTTGTTGAATTATAATTGTTTGAATGAAGCAACATAGTGGAAAAAATATTATTCTTCATAAAATGAGTTTAAAAAAACCGTAACTAGAGTTTTAAATGAAAGCACCTCAAGAAAAATAATTATAACTCAATAAATATTTCGCATATTGGCAACATCTTGGTATCGTTTGAAAGCTAAAGGATCAGAGAACATTATTAAGCAATAAAAAAATATTCGATATTTTGAAAGATTTTCATGGTTTCAAGTGTGTACATACACCTTAACTATAATTTAAATATTTATAATCGTTCATTTCAGAATTTAAAGTTATTTAATATTAATAAAAATTAAAATTTAAATCAATGTGGCCTTTTTAAATTTTTCATTTTTAGCTCATTCGTGTGATACCATATTTCTGTTCTAATTTAATTATTTTAATTAATAACATATTTGAAGTACAATCAGTGTGGTATTTATTCCATAATATAATAACCAAGGAGTTTAAATTTTATAAATATGTATAAAATATACCCATGAAAATATAAAGAAATATAATGAGAATAAAAGAAAGTGACTCAATCTATATTTAGAAAAAAATTATATAAATTTCAAAAATTATACTCCTCAATAATTTCTTATTCCATATATTAGGTAAAGAAATATTAGGACTATTTTAAGTGCGTACTATTAATTATGGATTATTTTAAATACCTGAAATATAGTAAAAAGTGAAGTTCAAAATTTAATTTAATTAATTAATTCCTTCAGAGAATTAGTGAAAAGTTAATTACATAAAAGGCTTTTAATATGATCATATTATACGTTCTTTTGAAATATCGAATTACAAATTATTTGATCATTAAAGCCAGAAAGTCTTTTCATTACGAAATTCATTTCCAGTAAAATCTACCGAACATTTGAAAAATATTTTTAAAACTAAATTTTAACTATTTCAAGCACTTCTTCGAAAAGCCTGGCGTTGCGTAAAATAATCGAAGTGTTGATTTTTTTTTCTATAAAAGAATTCCTTTTTTTTAAATATATGCAGCTCTGTTGCTGATTCTTTCTTTCAACTGGCAATTAGGATTCCGTGATTGCGAATGCTTCAATGCATTTTTTTATACTGTTCGAATTTTCGCTGAATCAATCAAAATGGAGATAGAATTTAAGCGTTTGAAAGAGCAATGTGACTCTCTTTTGACTTTTTTAAATGATTTCAACCATTTCGTCTTGACTTATTTTCTTTTCTTTGTCCACTCCTACTATTAACTTTCAAAGTTTAAGCCTTTTCTTCGAAAACTGATCTACATTTTTTATTATTTATTTCTGCATAGTTTATGTTAAATGGTAATTGGCATATTTACTTCATTTTTCTTATTCCTTTATACATGCATCAGTCAAGAATATGCTGAAAATAATTTTAGAATCTTAGACATACGTTTTTGCTTATTTTAAGTGTTTCTTAATGGAATATATAATAAAAATGATATATAATATAAGTTTATCCTAAAATTAGTAAGACTAAGATATTTTATGTGATTAATAGAAAAACTAAGATGCTGTAGTCAATATTGCTGGTCAATATATAATACGAATGATATTTTCAGTATATCTATAGGAAAAATAATAATGGCATTTTTTATGATGAAGATAAAATGCATAAAAAAATCCTTGAATATAAAATTTTAAAATAAATTTGCCAACTTATAGTAGAAGAAAAAGCTGGAAAACTATTAACACATTAAAAACCATGCCACCCATATTCGGGTTTTAGCAAAAGTTTTCAATCAATATACAATTTGATGCTAATAGAACATGTCC